>NC_054069.1:7593245-8214878 GCF_017639655.2 Falco naumanni
CTATGGTACTCCTGGACATCCTTGGCAAAGATGACTTGCTGTAGTCATCCGCGGTACCGTCCTTCCCATAATCTGCCATGGCTTCTAATGATTAGAATTATCATCCCTTTTCCTAATGCAGATATTCTTTCAGATTCTTCCTTTTTCTTCTCTCTTTTCTGCCCCCTTTGTCCTTGTTTTCACCTGTATCACCTTTTACTTCAGCTTCCCTCACGTGCAGAACTGATGCAAACCATGTCCCCACTGACTAAGGGGTGCAAAAACCAAAGCCTGCCCTGGCGGATGCAAATCCCAGCCAAAGTTCCTGGGTGTGACGTGACTTTGTGCACGTACCTGGAAAGCCGTAGCCATTTCTGTTTGCTGCTGTTCCATCAGTGCAAACCCTTTTTTTAATCTGTGTCCAGACTCTGTGCCTGACAATATTTTATAAGCCTTGAACCATCTTACACTGATCTGGCTCTACTCAGGGGAAAAGAAATTGAGTTCTCTTCTCATAGTTCATCCCTTTAAAGCCAGATAACATCTCTCAGCCACTTAGTGGTCTCTCTCCAGAGCCCAGCCTCCAAGGAGGGGAGTGCCTGGAACCGAGCACTGTAAATAATTTGCATTCACAAATTACTGCTCTTTGTTCCCTGAGAATCACCAGTGTTGAAGAGATGGAAGAAATCTTTTAGACCTGGTGCTTTGGGCTGCAGCAGGACAGGTCTCTTGAGAGTATTTTGTAGTGCTTTCCCCAGTTAAATGTCGCAGACATGTGCTCCATCCCAGACAAAGGCAACTCTGCAGTAACAGATTGCAAGTGTTTTTCCCCTGAAATTCATATTCAGACCGAGCCTCTGATCTAAGTCTCTTCATTTTTTTTATTTTTTTTTCAGAAATGAAAGGTGAGTGCTAGTGCACTTCTAAGGTATTTGATTCTCACGCTTGATCTCAGCTGCCCTCCTAGTGATGTAAACCTGCAGTAACTCCCTATGATTTATATCACAGTAGCATCAGTTGGTGCCACTGTGTTAAACGTGATACAGCAACCCAGGCAGAGCCGTTGTGCTTCCAGCCAGCCATCAGGTAAAGGACAGAGTTGCCCACGTTTTACCACCGAGGTACCAGGTGGTGGAGAGACTGGCCTGGTGTTCACCGGGAGCCTGTGCTAAAACTGGGGGATGAAACTGTCTCCTGTGTTGTCCCTCCAGTGCCTCTGGCCCAAAGGTTTCCTTCCCTCCTGTCCAGAAAGGGGTGCTGCACTGGGGCAGAGCTCTTGGAACAGAGAGGAGGGCTCCGGGGCGGAAGGTGAGGTGGAGCAGGGCGCTTGCAGGAGCTGCGGCGTGGCGGCTGCTTCACCCCTGGCTGCAGCTCTCTCCGCTCTGGGAGCGGCTGTTGCTGCAGGTCTGAGTCCATCTGGCTCCCCAAAGCCATCAGCGCTCTTGTGCCGGAGCTACCCTGTCTGCTCTGGTTACAGAAATTGGCCTTTTGCTTACAGGCTCCTTCTCTCCCTGTTAACGGAGCCTGGGATGAGGGCGGCAGGCTGAAATCAAGGCCGATAGCAGCTTATTACTCTTCAACTTTCCTATTGCTAACCAAACAGCTTATGCTGTCAATAAAGCAGCTATTACAAGCTACTAATAGCCTTTCCCAAGAGGAGAGAGATGGGAGGCATAGGATGATAGCTTCAGAAGGACTAATAATGAAGGAAAAGAGGACTTGACACTCCTCTAATAAAGCCGAAGCAGATGTTTCCCATTCTCTGTCTTCTATTTCTTCCGAATAATTCACTCAGCAAAAGGAAAACAATATTCCTTCTTATTTGGCTGAACTCCCGGTGTCTGAGCTTGACCTGTCTGCCCCCCCGCCCGTCCCCTCTAGATGAGCCTGCGAGGTGTGCAGCGGACCTGCCTCGGTGGGAACCCTCAGGGTGTCCCCCCGCACAGCTTCCCCGCTCCCCCTTCCCCGAATTCCCCGGGAAACGGCATCCCACTCCCACCTCCCGTTCCATTGTAGTAGTGACAAGTGCAGCATTATTAGGGTTTGTGGTTACAGTCCCATTGGAGCTTGCCCACCGTATGGCCACCTGTTACCTCTCCGCTGATTGAAAAAGCCCAAAGCTTCTGGCTGCTGCATCTGTTCCTCGCTCTCCTGAGCCTTGCCAGCGCAGGGTCATCTTGTTCTTCCCTTCATCTCTCCTAATTACCTGACGACACATCCGTACTGCAGGCAGGGGTGGATTTGCAGCACTTCATCCATCTAGCACACAGCAAAGGTCTGGGGGTCTCCAGCATGGGCTGTGTAAGTCCCCGCCTGCCTGCAGAGCATCCTCCATATTTACCCAGGCAGCAAGCCCAAAATGAAGTGTGGGCCTGGCTACAATTAGTGCCCAAGCTAATTAGGTTGAACTCGTCTGGAATGGTTTCCTGTGCTGTAATCACAGCCCCCGTTGCCTTTCTCTGAGTGGCTCAGCAAGACTTTTCCTGATCCACTCCTTCCTGTGGCTTCTTGTTGCTGTGATAATTATTTTCCTCTTACTATTGCACAAATCCCACCCTCCTTTCTTCACTCCAGTGATGCTTCTGCAGTTTTATTGCGATATTCACTTTCTGCCTGCTGTGCATTTCACACCAAAGGTCTTTTATGGTAGATTTACTTGTTTTTATTTCTTTTTCCTCTTTAATTATGTTTTCTTTCCCCTCCTCCCCACTTAGGTTCCTCACTTCAAAGTGGCACCAGAGGAGTTCCTGAAGCTGCAGCTCCAGCGGTTCACCACCCTCAACCTCCATCCCAGCAACACCGATATCAGCGTGGCTGTGGCAGGAATCTTGAATTTCTTTAACTGCACCACTGCCTGCCTCATCTGTGCCAAAGCTGAATGTAAGTCCTTGCCAGGCCAAGCTTGGCTGCCCCTCTGCTCCCAGTGCCTCCTGTTCTATCTCCTTCTGCACGTTTGGTGCCTGCTGGAGACGGTCCCACAGGCAGCGTGTGAGAGCTGCCTCGCTGCTGCGTCCCAGGGTGTTCGTCTCGCCTGGCCGTGGTGGCAGGGTCTGTGGCAGCAGCAGGCACTCGGTCAGAGCTACCCGGAACAGCGGAGGACCGTGGGGCAGGTTTTCCACCCTGTTGCTCTCGTGGAGGTGTTTGTGAGAGGAGGAAAGAGGGAATGAGGAGAGACTTGCCTGCCTTCTGTTTGATAATCTGAAGAGAGTTTTGCTTGCACAGATGGGGTTTTGAAATGGAGAAAAAAAAAAAAAAAAAAAAAAGAAGGCTTAGATTTGTTTCTGGAGATTATTTTAGGCAAGTAAAGCTTTTTGAAATATGTCTTTCTAAAATCCACGTGCAGTTTGTGGCCTAAAAGTAGAGCTTGATTGATGGTCAATACACTGCACACCCTCTTGGGCTATGCAGCCACACATCTGCTGGTAATTGTGCATCTGGATGCTGGAGCATTCACCTCAGCAAGACCGTATTCATCTCTGCATAACTCTCCTAACATGGCAGGAGCAAGCTCTGCATCGCGGTGGATAGAGTAAACTGTCCTCTGCTTTTTAAGTTCGGCTTGTGGGTAGGTAGCTGGTGTGTGGTGGCTGCAGTAGTTTTACTGTTGTTATCCTGCAGCCGGATTCATTAGCACTAGAGTTTACCATACAAACAAACTTAGAAGAGCGGCTTTGAAAAGTCACATAGATCCAGTGGGAGCTTTGGGCATACTGGCAAGAGCTTAGTGGTCTCTGGCCACGGGGCCAGTTACAAAGGAAAGGCAGCATCCTTCCCAGCTAGCCCTGGGCAACTTCACACCACCAGTTGTGTGAGGAGCGCGGTGTTGTGGCAGACTCCTGCACAGGGACAGAAGGATTAGGAGTGTCTTTGCCTTTTCTTTTTGCTTTATTTACCTGAGGAGACCACATCCTCAGCAGATGTAAGTCAATAAGCACGCTCAGATTTACCCGAGCAGAGGACCTGACCCAAAATTATGCAATTAAAATCATGCTAGTGGTCTCCTACATTACTTCTAGTGCTGGAATTTTTCATTGTCTAACCTTAACCTTAAGCAAAAAGGAAAAAAAAAAAAAAAAGAAGCAGAGAAGAAAAGATAATTAGGTTTTCTCACCTGCCATGCAGCATGCTCACAGCGCTCTCATCGTGCTGCTGCCAGACACGGAGCACATACACATCAGCACAGCACCGTACACCCCTGCCCTGCCACCCAGCTGTGTGCCAAAACGTGCAAGGGCCTCCCGTTAAATGCAGCCTGGCATTAATATGATTCTTCATTTAAGTGGATCCAAACCTTGGGAACCAAATAGCTCACATTAAAATAACGCCCTTTTTAATTGAATCAGTCCAGTTTATTTTACTCTGGTATTCCTAGATAACTAAGTATGCAGGGTGTGCTGTGCAACCCGAGTCCTTCCCAGACCCAGGGAAGCAGTGGGATGGGTGCCTTTCATGAATCCGGCTCTTTGTGCTCCGGTAGGACCTTGTCTGAGCTAGGCCTGAGGCACAACATGCTCCGATGATAACAGAGTGCAGAAAAGGCACAACGCAGCTTCAGTTAGGAGCACAGGCCCCCATTTTCCCTTAGGACAAGCAGTGCTCCTAAGCACAGTCCTTAACTCTAACTCAAGGCACTTTGGGTTTTTGGAAGGTTCCCTGGAGGCAAATAAAGGGAGCTTATGAGCTGTCTGCTCATCAGTGAGGAAATGCTGTTTTGAGGGATGTTACTATTTAGATCCCAGGAGGGAGAGTCATAGCTGTTTTGGTTTAAGTACCAGGCTGTGATGGGACTCCTGGGTCCTATCCCATCACGCTCACACTATCACTGTAAGGAGTCACATCCTTCCTCTGGGGGCTGATTGTAATTTCTTCTGGCAGAAGCAGAAAATGACCCTCAAAGTCAATGAACTTGGGCCAGCCTAAGTGTAATGCAATGGTGAACAAAATAAGATTATGTGACTCAGTTTCTCTGCAGAGTGGCATAATTAGTTGGTTTGTGAATTGCTCTGAAGCCCTAACTTGGAAGCATTTGTGTGAATCCACAGAAACCTTAACGCAAAAAGCAAACACAGACTAATACAGGGGTGCACAGACTTCGCAGGAGCTGCTCTGTGGGCTCCGATTGTCAGAGGGGAGGAGGTAACACACAGTGTTTAGAAAGGGAGGCCAGGGCACCGAGGTCAAAAAGCTTGTGCACGGCCTCAGGTCCCAGGGAGGTGGTTGAAGCAATGCTGTTGGGTGTAAGAGCGAGGCCGAAGGGTGGAAATTGCCGTTTCTCTTCCCAGCCGTCAGGATCAGGTGTTGCACCAGCACAAACCCAGTGCAACTGTAAACAGAGCTGCTGGTCCCCCAGGCCCTGGGCCGCAGAGCTCGCAGAGAAGGAGCCCGTCTCCTCTCCAGTAGCCTCACTGGCCAGAGCAATAAACATGTGGAAGGTGGGACTCCACAAAAGCCTTCAGGTCCGGCCGTTCCCTGGCAGCCAGCTGCAGGGTGGAGCGGGTGCTCTGGGGGGGAGGCCATACTTGCAGAGAGCTTGGGGGTGGGCTACTCCTGCCAGCTCCAGATTTTTGCTTAGGAAAAGGAGAAGTGAAATAAGCAAGTTCAGCACTTCCCACCAGCCAGCTCGACCCAATGACATGCCCCAGCGTGTGTCTGTGGTCCCCGTAGTGCTGTTCAGGCAGCACGTGCCTGATGCCACCTCTGCATACGGTGGTGACGGTGGTCCTCGCTGCAGCGATTCAGAGCTGCTGGGAGGGACCCACAAGCCCTTGCTGGTGTTGGGCCTGTGGAGCACCCTTCTGAAGTGCCTGTCTGTCAGCAGCAGCATCTCACACCCCTTCATCACCAAACAAAAGGGAATCTCTTCAGATAATAGAGACTTCCCCCCACCCGGCAAGAGCAGCTGCAAGCAGGAGGCCTGATGAGGCTACAGGTGGGATCTAACGTGCTGGAAATTATAATTTCCGTGAGCCAGAGGAGGAGCTCAGTCGCTGGTTTTTTTTTCCCTGCTCCCACTTCCTCCTCTCTGTGCCTGATGTGCTTTGGGAAACGTCGCGGCTGGGCTCTGCCTTCCTCAGCGCAGAGGCCAGGGTGGCCCTGGGCAGGGGGAGAAGGTGGCCACAGCGGTGCAGATGGAGCCAGCAAAGAGGACAGTGCAGAGGAAGCTGCGGGTCCGATGTGAATCACAGACTCGTAGCGGTTGGCAAGAGGGATGCTCTCCGGTTTGCAAGATTAACTTACAGCTGAGATATACAACCTTTGGCATTAAGGAGCAGGATCTGATTTTATTTCTGCAGGAAATTAAATCAAAAAGGTATATTTCCAAAGGGGAGGGATGAAGATTTCCCTCCAGCCACCTATGCTTTTCTGTGAATTTCTGCCCTCTTGAAAGTCACGTCGTGGTGTAAACCTGGGCTTCTCCCACCGGGACGGCGGTGTGCAGAGCAGTGCAGTTTCCCTTTTTCCTTGAGGTCTGTCCCAAGCCAAGCGCTGCAGGGCTGCAGTCTCCGGTGCGCTCCGTACGGACTGCGGTGCAAGCACTTGCTGCTGCTGCCCCCTGCTTTGCCGTGATGCTTGCCTGGGAACATTCTCCAAGGGCGGAAGTATTTTAGGTTCAGTGATAGTCTTGGCGGGTGGTGCCCAGTGGCTGCACCTAGTGCTGCCTCCCCTCTTCCTAAACATCCACTTCTTACCGAGTACGGTGTTAAATGCCATGAAATTTAATATCGGTTCAGTTCATCATGGAGAAAAAGGGTAAGTTCCCATGTCTGTTTTTTTTTTTTAATGCAAGACTTTTATAAAGGTAATAAAGTGCCCTTCCTCAGTTTTGCAGCAGCAGATTTTGCTGGGATGAGCTACAAGCAAATTTTATATTCTCAGGGCTGTTACTTGCAGCAACCTGTCTGGTTCCTTGCAGCTGTGGAATAAGGTGAAAATAAATCCCACAAGGATCAAATGGAGAGTTTAGGGAAAATGTACTGTTCACTTGAGCTAGCATGCAAAAAAACCCTGAAAAAATATTCAGGTGCGGTCTAGTCCGTGTGTCCTGGACACAGAGTGATTTCACTGGCTAGTGAGGAAAAAAAAAAGAGGTTGGTGTAATCCAGAGAAGTCCTGGCTGCAACTCTTTGTGTAGTCCCTTGCTGGGTTCCTGTGTATACTCAGAGAAAAGGTAAGAGGCAAATGCATTGTAAAGAGCTCGGCGCAAACTTGGCGTCCTGAAACATCACTGTGAATGAGAGGCTCCTCATCTTGGATGTATCCCTTTTAATGCACTGCTTTGTTACCTTTGTGAAGTGCTGGGAGACCTTGAAAGCAGCGCGCTCTGACGCTAATCGCATTGCATTGTGTTGCTGCTGTGGTCCCCGACCTTCTGGTGAATGAGCAGGTTTGTGCAGTCAAACGTACAGTTAGGTTAAGAGTAGAGCCCTGACCTGAGGATGGGTTTTTCCCCTCCACCAGCTGTGACGTGGTTCTGCTGATCATTACGTTGTTTTCAGTTTCCCCCAGTTCAGCTTTCCTCCTTCTTTTGGGATTGTTTTTCTTCAGAGACGGGATGTGTGACCATGCTAGCTGTGTGTGTCTGGGTGATGGTTACATCTGGTGGTCTCTCTGGTCAATCAGGTTTGAGAGAAGGCTATTCCCTGATGAAACTCAGCAGCTGGATAGAAGAGACGCTTTCTTGCCTAAGAAAAGCTGCGGCGGAGCTTTGACATCTTGTTAGACATCAAGGAAGCTGTGTTGGAAGGAGCCCTTGCGGTGACCTAGCTGCAGGAAGAAGCTTCAATCAGAAATGCCGAAGGCAATAGGGCACAAATCCAGGGAAGTCAGGGCTCATCCGTGTGGGTGCTCACTCATTACTACTTACTTTCTTCAGCTCCCGTCTGAAGGGAGAGCCCGGTCCTGTGGGCTGCGTGGGGAGTGCTCAGGTACCACAGCCCTGGCTCTTTTCCGTGGCTGATCACATCCAGACGCTGCCCAAAGAGGCGGAGGGCTGTGCTGTGCCAGGGCACTCGGAGAGCCGGGCAGGGGCACAGACGCAGGTGGCAAGGTGGAGAGAGGGAGGAGGGCTTTGACGTGGAGGTGGGTCTCCAGAGACCTTGCCCCGTGATGGAGCCACTGGACTGCAAACATCTCTAACTTCTCCACAAAGCACCTTGGTTGGTGGGCTGGTTATTGGCTTCTGTGCTGCTCTAGGAATCCCCAGTCCACAAGCAATTCCACACTGTGCGAAGACTGTACTCACAGTTTTTTTTCACGATTTTTTTTTTTTTGCATAGACCTAATGTTGTATTTTTTTCAATGACCTCTGCTTTGTCTGACTCTCAGCAGAGCTTTCCATCCCCAGGGACACATGCCCGTGGAAGACAGCAGCTCCCCATTAAAGTGCTCCAGGATCTCCAAAGTGTATCAGTTGTGCCTTGCAGGGCACTTAGTTTGGGAGATAATAATGCAAAGGCTTAGGAGGAGGAATCGTCCTCTAGCAACCAGTGATAACCAGAACAATCTCACGTGCAGGAAGGTGATGCAGAACTTGTCTGGACTCTGGGGTCCTGAGCAAATTTGTATCAGCAATCTTATCTCTTCCCAGGAGGCCTTTGGGGCCACTTTTTGCCTGGAGAAGAGCTGGCGTAGCTCCGTCATTTCCCATTCCCTGCTGGCCCACGCAGTGAGTCTGCGCTGCACCCCCAGATCCTTTCTTTTGCAGCACATAGGCACGGAACTACAGGACTGCTTCCTACTGGAGATGGCTGTGGGCCCTGGGTGAAGTGCCTTTTGAATCAAGCATAAAATTTAATGGTATCTGTTTTGTTCTCCCTTTTATTTGAAGGCCTTTTAAACCTAGAGAAGTTGCTTCGGCAGTTCCTAATTTCCAAGGACACTCTCTCAGTTCGGATGCTAGATGACAGCCGGGATCCTACCCCTCTCCTAAAAGAGATCCGAGATGACAAAACTGCTACCATCATTGTCCATGCCAACGCTTCCATGTCTCACACCATTTTGCAGAAGGTAAGCGTCTATTAACTGTCACAGTTGTAAATGCTGCTGCTTCCACTGAACAAGATACTGCGTGTGGTACATGAGCGTGCACACGCAGGTGCTGTATGATAATGGAGTGTAAAAATTCCTGCAGCAACACTGGAAATGGTCTCTGCTGAGAAGGGAATTGCCACTGATGGAGTTTCTGAGGAAAATAATTTGCTCTCTCTTTCCAGGACTGTATCTGTAGAAGCAATGGTTTAATTGCTCTGAACTGATGTGTTTGCTTTCTAGAAGTGGTATGTGCTTTTGGCTCCTGTTGCCGTCAAACAGCCGTGGCGGGCTCCTTAGCAATCTGAAATTAGTCAATCAGTGCAATAGCTTTTTCTTTTTTTCTCCAAGTACATTTCTAACTTTTTGCTTCCTTTTTTATTGTCTTATTAACCAAGATTTTATTTTAATCGTGTTTATTTTTAAATGGTCTCCTGCTGCAGTTTTTAGCATTTGTTTTGATAGTCTACTTCAAAATTGAGCAGTGGCTCCAGATGGAGTCTAAAGTTGTGTAGAGTTTCCCACATCCTGGAAGGAACAAGAAGTACTTTCTGGAATGGAGGCAGGATCCACGCAGTGGGGTCCCCCCTTGGCTGTTGGTGCAGGCATTACACATGGTGTCCTGGCCGCGGTGGCAGGGAGTCAGTCATTCAGAGGCCTTGACTGTAGCAGGTTTAGCCCAGATGACAGCCAGCAGAAACCATTAGAGCTGGTTTTATTATTCCCCACCCTATCCAAAGATCTTTATTCCACTGCTTGCAATTTTGCATTTATAAATAGGCAGGTGTGGGGGGTTTTGGGGTCCCCTCTATGCCGGGGGGGTGGCTTATGGGTTTTTTACTTCTTTTTTTTTTTTCTCCTGGTCCCTGTTTCATGCTGCCTGGCTGCTGAGGGCTGTCCCCCTCCTCTGTTGCTATAGTGACTTCCCACAGGCACACAGCAGTGCTTTTCAGGCACCTGCAGTGTCCCTTCCTGGCTCGAGCATCCTTCTGCCACAACTGATAAAGATGTCAGAGATCGCCACGATTTTTCAGCAGTTCAGTAAAACCTAATGTAGTCTACCTGGCTAGAGGGTTGTAGGAATGGAAGGTAGTAAATAACGAGCTTCTGATCTGGCAACTTCTTGCACCTTGGGATCCTGGGACGTATTTTCTTTATAGAGGTGCAAGCAGAGTAGGGAGTGAGGTTGTGGTGAGCAAACTGGTACATCCTTGGCCCCTGCCCATACGTCACCAAAAGCAAGAAAAACGCATTTGAAAGTGCCTTGTGTCAGACCTGTCTCAGGGGACCAGTCCTGACCTCAGACAATGAGAGAAATTGCAATTTCTCATCTCTTACCCCTCTGCATATGGTCTGGAGACACATGGTTGCTTCCTCGATTACCAGCCTGTCCCGGCTGCCCACCTGCCAGCGGGCACGTTAAATGGATGGGAGCGATGCTCACGGGAAGCGCTTTGTTGCTCGCTTTGATATTCTACCCTTGAAATCAAATGCACTGACTTCAAAGGGGGTCAGAGGGAGAGCTGACATTATCACTGTCTCCAGGAAGGGAAAAGGGAGGGAAATGGGTGCCAGGTTTTATTGTGTAGGGGCTTAAAAATGAGGTAGCGCTCTGGAGAGCTGGCTGAAGGGCAGGTCGGCGGCCGCCTCCGGGGTCGCAGTGCTCTTTTGGTCAAATGACTTTGCTGTGTCCGTTTTGCCACCTGTGCAAGGGACAGGGTAACCATGTGCAACTGAAGTGCCGGACAGAGCCAAACCTAAGCCACCATCAGTCTTCTGTGGGCATCCGAAGCTTTCCCCACTGCCCCCCGTGTCCACTCCCCGTGCAACAGTGGTGGCCTCGGTTTTGCACAGAAATAGGTAAGGAACAGGCAGGAACAGGGAGAGAGAGGTGCAACCTGAGCCGCCTCTTCTCTGTATCTTCACTCACTTTCTGTTGTCACCATCTCCAGCTTCTGGGGGAGATGGAAAGGGACTAAAACCAAGTAAGGGGGTGCTACCTTTGGTCCTTCCCTCCCTGCCTCCAATTCCTCTGTGTGGTCTGGGGTGACGGGAAAACCTCTTTGCCAAGGTCCAGAAGCACAATTTGAGACCAGCTGTGCTTGGCAGTGAAACATTGGCTGTCAGGAGGATCTGCAGATTAATCCCCCACTTTCCTGAGCATCTGTTCCTGTAACCAACTCTGTGTTTACTGAGAATTTTGAATTTTGGAAAAAGGACTTCAATTATCTGGTCTGTGGTCTCTAGAACAGATAATCCTGTGGAAAAAATTGCGTCCATCTCTCTGCATCTCATACACTTTTAGCCTCTTTTTTTTCTATTTCTGTGGCCATTGCAACCCTGTCTAAATTCTGGAGAACAGGCTGAGTGACTAAATTTCATTTGTGCTAATTAATTTGCGGGACTGGAGCCCAAATCTGACTGATACATGTGGGAAAACCACCACTGGGAAGACTGTCCTTTTTCTGTAACTCTAGAAGGGCTCATTCTGCCTTGCTCTCTGCACCAAGGTGTTTGTGCTGCAAGGAGACAAGCCCTGAGCGCTCTCGGCTCCTGCTTTCCCTCACTGTGTTCAAAAAGGTGGTGGTAGCTGAACAGGAGAAAAGCAGCACCCGCTTCCCGAGCAGCCCACCTCAGCCAGCCCCGCGCCCCTCCGGGCACACAGCGCGCCCGAGGAACTGCTCATCCCAAGGGGCTCTGGAGGTCTGGGGGCTGCGGGAGCCCACCTCACCTTGCCAGGGTCTGTATGGACCGTTGCTGCTGGGGGTGCAAAAGCTTTGGCTTTCAGTGGGTGTCCTTCTTCCAGGTTGTCTTTGGCTGGATACACCCGCGGGATGGGGCTGGGTGCAGAAATCCCCGTACGGGAGCAGGGATGGCCACCGGGGTCCGGAGCTGCGGCTCGTGTGGTCTTGGGTGGTTTCTCTCTGCCAGGCAGCCCCTGTGCAAGTGCTTTGGCAGTGCTGTTGCGGAGAGGAGACCCCAGAGGTAGGCTCAGTCCTGCTGAAAAATTGGTTCCCCAGACTTTAATTTCACAGGTCAAATTGTGTTGCTGCGTCCCACCCTCCCCTGCCTGCAGGAAGACAGCAGCACTTGCACGGAGCGATAAGGATGAAAAAGCAAATGTGGCCCAGTCTCTGCCTTGCCGGAGTGGAGACTGAAGATTGTCAGGCTCTGGTCTAATCTCCTTTCCTCTCCTTCACAGGCAGCTGAACTGGGAATGGCATCTGCCTATTACACGTATATCTTCACTAATCTGGTAAGACGTTTTTCTTGGCTTTTCTCCCGTGTGCATGTAGACTCATGTTAATAGGAGCTGATCTCCCCGGCCCATGGGAGCGCTGGGGAGACCCGTGTGCTTGTGGATCAGGGAGTTTGTGGCAGAGGGGGAGGGAGGCACGGACGGGTGTCCCCCTGCAACATGAGCATCAGCCGTGGGGAGTCTCGCCCTGGCCTTTGGGACGCGAAAGCCGACAGTGCCCAGCAGCGCCGATGGATCCCGTGTAGCTGCCAAAGGCAGAATTTGTGGCCGGAGCTGGTGTGATGAGTTGTGTGTGTCCTTGGGAAGCACCAGCAGAGGAGTGGTTCCTGGGCGAGGGCTCGGGAGGGTCCCGCAGGTGTCAGCCCCCAGACCCGTTCCCTGTGCCGGGACAAGGGCCGGCTGTGCCGGGGCGTGCGTGCAGAAGGCACCACGACTCCGTTCCTTTCTGCTGCGCCTCTGAGAGTGGCTGTGTAAGACAAAGGAAGGATGATACCATAAATGCTGAGAGGCAGAGCGGGGTATATCTTCAGCATGGCCCCTGGTGATTTGGCTTTATAGCTACTAATAACATTAATGGGGGGATCGTGTGGTTAAATCCCCAAGTACTGTGCTAAACAAGGAGTAATGGGCTTAGGCAGCAGCAGGGAAAACCCAAAATAAATATCAGAGAAACTTCTCTTGCTGCAGCAGCTTACAAGGCTCTTGAACAGGCTGCCAAGTGGCGTGGGGGAAATGCTGCCGCCGGGGGAGACCAGATACCTGCCTACCTACCTATTAATGCTGGCGCAGGGATGATGGAAACCTGAGTGCGGCAGGATGGGCTGGATGATTAAGTGGAGGTGCCTTCCAACCCCAAATGATACTCATATTCTCTAATTTCTATTAATATTTATGCCAGGGTGTGTGTGTGCCAGGAAAGCCGAGAGCTGAATCACGCTTTGTGTTTGGGTGGGAGACAGACGGGAACGGATGGAGCCAAATGTGTAGGCAGGAGAGCTGGAGTGGAGAGGAGGAGGGGGAGAGAGTGAAGTGGAGGGGTTGAAAGCCAAGAGAGCCATTGGGACAGAGAATGGAAAAGGGATAGGGAAAGGAGATGTCAGAAAAAAAGAGGAATGCAAAAAAAAAAATAATAGAAAAAGTCACAAGCTCCCTGCCTGAACTAATAGCGTTCTGACTCCTGCTTAGCGCTCAATCCCTAGGTCCTAACCTTGCTCAACATCAGTCCAGCAAGAACGAGCTTCGCTGCGGCTGTTCATTGCCATGCAAACGGTTGGCACCCAGCAGGAAAGCAAAAGGAAGGGATGTGCTTGGAGGGGATCAGCCAGCGACGGAGCTATGCCCTTGGCAGGTGAAGGTCATTTGTTTTAAAGCAGTGGCTGCTGCTCTGTGATTTCTCACCCCCGCTGCCAGCCCCAAGTCAGAGTGTAGCTGTGCTGGTGCTGCTGGTAGAGCTGGTGAGGGACAGTGGCCGTCCCCATCAGATCCTGCTCACGACACTAAACCACTGCCGACATTTCCCAGTCCCAGCAAGTAGTTTTCCTGTTGCCCTCTGGTCCCAGCAACTGTTTCTTCTTCCACTTGCCCTCCCCAGTCCCAGCCATCGCTGTGCACCCCTCAGATTGGGACTATGCACACAGCAAGGGATTTCTGTTTGCACCTCACCAGTGGAGTCTGGGTTCATGGATGGTGCTCGGACAACCGAAATAACTATAAAAATCAAGCTTGTCACCACCCTAATTTTGAGCGTGAGTGGATTAAGCACTTGCTTGAGGTCCAGGGGTGAAAATTGTCTTTAAAACCCATTCATGTGGTGTAATGCAATCATGGCAGGTGAGAAGGAAATAAGTTTTGTTGCCATTCGCTCTCACAGGACATTAATCTGTTTACCCAGGTTATTTTACCGCTTTGTCCAAAAGACCAGCCCTCAGCAAAACTAACTGGATTTTTGTCAGGGACCGTTAAAGAAAGGTGACATAGGGCAAAACCTGGGCAGATGGAAGAGATGTTGAAGGAAATTAGTAATATTTAAATGGGGATGAGAGATAGGAGTGAGCAATTTAGACTAATAAATCTGGAGGGATTATCAAGCTCCTAATGAACCCTCTGAGGTTTTGCAATCACTGCCTAATAGAAAAGATAAAATCATAGTGAACTGCTGTCAAGGGAAGCAGGCAAAAAGATGGCTTTAAATGGAGGGAGAACCCATCAGAAAGGGAATAGACAGTCTGTATAGCGTTAAGCTGCTTGGAGATGGAAAAATATTTCAGGCAAAAAAAGAAGAGAAAAGGGGATAAAATGCTGAATTAAACACCTGCCCTGCGGCACTAGAGGGGAATTCTGTTTCTGTCTTCTAGCATTAATTTTATTTAATAAGCACATCCCAGCCGACAGCTAGTTCTGTGTCGCAGCTCTTCTCTCTGCGGAGTGTTAGATGGAGGCAAGTTGCTGCAGCTCCCCTGGCACCGGTCCATGGGAGAGCAATCCGGGGGTGACGGCTCCTCCGTAGCCAGCCTGATGACTGCAGATAGCGCCCGTGTTGCTCTCCCTGCCGTTCAACAGGGAGGCAGAGCGGCGCGTGAAAGCAGCTGCCAGCCTTTGGCAGGAGATTGCGGGAGCAAATGAGGAGGAAGTTCTCGGCCCCCAATGCATTTCCATCGGAGCCGAGGCGAGCAGCCTGTTGTAAAAATATCCACAGGCTAATTTACTGTGTGCGAATTCATTATCAGCCTCCTTCAGCCAGCTCAGGGGACCCTTTTTGTCAGCAACAGAAGCTCAACAAATTTTCCAGGAGTCCTAATGAAACTCACAGAACAGAGCAGATCTCTTGCGGTTTTCCTCCCCACGTCCATCACCTGCATGCAGGGTACCTGTGGCAACTGAGCACCCTTCTGTCCTCCGTCCCCTTGCAGGAAATCTCAATCTGACCCGTTTCTTCTCGGCGCTTACCCTTCTGGGAGGCCTGAAATTTCCTGGTGATTAACGGCAAACGCTGGCCCAGTGGCCAGCTGCTCCCTGTGCCTTGGCTTTGTGGTGCTGAGGTGAGCTCAGAGCTGCTCATCGTCCCTTCCTCGCTCCCTGGCCGGGCACAGGGTTTCGGTGTATCTGCACAGCTTCTGACCATGTGAGGGGGTGATGGTGTGCTCCATCACGGTAATAGTAATAAAGCCAGTGCATAAATAGAGCATTGCAAGCAGGCTGTCGTGCATTGAAAAAAAATGTTCCTCCTAGTGCTGGAAAACCTTGAAAACAGCAGCGCAGAGCAGGACAGCTGTTGGATGCTTCCAAAATCCTGTGCTGCAATTAATTCTTTTAGTTCTTTTAGCTTGTTAGTTCTGTGTAGCTTGTTGTTAGTTTTGTCTTCACCCCCCCCCCCTTTTTTTTTGTTGT
Source organism: Falco naumanni (assembly GCF_017639655.2). Classification (NCBI taxonomy): domain Eukaryota; kingdom Metazoa; phylum Chordata; class Aves; order Falconiformes; family Falconidae; genus Falco; species Falco naumanni. The sequence goes on from NC_054069.1 coordinate 7,608,898, forward strand.
TGTTTGTTTTCAATGTGACATATGGACCTTGAGCTGGGTTTGAATTTCAAAACATTTATCAAGGAGATTAGATGGAAATAATTGAAACAATTGACATTATTACTGTAAGAAGGAAGGTGTAAAGGAGTTCTAGTAGTGCCTTGAGTCAGATGCTCTGTTCATTGGATGCAGTTTCGTTCCCCAACAACATTGTGTGCAGGTGTTGTTGCTGATAAAACAGCTCCCGTATTCAATTTCCAGAGACCAGATAAATCAGTTTTGGGTTGGGTGTCTTGTTTGTTTCCTGTTTTTTCTTCTTTGTTTAGCAATTTATAAAGAGCTTGGTCTTCGTATAGGATGAGGTTTTCAAAGCCAAATTGTCGCTCTGGATGCCCCGTTGGAACTGGAGGGGAAATCGGTGTCCAAATCACCCAGACAACATCGCACGTTGCAGCGGGGGCTTGTCTTTATGGCAGCGTGCTTTGGAAGGAGGGAATGGTGGAAAGTAAAGCAGAGGGAAAGTGGACTGCAGCTTAGTATTTGACCAGGGCTGCGAAGCTTTGGTTTTTAGTGCTGCTTTATGACATTACCTTCTCTTGGTGAAACGACCTCTTTCTCTGTCTGGTTCTGCAACGTGAGCTCCAGCATGGGCCATGGTGTTTGGCCGGGCTGCAGCAGCCCTGCTGGCTACCAGCACCCTTGCTCTCCCTTGCACCGGTGAAGAAGGCAGACTGTCTTGTTATGCTTTGACAAATCTTACCTTGCAGTCCAGCCAGCCCTCCTGATTCCCAGTAGCTGATGCAAACCTTTTTGTAGAGCCCAAATCGTTCCCTGGATTTATGGTTCATATTTTCAGTGGCATGTGGTAGCAGGGCAAACAAATCAGGTTTTTGCAAGGATGCCAAAGCAATTTCTCCTCATTCTAGTAAGCATGAGAAAAGAAGGATTTAGATGAAGCAATAACTGTACTTCCCTGCGTTTTGCTGCCTGTGCTACCTTACCTGTCTGGGTCGTCTTTATGTGTTGTTCGGAGTCCATCCTGTGCTTGATTTCCAGTTGAGTAAATCATTCTCTCAGACACACAGCCCAGGCCCTCTGATGCAAGAGCAAACCTTTCTCTTTCCCTCTGCCCTCATGCTGTCTTGTCCTATTTGTCTTTCAGACTTTCTACCCCTTGTTTTCCAAGAGCTGTGCTTTTCAGGTCCCAGCATCAGCACTTGACCCCTTTGCTTTTTGAGGATTTGTCACTCTTCAAGCCCCAGGCTCCCTGCAGAGAAGTTGGAGTAAATTGCTTTCACTAAGGGTGTAGGCAATGTGTTTTCCTAAAGTGCTCTTATCTGAAGAACAGCCTCCCAATTTTAATAGCTCTTCTTGCATGAGGAGGTAAACGGCCCATCCCTACTAGCATACGGCACACTGATGCCTTTGCGACATGTCAACTTTGCAAGAGCTACTGGATTATATATGGATGGTTCCCCTAAATTGCCCCCAAGTTCATTGAGATCACAGTTCCTCTTTAACTACGTGAACGAGCGAATAACAGTGCCTTGGGTAGATCTCCCACATCCACTTACCTACTCAAAAGGCCACAATTTGTTGCTGTGATGACTTTTTTCTTCCAGAGAAATTGATTTTTACATGTGGCCCATTATAAACTTATTGACTCTGTCAATAGTTTATAAATAAACCGAGCCTTTCAAGAAAACCATAAAGCACTTAATACAATATTGTCCACTTGAGTAAATAAATAAATGTGTTTTTTAGAGGAGCTTAGGAATGATTAACAGGCTTGGCAGCTCAGCCCTGAGGGCAACGGGATCCAGAGAGGCAAAAGGCAGGTGTTTCCCCCACTGCTGTATCTAACAGAGGAGGTCCGATGACCTCTGGGTGGAAATCGGTCACCAGTGCCGGACTGTGAAGAACTGACCGTAGCAGGGCCAACCATCCCAGTCACACCATGACCACGCAGACATGCACGAGGCCAGTAGTGATGCTCCGGTGCCAGCCCCTGGCGTGCCTCTGTTACGGGGGGGACAGGAGGTGCCGCCAGTCCCCTGGGAAGGTCATGGAGTTTAATCTGTGTTTTGTGTCCTTTCTTCATTTGCACGTTTTCGTTCCCTCTTGTGCTCTTGCTGCTTTTAATGATCTCTGTCTGTATGAGAGCACTGTAGGGGACCCCAGTGGCACAGGAGACTAAAGTCTTTTCAAGCTTTTTGTGAGGAATCCATGTTTTAGCTATTTGTTTGGGTGTCCCAGGAGGAAGGGCAGTCCTCCTGCTCCCCTCTCTGTCACCAAGCCTTGCTCCGGACTTGACATGTTCACGCCTGAACTGTGAAAACCGGGAGCAGCTGCAGAGCAATTGCACCAGTCCCGTTCAGTGCGGCTAGGACCAGGACAGCACCTTCTGCTGCCTTGGACTATGTGAACTAATCCTGCCACCCGTGGCCTGGGGAGAGACTCCCCAGAGTTTTGTTTGCCCAAAGAACCAGGAGCTGAGATACTTATCTCTTCTGATTAACCCTAAAAAGGTGAATAATGGTGCACATCGGCATCCAGTGATGTCAGCGGCGGAGCGAGTGACGCTGTGCTGACTTTGCACTGGCTGAAGGTTGGCTCACGCATAAAGGCTGCCAGGCAATCTCGGGATGGGAATTGGAGTCTGTATCTGGAGGGTGACAGCTTTTCTAAGCACCAAATACTCTTGAAACGGAGGTTTTGCCAGAGTGAGGGCTTAATAGAGAAATGGAAGCCTTGGCCCAGTATTCTGCTTCCCATCCCACATCAAAACAGAGAAGGAACAGTACAGTGTGTTCTGGACCCACGGTGAGCCTGTCTGGTGCGAGTCAGCCGTCGGTGCCGTCAGAGGGCCAGATCCTTGGCTGGGGCTGAGGGGAATGAGGTCGGTGCAGCCTGCCCAGCTTCCAGCATGAGGAGTTTCTCCTGCCGAGCACTGGGCAGTGACAGCCTCAGAGGGTGTTTTGGAGGCTGCTAATCAGCAGGTCCAAAAATCCAATGAAGTCCTTGCAGTAATTAAGAAAGGAAGATAACCACGTGTGTGTGTGAGCAAGAGAGAGGAGGGGGAGAGATGGACGTCTTACTGTCAGTGTAGGTTGAATTGATCAGGTCCTCTGCCTCCCAGGGGCTTGGGATGGAGTGTGGGAAGGTCTTGGAGCCTCTATAAATGAAACAAGCCCACTTTTATACTTGTTGCCAGCGTGTGGGTAGTAGTCATTGTCTCCCTGCTTCCCGAGTGATCTAGCTTATTAAAAATGTGATAAGAATCAAGCCAGGGAGCGAGATTCTGCACACACAAATGGGATGCAGAACAATATCACCAGCTGAATCGATAAAGCTGGAAGGAGCTCAATAGCTGATGCAGGGGGCTGAATAGCACGCTGGCCGCCTCGCCGCTGTGGGGGGAGCATCACCAGGAGCCACTTGCTGAACAGAGGGCACAGCACGGCAGCACAGGAGAGTCTCTAGGCTTCGCAGCACCACACTGCAAAAAACATTTGCTTATCAGGCAGGTGGCTGTGACACTAATAATCCCCTGCTCGACTGGCCCTTTCCACGCAGGAGTCTCCTCCGGCCTCTTCCCAGGCTTGAGAGGGAGGGTGTCATCAGTGCCAGTGGGGAGCGAGGACCTGGCCGTTGTTTATGGGGTCTACTTTGGTCTGGCAGTGGATCGTTTAGGTGCAGATTTGGGAGGATACTTCATTAATTACATGCTTAAATATGAATGCTGGCTTTGATGCTTTGCATTGTAAGGCGTGTTGTTAACTCACATCTCTTTTAGGCTGAATTTAGTGCTGTTAGGTTTTTAATTGCTTGCTGCTTTTTGCTCTGCACCTCAGTTTCCTCCTCTTATTCTGGGCGTAATAATTTTCTGGCAGGAGTCGCGGCAGGGGGAGGCAGCGGCGGTTCCGTCTGTTGACCCAGCACAGTGCTGGCGGTGCGAGGAGCGGTGTGTGGCTGCTGCTGTTACAGAGCCAGAGCGGAGCAGGCAGGGCAGGAGCGGGGTTTCCATCAGAGACTCGCCGTCATGGGCTGAGATGGGGGAGGGCTTGTGGGCGCTGAGTCCCGGTCGGGGTCGGCTGACCCGTGATCCGAACGTGCAAGTCCAGAGACTTGAGTTGAGTAACACACTTGTACCTTACGGGCTTACGGTCCTAATGGAATGGAGACTATAGGCTGTAAATCTCCTGGCGGTAACTCACAGCTAGCAACGCCAGAAAATCCAAGCTCATGACTTTAAAAATCATGAATTACAGAGCCCGGCTGTGTGGCTTTTATTAGCCAGGTTGCCCAATGATCTAAAAGTTCAGGTCACTCCATAGGTTTCGTCTGCTGCTGTAAAGTGTGAGTGCAGGTCGAGTGCCGCATGAAGCACAGAAACCCAAGAGTGACTTCATCCTCTAATAACTCCTCCAGTGCTGTCTCCCAGGGAACCCCTTTATATTCAATTAGCTAATGTGTGCCTAGCACTTTGAAAATATAGAGTGCCATAGAATTGCTAAGTGTTGTTATTTAACAGCACATATTTAGTGGTTGCAGCCCTGTAGTAGAAGTCAGAAAATCCACACTGTAATTGCCGGGTGCTGCTGCAGAATTTACTGTGATTTGAGCAAAGCCTGGGGATTTTTCTTCTGTAAAAGTTCATTAATTTTGACTGCAGACCCTCCAGGCCTACTTTTTCTGAGACCTCATGAAGCAGAATATTGACTTTTGGTGGATGCTTTAAAAAGTAGACTGAAAAGGTGGGGGGAAGGGTTCAGGCAGCCAGGATTTGTGTATATGAAATTCACCGTGGCATGATTTTTGATGGTCTTCTCTGTGCCTCAGGTTGCACTGGTTGGCATAAAGGAGCTGGACTGAGACGGAGGGCAAAGTGCTGGTCAACTATTGCAATTGTTCCAGTGCGGGGAGGGGGAAAAAATAATTGGCAGTGGAATAGGAGAATTGGCAGTGGAATGAGGGAGATGTGGTTTGCACCCATCACTTTGATTCTTGTGAGCAGCCTCTTGTGCTCACCAGGTACCCTGATCTGGCCCGAAAGCATGTGGTTACAAAGATGTGGTTACAAAGCTGTATTTGCACAGGCGGGGGTGGCTAGGACAAGCGTACCAGGGCTTGGAGTCCTCCTTTACATGGAACCTGCTGACAGGTGTGCGTTATTTTCCTAATGGCTCCTTGCTTTTATTGCATTGGAAAGCTGTATTCCAGCCTGCAAGAACACCAGCCAGCACTGCAGGTAAGGAAGAGTGACAACAGAGAGGAGAGGCAGCTGTGAAACTCTCGTGTGTAAGCACCTGGCCCACCAGCTTTATCTAGCAGTCAAGGCAAGGTCAGGTATGTATACCACAGCTGTGCTCAGACTGTTTGAAAATTTTCCTAGCTTAGGCAAAAGTCAGCTTCAGTACGTCCCAGTGAGCAATCCGTGGATCTGACAGCAAATCTCGGTGCACCTGCTACAAAGCCATTCGTGTGTCTTCTCAAATCTGAACAGTATTTCTCTACCTCAGTCTTGTCTTTGAAAAGGAAAACGCGTTAACACTTGCATGCAGACACGTGGCGAGAGGGCCCATTGAGATCATCTCCAAAAGCAGGGTTTCCACCTCTTTCCCCGACGGCGCTCGCCTCTTGCCCGGCGGCGGTGGAGGCTCAGCTGTCACTTGCCGTCGGGCCGGCAGGGCGGGAGGTAGGACCGGGGCTGACGGATGGGGCGTCGAGCTCTGGAAATCAGCTGCGTGGTGCAGGCCTTGAATGGCAGATGAGTTTGTGCTTGCAGAGCGTGGGTTTGGATATGTCAGGCATGGTGAATGACTGTGTAGGAAAGGAAAGAAAACAAACAGGGACAGAAGCTGAGCCGGCAGCTACTGGGCTATCTGGATGCTCTCACCCCTTTGCCCTCTGTAGCAAGCCTGACCTTACCAAATCTCTCTTATCCCATCGCAAATGAAGTGTGTCCCCCAAGGACGGTTTATCTCCATCTCATTGCATAGGCAGCTCATGGCTCATTTGCTTGTTTCTGACCTGGGCCCTCAGAACGCTCTTGTGCATGTCTGATGGAAAAAAAATTAAAGGCAGAGGGCTGGAGCCAGAGAGGAGGGAAGGGACGGGGAGCAGCGCAGAGAAAGGGTTGCGTACAGGCCGCGCAATCCCCTTGTGTTGCAGAGGTGGATGCTTTATGCGTATGACAGCAACAGCAATGTGGTTTTCCACAGCTGGAGGCTTGCCTAGAAAAAGACAGATAGGGAGAGCGCTGGCTGCAGGAAAAAGACCAAAGCTTGCAATGACCAGCCACCGCTAATGGGAGCTGGGAAAAAGCTGCTGTTAACATTTGAACCAGAGCAAATTGTTGACTCTGGGGGGAGCATGCCCGGGTCTGCCTGCGGTCGCTTTCTCAGGCAGCAAGCCCTGGCAGCTGCCTCCATCCTCAGCAGGGCACGGGATCCCCAGGGAAACTGGGCTGATGTGGGTGCAGGGAGCCGAGTGGGGGCTGGGACTGACCCCGTCACCCAGCCAGCCCGAGTGCACCCGTGGGTTCAGCCTTGCGACTGCTGCGTGAGCGGGGCAAACCGCACCTCTGCCTCAGTTTCCCCCACGTGAAGCCGGACCAGCAAGACTCGCTCCCTTGCCCGGTAACTGCTGATTTAAGGTGTAGAGTGTAACAAACCTGTCAGGGCCTCAGCAACCTCAGAAACTTAGAAATGTTTTCAGGGGAGAAAAGGCGTAATAAATACAGGCAGTATTTCAGCTGCCTTTAGATTGGGGCGGTCTGGCCTGAGCCTGAAGCCTTGGACTGGTGTGGCTGTTATGGTGCATAACATCTCATTTTCCTGCTGCGTATACCGAAGCCAGCAGGGCAGTCGTGCAGCTGCTCGCCTCGCGCCCTGCACAGTTTGCCTCCTGGCTCTGGCTTGGGAGAGGTGGTATTTTGCAGGGGTGCAACGGATCTCGTGCTGCTCTGCTTGCGTCCAGGATCTCCTCGGGCCCAGGTCCTCATTAGCCATCTGCCCTCGTTGCATGGGTTGACAGGATGCCGTGGGTAAATGGATAACCTGTCGGGAAGGCAGGAGGACAGTATCATTCAAATGAATCAATAGTTCACAGGCAATTTCATGTTACCTAACGTTAATGCGGTTGTGTCCAAAATGCACTTAATCCTGTGTCTGATCACATTCTCCTGGGAGTTTGCCGTGCTGGAATAGTCTTGTAACTCCATGTTTCAGAGATTTACAGACATTGTTGCTACGTGCACACATACGCAGGAAAGATAAAAAATGACTTGACTTGCTGAAATCTCACAGTCCGCAGAGCCAAAAGACATTCGTATTAGTGATGGAAGAGAATGGGTATCCAGCAGTTTCTGAAACTATTACTCCCACCTTCTCACTCCATTTTAGCAATTAGCAAAAGAGAAATTAGTGAGGAAGGTACCATTATTCCCTGTTAATAGGACAAGGAGGGCTGGACTCTTCTGCAGGAAGCTGGCTTTGTTGTGTAACTGCTTCCATTGACGTTAGTAGCAAAATAGAGCTCTCCCTTTTTGCTTTTTTTTTTTTTTTTTTTTATACAGTAATTTTTATACATCTTATCACTTCGCTCTTCAGAAATGCAAGAGGATGGGCCCCACTCTGAAGCCCACTGTCAAAGCAACTCCCCACCCTCCACAGGGCATTAGGATGTCCTGTGAGCAGCATCTCCTGGTACCTGATGGCAGAAGGGAGCAGTGCAGGATTGCTGGGTGGGGAGGAGCTGGTTTAATTTAACAGTTTAAACCTGGTACCACCAAATAGGACGTGGTGGTGGTAGAGCAGCTTCACTCAGCAGATGACGCTTGCTGCCCAGCCTGCGGTGTCCAGTTCAGCGTGCTCTCAGAGGCAATTAAGAATAGTAAGGAAAGGATGTTACTTTCACACCATATGTGGGGTCTCCGCAGTCTGGTAGTCTTGGTATTGCTCCTGCCCCGGCTCTGGATGGACAGCCGTTGCCCATGTTCTCACACTGCCTGGGCCCCTCGGCCATAGCGGTATCTGGGCACAGCGGTGTTTTCGTGGTGAACGCAGCAGGGATGTTTTTCTGGGAGTGCCTTGGAGAGAGCATCGCTTGGGAGGTATAAATCTGCTAAGGAGCTCTGTGCTCTGGACCTCCCACAACAGAGCTGACCTTCTCTCGCCAGTTACAGCAGGTTACTGGGTTCATCTGAAAAATATCATTCACCTCACTGCCTCTGCTGTAACCTCTGCGTTACAGGGAACCTCCTGTCAGAAGAATTGGTTTATAAACTGCAAAGAATAACACCTCGCTCAGGCACGGTTGGCAGGAACCACGGCTCAGAAATTAAAAGTTCCCAGAACCCACTTTGCAGGGGTTTGGGTCTGTTGGTGGAACTTGGCCAATAAAGTAGTGGACTTGGCTGACATCTTCATTAAAAGCCTGAGATGGGCAGCACAGTGAGTCGAGTCATGGTCAGCACCCAGGCTCGCTCCTGCTGGCCATGGGTGGTTTTCAGACCCGGCTTGGGGGTGGTAGTTTCACGTGCAGGTTTGCGTAGCCGCGTGGTTGCATCTTCCCTTCAAGGGTGTTGAATGATTTTGAAGCTTTTAGTGCCTGTTTTCTTCCCTAATCCTGTTTTCTGCTTTGGGCTGCTTTAGGAGTTTTCCCTCCAGCGCCTGGACAGCCTGCTGGATGACCGAGTCAACATTCTGGGATTTTCCATTTTCAATCAGTCTCATGCTTTCTTCCAAGAGTTTGTCCAGAGCCTCAACCAGTCCTGGCAGGAGAACTGCGATCACGCTCCTTTTACTGGGCCAGCAGTAAGTAAAATTCATTCCCATCACCCACAGCCTCTCTGAGTTGAAGGTGCTGTAGACCATCAGGAAAACCTTGTGGAAAGAGCCACAGGCTGGTTCTGAGCAGACACTGGCAATGCAGAGGACCGTGCGTAGGTAGAAGCTCTGGTCTCAAATGTACATGGTATTGACTAATTGCTTAATCCAAGTAACCGCTGTGCAAAATTGCTCGGGCACATCCCCGGGCTGCTGTCGTGCTGCTGTACCTTGGATCGGCTTTCCTGGCGGTCGGCCCTGGGGAGGTGGCACTCCAAGAATGGCAAGGATGACCCAGGCAGAGCGCCTTAGTTAAGTAGGTAGAAGAGGACTTGGGGTGTCAAGCTGTGACTTACAGGGGAGCCTCCTGACCTGGAGAACACTAAAGCAATCGTGGAAGTCTTTGGTCACCCGGACGGATCTTGGGGAGCCATGTGGGTGCAGAGCTTTAGAGGGCATGTCTGTACAGCTTTAAATTTGAGCCTAATTTTAATTTATAATTGTATGTGGGTGCAGGGGTTGATGCAGCTCTGATTCAGTGCTTCCCTTGTGAAATTTGTCCCTGTGTATTCCACCTCTAGGAAAATGGTTTGTGGAAGAGGGAGTCTGGATGCAAGTATCGTAGAAAGGGTTGGGCTTAGAGAGATGCTAAGGGACTGCGTTACGTTGCACGCTTTAACATCTCCCTGATGAGTGTGCAGATCAGCACTGAAGTCTTCCCTAGGGACTCTTCATAACTGGGAAGATTTGCAAAGCAGATCTGCAAAATCGGGGCTGCAGCTGGAGCTGGGAGAGGGGAGAGAGAGAAAATGCCACCAGCGGAACCCTTTGCATCATTTTTAATGAACTCGGAGTCCCCTTGACAAGCTGAGGCAGCTGTGTACTGATGAAAACCTCCTTATTATCACTACAAAGTGATCTTACGCAGGCAAAATAAGGAGCTTTCTGCCCTTTTTGTCCACATCCTATTGGCTTGGCATGGAACTCAGGCCATAGTTACTATGCGCCTGGGACCATCCTGCTGTCCCTCCTCCCAGCCCTGCTGCGCGGAGGCGGCTGCAGTGAGCGTGCTGTCTGCCCTGCTAGATCTCTGTAGGATTGCTAATGGGAAGCTTCCCCTTTTAGTCCTGGGAAGCCGCTATCTTGTGGGATAGCTCATACTAAAGAGAAAAAAGGAGGCTCAACAGCTGGAAGTGACAGGAGGGAGGTTTCCTGTGAGCTGCAAAATCCCAGGGCTTTCTTGCTAGAGCTGAGAAAGCATCTGAGGAAGGAGGAGGGAGCTGCTTGCTCTAATGCCATTCTCATTAATCACATTGCAAAGAAAGGAAATCAGAGAAAATCATTCAAATTACAGATGGCTAGATTAGGTAATTAGAATTTAGGCTAAAACAGATGTTTGTAATTAAGTGTTTATGTCATTGAATAAAATCCAGATTGTAAAGTCTATTTCACAGGATTTTAATGGTTTTAATTCTCTGTGTTATGTTTAGGGGCAAAGATACAGATGATAATGTTTTAGGAAGAAAAGGAAAAAAAACCCCACATGGCAAAATGCAAACTAGCCAAACCTGTTCGTGTTTCCCTGGAGATCAGCTTACCTTTAAACATGGCCTTTACGTGGGAGCTTTCCATAAATAAAAAAGTGGGATCTTCTACGTAACCATGCTTAACCCACTGTTAGTTTCTAGAGGGGCAGTTTTGGTGTTGGGAGGAAGATGTGCTGCATCCAGCCAGGAGCTGTGGGGCATCCGATGGCATTAGATGTCTGGAAGGTGCTTGTCGGAATCGGCCTGCCAGCTGATGTGCACAACGGCTGGAGATCTGTTTCTTGACCTTTTCTCATTGGTGAGTTGTTCCCAGGGCTTCGTGTCACAGTTGTACCTTGCAACACCTCCTTAGTTCTCAGATACAGCCTCTCCTCGCGCAGCTGACCAGAGTGCCGAGGGGAATGGAGCGGTGAGCCATCTGCCCAGCCCACCATCTGCTCCCTTCTCTGGAGCCTGGCTCGGGTGAGGCATCCATCAAGTTGCAATTTTTATCAGCAACTTTTATTGTCAAGAATTAGGCTTTAGGGATAGAGGGAAGTCCCCCGAGACCCATGAATCTGGGAGTGGAGGACCACCGCTGAGCTTACAAGCCTTTCACATGCAGCTCTTGCATTGCAGAGATGGTACAAAAACAACAGGGATCTGCACAAATCAGATGATGCATGCAAGGAAAAGAATCAATTTGTTAACAGGAAAATTGGCTTTTTGTGACAGAGTGACAAAGCTGTGGTTTAAAATGAGAACATAAAAGTAGTGAGAGATTTTATAGGCAACATGAAGAAAGTTGAGGCGACATACACAGGAGCAGTGACAGATTCCCCCTTGCTGAATCTGCCTAGAGGAAATTAAAAGGTGCTGCCTCCCGCTCTGTCCCCACTCCTCTGCCGAAGGTTGTGGCCCCAGTGTGAGCGCCCACACGGCTGCTCTGCGTCTGCTCCAGTGCAAAGTCCAGCAGCTTCACTTACCACACCGTGACTTAAGGGAGCCTGCAGGGAAGTGGAGTGGATGCGCGACGATAACCCAGTCCTCGCCTGAACTTTCTGGGCTGTGGGAGACAGCTGGAAGCAGCGAGCTTGTGCTAACCACGTTAACCCCATTTAACCTCATGAGAACACACTTGCCTACCTACGAAAGCCGAAGAGACCAAAGAACCCAGAAGAGCTGCTGCACTCCAGTGCTGCGCAGTTGCGGTTTCCTCCACACAGCCTGCATCCCAAATTGCCGTACTGTGTTGGATATGATTTATTTCATGTGAGTCACCGAGTGAATAGTGGCAGAGGGAGATGGCCGTTTGGTAGGTGGTGCAGGACAACAGAGCAGATGCTGCTGGCAGGGTTGTGGGTGGCGGTGGAGCAGGACAACCCCACACCAGCATCCACGGGAAGATGCGGAGTGCCTTTGAGGATTTTGATACCAGAGGAGAGAGGAGGGAATAGAGCAAAGGCCGTGAACCTCCCTAGGCATGATTCCTGGTGGCTGTTCAAGAGATGCTGAAGGGGGAATCAAGGCAGGTGTTTAAAAGGAGGTGCGTGGGTCTGTGTACTGGCATGCTGCTGTGTTGCAGGGCTCCCGTGCCTGCGGGTGCTGTGCTCCAGGGCCCACAGAGCTGAGAGGGTAGCACAGGAGCCGGGGTTTGAGCCCACCGGGGCAGGGAATGGCTGTCATAAATGATAAGCAGCATCAGGAATGGAAATGTGATGCTTCTGAGGAAAGCTGTGATTTTTCTTTGAGAAAGGGAAGAGATACGTTGAGTGCACGGGAGAGATTCCCATTCCTTACCAAGGGGGCTTGATTCTGTGTATCACAGCCCCCACCCCAACCCCTAAATTGCTTGAAATCATAAGGGGGCTGCCAGAAATCCTAATAAATGGTTCAAGACTAAGGAGTAAAATATTCCAATCAATAATGTCAAATGCTTCACTAAGATCTACAAGTCTCTTGCTTACTAGCTAATAAGAGATCATTAACTGCTCTGGAAAAATGGAAATGAAAACCCAGTGGGAGACAATTAAAAATGCTGGGCCAATATTCTGATTTGGTACGAGATGGTGAAACTTTGGGGTCACAGGGGTTGCGTTTGCTCTCATAATGCTTCCATTTGGCCAACCGTTATTAATGTGGTTCCTGATTCAGGAAAGCAATTGCTAGGTGTGTACAGTATCCTGTAACTCAAATGGCATTCGGTCCACAGTTAAAATTCAGTGTATGCTAAAGAGCTTCATGGAACAGGAGCTGAGGACAGGACAGGCTGGAGAGGTCCTATTAGGAAAAGAACTTGTATTGAAGGTAAAAAAGAAAGGTAGGAAGAAGGATATATCAGCTCCATTAAGAAGCTCTGGAAAATGTTTCCCAGGAGGGGAATGTTTAGGTCGGATGTAAATACTAAGCAAAAAACCTTAGCAGGCTTACCCCCGAAGAGAGGGGAAGCAGTGCAGGGAGAGGCTTGTTGCTGTGGCAGAAGGTCCTGTAGTATCTCACTGCTGAGGCAGGATAGGAAACGGGATGCCCAGTTTCTGTTCCCACTCTTACCAACTCCTTGTGCGTCCTCAGGATGCTCAGCCCCTCTGGTGTTACAGTTCAGCTCCTGAACAGCTGTAACAAACCTTCATGGCTCTGGAGCCAGTCAATCCTTAGTATCAGCAGAAAGCTGTCAACATACATGACCAAAGGTGCTGCCCGTTGCGTGGGAGACAGGCCAAATGCAAGACAGACTCCGGTCAAGTTGCTTGGTGCTCACCAGAGAGCTCCCGGCTGCTATTTCTGTAAAATAAACTGGTACGTGCAGGAGTAATGTGGTAGAGCAAATGTGAGTCTGCACCAGGGTTGGAAAAGCGAGAGGTTACAGGTGCCGTTAGAGCTGGTGTTTGGGGTTTTGCTGGCATTAGGCTGGGATCCTGCCTTTTGATTCGTGCTGGCTTGTAAGTTTGAAGGTTTTGTGCTGGTTTTAACTACCTAATCCCAGGCCATTGTGGTCATTGAGGTCTTACCACTGATCTGAGTAAGACCAAGCAGGGTTAAGTCTGACTCACTCTGTTCAAATTAGTAAAACAGCTGAAGCCAAAGGTTCATTGGGATGATTGAACTGGGTGAGATTGTCCCTGCAGGGCCACTGGCAGAAGTGAACAAACCTAATCAGGCTTTGGGAGGAATAGAGGATGCGGATACCGCTGGAGTGCTGCAAGTCACAAACAGGGTAAGGTGGGGGAAAGAGCTCCGGGCTAAAGACCGAGCCGGCTGCTGGGAGCTGGGATGGTAAAAGGATGCTGTCTGAAGTAGCCATGAGGAAAATGTAGCCTTGATTATAATGAGCTGCAACGGCTGAATTCCAGCAGAGTCAGGAGGCAACAATAATTAAAAGCGAAATCTTAGTCACAACAGTGAACACGAGAGAGCAAATGGCTGATTATTAACTAGATCAAAACCATTGAAATGGTTGTGCATGGGCGAAAAACACAGGTTTGCAAGGCTTGATAAGCACAGAGATCTGATTAAAGGCAAACAAAGCAAAGATGAGAAGGAGAGGGGGACGAGCTCTGTGATTCTGGACATTCCTTCAGCGATGCCATTGCAGAGCAGGTAACAACCAGCAGGAAACTGGAGGTTTTAGCAAGGGACTAGGTGATCTCTTCAGGGTCTGAAAGCCAGGGCTTGGTTGCTTGAGAAGCAGATCTAACAAAACCTCATTTCTTGTGCATCTGCTGTTCAACGCAGTGGCCAAAGAAGGACTCTGGTGCCTAATGGAGGCTAAAGCACCACAGTCATCATTCCTTCTGTGGCTGCAGGCACAGGATCTTTATTCTGCCCAGCTGCCTGTTTAAAGAACTTCACAAACCTGATGCACCCAGGAGTGTTCCCCCTGGCCAGCAGATTTGACCAGAGGTCAGCAAAGCACCAAAAACCCACACCTTGACTAGTTAGTACTTTAGGAAACTGAGACGGGAAAGAACGAGAAGGGACAGGGACAAACAGAGATAGAAAAATGATAGTGATGGGAGAAACCCTGAGGAACAAGCAAGGACATAAAGGGTAAGCAAGTGTGCAAGACGAGAAGGAGAAACATGACAGACTGGGGCTGGCAAAGGGATTGCGCTTGCCCTAGTGATGCCTTCACAGGCACGGCAGTTCAGGGATGCCACTGCTGGTGCTCTCCCTGCCCTCAGGCGAGTGCAGACGGTGTGCAGGGTGTTGCTGGAGCATAACGGCAGACGAGCAGGGCTCGCTGTCTGCACAGCCAAGGATTTTGCTCCTTTCTGATCCCAGCTGAGGTTGTGGAGAGGGAACTCTCCTGCTTGCTGCTAGGTCCTGAAGGTGCAGCAGGAGGCTCGACTTACGTCTTCCCATCTCAGGTTTTTTCCTTCCTTTTCCCTGCAGCTCTCTTCCGCGCTGCTGTTCGATGCTGTGTACGCTGTGGTGACTGCCGTGCAGGAGCTGAACCGGAGCCAGGAGATCGGTGTGAAGCCCCTGTCCTGTGGGTCTGCCCAGATCTGGCAGCATGGCACCAGCCTGATGAACTACCTGAGAATGGTGAGAAGGGACTGAACTTTCCTGGCGTGCTAGGAGCCAGTGCTCGTCGCTGCCAGAAGCAAAAGATGTGTATGTACGTGCGGGTGCTGGCACAGTTCTCAGGCAGTGTCGGTCTGTTTGAAGGTAGCACTGGGAATGAAAAGAGAGGAGATCTGAGGGCTGGTTTGTCACTGGTCTTGGAACAACATGAAACTCCATTTTTCAGGCTTTGCTGCAGGAAAAACTGGAATTCAGTGATTTTTATTTTTATTTTTTTTTAAGCATGAATGTTACCAAGTGATTTGAACTCCGTTTTGAGTGAACTTAGTTGATGTAAGGTCACACAGTACAATTGCGTAGAGCTCAGTGGCAAGGTGTGAGTTTCCCGATGAAGGGATTTGGGCTCCTTTGAACCCGAAAGTGTGGTTCTGGCACGAGAACAGACCCTGAAATTTCAGCTTTCTGAAATAGCTAGAGTTTGTCAATGTGATTCCTCAGAGCTGAGCTTAACCACGCAGAAGGAGCGTGTTTTTTCCAAGTTTGTTCAGGGAGCAACTGAAATGTCGTGAGGTGAGGAAGTTTCATGAGGCTCCTTTCCCCTCCCCCCAAAGGAAGGCTCAGCTGAGCTGACCAAAGTGGTACAAGGTTCTGTGCATGCGAACCTTGCTTTAAACCTCACCTTTAGTCAGAGACAACAAAATCCTTCAGCTTCCCTTGGCTCTGCTGCTAGGAGGGCCGGCAGCTTGCCCTTGCTGCAGGAGCACCTCTTCAGTGACAAGTGAGCAGTGGTTAATCTGCACAGCGCGGGAGGCACTCATCCTGCCTCCGCCGCAACAGGCTCTTGCGTTAAGTGCTGGCCCGGTGCGGTGACACAGCACTAATGGTTTGGGGGGGGAATCCCCAGCTGGTGACTCAGTGTGACACAGCGGAGGGCTTGTGCCTGCCGCCGGGCAGCGCGGTGTTAGCCTTGGGATGGAGGGAGCCGGCGAGGGGCTGTGGAGGTGGTTGTGGTTGTTCCGAAGCAGCTGGAGCAAAGAATTTCAGGGAACGCTGCACTTCACGCTGCTGATTCTCCGGCTGCCCTCCACATCTCTCTGCTACCCCAGCCAGGCTCCGAAAGCAGTTACGACAGGTCGTAAGGAGTGCATTACTGTACCCGCTGGGAGGGTGGATGGCCGGTGCGTGGGGTGAGTGATGCCACCCCCAGCTCTGCTGTGGGTGGGGGATGAGCCACCCTGATGGGCGCTGTAACTCATTCTCTCTTGGACAGGTAGAATTGGAAGGTCTCACCGGCCACATCGAATTCAACAGCAAAGGCCAGCGATCAAACTACGCCCTGAAAATCCTGCAGTACACGCGCCGCGGCTTCCGACAGGTAGGAGCGGCCACGCTGCCTGGGGGTGATGCCGAGGGATGGTGCCCGGGGACGGTGTGTGCGTAGCCTGGCGAGGGTCTGGCTCCGGCTGCTGCTGCGGGGGCCGGAGGGGGTTGAGGATACCCCCCTTTGCAACATGAAGTGTTCAGCAAGTGACAGCGTGGCGTGGATGTCACAGTAGCCACCGCTGGGATTGGGTTGGCAAACACACAGTGTTCCCTTCATCAAGGACATGTCTTGAGATAATTTAGATTTGTCTTAATTCGAGTCCCTGAGGTGCTGATGTTGGAGCCAATGTCCGGCCCGTCACAGTCACCCTCCTGTGCAGGAGATAACTCGGTCACAAAGCGTGTGCCAGATACAGGCTCACACTCAAGACACTTTTGTTCTTAAGCTTGTGGAGACACGTGTGCTCAAAGTGATTCAGATGGGGAAAAATGGGAAAATTTCCCATGAAATGGGCAAAAAAGGGTACTATGAACCTTTCCAAACTACTGCCTCTGGGAGGAGAGTGAAGCAGCACGACAGGAGCTCCCCACCGTCTCTCCCCTGGCGTGGCACGTGGGAGGAAGAGCAAGGTGATCTGCCTCTCGGTCTGTGCTGCGTGCTCCTCTGCGATGGGTTTGCTTAGCTCAGGCTCTCCTTTGCTGAGGTTCCTCACAGCGCTGGTCCTTCTTCTGCTTGTTGCCCTCTTTCTGTCCAAGGGATATTTTCTGGCATCAGCTAAGGTTAAGGATAAATGTCTGGGGCCACAGTTATCAAACTGGTGAGATTATGTGACACAAGGCCAAGGAATTAGGGTTTTACTGGTAAATCCAAACCTCATTCAGGGAAAAAAAAAAAAAGGAGATCTGAGAAAGAGGGTTTTCATCTGTCTTATTTCCCTGCTGTCAGCACCACACCTGCCCATTTTCTTGGAGATTGCCACTTTTAGACGTTGGCAGAGAACAAAAGCTATTGTATCTTACCCCACACTGACAGAGAATTTTGGCGTTAGGAAGTCTCTCCTGGTCTGGCAGCAGTGAATTTTAGCCTTGGCGAGGATGTTGCCTGCCAGTTCTTACCTGTCAAGTGACAGCTCAGCTTTGATGCTGCCTTTAGCTGAGTGAGCAGGGGATCAGGATGGCATTCTCCCTACAGTAAGATCTCTCATAGCAACAGTGCCCTTTTAATAATTTCCCAAACCCATCGTACTCTGAGCAAAAGTGACAGATCCAAGCCCATCTGCATTAGTAAGAGCATGCATTCAGCTGGAGCAAGGGAAGCAAATGCTGTAAACCCCACTACGACAGCTATGTTTTTGATGTGTTTAAATGTGGCAGGGAGTTCACATTAAATGCATGGGTCCTCTTGGAGCAGTGCTTCTCCCAGAGCTCTGGCTGCAGCCTCATCTGCCCCGAGACAAAAATCTCGGCTTTTCTCCACAAACGCTGTCTGACAGGAGAAAACCTTTTTTGACCTGTTGCAACAGCTCTGTAAATAAGCAGCTTCATGTTTTAGAGGTACCCAGGAAAAGCTGCGCTGAGACTAAGCTTTTCAAATTCCCCGTCAGAGCGCAGTGGTGATAAATCACTTCCAGTCACAGTAACTAGGTGCTGGAAGGACGGGGCAGTCCCTCGCTGTGCGTGGCTGCTTGCTGGCTGCCAGCCCCCTCCTCTCAGAACCCACCAGGGAGGAGTTAGTCTCCGTAAAACTGTGTGACTGTGGCAGCCTTTCCACCGCCTGCTCCCCCCACTGCAGGCAGCCCCCTCTCAGGGGTCTTGCCTGACTGATAGCAATGCCCGGAGGGGAGCTGGGGACCCTCACAGGCTGAGTTTGTGGCAGTGGCTGGTTGGGAAGGGCAGCCCTGGATGGAGCTGTGGAACCTGGGCAAGGTCCTGCCCCATCCTGCCCACCCCCTTGGTCACTGCAAGGGGAAGCACATCGCTGGTGATGCTAGGCAACCCCGCTTCGTGCAATAAAAACGACTAAATAAATCATTAGACATTAAACCCACCATGAGGGGATGGGGTAAGGAACAAATATTTGCATCCTGGGGACAATCATGTTCCCAAGGGTTGTAGGAACTGATCTGCTCAGGCTCTTGTTTGAACACTTTGTCTGGGTTTGACCCCAGCCACAACTGAGCCCCACCAGCCACTTGCTCGCTGCCTGCCCCACAGAGGGATGGGAGGGGAATCGGGAAGGAATGCAGAACTGGAGGGCTGAGACAAGAACAATTTAATAACTGAAATAAAATAAAACAAAACCCAATAATCATCATCATAGTAATGATGGTGATGATAGTAATAATAATAGTAATAACAACAACTACCATTATGATGAAAAGAAAAGAGAAGGGGAGAGGAATGAAATCCAAAGGGAAGGAAGAAAAGAAAACCAGTGATGCGTAATAGAGCCGCTCACCACCCGCTGACTGGTGCCCAGCCGGTCCCCGAGCAATGGTCAGCAGCCCCAGCCACCCCACCCCCCCCCACCCCCCCCCAGTTTATATGCCGAGCGTGATGTCCCATGGTATGGAATTCCTCTTCGGTTAGCTCAGGTCAGCTGTCCCAGCTGTGTCCCCTCCCAACCGCTCGCGCCCCTCCAGCCTCTCGCTGGCAAGGCCTAAGAAACTAAAAAGTGCCTGAGTTAGTCGTTGCTAGGTAATGTTTATACTAAAAATGTCAGTGTGATAATCAACATTGTTCTTACACCAAATCCGAAACACGATAATGCACCAGCTACTGAGAAGAATATTAACTCTGTCCTCACCGAAACCAGGACACACGTCTGCTCCCTCCTTGTTTTACTCAAGCTGACACTCTGCCCGTTTCTCGTTCCCTCTCTCTCCTTCCCCTCCCCAGCTGTCTCCTTCCATCTATCGAAGCCACAGGGACTTCCAGCTCATCAGCTTTAATAGAGAATTCACCAGATTTTGAAGCTGATCCAGCCAGCAAACAAATTAAAGACATTTAGATTTTCTAACTTGCTGTTGCTTTTGGGCAAGGAGAGACAAGGCTTTTTGACATCCAATTTTTAATACATTTATGTAACGCACCAAACGTGTCTTTTCCTGATTTAGCTTAACAAGTGGAAATTTTCCCACAGCCATATGAGAACTGCTCCCTGTTCATAGGATGCATGATAAAGCACAAGCTCATTAATGTGTTGGTGATCCATGGATCTGACAAGGACCAAGTTTGTAAATGTCATCTTTTTATTTTTTCTCCTTTCTTTACCCCTTTGAAAAACATTGCAGCACACCCCTCCGTTTTCAGCGTAGTGTTTTACAGTAAGCCGAGAGCTCAGGTTTGGGAGCTTAAGGGAGCAGGGGGTGGAGAGGGGCTGTGATGTGTACAGCCCCGGGGAAGGCAGGCGTGCAGGGGGGACAGGGGAAGCTGCTGTCCTGCCATGGGCACGTTGTCCCCAGCTCTGCCTGTGACCCTTTGCTTCTGCCCGGTGCTAGGTGCAGCCGCTTGGCCGCCGTTCAGCCAAAGGCTCTGCTGACGTCCTGAGACAGAGCAGTGGAAGTGGCAGGGGTGTCTAATTGGTATGCTGATGAGATGCAGATGAGTTACCAGCCGATAGCTTTGAGACCCTCGGCAATCCCGCCACATCAAACCTTTTTAACTTCGAAGTGGCTAATCAGTCTCAAAGGGACTTGTTCCTCTTTAGCTGTTACCCCCGGCAAGAGTTCAGGGACAGATTCTGCCAAGAGCTGAATGTCGTTTGCCCCCCAGGACCCAACGAACTCGGTGTGTGTCACCACCAGTCCTGGCTGTGCCAGGTGTCAATCACGTTGTCTGAAGGGGACGTCTGGGGAGGAAGGGGATCGCAGGGGCTGCTGCGTGGCCTCAGGGGTGGGTTCTGTGCGTGTCTCGTGGCTGTACGGGTTTCAACAGCTGGCGCTCCGTGTGTCCCGTGCTAACTTCTGTGGACGAAGCTTTTGCCTGCCCGCCTCGCTGTCCCTCGCAGCAGGGTCCTTCAGGAGCGCCAGCCACATGGCAGCCCAGGCCTCTCGGGGCTTTCATTTGTTTGTTTTATTCCTTTTTCCGCCCCCAGACACCCCCAAACCCCCTCCTCTTGGGGCCAGTGAAGGCACCATGTACCAAGTACCTACTTAATTGCGTTTCCTCCTGACACAGCGTCTTTCCCCTTAGTGCCCACAAGGCTCAAGCGCTGGCGCGGTGACAGCGATAGCATTTTGCTCTCCTTCCTCGTCCTGGGGACACTGAGGAAGGGGGTGATTAATGCAGGCTGTAGGACAGTGCTTGCTAGTTAGAGCCCAGAAGGTATTTGCAGTGGTGGTCCCCTGCCTGTTTTAAAACACCTGTATTCAGGACTGGCTGTACCTTCATTTTTAGCTGGGGAGAGGGGTGGCAAGTACCTGTGGCACCTTAGAAGCTTTGGACAGGTCTGGCTGTGTCATCTCTCCCTGTCCCCAGCTGCCATTCAGGCCTGTGGGGCACTGAGCACACCGTTAAAATCATTCGTTTGAGTGGTATTTTGTCCTCTCGTGCCACAAGGAGCTTGACAAGCCCGGGCATCTTTAACGTGGCTGCTTCTGAACGGAGGAGCTGAAGGGCTGAAGGAGCGAGCCAGGAATGCCCGCTTGCGTTGTTGGCCGCTGGTGATTTTCTGCCGAGATGATAAGTCTTTAAGTGTCCCTGACCCAAGTAATGCCTTTTGCAGAGCAGCTGGCTTGAGGGACCTCGCCTGCAGTGGGGATGGAGCAGTGTCACGCGAGTGATGGCACTTCTTGCTTATTCCAGGCTCGAGGCTGGTTGGGCTGGTTTGTGCTGAGACGGTGTGTTTGCTCCCTGCCTGGGACAAGGACACACGGCAAGGCAGACCTGCGGGCAGAGCGGGGCTGGCTCTGCTTACAGGGGAGGGCTGAGCGCAGGGAGGCACCGGGGGGTGCAGGGGTGACCCCGCAGGCGGCTGCAGTGGGACCACACAGCTTGAGGACGTGGAGGGAACTTTCTCCATCCAGGCCATGGGCTGTCACCAGGTCAAATCATCCCTCTCACAAGGGTATCAAGCTCCATCTTGCTTCCAGGTGGCTGTGTTGCCCTCGTTGCTTTTCTGGGAAAGGTATGCAATCACTCAAGCTCCTCTGATCATTAGGAACCCTCTTTTAATTTTCAGCCTGTTTATTTCTGGCTGGTTTATATCTATTTATTTTTGTGCCAGTGCTATCATTTTAGCTTCAAAAGCTGTTCTACCTCTTTGCTATGGACCTCCTCCACCTGATGTATTTATACAGACCAATCATATCTGCTACGGAAAAATCCCGATTCCTAAAATCTCTTTAAGTCCTAGTCCAGAGCCTTAACAATAGGATCATCTTATCCATGTCCACGCAAAGCATTTGATTATTTTCTAATACATTGCAGATGAATATGTTTTCTGTTTTTCAGAGGCTCTTTATACATAGATAGAGATGATTAAAATCACCTTGACATCCATCTTGCAAGAGAGGGAGAGATCTGACGATCCCAGACATCCTCTGACACATTACACTTCAGAAACAGCGAACAGCGAGAGGAGTCAATTAGCAGCTTTATCATACTGCGAGGGGGACAGTGGTGTGAGCTGGAACAAGCCAGGATGGGGTGGAAGTACCCTGGCACACGGGAGTGTTTGGCTTTGGTGCTGTGTTAAAAGCAAGGTCAAACCCACTGCACTGTCAGAGGAAGCAGCAGTCAATTAGTCTCAGTATGCCAGCAGGGGAGGGACAAATTTGAGAACAGCGAGGGCTGTTAAAATTAAAGTTAATCTGTCACTAATCTCTGGTTGTGAAACCTGGGAGAAAAAAAATTAGGCAATGTTTATGACTGATCACTTGCTCAGAGAGGCAGTTGCTGCAGAGGGTCTGCCGTTTAGCAATCACAGCGAGAGGCAAGCACCTTTGTGCAGGCTTGGGGAGGACAGCTGGGATAAATCCATCCCATCACACTGATGCAGACTCTGCGCAGGCCAGCTGGAGCTGGACTCCCTGTCCGTGAAGAAGTACATGGTAAATCTCCCAGTTTGGGGCAGCTGTTCCCAGAGACGAGTCCTGCGCTACATCATCACTGTGATGCTAGGAGCTCAATGGTGGTTAACTCACAAGATGCGGTCAGGAGAACAGGATGCCCGAGATCTGCCCTCAGCGTGCTCCGACACGCCGTCACTGTGCCTCCGTCTCCCCGTCTGCCAGGTGAGGCCAATAACCCCCCAGCACCTCTCCCGCTAGCGGGGAGCCTCCCAGAGTTTGACACTTTGAGAAGTCCTTGCCGTGGCAGGTGCTTTTAGCAGAGCATTATTAACGTTGGCGAAGGGGCTGGGCTGACACTCAGAAGAACAATCTCTGTCGTGTTATCGGGAGTAAACAAGCCCCTGTCCCCCGCCAGAGACTTGGCTGGCTCCGTGCTGCTGCAGCCCAGTGCCTGGGCTCCGGGCAGGGACGGGAGCAGACGTGTGTGATGTCCTTTGCTTTCCCTACCTGCTGTCCTGCCGCAGGGCCGTCGAGCATGAGCTGTCCTGTTTGCACTTCCCGCTGCTCCTTGCGCCTGGGGGCGAGGAGGCTGGAGGAGGCTGGAGCTCCTCGCAGACGGCCACTTTTGTAATGGCTTGTGAGCGAGTCACTTGGGCCGGGTTTGCACCCGGAGCCAGGAGAAGGAAGGACCCGGCCCTTTCCTCACCGTCCAGAGCAGCGCAGTCGGCCGACAGCGTAGCACCACGGCTGCGGTTTCAGGTCACGTGTGGCTCGGATGCACGAGCTGAGAAGTGACTCTCAAGTCCTGGAGCCATCAGTCATGCCAGAGGCAAAGCGCTGCCAAGAAAAACAACTGAGTGCGTGGAGTCAGTCCTGGGGCGGTGTAAATCAGCGTGCCTCCCATTCATTTCCATGGGGGTGCGTCCGCCTGGCCCGTAGCTCTGCATCATCTTCCACCCACCCCTTTGAACATAATAAGATTACTCTGTGACGGAGGAGAAATCGGTTTGTTCCTACCGCCCTGACGACTGTGGCACAGCGAAAGATTAACCTGCCTCAGACCCACAGTGCCCGAGACAGCTCGTGTCGGTGCGAGGGAGCCAGGAACAGATTTCTCTGGCACCATGGCTATGGGGAGCTGTGGAGACACCCCTGAACGCTGGGGACACCTCTTAGGGCTGTGGCAGCTTGCTTCGGTGCTGTCAGAGGACTTAGGCTGTGGCCAGCAGCCCAGCACACAGCGGGCCTGGGCCTGATGGGGCAGTGAGGCTTTGCAGGAGAAGGAGGAGAGAGAAGAGGCCTCGCAGGCATCTGGCCTCCCTCGGCTGCCGCTCTGTCCGTGAGATAAACAGAGGCTCTTCTAGGGAGCGTGAGGAGAGCCTGATCGATCTGCGTGCCCTGGGCGAGCTGCTGGAGGTGCTCATCCTCCTGCCCAGAGCTCTGAGGGGGGGAGATGAGGCTCTTGAAGTTAAAATTAGGTTTTGCTGAATATTCCTCCCCCTGGCTGAAGGCAGTGGCTTGTTGCATCGCATCACAGCTGAGTCACAGTGTCCTCCCAAGCGCTGGGGGACTGGTCCTTGCCACCGGTGGTGGTGGGAATTAGGTTTGCTGCAGTGGCACTGTGCTTGGATGGGTGAATTAGGCTATGCATGGAGCCGCTGGGTGTGACGAGCCTGAATCAAACTGTTTGGAGGTTTTTAATCATAGTAGTTGGCATCCTTTGTAGCAGATAGAGGAGATGAGTCACGGCGCAGCACCGCTGAGAACGTGGCTTCGTTTCACAACCTGCCACCAAGGTGGAGCTGCTGCCCAGGGCTGGAAGGCGCCTGCCCCGTGTCAGCGCTGCTGCCCTGGGGTTGCAGTGGGAGCTGCAATACTGCGATACTCCCTGTGAAGTGGCATTTTCCTCTGAGGAACTCACAGTGCCTCTACCAACCTTTAGCTAATGACAGCGATGCTCACAGGAGGACAGCAGGAGGTTTTTCTTGCTTTCAGGAAGGTGAAACCTTTGTTGCAGAGACAGCATAAGGCAGGACAGGAGTTGGAGGCAGGAGCCCCCCCCTCTCCCCATTTCTGGGCTTTCACTGTGGATCACAAGACTTCAGCACTCCCTGAAGTTCTTCAGAGCCACATCTGTAACACACAGCACCTGTGTGGGGAGCTCAGCATCACCAAACCTGACCCTGCAGTGTGCTGGTGGTGGGGTCCCGCTGCGGGACGGTGCAGCTCAGCCAAACCCCGGCTCTGGCACTGCCTTTCCTGCAGCCTTCTGTGAAGCTCCTCTGTGCCCTGTTCCCTCTAGGAGCTGACCTCCAGAGAACGGAGGAGGTGAAGGGGTCAGGCAAAATGCACCAGACTGAGAGCAGTGACCAGGTCTTCCTCCCGCAGCCGCGACCTGGCTGCCATGCCTCAGTGTGGGGGACGGCAGAGGCTCCCAGCGCATCGTGCCGGGGGGATGAGCGTGCAGGTTTGGCTGTGTGGGCGCCGCTGGGTAAGATGGACCCATCTTGGTGGCATCTGGGGACCACGCAGAAGGCTGCTTGGCTGCCGTGAGCCCCAGGGAGCTGCCCACCACAAGGCCTTCTCTTGGTGCAGGGCTTTGCCGCAGCTACAGGCGGGACACGTGGGAAGGCAGCGCCCGCTGTGAGCAGGGACAGGTTTTTGGCATCGTAGTGCAGGTGGGGGTGTGCCGGGGCCGTGCACCAGCCGGTTAATCTCTCTGCCGACCTGTTGTGGGGGTGCATTGTAAAGGTAATGGAGTGTTCATAAACACCCCTTCCGGGGCCAACTTGACGGTTGTCAGTCACCGGAGCCATATGGCGGGTGCATACTGTAATCTGCCCTGTAAATTCCCTTATTGTGGTGTTTATCTCTCCAGATCGGCCACTGGCATGTTTCTGAAGGACTCAGCATGGACAACAGGATCTTCTCTTCCAACATATCAGACAGTCTGTTCAACACCACACTTATTGTCACCACCATCCTGGTAAGTGAGGGGGTCACCTACCGTTCCCATTAGCTCCTCGCCAGCCCAACGCTTAGGGGTGTCAATCAGCTAGAATATTACTCCCTCCTCCTGCCCCCTTGGCCCCCAGCATGCAGCATTGCACACTGATTTCATAAAAAACAGACAATCAAATCTCTAATTACAGCACTGAGGACAATTCATGACAGTGTAATTAAACTCAAGTTGATGTTTCATATGGAAATGATATTTGATGAGTTCAGAAGCAGCTGGGGAGAGGACTGGGATGGGGCTAAGTTACCATTTTACATTCATCTCTGAATGATGTTCTTGTTTTGCGTACAGCTGGTAAGTTGGAAGGGACAGTTGTCCCTTCTACCCACAAAATTACTGAAATTGGCCAAGATGGGTACAACCTCTATGGACCAAGAGTTCACATCTGCAGGCACCACTGTCTTTATTTGACAAATTCCCCTGCTAGGGGCTGCCTGTCCCATGATTTTTTCCAGTGCCTCTGCTCCTTCCTTAAAGATGCTCAAAATCCTGGAGAACTGTGGGCATTATTTCCTCGTGTCCCACAAAGTTTGGTGAAAAGGGGGACAAACGGGTGAAGTGGCTCTGTTCCAAGGAGGCTGGGATCTGTATATCCTGCCATAACTTGGAGCAGTCACTGGGCTGCTCCAGCATATGCCAGTTGGAAGCAGCCCCCAAAGCGTGATCCCTTAGCTCTGCTTCATATCCTAAACCTCCAGCACATCCACGACACAGCAGGAGACGGTGAACACCGGTGCAGAAACAGCTCTGGTGGCTTTACACCACCTGGGTTCCCAAGCAATCAAACCAACTTTCCATCTCTCTTATACCCTGGTCGAGAGGGCTATATTGGGACGGGAGGTTGGCCTGGGTGCTCTTTACACGAGCCTCTGCCGTCACAGCACTGCCAGAAAGCCCACGGCTCTGCCCCATGCTCGGCGCCGTGCTGGTGGGATGCCTCGGCTAAGATGGGAATGACAGCTGCCCAGTTTCAATGCAGGAAAACCCTTACTTAATGCTGAAGTGGAACCATCAGGAGCTGGAAGGCAATGACCGCTACGAGGGCTTCTGCGTGGACATGCTGAAGGAGCTGGCAGAGATCCTGCGTTTCAACTATAAGATCCACCTCGTTGGTGATGGTGTGTATGGAGTCCCCGAGGCAAACGGCACGTGGACAGGCATGGTCGGGGAGCTGATTGCTCGGGTAAGTGAATTAGCTGCTCTTTTTAACTGCGCTCTAGTGGGACTTGGCAATGTCCGCGCTTTATTAAGTGCTCCAGGATGATAAGGATGGATGGGGGTTTTAGAGGGACTTGTACCAGAGGATCTCCATTTAATGTGTTATGCCAAATGGCAGGCGTATTTGTTGTGTTGATGTGACAGCGTGTGACATAGTCGGGCAGGAGTCGGGGCCCCTGGGCGTTCTAGGGGTGCTCACTTTGTCGGAAGGGAGGCCTGGGCTCCGGGGTCCCTGTGTAAGACCTTGATACAGAACGGAGGGTTTTTTTTCCCCCCAGTGGAAAAATTAAGGAAAACTCAAAACAGGAAAACATGCAGGCTCTGGCAGGGGTTGGTAGGAGCTGAAGAAAACTTACAAAAACACCCTGTTTGGGAGGAAAGCAAATAAGAATCACATTTCTACCCAGAAAAGTTTTGGCAGATTCATTTCAGCTTCTTAACTTTGAGCGTTGTTTTTGGAGAATAACATTTTTTGTTTGCTTGAAGTGGGTGCATCAAGATCTTTTCACGGCTCTGCTTTGCGGCGTTACTGCACAGCAGCTAGACTGAAGGATGGATGCTTTTTCTGGGTTTGACAACAATTCTGCATACACGTGCGCTCAGTCAGCCTGTACCCCGCTCCCTCCCTGCTCTTTGTTTTCCTCCGCCGCTAAAGGTAGTCCTTCCCCAGGGATCCTGAAGCTTAAATACAGTTCACAAAATGCTCTGAGGTCCTTAGTAAAATAGGCTTAGCCAAAGCTAACATTAAGATTGATGGTTATTTAAGCCAATACTTCCTCGCTCGCCGATTTCTACCCTGCCTTGTTATTACCGAAGCGCCTGTGAGAACCCAGTGACAGTTTCTCAGCTGGTGGCAAATCCGCAGTGAGGTGTATTTATGATAATCCACACCGCTGTGCGAGAGGAGCCCCGGAGCCACCCCATCATTATCCTCACAACAGCAGCACATCCTCCTGCACAGTGGAGGGGTGAGGGCCTGAATCCGTGCCCTGGGGCTCCGGGCAGGGCTCTGGGGCTCCTGCCGCAGCTTTCCTCCCAGCGGTGGCGATGCCCACTGGCATCAGGCTGCTTCTTCCCTGGGTGGCAAAGGGGACCTGGCTGATGCTTGTCCTACCTTAGAGGCTTCAACTGAGTGTCTGAAGACAGGTGGGAACAGCTCTAGGTCTGGAAGACTTGCTGAGGGTCAGGGCCCTTCCCCAGCGGAGCAATAGCTCTTGATGCCAGCTGAGATCCCACCTCCGTCTGCTTCTTCTAAAGAGCCTTCTGTACGGTTGTTTGCAAATGCTCTGGGCTATTGGCGTAGTTTTTATACATCTCTCCCTCTCTCTGTGTGTATATACACACACAAACACGCACTTAGAGTTCTGCAACGTTTCTTTTGGGAGGCACGAAGGAAGGCGCAGAGAGCAGCGTGTGATCTATGCAAACAAAGGAAGGGAACAGCCATCAAATTTTTGGCCTGCTAACCTTGGCAGTGCCTCTCCATTAAATGGGAGCTTCTGGACGGTTCTTTTTCTTCAGCAAAAGTGTTTTAACTTCATCTTCACATAGAAGCCATTTGTTTCTTCTGCAGCTCAAGCCTTATTTAGGAGGATTTTTACTTCTGCCTCAGCAGGGCAGAGCTGGCAAAGTCTGTGTGAGACTGAAGCAAAAATTAGAGAAGAGAAAAAGCTTTCTCTGCTTTGTTCTTCCTAGGCCCTTTAGAGTGTTTGTAATGGTTTTGGTGAGTTTTTGATCAGTCCCAGGGTCTGGCACTTTGGATCAGGTCAGCCAGGGCAGAGCTGGACACGTGCATGCTGTGGTGTGTGTTCAGGGTTGCTTGGGATGTTGCTTTCTGGGGCCATTTCACTGCCCGAGGGGTTCCTCCTTCCTTGACAGCCAGCCCCCAAGGGGGGTTGTCCTCAGTTCCATCCCCTTGTTCATCCCCTATCCCATTTCAGGACTGCTCAAAGCAGGAGGGACAGCAGATCCTATGTTGGGTGCACACATTCCTCCTTCAGTGGGTTTAGCACTTTGGTGCTTTTCTCCATACAGCCTTTAGCACAGAGAGGGCATCGGCTGGGACACAAACCTGTCATGGGTCAAAACTTCCCAAATCCTACACAAAATGAAACCTCTGCACCTGTCTGTGCGGTGCTGTATTGTTGTAGGAAGGTGATTCATCCTTGACCCTGATGAGCTGTGGGAACGTAAAGTTCGACTCGCATGCACCTAGCGTGCAGGACCAGGTGGTCAGAAAATTATCCAACTCCATGCAATACCTTTCCACAACAGATTCTTTTTTTCCTCTGTTATCCCTCTGTGTCACTGAATCTCTGCAGAGCAACTATAGGCTATGTGGGAAAAGCGTTTCATTTTATTGCTTCTAAATTAACCAGCTATTGATTTATTCTTAAGTGCTGAAAATTCTATTACAGCTAATTGTGCACTGTGATATGATTGAGAAGGATGCTATATGAACATAAATTTGTTGTTGACCCAAATTCACCAGTACATATCTTATCGACCTGCTCACAAAACTAATTAAGAGCTAAGGAAGAGGGGGACCACCGGGGTGGCTTGGGAGATTAGTGGAAGAGCTGTAGAGACTCCTGTGTCTAGGTCAGCAGTCTGACTCGTCATCCGATCAGGAAACCTGTGCACTTTGTGATCAGCTGATGGAGATTTGGCTTGGGAGAAATCACTTAGAAGGACTCGAGCCCATTCTTTAGTGAGAGATGTCACAAACTCAGAAACACTGAGCTAATTGGTCCCTCTGTGCGTGCGGGGCAGGGAGGCTGAACACCCTGCTCATTCCTTGAGCCAGCAGGGGAGTAAAGCCGCTCTTAGGCCAGGGTGGATTTCCCCCGTTAGCACTGCTGGCTCTGGCACAGATGACTGCAGCCTCCAGCAGTTCAGCTGACACCGTACACGTGTGCTATCTGTAACAAGCAAACAAGGGGGAACAGCAAATCTTCCGGTCTTCTTTTTTTTGCCATCAGAGCCTTAGGGGACAATAGGGCTGGAAGAATTACGTCTTGCTCCTTCCCGCTGCTGTACGGCGTCTGGCTCAGAGTCCCTGATGGTTGTCTGGTATTCCCTGCTGAAATGAATTCGCTGGTCTGATACAAGCCAACGAATGTATCTGCAGGGCAACGTGACAGCCTTCTCCTTGTTCTGCCATGGCTGCCTTTGCTGTCTCGGTGGTGTAGTGCCGCGGTGCCTGTGCTCGGTGGCTGTGCTCGGTGCCTGTACATCAACTCGCAGCAAGCTGTTGGCGCTCGGCTGCCTTGCTCCTCCCTGAGGGAGACGGGCTTGTCTCGGAGAGATCCCTCAGCAGCAGTTTCTGAACGTCCCCATCTCGGGAATGCCCCTAGGGAACAGAGCTGAGCTGACAGGAGATGGTGCGGTTTGGTTTTGCCAGGAAGTTTTGTTGGCAGGAATCCAATGCTGCAGTTTTGCTACAAGACCTCCCAGAAACCTCCCTCAAGGGATCCCTCTGAGCCAGCTGGGACCAGTACCCTGGCTGGCTGGGTACCAGCGCGAGGCAATGCTCCCCTCCGCAGAGGACCCATCCCACTCGCCTGCAGCAGGGTTCAGGGGACGGGAAGGACGGAGCAGCCCTGGCAGAAGCACGCTTTGGGCAGACTGGCCGTGTGTTCTGTGCAGCCTGTATCTGCTGCCCAGGCTTCCTTTGGCATTGTTTAAATAACGTATCACTTTTGGTGATGGTAACAGCAGATCCATGAGTGCTTCCAGGGCAAGCGTATTTGGGTGAGGCTGGTGCTGCTGGAGAAGGCACCTTAGGGTGCCTGGAGCGAGTAGGAGATGACTGGGGACAGCATCCTCCTGCTCTCCCCTTCTGCACAGCATCATATGGGAGTGAGATGTTGTGGAATAATGCTACACCTTTGGCGTCTGTGTCCGTGGTATGAATCTGGCTGGGATCAGCGGCGATCATAGCTCTTTCTATGCGAGCTGTGAGGGAGATGAAGCTGTCCATCTTCTGGAAGGGTCTGGCCTCAGGAGCAGCAACACCAAGAACTGAAAGGACCGTAAAGCTTTGGGGTGATGGGTTTTTCCAGCTTGCTTGCTGGTGATCAGGTGGTGCTTTATAATCGAGGTCCTGTCCCTTCAACTGCTCCAAAGATAGGGAATGGCAGGAAGGGAGAAGATATTTCAAAATTGGCAGAGTCCTGCTCTCCACTCGGCAGTGGGTGTTGGTGTTCAGCAAGAAAAGCTGTGCGTGGGCAAGGGGAGGGAGGGGGAGTCTGTTTGCACGCTATCGCACTGGCAAGTGTGACATGGGGGGGCTCGAGAGGGTGAGGAGTGAGCGCGAGTGGGGAAGTGAGGAGGCGTGGGTTGTTGAGCAAACACAGAGAGGGTATGGGCAGAGAGGTTTGCATCGCGCTGCTGATTTTGCCAAAATCACACACAGGATGGTGGGTGTGGTGTGAGCTGGTTGGGTCTCACTGCTGTGGGCTTAGGATCCCCGTTCCTGGTGCTTCGCCTTAACTGGCTTTTGCCATAGGCACGGTGAACACCCGGCACAGACTTCTCCCTCCCATCCCTAGAGATCGTCCAGGTGAAGAAAGATGGGTGAAGGCAGCCTTGAGGCTGACATCTGTGATTATTGCTGGTCATCCCGTCCCTGACTGTGGCTTGAACGGAGGGCTGCAGCCTCCGGGGTTTTCAGGCTGTCACTTTTCATATGGCAGGATTCATACACGTCCTTTAAAAAAGCCCCAAACGCTGGTTTTGAGTGACCCTCATCTGGCCCTGTTTTTAAATGCAAGAATATGCATCCGAGCACACAACCTGGCTGCTGCTCACTCCATCACGAGGAGCTGCACAGCCCAAAATAGCTCCTGTCAAATCGGATGAGCAGCTGGAGCAGAAGCAATCAGTACATTGATACAGCAGCCGAGCCATACCTGTCGTGCCATGGGACAGATCTGCAGATGCAGGGAGACTGCTCTCTCCCTGCTGTGGTGGTGCGGCAGCTGCTGCCCAGCTGAGCGGGCTGCAGCCAAACTGCCCTGTGGTGGCTGCTTCTTATTTCACAGAGTTGCACGGAATAGCAGAGGACCTCCAGAGATCATCCAGTCCAACCCCAGCACAGAGCA
The DNA here is from genome assembly GCF_017639655.2 of Falco naumanni. Lineage (NCBI taxonomy): Eukaryota > Metazoa > Chordata > Aves > Falconiformes > Falconidae > Falco > Falco naumanni. The sequence continues at coordinate 7,640,437 of NC_054069.1, forward strand.
GGGCCGCCTCCAGTCGGGTGCTCAGTACCGCATCCGGATGGGTTTCCAGTGGGGCATCTTCAGCAACAGTGCTGATGCGGATGGGTCTGCAACGGGGGCAATAGCTGGTGGTCAAGTGGGTCCTGAAGACTGAATGCTGACTTTGGCTTTCTAGAAGACCCTCCAAGCACGGGGGCAGTGTAAGAAATAGATTTCCCTGACCGTGGTCATGCTACCTGTGGTCTGGGGGTAAGAGTGATGCTCTCATGTGCAGCCAAGGGATGCAGCATCCGAGGTGCTGTTCAAGTCAGAGTCTGTTGCCACTCCTGGAAGAATTCCCTTCCTTGTGGTCCTAGAGCTGTCCTTCAGGCTTGTTTCCTGCACGTTGGGTGCAGAGACAGCCCCAAGCCTTTTGCCACTTGGGCTTTCTCACTGTGTTTGGTTTCCGTAGCTTGACAGGAGGCGGTTACGGCTGTGGGACTGGAGCAGGGCCGGGACCCCCGCGGTGGGAGGTCAGGTACCCCCGCGGTGGGAGGCTGTGGCGGGATCCGCTCTGCCCAGGCGAGGGCTGACGTCAGGCCCCATTCATCACCATTAGCGCCGAGATGAGCCTTGTCAGCATCCGCAGCGAGGAGGCGGCCGCCTCCGCCGGACTGGCAGTCCCTGCAATTTGCTTCTTAAGTCTGCTTAATTGTTGTTCCTCTTCGGGAGCCTGGCTCAGCCCCCGTGTTTAACATCCTTTCCAGTGGCAGCCGAGCCTGTATGCTAATGCGGGCAGATCCCACGGTTAATGCCAGGTACGCTGGTGGCAGTTCATGCTTTTATCTCAAACACCAGCCCACCTGGGCTTCCTCTCACCTAGTGAGAGTTTGGCCTTGTTTAAGCAGTGTTTTGTTAAAGAGATGTCCGTCCCTACTCCCAAAACGCTCTGGGTCTTTTCCTTAAGCCTATTTCACGCTGACATTTATAGCTGCAACTGTGCTGGAAGGATGAAAATCAAGCAGTGTTTGGCTCCTCTTCCCTCCATCCTTTGCCTCCTGTTTTCCCTCTCCCCAGGGCCGGGCTGCAGGCAGAAGCACAGAGCACAGCGCATTTCTTCCCCAGTGCATCGTTTAGCCTGTAAAATGCCAACTCCTACCCGTGCTCAGGTGGGGAGGGCTGGAGAGCGCTCAGGTTTGCAGAGCTCTGTAACTAAGATACACTGACCTCAGTAAATCGCAAGAAGTTTTGTGAACGTCAGGAAGCAAAGTAGAAAGCCTGAAATGGATGATGTTCAGGCAATACATTGAGTGCCATTCCCAGATCAAAGTTTATGACTGTCAGAAATCAGCTCTTAACATGCCTGGCTTCTGAGCCTGCAGGGAGAGAGCGTTTCGGCCGCGCACAGCCCCGGTGAAAGCCCCAGGAGCCGGGTCTCCGCTGTGGGGAGCGCTGGCACGGGGCGGGCAGGTGTGCGCGCGCACAGGGCAGGGCGAGCTGCGAGCTGCCATCGCTCTGGTGCTGGCAAAAGTCCCAAAAGGACAAAAGTTGACCAGGCAGGGCATGAACAGGAGGAAATCAGCTCTAATGGAATGGCAGGACCCTCTGGAGCCAAGAGAGGGGACCTGGGCACAAAACCAGCGTGCCTGGGGAAGGCTGCTCTGCTGTGCTGAGTTTCTGCTCTGCAGGCAAAGGGAGGGGGGTGGGTTTGCATTTTATTTTCCACAGGGAAGAGCAGCTTTCAGGGTGGTGTTCCCTGCGTGATCTGGAAGGGTCCCAAAGGACCGTAGCTGGGGGGTTAACCAGAGCGCACAAAGTTCCCTGATGACACCCACGTCCCACCCCTGAGAAGGTGGGGGCTAGCCATGGATGGTGACTTAGCTGGGTAAACCTGGGGGCCACCCCACCGCTTTCAGCAGTGCCTTTGCATTGGCCCTTCTCTGGGAATGGAAATGTCCTCAGAGCTTTTGCGTGAAACACCTTTGATACAGCATATTTGCCACCTGTTTCGCCTAAGACTTTGCTGGTAGAATTGTGTTCAGTTTGGAGAACTGGGAGAAGAAATCCGTTGTCAAAGTAAGCTGTATCTTCACAAGGGGATTTGCTGGGAGAGCCCTCCCCAGGACAATAGTACCTGCAAACCCTTTTAAGTATAGACAAGAGAGGTTTAGGAAGCTTTAGGCTTTCTTTGTGGATAAAATTCCTCACATGCCATGTTCCACGGATGAACTGATCCCATCTTAGTAATCTGCTGGTGTTTACACAGGGCTCAACTGCTCACACACCACATTGTGATTATTGGTGCCTTTTAAAAACACTGTGGGTAAATGGCTGGCTGGGCAGAAATTCTCGCTAGCTCATAATTCATTCCAGCCGGAACCTCCTAGGAATCTCTAATAGCTGCTTGGAAACGATTGCAAAAATCTGGCACGAGGCTTGTCCAATAAAGCAAAGTCCTGCACGGACTGTGAAATATCACCTTCTCTGTGAGCCCCCTCACTGGGCAGGCTTGCGGATCACCTTGCCTTGCCTTTCCCTCCCCTTCGTCCTGCAGGCTCCAACAGTGCTGCTCTTCCCACATGCAGCTCCAGCCTTTCGCTGGCCCTTCCTCCCCGCCAGAGGCAGAGGAGGGGAAGGACCCCCTGGCAAAGCCCTGCCGGGAGGTGATGAGTCCCCTTTCTCTTCAGGAAAACAACGCAGGGTCAGAGAGCATAGCAAGTGATGCACGCGCAAATTTGCCTTTCTGTTTTTTTACAACCAGTGCCCGGATCCAGGGAGATAAGCTCTATATTTTACAGGGTCTTCAGGCCTGGTGGTGCCTTGGCTTCTGCACAGACCTTACGCAACTTAGGGACAACAAGTGCAAATAGCTTTTCTTCCCACCCCCTTCTCTTTTTCCACTTGCATAATCATCATCTTGCAAAGCGGGCAAACAAATGTGTAAGGGAATGGAGGAGGTTTCATTTTTACAGAAAGCAATTACAGACATTAAAAGAGCTATAATAATAAAAATAATATTTAAAATTCAAATCCCTTATCTATATTACAAGGGTATCAACATTGGAAGAAATATTTTTTATTTTTTTCCCCTAATCTCTTTGCTTTGCAAGTCAATCTGGAGATTTTTATGCCAGTCCTCTGAATTTTTTGGAGACTGCTCTGCAAGTTTGGAAGTCTGGGGTTGACAGGCTTGTAAACTTCATGACTCAGGGTACGGGAGTAATGATGCTGCTTTGTTACGCTTTTCTACCTGTGGCGCTTGTAAGTAACAGTCTTGTCTGAAGCGGACAGCTGTGTTCAGCAGGGGCTTTGGAAGGGAGAGGTTGTATCTTTAGGGCAGTACAATAATTGTTGTCTTGCTGGCTCCTGTTTTGCCAGGAGCATTCTACTAATAGAAGGGGCGATCAGGCTGCGAGCCCTCGGGGCAGGGGCTGCTGTGTTGTTCACTGTCAGTACAACCCCTAGCACGGCGGGCTCCCCACTGCTGGCAGCTTTGTGCTTTTCCAGCCTGTAAGTATACAGATAAAAACGCAGAGAGTGGTCCGGAGCACAAGGTGGATTAAACTTTGGGGTGTGTTTGAGCAGGGCTTATGCGAAACCCACCCAGGGAGAGGGATTCGGTGGCACAGTCGGAACTAGTGGACATCACCAGCAACACTCCCGTGGTTTCCACAGAGTCTGGGTTTTGCCCCACAGCAGATGCACCCTGTCCCAGAAAGACGGGACATCCATCCTCCAGGACTGGGTGTCGTGTGTGGTCTCGGGCATGGTGCTGCAGCTTTCGCTGCTCGGCGCCTTTCCCAGGCTCAGGGTCCTGATCTTCTCTGCTATCCTTTCTCTCCAGAAAGCTGATTTGGCCGTGGCGGGGCTGACAATTACCGCGGAGCGGGAGAAGGTGATTGATTTCTCTAAGCCGTTCATGACTTTGGGAATTAGCATCCTCTACCGAGTTCATATGGTAAGAGAGTTATTTTATAACCTTTTATGTCCCTCTATTATTTGCATGCAAACGTGCCTAGTTATAGAAGAAAAATGAGTGACTCGTAAAAATATTTTGGTTGCTTATTTAAGCGCAAACATGCTTTACCTTTACTTCCTCCTTTTCTCTGTCTTTCTGCCTTTGCTGCCAGCTCAATACGTTCTTTTCCTGTTGTTCAAACCCTGTTGGCTCCCCTTCCCCATCGTCCCCAGGCACAGGACACTGATCAGGGCTACCAGGGGAGGTGTGGGTGTATGGCAGCTTGTGTGGCTCTGCCTCAGGCCTGGCAAAAGCCTTAGGATGGCTTTAGCGTGTCGCTGAGCCCGCCGTGGCGCGGTGTGCTGGAGGGCAGGCCAGGCTGGATGGGTGCAGCAGCACGGCTGGGCAGCACCACAGCCACAGCAAACCTGGCCGGGAGTCACCGTCCCCTGGCACTTCGCGGGGAGGCTGAGCTGGGACAGCGGCGGGTGCACCGAGCTGGTGCTGGGGCCCAGATCAAGCCAGGAAGATATCTGGGATCACTTTCTTTGCTGTGACCTGCTTTAAATGCTTTACGCGCAGATGGGTCCTCTGCTTTCTTAATCACAGGCAGGAAAGGGGAATAACGGCGCTGCTGGGTGGCCCGGGGCACGGTCCCGGAGCAGGCAGGGCGGCAGGCTGAACTCCGCTGTGGGCAGTTAGCTCCTCGCCCTGCACGGGCTCAGCCTTCTCATCTGCCTTCCCTCAGCTGTTCGGTACCCTAAGGATCAGCATGCCCTGCAGCCCGAGGAAGGCACCTTACTCTCAGACCCCCTTGCTTCTGCGTCGGCCAGGGAGGAGCGAGAAGGGGGGCACGCTGCTGGTCAGCAGCTAGCTCCCGGTGTCACTCCGCTGCATTCAATACTCTCCTGCAGCTCGGGCGGCAGCAGCGGCACGGTTATCCGCGGCCGCCCGAAAGGCAGGTCGGGCATTCGGTGGTGGCTGTTTGGCAACATGAGGGCTGGTGGCTTGGAGCAGGGTAGCTGTGAACGTGCCCAGGGCATTCATGTGTGCAAGCCTGCACGTGGCGTTGTGTCGTGTCTTTGCTTAGAGGCAACACTTGTCTTAAATTCTCGTGGATTCTCTTGCATTCCCGTTTTAGTTGTTCTAGCTTCTTTCTGAAGCTCAGGAGACAACAGATTTTCCCCAGCTACGCCCATATGGGCCAGGCAAAGCCCCCTGTTCCCTGGTGTCACAGGGGGCGAGTTCTGGCAGCCAGGTCCTTTGCATCAGGATGTCATACTATTCCCAGTCTGCATTTTGGAAATGTGCTCTGTACGGTGCCGAGTGTGATGCGAATTACAGTCTTGGTTTCCCATCAGCTCAACAATAGCAGCCAAAAGGATAAAACAATTTTAAAGCTGCTTCTCCCAGCCCCCCTCTCCATTCGGAAGGCTGTTAAGGATGCAGCGTTTGGTATGAACATAAACATTGCACATACATCTCTGTGCTGTGTGGCTTCTGCCAAGAACAGACAAGTAATTAAAATCTAGTTAAAATTCTGTTTCCTCTGGTACGTGCAGAAGTTAGGATCAATGACTTAACTGATCAGAAAGGGTCAGACTCTTCAAGCTCCAAGAAATAAAATGTAACCGATGTAACCCTCCCTTCCCTGCTACACGTACTCTTTCACAGCACCAGCTGCCCCGTGGATCCGGGAGGTGTTCCTGCCAGCATCCCTCGGCTGGAATTATAATTGAGTTTCTTCCTTTCTCGCATATGCTTCTAAAGTTTGGGGATTGAGTCCCGTGCATTCTCTGTCTCCACTTTACACCGTAACCTTCAGCAAGTCCCTTAAGGAGGCATCATTCCCTGAGCAGCGTGAGGCTGACGGTGCTCCCTCCGAGGGAAGACGGGAATATTGGTGCAGGGTTCGCGTGTGATCTGCTTTATAAGTGCAAAGCATTTGCTGCTGCTTCTGCACGAGCCCGATGTAAATGTGTCTGACACATCTACGTAGAGTGCAAGTTCTTCAGGGCAGGGACCATCTGCTGCTTGCGCTGGTACCAGAGTAACACAACACAGCCACGCTCGGCCTGCCCTTCAGGCATTTACCAAACTGAGCAGGATTAATAATTACAGTCCTAAAAAGTGTTTGGCAAACAGTCCCCTGCCATCAGTCAGGACTTGGTCTTCAGCTGCCTGATAAGGACCCGGTTAGTGTTTTGGGTGGGGAAGCTGCCCAGTGACCCAGGCAGGCTGGCACGGCAGGCGCAGGGCATCTCCCAGGCCCGGTCACCCCGCAGGAGCCCCCCTTTGCCGCGTGCAGGCGGTGAGGCGCGATGGTGGGGCAGCCCCGGCCCCTGCCCTCCCCAGGAGCAGGGAGCTCCGAGTCCCCCTTCCTTCTGCAGCCCCTCCTTGTCCAGACCATTCCTGCTTAGCTGGGGGAGAGTGTCTGCAAGCTGTGTGGTAATTAACTTATGAAACTGGTAAATATTTATTTAACGAGGACAGGCAGGATAGCTAATTGCTGCGGTTTCCCTTGAAGGACGGGTTTGCGGAGGGGGGCAAGGCAGCCCCACAGCCCGTCTGCTCCCGGCCCCTCCCTTCCCCGCCCCGATGAGCATCTCTGCAATGTTGGAAACTGCAGCTGACATACGTTGGTCACGGCGCAGAGCAGCCATAGCCTAATAAATAACCATAAATAAATCTCTTGCTAAGGAGTTGCCTCCACACCCTGATCTCCTCCCAGTGTGATGACATTTTATTTTAATTTCCATGTAACTCCAGTGGCAAGTCATTTCTCCCCCCTTTCTCCTTCCCACCCCGCCAACCCAGCGACAACAGTGTGTGTGTCTCTTATCACACGTAACCAAATATGGCAGCTTTAAATGGGGCTGTCATTTTTCTCAATTTCACTTGTTGTGATATAATCAAGGATGGATTTCCGACACAGGGACTCTTAATAGGCTTTCTCACTTGCAGGCTGCTAAGAGAAAAGGCTTGCTTTGTTTTATAATACTCCCATTCTGACCGGCTGGTGGGACCTGTGGAAGGCAGGAGGCGGGTGACACTATGGCAGAAGCAGAAACCAGGTGCCCAGTTACCACTTCAGGGCAGAGGGATGTTGAAAATCAAGTTTGTTTGTACCGTGCACATACTTTTGCTCTCATACCTGCCTCTGTGGCAGGGAACAGAGGAGACTAACTAGCACATGATTCTGCCTCATGAGCCCTGAAAGTCTTTTCTATGCTCTGTCTTAAGATGAGAAAATGTAGATTTGGCAAGTATGCTGGAAAAGCTGAGTTTAGGTTATGAGAACTGAGGCTTAAAGTGGTTCTACTCGATTGCTGCAGAGGACACGAAATGGGAAGGAGTGAATGAATAGCTCCTTCATTCCAGCCAGAGGAGGCTTGACAGCTGGGGCAGAGGAGCTGAGAGGAGCTGAGCACCCCTCCTGACAACCCGTGCCACTCTGCCAGCAAGCCACCTGCCTCACTGACGCAGGGATGGAAGCAACTGCTGGCCCCAGGCATGGCCAGGACCATGGTGCTTGTTGGCCTGTTAGCTGTGGACCGTCTGATGACCCCAAAGGATTCACAGCGCAGGATTCACAGCAGCGTGTGCTTGGGTTTTGCTTATCGACTCCAGAGAAAGGGCTCTGGAGAGGGAGGGCTCTGGATCAGATGTGGTCATCCTAGAACATACACACTTTGTTCCGGTGAGACCGAATGCTCTGCAGTTATACCTAGCACACATCAACGTCTCTGCCTTCCCAGCCTGAGTTTTCTTGCTTTACTTCTGACTTAGAGAGACAAAAGAGAGTTCTCTTGCCTGCCTTTGTTAGGGACAAATGTCTGTGAGAAATGACATGGGTTAGGGCTGACTGCTTCTGTGAGAGGGAGCAGGCAAGCGCTGGGGTCCCTTCGGACCCTGCGTGCGTGCACAGGGCAGGCAGGGAGTTGTCAGGTCTCTTACAAACCTGAACACAGACAAATCCAGGACCGTGTCATATAGCTCCACTCCTCCTCCTCTTCCCAGATGTCCTGCAAATTCAGGCTCTTCGGTCACCAGTATCTGTCCAGAAAACTGGTTCTCTCGTGATGGAAAAGGAAGACTTTCAAGAACAACTGAAGAGGGTAAATGAATCTTTCCTGCTTCCATCTGAGGATTTGCAGGAGGTCTTCATCAATTATTGGACATTTTCAACATTTCTATTCCAGGAAAAATAGCTCTTCCAATTAACAAAGCTGTATTGGGAACAGCTAAAAATATCTGACAGATTCCAGATATTGTCATTCCCATCTTCAAAACAGACAGATAAGAGAGAGTTTGTGCCCTCCGTGGGAACAGAATATCTTTATTCTTATCCACAACTGTGAATGAAAGGAATATGTAGCAGCAGCCTGAAAATTACTGTAGCTGAAAAGAACCAGAACTACTACTACTGTAAAGTCACAGGAGAGAGTCATTGCCAAGCCTGAGACTTAAAGCTTCCAACGCATTTTCCTTAATGAGTGTAATTTATTGACAAACTGCCCCAGAAACGTAGAGAAGACATCTAAGCCTTAATTACAGGAAGGAACTTTGTTGCAGGAGCATCTCATGAGGGAGCCTCAGCTGAGGCACCGCCAGTGCCTGGGAGTTTGATGCCAGGGAGGGATAAGTCACCTGGAATGATCTGCTGCTCGAGAACCTCCAGTTTGCTTGGCGGAGGGCAGGCAGTGAAGCCTTGCAGGTTCCCATTGCCTCGTTTGGTTCTTGAGGGTGTAAACACCTGTGGAAGAACAGAGGCAGCTGAGGCAGGTTAGCTCTAGATGAAAAAGGAACCAGGCACCTGTGGGGCATCCAGAAAAGCCATGCAGTTGCTAAGGAGAAGAGGTTCCAGGATGCTCCCTTTGGCATCCTGTTGGCGTTGAGAGGTCCGTGATCCTCTGGGCGGGACTGGAGGGGGTGCATCCTGGAGCTGCAGACCACTCATGAGATGGTCTCACCTCTCCGAACTAGTGGGAGGAGCTCCAACAAGGTGAGCAAAGGTTGGTACTGGAAGTGAGTTCCTCCAGGATGCTGAGGGTGTCGTCTCCGGCAGCATCTCTGATTCTGAAGGGCCTCGGTTTGGGTGCAGATGCTGGCTGTCGCAGGCATTTGTCTCTCTCTGAGTTTATGGGAAAAATATAAGGAAAAGCAGAAAACAGCGGAAATCGAAAAAAAAAAAAAAAAAAAAAAAAAAAAAAGGAAAAGGACAAAAGAAGAATGTAGTATCTTTTCACTTTTTGTACCTCACCTGCTTATACCAAGCACAATAAGATAAAGCGGTAAGGAAGAGATCTTATCTTAGAGAGAGTCTGGAATTATACCTAGGAGAGCCCGAACCTTTGCTTGGGAAGTGACTTTAAATTAATCTGAAAATGGATGCAGGATGGTCTGAACCATTGATTCTTAACTCATCTCTTTTTGTTAAAAAGCTTAATAAGCTTTTTACCTAAATGCCTAAAAATGGTAATGCAGATCCCAAGCTCAAGCTCATTTAGTCCATTAGAATACAGGGGTAGGATGCAACGATGTGGTGGGTCTTTACATTGTGCAAGACAGAGTTTGCTGAGATGTTACAGTCCCCCTGGAGCTGAGAACATCACAGTTTCCTAGATATTTTTAGTAGAGGAAGATTTTTGTGCAACAGCTTAGCCTTCAGAAGAACTACCAAGACCTTGTAAAATTCAGGTTCTGCATAAGATGGGAATACTTCAGTAGTAAAACTGTTTTTGACTAGAAATGGAATTTGAAGTGCTGGTCTGAGACTGGAGAAAGGGAGAAAAAAAAAAAGCAGCTATGGTTCCTGGGGACTTTTGTGAAAACAGAAAATTATTCACCACCTTTGGATTAAGCACAGCTTTAAAATATCAGCACTCTGGTCTTTGGTGGCTCTGGGTTTGCAACGGCAATTGAGGTGAGGTGTTATTTATTACCAGCTATTACTAGTTTATGTGGTGTCACAGGCAGGCAGCGTAAGGCATCGGACTAGGGAAAAATGAGGCCTCTGTGTGTCAAAGATGATCCTCAGCAGAAGCTTTTGTGTAAAGCAAGCAACCTACAGCGGAGCAGCTGCCATGCTGCAAGTGCTGGGAAACGGCTGCTGGAGCGAGCTGCATTGAGCAAACAGTGATAGACGCTTTCAGCACACAACAGAGCAAGGTGCCAGTAAGAAATACACTGACAGCCTGGCCGAGATGCGATAAAAGGCTGTTTCCACTCTGACTTTACAGTAAGAGCCTTCTCAGGAGCTCCGAGTCGCGGGCAGCTTCCTGGCTACATGTGCTTGGGGGAACTGTAGAGCTTGAGGTCTGGTGATGCCGGGGCCGGCTGTGGTGTGGGGCAGAAGATACAGGCTCCTGTGAGCAAAGGGCTCACATTCCCGCGGGGTTACCGCAGGCCTTTAGCCCTGCGCTGGGAGCTGCATGCTTTTGCTGGGAGTCTCTCGAGAGGAGACGAAATGCCTGCGATAGAGGAGCACTGCCCGGATTTGCAGTGTTTGGGGTAGAGGGGCATACCAGGGGTGTGCAGCGCTAAAACAAAGCGCTCTCTGCTCTGCCTGGGTATTATAAATTGCACAGGAAGCAAAAGAGCACTTCTTTAGTCCTGTGGCTTGTGCTGTATTTCCAGCTCCCCCATTGTCGCCCACAGTGGCGCTGAGTGTGGTCGGAGGTAAACTAGCGCTCTTCCCCCCCCGGAGGGGCTGCGTACGCAGAGCTGGTGGTGGCGGGAGAAGTACACTCACCAGAAAGTTAATCCTCCCTTTGCACAAATTCTGCTACATTTGACAAGATTTCAGTGGTGGCAGTGTCCTTGTGAAAATTTAAGGTACTTTGAGAGAAGATCAACTTGCTTTTATTAGCAGTGAGGCCTTATTTTTCAAGGAAAGGTGGTTTGCTGAGAAAAAACAGGAAATTCTGACGCATCCTGGAGATAAAAATATCGTGTTCGCTGAGATAAAAGTAATAGTTTTATTGAGTTTTGTGGAGAAGAAGCATTTCAAGGCTGAAGAAAGCAAACCAGAAATATTGCAAAAGTATCTTTTTTTCTTTTTCTCCCCACTCTGCTTCGTGCAAAGGATCCCACCCACCTCTGCGCTGAGCGTGCTCTCCCAGGGGAGCCCCCTCCTGCCCAGCAGCCATGGTGGGCAGCCTGCCCGGGTGGGCAGGGGCTGCGGGTGGGGGGCTCTGCGGGTGAGGGGTGCAGCACATCCCACCCTGGGGAGGGCAGAGCGCTGCGGTTGTCTCGACCCTTCTATCAATTCACCTAGTTCTTTGCCTGGAGGAACGAAAGTGGTTGAGGTGGGCAGAAGAATAGTCTTAGGAGGTGAATCCCAGCGAGGAGATGCTGCAGGACTCGGTCATTTGTTGCATTTGCTGTCCCCTCTTTCCCCGGCAAGGCTTTTGCAAAGCCCTGTTGATTTCCCTTCTGTCGCTCTCATCCGTTGGCAGCGTCAGGGCAGGTGCATTTCTCTCTGTTGTTTCCGGGTGGACTGTTTAATTTGTAGAAGTACAAGCAGGTCAAACTCCTTTTTGTTTCCCTTCCAGGGCCGCAAACCTGGTTACTTCTCGTTCCTGGATCCTTTTTCCCCTGGCGTCTGGCTCTTCATGCTGCTCGCCTACCTGGCTGTCAGCTGCGTCCTCTTCTTGGTCGCTCGGTAATGTGGCTGGCGGTGCCTTTTCCTTCCTCACGGTGCCATCTAGCGTCCCGCTCCCGGACCCGTGGGGGCGTGTGTGGTGAGGGGCTGGGGGGGGGGACACTGGGGACACCCCCCAGGTCAGCAGTGTGGAGCGGGCAGTAAGGGGGGCAGACGCCTCCCAGCCCCCTGCCCTCCGCCAGCTGGGGACTGGGGCTTTGCTGCTGAGCGCCCGCGCAGGCACGTCACCGCTGCGTGTGGCAGGGCTGGGATGGCCCTGGGAAGGGCTGGGATGGCCCTGGGAAGGGCTGGGATGGCCCTGGGAAGGGCTGGGATGGGGCAGCCAGGAGCAGCGTGCCGCCAAGGAGCGTACTTGGCCACAGCGGAGGGTGCCGACGCGGAGAGCTGCGTAGGAAAGGTGGGAGTAGGGCTGGTGCTGGGCAAGTGGTGCTGCTCCCTGTAGATGCTGCTCCCTGCAACAGATAAAGCAGCCACGTGTCTTGGACGGGGAGGGTGGAGGCTGGCAGGTACCGGCAAATGCGTTCGGAGATACGAACACAAATGCCAGTAGTGATGTCTGGTTCCTCTGGCCTTGTAAAACCCAGTGTGTACAAAAGAGAAAATTCATTAATATCTTTCAGCAGCTTCTTGGTTGGTGTGCGGAGCCTCACTTGGCAGCTCTCAGTTCCGTTTCCCTACGACTAATTTAAATCAGCCTTAAAATATATCACTGAGTGCTTGCGGGCTGCGTGTCTCCCATCGAGGCCCCGGGTCCGTGCTCCATTGCTGTTTTCCCTGGCCCCCTAACAAACGGCTGGTGGCACAGATGGGCCTTTTCAGACAGAGTTGAACCGTGTCCCAGCAATGTGCACCAAAAATGTGCTCGGGGCTTGACAGCTCTTTCAGGCCACAGTTAGCACCCGATCCTCATTACAAAAAGTTGGAACTGTGCTGTCACCCTGTCCCTTAGCGTGGCTAAAGTTGTCATCCTGACAGGACTTTAATGGTTTCTTCAAATACTATTACAGCCTCAGAAATGTAGTTCTGAAGAAAACATTGAATAATGCAGTCCGGTGTGCTCCGCAGACTGAGATTTGGTGCCTCTTTAGCTCCCTCCTCATGTTTTAAACATGATCCTCCAAAAAGGTGCCTTTACAGAGCTTCCCGCTGGGGATGGAGCTTTGGACACTGCTCTCTGCCTTTCTCAGCAGTGAGGAGCTTTTGACCCTGTGAATTGCAGAAGACTACCGGAGCAGTGTTCTTCACTGCTAGTGCTTGATCCAACCGTAGAAGACATAACCTCTGCCTCCCTGGCATCACAGTGAGGTGGGAGATGCCGAAACGAAAATAAACACCTCATCTTATTTAAATGATGTGTAAGCTGGCAGAGCCCTGCAGCTGTATCAGCAATATCCCCCAAATGACCCCTCCCAGGCACCAGCTTGGTTAACCATTAGCAATGGAGTGTACTGCAGCACAGGAATTAGAAGACTTTCTTAACAACTAGGGAACTGAGGATTGGAAACAGCAAAAAAAGGAGCGCTAGGCTACAGTCACTTCAGTGGCAGGCTGTCATCTGTTTCGGATTCCCACCTCTGTCCTGTCCCTTGAGCCCTGAAAGTATGTGATGCTTTGAAAGACCAGTGCTTGGCTTCAAACTGGACCCGAGACCTAGACCTTGCCAGGGCAACCATACCTTCTCGGGGCAACCATTTGCACCAATACAGTTATTGTTATGAAGGTGTCATGCAGTTGGGTCTCGCACACTTCACTTTTGAACTTCCTATTGATGCTCATTATCCAGCAGGGAACGTGGCCAGAGATGTTTGATTTCGATTTTACGTCAAGTCTGTGCACATCTGGAATTATTGTTGTGGTTGTCTGTGACGCGAATTTACACACAGGGCTCCAGCCTCCCTGCAGCCCATGCCCAGGTTTTCAGCAGAGCCTCTCAAAACTTTTGGAAATCTTTACAAGAAAGCCTCTGGCTTCTGAGTCTTAGAACAAGCATTTCACACGGCTCTGAGCCCTGGGCATCAGTTGACAGCAAAGAGTTTCCTCCTCAGAAAAATCTGCCTCCAGAAGAGCTAGGGCTTCACAGCTTTTCTGGTTTTTGCTTCTGTTCTCCAAAGTGCCCCGTTTCCCAGCGAAATTACTGAGCTACCTGTATCTTGTCATTTTAGATTGACACCGTACGAGTGGTACAGCCCCCACCCCTGCTCACAAGGTAGATGCAATCTTCTGGTGAATCAGTACTCTCTCGGCAACAGCCTGTGGTTTCCAGTCGGGGGATTCATGCAGCAGGGCTCCACCATTGCCCCCCAGGCACTGTCCACGCGCTGTGTCAGTGGAGTCTGGTAAGGAGGTCGGCTTCTCTGCAGGTCTTTTCTGGGCAGCAGCAGATGGAGAGGCGGAGGGTGGGGATGGAGATCAGATTCAGCCTGTGGGGAAATCTCAGGTCACCATCTTCAATTTCCCTTTCCCTAGGTGGGCATTCACCTTGATCATCATCTCCTCCTACACAGCCAATCTGGCAGCCTTCCTCACTGTGCAGCGGATGGACGTCCCCATCGAATCCGTAGATGACCTGGCTGACCAGACAGCCATCGAGTACGGCACCATTCACGGTGGCTCCAGCATGACCTTCTTCCAAGTAAACCCCATTCTTTTGCTAATAACTGGGGCAGGGGGTGCAGATGGCACCCGTTAATCAGATTTGGAGGTCAGCCCAGCCTGTTGTGCTGGTTCCATTCCGGTTTCTGGCATGGAGGGGGCTTCCAGAGACCCCTGGCTGCTTGGTTGCACAGGACTGGGTCTCTCTGCAATTTTGATGTGATCTTAACTTTTACATGACAGTCCCCTGGTTGGGTAAGCAAAGAAACATTTGCAGACCCCAGGTAGGCTAGCATAGTCACGGTGCTGGAGTCTGTATGTGTGGTCAGTGGCACTGAAAACAAGTGAGTCAAGTGTATGCAAACTTATGCAGGCAATTTAGCTGAATTTAATTTTTATCTTCCCTGCTCTATTCAGAAGGGAAATAAATGAGTGAATCTTTTCTGCAGTGCTCTGAATGCACAAAGAACTGCTTGAGGATTATTTATTTATTACTTGTTGAAATTCTGAGAGGAGAGAGCGCTTTTCTCACTTTTTCCCCTCTCTGAGTCTGAACTGAATTGAGAAGCCTGAGAAATCTCTCGAGTGAGCCTGAGCTTTTCAGCCCAACTTTACACCCTTCAGGGGTTTGGCAAAAAGCTACTTTTAAGCAAAACGTTACATCTAAAATGAGCTGAACAGAGCCCAAGTGGCTAAGGTGGTTGTATATGAGGCACTCGGTTCTTTTCAGGAAGGCTTTCAAGTTTAAAATCCTGACTGTGACTCTGCACTGCCTGGCGGGTGCGGGAGCTGCTGAGAATTATCGGAGAAGAAATTAGGAAAAGATCCTCTTGTACCATTTGCAACACTTTAAACTGTGTTGGGATCCATTTGCCTCTGGTGTAACGATGGTGGGTTGAATGTAATGGTGGGTTGGGCAGGTGGCTGAGGCTGTCCTCACCACCCCTCAGTTCCTGGCTGCATGAGACCGATGTCCACGCTGGAGCACCTTGCCTTGTAGCCCATCCTGGCAGCTGTTTCCCCTGACACTAACACACGGGATTAAGGTTTAAAAGTGCGGCGAATCAGGAGCAAACACACACCCTGTTCGTCTGTCCTTTGCCCAAGTGACTGCACCCAGGGGACAGAGCTGGACAGATGAGGGCAGTAACTAGGTCAGCAGCAGATTCCCTGAGGCTCTCCAGCAAACATACTCCATGTGTTTTTCTAAAATTGAATTTATGCAAAGAGCTTTGCTGCAACCTGTTAGAATTAGGCATGCATTTCATGCCCAGCTTTGCCAACAAAGTCTCAAATCCACCAAGATATTTGGACCTCTAAACCTCATTGAAATAAATGGAGGTCAGGCTCCAAATCCTTTGACTCTTTTCCCAATTGTGGCCTTTTCGTAGTGGCGTCTAATTTGTGTGACGTCCTAATTTGTGTGACTAACCTAATTGGGGTTACGCTCCAGCAAGGTGCTCCTACCTTAGCTGCACTTGCCTCCTTTCTCCTGCAGAACTCCCGCTACCAGACGTACCAGCGGATGTGGAACTACATGTACTCCAAGCAGCCAAGCGTCTTTGTGAAGAGCACGGAGGAAGGGATTGCGCGCGTGCTGAACTCCAATTACGCCTTCCTGCTGGAGTCCACCATGAACGAGTATTATCGTCAGCGCAATTGCAACCTCACGCAGGTCGGGGGCCTTCTGGACACCAAGGGCTACGGGATTGGCATGCCCGTCGGTAGGCAGTGAAGAAAAATTCTAGTCCTTCTCAGCTGTCGACAGAGGACCGGAGCGTTTGAAAGGCTGAACCAGCTCTAAAGCCAATGTCACGTTTCACAGCTCTGCCCAGGGTCGTTTTTTATCTTGGGAGGAAAAGCAAATAGATTGCAATTGCCCAAGGTGCGCGCTCAGAGCCAGATGTACGAGACCCTGCTCTGCTCCAGAGCCATGTGACACGCGACTGCGGCTCTTTAAATAATTCATGTGAAAGATGTTTCAAAATTGCTGCTTATTTTCTGCATATATGCTCTTTGCTGACTGCTTCCCTTTTGAACCAGTGTTTTTGAATCGTTTTGTGCTCCTTGTTTTATCTCAGAAGTGCTGTAAAAGTAATGCTGTTGCAACCCTTGTAGTTTTTAGCACAAGTTTCTTAACAGCTGGTGGTTCTTAAAACTCCGGGACAGAGAATTGGGCAATTCAGTGACTATCTGAGCTAATAATCAAGTTTAACAATGCAGGGGGTTTGTCTTTCAAATGCGAGAGCTACCAAGAGAACGTCATCTCCCAGGGCAGCACAGAAAAAGGATGTAGCAGTTGTTATTCCAAGCAATCGGGCTGATCTTTCAGCCAGTCTCTGGGCTCGGGAAGCCTTGTTCCTGACCTTTAAGCACCTGCACTTAGCAATACAAAGTTAAGGTGAATTACATAAGAACCGTCACACAAACAGTCACTATGGTTTAGCTAACATGCGTAAGCTTGTAAAGCCACAGTAGCCTGATGGTGAATACAAATCCTTACTTTCAGGACTAAATTTGTTCTGACATTGTCTTGTTAAACAGTGAAACTGTAGCAGATAAGAAGAGCAGAAAGCTGCTGGGTGGGACAATAGTGCAGAGTTACCAGCAGAGCTGTGTCTTTCCCACGGCCCTTCCTGGGGATCTCTGGTGGCAGGTGCCAGGAGCGCAGTGGAGCTGGGTGCTGAGCGCAGGAGCGAGCATCCTCTGCCGTGAGCATCTGGGCTTGCCTGTGGGCTGAACTGGCTGCTGTTGCAGTGCACCAGTTTGAGGGAAGGAGTGTTAGAGCAAGGTTGACGTTGGAGGCAGAACGACAGGAGGGACCTCGGTGGCCTGGAGGAGCAGCGGTGCAATGCTGAACTGCCTGTTCAGACCCTGCCCCTGGAGCCAAAGCCCCCCTCCCCCTTGTAATGGGCCTCTTTAAACGGCCTGCGTGGGTCTCGGTGGACAAGTGAGATTGCCACCCGCACATGACGTTAATCAGTTCACAGTCCCAGCAGGGAGGCTGCAGGTTGCAAGGGCTTACATGGACCCAGGCCCCTTCCGAACCGTTCAGGGATGAGCGTTTGTAGTGGGGCACGCGGGCAGGGCATCGTGGCGGGGAGAAGTGGGGAGGAAGGCCGGCCCAGGCAGTGCCTTACCACGTACCCCTTGGTGTTGCAGGCTCTGTGTTTCGCGACGAGTTTGACCTGGCTATTCTCCAGTTGCAAGAGAACAACCGCCTGGAAATCCTGAAGCGAAAGTGGTGGGAAGGAGGCAAGTGCCCCAAAGAGGAGGACCACCGAGCCAAAGGTAAGGCACACCGCTCCTGGTAGCGTGCTGAAGGGGCCGGGCAGCAGAAGCATCTTTGCCAGCAGCGCAAGGATGAACGTCGATCTGCACGTGAGCGCTGCCAGGTTTTCTGCCTGAGAATTACTTTTTCCTTTTCTTCTGATCTGAGATTCCTTCCTTCACAATTCAAGGAGAAAGCCAAACAGCTCTGCTGTGCCTCATGCTGTGTGTTTTTGCCTGGGGCAGTGATAGCGGGAACAACCAAGTGACAAATATTGGAGGCATATGGAGGGTAAATTAGCTTCTAATGAATGTCTGGGAAAATGGATGGCTAAAGGGATCAAACCAAAATCCTGGGTTCCTTCAAGGGAGATGGATCTCCACCACAGGCCCGCTGGTTAATGGCTCCAAGTGAAAGTGCCTTTCAAACAGCCAGGGGAAGGGACACAAGGACTTTATTAGTACATCTGTAAACTGAGGAGCGAAGTCTTGTGGCTAATGCTATGCAAATTGCCGTAAAAGCTACCACATTAGGCTGAAGTCCCAGCATGAGAGCAGTTGCCAGCTTAACGCAGTTGCTGCATTTTTTAGTTCTGGCAGTCGCCCCTTCCTCAGCAAGTGGTGTCTGGGAGGCCCGCAGGTCCCCCAGCCGCAAGGACGGTCCGCTGACCTTTCTGAGCGCAGAGACAGAGCGCCAAGCTGGGTCTGTGGTACCTCTTTTGTTTTCTTGGCATTGCAGCGGGTGTAGGTGCGTGTCTGTGCGCTCCGGAGCTGGGCTGGATGCGACCCCGCGTGCACGGCGGTGCTCCGTGCTGGCAGTGCCGCCGGGCTCTGAGTCTCGAGGCAGAAGGTGTTGGCCCAGTGTAGGACGTCAGGCCTCAGGGCACGGCAATCAGCTATTTAAGGAGTTACTCTTGGAGGCCAGCAGGCACATGGGAGCCTTTTCATCCACGGACTGTGCAAAAAGCAGCTCGGAAGCGGAATTTAGTCTGCGGGCTGTTTTGAGATGCCTTTGGAATGGGACGGCTGCGAAGCAGACTCTGGGTGCTACCCGGCACGCTCGGTGATCCTGGACAAGTTTTTCTGCTGTTTTCTGTGCTCTGTCATGGCTCACTTCCTCGGTTTGGGAAATGAGGAAGGCTGTAGCCTGCTGGTACATGTGCATGGAGGAAGGAAATACCTCTCGGTGAGCTTGGAATGGGCATCTGAGGTGGCACCCTGGTAGAATGATGGGAGGATGTAGAGAGAGGCACGGGCCCTGAATTCAAATTTGAGAGCTGCTGGGAGGAGAGGATGGCCTTTTCCTTGGGTCTAAACTGTGATTATGGGCTGTGTTTTCTGCCCTGCAGTTGCTTAGTGGAAACATCTCTGCAGCGAGCTGATTTACAGAGTCGCTAAATTGCTCCAGAGGCAATGCCAAAAGAATGACGGAGGAGGAGGGAGAAATGTGACCTCCTAAGTTTTAGAAAAAAACAGGTCAGCAATTTACAAGGATTTTGGTGAGATTTTATATCTAAAAGCCACGCAGAGATTAAGTCAATAAATCATTGATTCTTACACTTTGATTTAATGCTACAGAGGGGAGAGGAAGATTTTTATAGATGTTCTTGTTGAGTAATGGCCTCGTACAGTCACCTCGGTGCAAAGCACCACATGCTTTTTGTAATCAATCCAATGAGGGGCCCAGTCCGCTTGAGACCCGGACCCAGCAAGCACAGGAGCAGAGCTGTGTCTCGGGCAGTGTGTGCTGAGCCTGGCACTGCTGCCCAGCTCCTCTCACGGTCCTGTTCTGCAGGGCAGGATGGAGGCACAGGCTGCAGTTTTGGGGAAAGGGGCCATGGTGGGAAGGGAGGTGACAGCCTTGGCACACGGAAGGCTCAGGGCGGGGTCCCGAGGGGTGGATTTTCCTTCCAGCCGGTGAGCTTTCTGGAGCGCAAGCTGTGTAGAACGGGGCTGGCAGCTGCCGTGTGGGCAACTTGGTCCCTTCCCTAAGCGAAGCTGTCTGCCTGTGAAGCGTTTGGCCCAAGTGGCCAAATGGCTCCTACGATCAGCAGAGGTGGTAGTCATCCTGTTGTAAGCCAGTGGTCCAAAGGAGGTGAGATGAGTCACCCCATGGAAGGGGTTGTTGCCTTCTCGTGGGCCAGAGGGTGCTGGGCAGAGAGCACCCGATCCATAACCGGGCACCACTGGGTGGCAGGGACCCCGTTCAGTCACGGTACAGAGTGAAAAAGTGTTGGGTCCTCCTGGTCTTGTTTGGAACTTCTCCTTGCTACTGCAATGCAAGCAGCTGTAATAATTTTTTCAGTGGCACTTTGCAATGCAATCAAAGGAGCTTTTTTTTGGTGTCAGCTTCCTTTAAAACCCTTTCTTGTCGTCTTCATCTCTGCTTCTTAAACAACATTGCTCATCTTCTTTTGCAAAGTTCAAAGAAACTAGAGCTGGGTGAATAATTTGCAGGGATTAATGTGCCTGATTGATCTCTCATTTTTTCTCCTGTTTTCAGTTTGTCCACAAATTGCTTTGTACTTCCCTCCAGTATACTTGCTGTTTATCTGCAAAATCATCATTTCTGAGAACGTGTCTTCGATCGTGCAGTTATTGCAAGTCATTCAGTTTGCCATCTGAGTCATGCGGTTAGCTATTAATAAGACAGGGCTGGCTGTGTGTTCTTGGTCTCTCGCCGGGTGCATGCAGTGCCAACTGAACAGCAAAGAGTTGGGATTTCTGTACAGCGATGCTTGCAATTTATGTTGTTTCTACCTCTTCACAGCGTTGTCTCTTCTCCTTTATTTCAGGCCTGGGAATGGAGAACATTGGTGGAATCTTTGTGGTTCTTATCTGTGGCTTAATTGTAGCAATTTTTATGGCAATGCTGGAATTTTTGTGGAGCCTTCGGCACTCTGAACAGTCAGAGGTAGGACCTGAAAGCGTCCTGAGGGGATAGTGTGTGTTCATTACTACCTGCAGGGTGCTCGGCAGTGCAGTGCTCTGGAGCAAGTAACGCACCCAGGCTGAGATGAGCCTTCCCAGTAATGAGACCTCACGTGCTTGAGAAGGCTGGGTGCGTTGGGCAGGGTCTAAAGTGCACGAGCTTCTCATGCACTCCTCCTCAGATCGAGGCTGTAGGGATGCTCCAAGGGCTTGTGAAGGGGTCAAGGATGTGTATAACATCCAGGTTCCTTTCCTGGAGACAGGATCACCTCTGAGCATTTCTACCTGCAATAGGTTTGGGTCTTGTGTTGATCTGGGGATCCAGAACGTTGGAGGGCCTCTGACAAGAGGCGGAGTCTGTTGAGCTAAATCAAGTGTAAATGTCCGAGCGTTGATGTCGAAAGCCGGTGGCCAGATTAACGACTGAGTCCGTAACGCTTTGGCATCAGTATCCAGAGCAGACGCAGCTGCTGGGCTCGCAGCTCACTTAGGTGAGCAGTATGTCTCGGGTCTGCCTTCCAGGTGTCGGTGTGCCAAGAAATGGTGACGGAGCTGCGCAACATCATTCTCTGCAAGGACAGTTTCCACCCTCGTCGGAGGCGAGGGGGAATGATACGGACTCGCCCCATTATCCCAGAGGAGCGCCGAGCCCGCAGCACAACCACGCTCAGCAATGGGAAGCTGTGCAGTGGGGGCGAGCCAGATCCCCTGGCACAAAGACTGGCACAAGAAGCTGCCCTGGTTGCCCGAGGGTGCACGCACATCCGAGTGTGCCCCGAGTGCCGCAGGTTTCAGGGGCTCCGGGCACGGCCGTCCGCGGGCTCACCCGCACAGAGCGAAGAGAGCTTGGAGTGGGAGAAGACCACCAACAGCAGCGAGCCCGAGTAGTGCTGGGGCAGGTGGCGTTGGGGTGGGCCAGGAGGGTCCTGTTCCATTTTACAGAACATGGACTTGTACAATGTCAACTTGTTTTTAAATTAAAAGCAGTTACCCAGCTTCTCCAGAGCAAGGCGGACCTTTAGGCTGACGCGCAGGCCTGGCCAGAGGGTTTGGTTTCGGCGTCCGAGAGGAGCCGTGTCTCGCCGGAGCCTGGGCAGCGGGGGCGAGGTCCTCTGGCTGGCCTGTCTCCAGCACTTGTCTCCGTGCCACCGCGCGGCTCCGAGGCAGGAAGGAGGGGTGTGGTGGGCAACTGGTGTAGCAGATATTGCCCACCCAGGGCCAAGAGCGGTTCTTGGAACTTCCCCACTCCAGGCCAGGAGGAAGGATGTTGGCGCTGTCTCCCCATCACGTAGATTTACTTGGGGGATGTTCTCAAAGGGCGGGGGGAGGGTCTTTTTATTTGATGTGGATAAGGGACGGGAAGGGAGGAGTCATTATTTTGTTTTGGTTTATTTTGGGTACGTCAGGACCTAGTCTCCAAGGCACCAGGTTTCAGGTGCTGAAGTCTTTCTTCCATTTCAGAGTGTGGGAGGTGGACTGAGAGAGGAAGGGAGGGATGGGATGGGACACGCTCCCCATGAGAAGCAGCATTTGCTGGAAGTCCATCTGAGGAGTTGTTAAAATACATATATATATATAAAAATATATATATATACATAGATATATATTAAAATGCCAAAAACCAACCAACAAACACAGTGAACTCAAAGAGGCCTTGAAACGCCTGGAATTTCAGGGGTTCTGTGTCTTTTGTTTAGTTCTGGGGTTATCTTTTGCTTTTTTTCCTTTCTGTTTTTGGGATGTGGGTGGGGGAGCCTGCTGAAGAAGGTGAGGTGGGAGCAGGTGAGAGTGGGGAGTGCTGGGGAAGGCTGCCCTTCCCGTCAGCGGAGGGAGGTGGTATTTGCTGCCCACCGTCGCTCCCCAACACGCCCGCAGCCCGTGCTCTGCGCACTCCCAAACAAGTGACTCTGAGCTCTGCCCCAGGCTCGCGAGCTCCCCTTGTCCGTGACCCGTGGAGCACCCTCAGCTTTGAGGGTGACTTACAGCCCGTGTCTAGCAGCAACGATGCCGCACAGCGTTTGAGAAAACTATTAGCCCGGGATCTGATGTAAGGAAAATATTTACTTCCCTAGCAACAGCAGCAGCTCACCCTCTGCTTGGTACAGACATGGGTTTTACATTGACAAATTTAATTTTCTGATTGAAAAACAAATTCTATGCAATTTCTGATTGTAAAAGGAAAGAGATGACAATGGAGAGGGGCAGGGGGGATAAAGCCTTGAGTGAAGGGTACATCCTGTTCTTGAATTGTTTTCTTTTCTTTTTGTCTTGAATGTACTGAAATAAAAGACGTCCTTGTATAATCATGCTTTTTTTTTCCTCTTTCCTTCCCTGTTAACATTCACAAAAATCGTGAGACAGTTTGAGGCCCGTCTGCTGAGGGAGAAACGCAGCAGCTCTCCAGCTGACAGGGAAGAGGTGCTTTGGCTGTTGCAGGTCTCTGCTGCCTGAGTGCGTCCACACCTGCAGCGTTGCCGTTGCCTGTAGCTGAATGGAAACAGGAGAAAAAGTCCCCCAAAAGAAAGCCCACGGCACGTGGTGGCAAGGGGCAAACCCCTAACCAGCAGCAGTGAAATCTGTCCGGGGGGCCCAGGTTTCCATGTGATGTGGACCGCGATGGTTACAGCCTTCCCAGACTGGCTAACCAGAGCCCGGTTGACCCCGGGGCTGAGGGTTAGGTACCGCCGGTGAAATCCATCGTGTTGTCGTGGTCAGGAGCCTGGCTCCAGCAAATATTTGTGAGGAGGATGTGCAGGGAACGGGATGTGATGCCATGGTGATGGGCACGTTAGGGTTGTTCTGTTGTTTCCAACAGCATGTGAAAAGAAGCGCCTGCCACACAACAGCAGTAAGATGTGCATGCACAGAGTGTGCCCGTGCGACGTGGGGGAGGGGATTTAGAGCTTGTTACGCAGGGAGGTGTACATGAAGGTCATTTCTGGCCTTTGTATCTGTAAATCTGTGGGGTGTTGCCCTCTCCCTGACTAAACAGAACAGTGGAGGTGCAAGCATGAGATGAAGTAAGGTTTCGCCAGAGCCTGGGCATCGGTGCCGTGGGATCGGCGGGGCAGATCCTCAGGTGAGGTAAGTCAGTGAAACCTCCATCCCTGCGCTCTGCGAGGAGCCAGGCTTGGGCTTTCAAAGCACTGACAGCAACACCGGAGACATCTGAGTGTGCCTGTGTTGTGTTTAAAGGCTGACATGTTTTTACGAGCAGTAGAATATATTCATCAAAAAGAAGCTGCTTTTTAAAATTTATTTACAGATTAGCAGAAGAAAAGGTTCCATGAATCATTTATCAGACCTGATGTTTTTTCACCCCTTCACCACAGTGAATAAAGAGGGATCTTGACAGAGTCAGACATTATTCCTCTCTTCTCCAAAGACCTTGCAGTCATCTGCTCAGACAGAGGATGTCAGGGAAAAAATGATGAGAAACCACCTGGTTTCTCACTGTCTTTGCTTTTTATCTCTGTGTTAGCTCGCTCCACCCATATGGTACTTTATATCTGGGTCTGTATTTTAAGGAGGTTTTTTTCCATGTCCCTCTTGCCCTCTTCTCTCTCTTTTAATTTTTTTTTTTTTTTTTAAAATGTTCAGAGTGTTTGCACTCAGAGCAGGAATGGACCTCAGAAGAGCAGTGGAGGGATAAAAGCTGCTGTCATTTGGATGCCTTTTCTCCATCTCTGTAGGTCTTATATTTTCTATTTGCTGGTACATGCCTATAGATTTTACACCAGAGAGACCCCACAGCAGACAGCATTATGCATAAGCCTGGGTCCGTGCTCACATTCATGTGTGCCCAGATGGGTTTGCATCTCGCATGTTCTCTCTCTCCTCAGTGTTTGCTTTCATCTTTGAAACTGTTGGGGGGGCTCCTTTGCTCCGCTGCTCCCAATGCTAGTGCAGTTCAAGATCTGGAGTCGTTTGCCATCCAAAAGGCACTTTCCCAGTATTGCTGTCTCCTGATAAAACCTGAGTAATTCTAGTAAGATATCTCTGCAAATTCTACTGGGAGGCAAAGATTAGATCAATTAAAATTTAATACTTTGCTTTATCCCCTCTAACTGTTTTGTTTGATCCTCCTGCTGCCCGTTCTGTTCAGGGAGCCCAGCAGTGAGGCCGAGGGCTTGCATCTCTCCCTGCAGTGACAGCCAACTCTCCAGCTCTGGCTGGGTCAACAGCAGTCTGGCAGGTTCCTAACTAAAAGGCCTGGGATCTCTCCTCATGCACTAAAACCCGTGTTTCTGTTGTTATTCCAGGCAGTTCCATTTTCACCTGATGATAAAAAGCTGTTTTCTCCCCAGGGCTTGCATGGGTGAAACCTGGGGGCATTTACTGAACTGACTGGCATAAGTAAAATAGAAAAGGGTTGTCCCGTGAACCGTGAGAGTCCACAGGACTTCAGGAATAAAGATGGTGAGCTATAAATTACAGAATAGAAACTGAACCCTTTGGACCTTAGTGGTCCTGAAGCAGGAATCTTTTTAACCATTTCAGATTTGCAGAAATCTTGCCTGCTTCTGCCCTGCCAAGTCTGCTTTTCTCCTTGAACCCGAAGTGCCTCACCAGGTAAGTGACCCAAAAGGTGATCCGAAGAGGTCCCCAAAGGAAGACACCAAGGGAATAGCAATTATTTTGCTTTGCTTTTTTTGCAGAGATCCTGAGTTACAGAAAAGGTCTGGAAGGGGTGAGTGTCCCAGCTGTCATGTGTGAGCTGGTGGAGATACCTATAGTGCTGATACCTGCAGCTGCGGGCACAGGGTAATTGGGCTGGACACAGGAATGTGGGCAACTGGTTTTGATGGTTCTTGGGTGATGACTCTGAATGGTAGAGACATCCCATGGGAAAAGAAAGGGACCTGTAAGCAAGGCCTGCTGGTGGAGGCTGGATGATGACTGGTTTCTGATGATCTGATGAAAGAGCAAAGAAACAAGGAAGGGCTGCTCTGGTGTTAGGTTTGGGGGTGAAGCTGTCACAATTTGGCTATGAAAAGTCCTGCATGAGTGATCAAAGGCCCCTCCATCAGCTGTTGTTTCATTCAGCTCTGAGATTACCCACAAGATATGCATTTCTCTCTTCTACACTCATGTATTCAATGAAGGTGATGAAATTTCTTGGGGGGCTTTGACTAGAGGGAAAAAGTAGCACTGCCCGTCAGGGGGAGAGCCTGCCGGTGAGGCACTGCTCCAAAGCAAGGGAAACAGCCCCCATGACCTAGAGGCGTAAGTGGAGACAGAATCTGCTGATTTTGGTCCCTTCTTGCTGAATATCTGAGGGGACAGCACATCTGTGATGAGGAGCTGCAACCTGAACAGAGCTAGAGGAGCAACGGCTCAGCGCGCCGGAACGCCTGCTGAACAGAGGATAAAGCACCCACAGTTCCAGAAACCCCATTACGAGTTTGATGGCCACTAACTGATTGAAAATACAGAGCTGAACTCTTCTGGGTACAAAGTAGCACTGATGAATTCAGTGTAAATAGGCTCCTCTGGAACCTGATAGCACGCTGAGAAAATCAGCCCTGTTATCAGCTGGATCTGACAATGGGCAGGTTTATGCATCCTTCAGGGAGGCTTTTTTTTTTCCTCCACAGGGGAATCTGTTGTGCTCCAGTTGAGTTAATACTCTGATTTGTGGCAGGACTGCAACATTTCATCCCAGAGAGCATTCTAGCCGGCAGATGAGGATTGCCTGCCTCGCCACCAGTGTGCAGCTGTCTGGGGGGGCGTGCAGCGCTCCATCACCGGCACAAAGGGCCACACAACGGCGGCTCCCCGAAAGCACTGGGGGGGCCAAATCAGTAAGAAAATGAAGGAAGCTAGCTTAATTAACAAAGGCTTTCTCCTCTGCTGGGTTTAGGTCTGCAGTTATCAGTGTAGCTGGCAGTTCTCAACGACTGAAATGACAGTAGTTGGCTGTAAAAGAGCTAACTGTCAGATTAGCCGGTACATATCTTCTGCCTGGGTTTTCTATATCATACCTATCTTGAAGCATCTCCATGTATCAAAGAGACTGGCTGGCCGTTTGCCTTTCAGAAGTACCCTTTCCAATGTGATAAATAAGGGTCTATTACAATGGAAAGACCTAACATTTCTTGGG
This sequence comes from Falco naumanni, assembly GCF_017639655.2. Classification (NCBI taxonomy): domain Eukaryota; kingdom Metazoa; phylum Chordata; class Aves; order Falconiformes; family Falconidae; genus Falco; species Falco naumanni. Next base: position 7,666,915 of record NC_054069.1, read on the forward strand.
TTTTGACTTTAGGCTCTTTTGGAACAGTATTTTTCGTGCTTTGATCAATTTGTCCAGACTAACCCTTTCTGTTGTTTTTTATCGTGGTACTTGTGTTTTCGGTGTATCGTATATTGAGCTTAGGGTGCAAGGGAGAGAAAATGTCTGTTGGAGTGCAGAGGCAGTGAGAAGGGCTGCTCCTGGCAGACGGACGTTCTACTCGGCCCGTCAGGACTGCTCGCATCCTCAGCTCCTCTAAGTCAGCTGTGAGCTGCGCTGGGCTATGCCTGCCGGCGAGCTGGTCCAAAGTGGCTGCCAGAACTCCCGATTGGTGTGCAGCATGGAAAACGGAGAGGACTTGCTGCCTTGTTTGGGACAAAATGTTAACTGAGGTAAGGGGGGGAACGTCACTGACATTGGTGAGGAGAAGGCAATTTAGACCAGTATGGGTGAAACCTGTTATCTTCTGTCTTTTCTCTTCCTCCATCTCTGCCTTCCAAGCACCTTTCTCTTTCCTATTCATACCCAAAATACTCCTCCTCATGTTGCTCAGTCATAGAAAAAAGGTCTCAGATTGGCTCTTGCCTGAACTCCCAGGAAATGTTCATGAATGTAGTCTCCTGGCTTTTCACGCTTAGCTCTTGCTGAGCTGAGATTTAAAGCAATTTATTTCAAAGCCAAAAGTGAATGCAAATGAGGGGAAAGAACTAGGGGAGGAAAAGAAAAAAGACCTCTTATTCCCAGGTGAGCACTAAGACGTCTGAGCTGCCTGCCTAAACCTGATTGTTCTTCCAGAGTCTACAGTAAATACCCCTGCGTGTTAGTGAGCACAGCTGTAGAGGATGCTCTGATTATTGCTTGCTGAACTAAACTGGGACAAGGAGGTGAACACACAGCCTCTGGTTTTATTCGTGAGCCATTGATCAGCCACAACATCTTTAGCCCTCAGACAGCTGCAATGGAGGTCACGACGCGGTAGGGAGCCAGACATTAGCAGGAGGCTACCAAGTGTCCATGCTCTGAGGTCCTGTGAGCCAGATCGCTCTCTTCTGTGAGCAAGGTTTGTTTGCTGGCCGTTTCAGATGGCCCTGGCATGCTGCTGGCCGTGTGCCTGAGTCAAATGGATTGTTATTTCTTTTTGAAGCTAGACCTTGAATGTAAAAACGGAGTTTTGTAAGGGAGTGTCTTTGTGGGGGATATCTGCTGGTTTAGCAGAGGTAATAGTTACCCTGACCAAGCTGTTTCATTGTAATTCCCCCATGTAGACACTGTATTTCAAGGGAGCGTCATTATTCTGGAATGAAGGCCCCTGCTGGTTTTGTTTGGGTGGTTTTGAACAAAATCACGTCCACAAGGAGCTGTCAGAAAGCAGCAGCAAGGATGGCAAAACCGAATGGCAAAAATGCCACCAAGCCATAGCAGGCGCAGCGGGAGACGCTGTCATACAGGCCGCTGTGCTCTGGCTGCCCCGTGCTTTGCTCGCGGTTATTTCTGTCTGCGGTGGCCGTTGCGTCGCAGAAGTGAGAACAGCAGCAGAGTTATCGCCCTACCAGCTTGCTGATCCGTGTTGGACTTTGGGCAAAGCCTGCATCCCCTTTCCTGCTTGGGCTTCCTTGCCAGTGCGATGGGGATGACGCCCTGCCCAGCACAGGAGGGATGGTGCAGGGATGGAGGCTACAGCCGCTCACTATCGCTGCACCGGCAGCGCCGGCTGGGGCTTTGGGAATGTCACTTCACCACCCTGGGCCTCCGCTCTACGCTGTAAAACAGGGATGACCCGAGTACTTTCCAGCCTCACTGTGTTTATTAAATACCCTGTCAGAGAACAGGAGTGGAGGAAATTCTCTGGATTAATGGGTAGGACTGGAAGGGGTCTGGCAAGGTTTATTCTGTTCATGTTTGCAAAGGACTCTGAGCGCTCCGGATGAAAGTGGGTGGAGATTTGCCAAGTGTTTGCTAACATTAATGGTTAATTATTATGAATGCTGTCAGCCTACATACTCAGCCAGCATCATTCTCCGAGTGAGATCCAGACCTGTAATGGAATCGTTACACACACAAGGCGAGACAGCTTCTCTTTTGTCCTGTTCTCCCAGCCAAAGTCCCATTTCAAAATCAGACAGCAGTGGCACTTCTCATCTCATCCTAACAACTAGTTATGAATCCAGAGCATTTGGCAGAGGAAGACCCAGCTATTTTCATGTCTGCACTCATTTTTCTCTGCTGGTGCCCTCTTTGTCTGGCTGCACGGAATGGAAGTCGTGGTCCAAAATGAGATGTGTCCCAACCAGGGGCACAGATGGGCGCCGTGCTGTGCTGCACAGCAGGGACAGATCCAGAGCTGACTGGAGAAGGGCACTAGGTGCAATACATGCCCAGGTTTGCCCTTCTTGCTGCTCAGGCTGCATCAGTGAGCACCTGACCATGCCACGGCACTTCCCAAAGCATGAGATGCCATGCTGGCGGATCAGAGGAGCACACATGAGTTTGGGGAGTCTCCTGAGCATGGCAGGCTGGCTGAAGAAGAGCAAGCCTCGTATGCTGCATCCTGCACTGTGTGCCCAAGTCTGGGAGAGAACCCGCGTCATGATGGAGAGGGTAAGGTGGCAGCCAGCTCAGTGAGTCTAGCCCCAAGTGTGTGAGATTTGATCTGCCAGACATAATTTGATGGCCAGTACCATTGCAGTGGTACCTGAGAAAACTGCCTTTATCTAATAGTAGTCATCCAGAAAATGAAATCAAATTAATAAAAGGCTGAAGGTCCATTTGGTCCTATGAACATGCCTAGCAATTGCCAAATTATGAAAATCCAATAGATCTTCGGACTGCACCAGCACTGATTTATTTTTTATTTCTGTGTTTGAATGTGCAGTCTGAATTTCTGAAGTTGAAAGCTGCATTGTTCCTGTCTTTTGGCTACTGATAATATTTTAGAGTTATGACCATGGAGTAATGTTTGCTCTAAAAGGTAACTTCAAGGTGCATTAGTCTCAGGTAATTGACAGAGACTGAAGAAGTGATTTGGGAAGCGCTTATGCGGAACCAGAGATCTTAGTGAATTGTTACCTGAAATTAATGGTGTAGTGAGAAGCTGCTTGGAGTTGACCGGCTGGTGGTAGTACTAAATGAAGTCAGGCTTGAAAGTTATTAGCAAAATATCTATGAGGCAGTGCTGCTATGGATTTATACACTAGCATTGTGTCTTAAGGGGCTCAGATCTGCAATGTGCTCTTGAGTCCACAGGACTTCCCTGGCTTGAGTGGGAGCAGGGAGCGCTCAGTGTCTCTCAGGATTGGGCTCTTTAGTGTGCCAGAGCTCAGGTTAGGCCAGCGTGGCTAACAGGATTCACACCTTTAACTCCCTTCTTAATCCCCAGCTGAAATGAAAGGTCTTCTCTCTACAGTTAGTAAATCTCCAATTTTATTTCTCATTATTAAATCATGGAATTGGCCATAAATGTTTAAATTAAGTGAAAGGAAGAGATTTGTGAGAAAATTGAAGGCTCTTTGAGGAACTGAAGAATAATCTCCAAGGGTGAAGAAAGTTGCGGTTGCCAAACCCAGAAGCGAAAGGATCGAAAAGCTATACAAAAGAAGTAGAAAACTGTGTATGTTTTGAATCCTCTCCCCCACCCTCCTCCTAAAACCTCTGGTGACTTAAATATAGGGAAAATTATTCTGAGAAGCAGCAGAGTCTACTAGATGCTCCCTCCTCTGCTGCTGCCATTATCTCCGTGTGTGACCTGGACAAATTCCGTGATCTTGGTGGGTCCATGTCCCCATGTGTGACAGTGACACTGCTTCCCTGGGTGCACTGAGACCTGTGGAACGTTCTTAGTGTGGGCTGGGAATTAATTGGGTTTAGGTGCCTCACTCTGACTAGAATGAGGCCCGTTTGGGTTTGTTTTTTTTTGTTGTTTGTTTTTTTTTAATTAACATAGTAAGTAATTAACTGTTTGATTTTTCACAGACTGTGTTTGATTCTCTGTCTCCGGTAATTTTTCAAGGGTACATGCTGGTGGGTTTTTTTGGTTGTTTGGGTTTTTTGTGGGTTTGGTTTTTTTTTTCCCCCTGAAAGATCTGCTCTAGATCAGGTGGGAGTGAAACTAGGGGAATCTGGCTTATATTCTGGACATTAACAGTGGTTCCCTTCTGGCCTCAGTGTGTATGATCCCATGAACCTGTTTGGACCCTGATAAGTGCCCCTGTTGACAGTGGGTGACATTTATTTGTGGTGCATTAGAAGTGTGAGTATCGAGGGAAGGATTGTGACTGGAATTTTTTTCAGATGTTGTGGATGTTTTGCTCAGGCTGATCAGGTCCGGCTCTAAAAGTATGAAAATAATGAACTTGTATTTGGGTTGCTCTGTCACCTAACGTGGATGTGCCACTGGCGTGAATGCCTCTTAAGTGGCACTTGTTCTGCGTGCATGAACTAGCGCCAGCACTGCTGAGCACCACCCTTGGCATCCTCTGCACGACCAGATAAGGAGGAAGCAGGTAAAGAGGTGACTCCAGTTCCCACAGCCTGTTTAACCCTGGGGGAGGTGGCAGTGGGAAAGAGGGCAGCCTGCCAGGCAGGGGTCACCCGGGATGGCCAATGGTAGCAAAAGCTTCGGCAAGCGGATACTTGTCTGCCAGGGAGGAGCAGATTGAGACCCATCAAACTTATTTCACTGAACAATGAGATAGCCAACAGATGATCAGCACGTTGAATCAGCGCTACCTTGGGCTGAATTCAAACTGGCCCCTAGAGGTGAAAGACTATATCGTGGTCGCAGTTCCCCGGCTCGTCCCGTCTCTGTTGAAATGGTCTTTAATGTAGGCCAGGGGGATACACTGGTCACTTTCTCACACTTGCAGCACTGACCCAGGCGAGGTTAACACAGACATCTGTTCTATCTAGTTGATCTGTAACTATAGAAAGCAGCAGCTGACATGTATTTCAAATCAAAATGTAGCCTGCTGGTGCCAGTTATCCACTAAAGTATGCTCTGTCTGCCTTCTAGCAACTAAATAGCGCAGGTAAGCTGTGCAAAAAACATGAGGATTGTCAGTAAAAGTGTAGTCTCTGAATGCAATGGAGTTCTTTATCTCACTGAAACAGATACGAGAAGTAGGGTGGGGGGAAGAAAAACCACATGGAGACAAAGCTCTCTCTGGAATGTATTAAAAGAACCAAATAAGCTATTCAGAGCATGTGGGTAGATGTTTTTTTATGGAGCGTTAGCAAGGCAACGTTCATCTGTCCTGGCCCACATAGGAACAAAACCAACATTTTGTCAACAGGGTAATAAGAAAGAACACCAGCGTGTTTTTTCTCTGTTAAAGGGAAATCAGGCCCGTGAAAGCTATGCATATATTTCAGCACTGACAGCTTGGGCTGCCAGTGCTTTACTGTAAGGAGTCTGGGAATGACAGGCTGATACACAGAAGCATTACAAGGAGACAGTGCATGTGATTTGGACCATGACACCTGAAAACCCTGAACCCTTTCACAGGGGCACTGGTCAACTTGCCCCGGGATATGTAGCAGTAACGAGAATCCTCCATAATCCTGTATCAGGCAAGGCTGGAAAGCCACTCAGTCTTTCTCCACCGATGGCTTGAAGATACATACCCAATGCTTTATTTAAAAAGCTGCGGTGTGTGAACCAAGTCCCAGCACCAAGGAGAAGCAGAGAATGGGAGACAGAGTAGCTGAATTTTAGGAGCAGTCATAGGCTGGGGCACTTCTGATTAAGCCTAATGCCGCTTTTAACTTTGCGGTTGGGGTTAATGTAGTAACGTGCCGATGGCTCTAACTCTGGCAAGGGTCTGCCTGAGGCTCACATTGCTTCTTGGGATGGGCCTTGTCTGCTGAGAGACCCTTAGTCAAACCGGTTCAGCTCCAGGTAGGTGTCCCAGAAGAGTTGCCTCTTGGCCTAGTGTGAGTTTTATGTCTCCCACTTTAGTGTCCTAGGCACATGCCTATGCCATCAGCCCAAAGTCAGGCAGGAAATATGTGGCAGAGCAAGAGTTAAACCCCCATCTCTCATGCCCTGCTGATGTTGAACACATTTTCTTGTTCTCCACCTGGGCAGCACGTACAACGCTGCCATTGTATTCTGCTGCATCAGCAGAGTGTGCATAAATTGAACGAACAGGGTGAAGTTGTCCCGATGATGTACCAGCCTGGGGAGAGTGTGTGGATGTGCTGGAGCGATTTGCCATGGCTAATGCAGCTCTCCTCCAAACTTCCCCACCTGCGGCAGGTTTCTGACCTTTATCATGTAATCCTGTCAAGGATGGGGACAGGGAACCAGGCAGGCTTGTCGCTAGGCAGGTTCCTGCACCAGGGCCTTTCTCCCTGCATGATGCCTCGGCCTTCCTTCCAAGGTCATGGCCAGCCCACGGGAAAGACAGCGCTGAGTGAGCCAGCAGCAGGGCGACAGGCACGCTGCCAGCAAAGGGGCGCAGCTGCCGGAGGAGCTGATCCCTGACGTCACATGCCAGGATCACGCAACGCTTGCGGGTTTTGCGCTGCTCCGCACACGGCCGGGCCTGCCCCTCCGGGCTGCTGGGGCGGCCGCTGCTCCCTGGCAGGCCCCGGGGCTGGGGCTGCGGCGATCTTGGCGTCACCCGCCTCTCTGACGTCACCGATGAGGTTAGGTGACGTCAGAGGACAGTGCCCCGGCAGCAAGGGCGGCGCGGTGCATGCCGGGCCGCGGGCGTCGTCGTCTCCGTGGCAACCGGGGCGCCTCCGTCGGCCGAGCCCCCTCCACGTGACGGGGGGCGATCACGTGATGTTTGGCTGCCGCGGAGCTGCTTCCGGGTCAATGCGGGACGCGGCCGCCGGGCCTGGGTGAGCGGGGCCGGGGGGGGGCGGCGGGGCCGTGGTGCCGGAGCGGGGCAGGCCGCTGTCAGCAGGGGCGACCCGCGGGGTCCGGCCCGGCGGGGCCGTGTGAGGGGACCCAGCGGCGGTTTAACGCGTCTCTTCGAGGCGGCCGGGCCGGCGGAGGGGCAGCGCTGTGGGGTCGGGCTGGGGACCCCGACCTGCCGGGGTGCAGCTGAAGGCGTGGCCCCGCCGTGGGCCCCGCAGCACAGCGGACCGGCAGACGGGCTCCCCGCCGGCTGCGGTGGCGGCTCTTCCAGCGGCCCCGGCGGGGGTGGCCGGTTCAGCAGCGCAGTGCCAGAGCCGCGGCCGGCAGCATGTCAAGTGATGTGCCGGGCATCTCCTGCAGCTCCCATCTCCTGGCCACAGGCCCTGCCGTTAGCATTGGCTGCTTCCAGGAGCGTGGTGCTGTGGCAGGCGAGCAAATAGTTATGCTTGCTTTGATGAAGTCCCTGGCAGCATTTTGCGTGTTGGGGTAGCTTGCCTTGGCAGCTCAGAGGGTCGGCCTGTCTACCCTGATAGCATTCGTTTATCTGTCTCTCAAGATCACTTCAGAAATAATTTCCCTGAATCACGTCTTAGGAGAAGGACATACCAGCTTCTTTTAGGCAGAAGTTTGTTCTGTTGCAACATCTCTTTGTTTTTCATGTAAACAAACATGTCAACATGTGTTTGGCATGTGGCTGGTTAGGATGTACTCTGAAGGCATTCAAGTGACACTGGAATGCATTAGAATGTTATTAATGATGTAGTTCTCCTGAAGGTTCTCTTAGGCTCCTCATACATTTACAGCGTGGGGCTAGAAATATTTCTCATCTCATTTCTAGTGTTCTCCTTTCATGTCACTCATCAGCTGCAGCAGCCCCCTGGGCTTCCCTTGGATCTCAAGTCAGGGTTGTGCTCTTCTTCGCAGACACTTGCCATGTTGTGTGTCACTCAGGCCACAGTCTCCCAGCAGAGCATTTAAATATAGGCAACAAAGGCTATTCGTTGACATCTTTCAAAGACTGATCACGTCTTTTGCAATCTACGCCATCATTTAGTAACCCCAAAGTTATTTTAGGATCTGAATTGTGCCATCAGTAGGAAAACGCTCAGAAATGCGCACCTTGCAAATCATCCTGTCCTGCCCTTGTACAGACAGCATTCACTTGAAATGTGTCACGCTTTCTTTGCATGTTCTGTTAATCCTTGCTCTCAAGCAATTGTAATGATTCAGAGAAGCCAAGTGCCTGACAGATGATTATACTGAATGTGAAATTTGACAAGAAGGGAAGTGGAAAAGGTGACTGCCCACTCGCTGACATTTTTTGTCATCTGGTAATGACATTAGCATGCACAAGTAAAGCTTGAGAAATAAAATGTTTGTGATTCAAAGTTGTTGAATGTAAATGTCATTAGTGTTTTTTCCCCAGTTCTAGATTGTTCTCATATTGTAGCTGAAAACATGATTTTTTTGCCTGTAGTGCGATGTTAAGGTGACTTTCTCATGTGGAATTTAAAGCTGATGTTTGCTCAGCAGATAAATGGGAATGGGGTTGATAGAAAAGCAACATGAAGGACAGAAAGCTTTATGCGTGGGAGAGTTCCAGAATTTCCAGACCAGGAGGTTTGAATGTGCGTTTAGAAAGAAGTATCTGTCTTTCCTACAGTACTGAGCTCCCAAACCACTCTGGAATGAGGCTTTTCAGCCTAAAGCCTGGGCTGACAATGCACGTTGTTCCTATAGCATGTGGACTGGTTTTGCATAAAGTTAAATGCCTTGTTCTTAACATAAACTTCAATTTGAGGATTTCTTTTTTGATGCTAGGTAGACTGGTGACATGAAGTTAAGTCTGAGCTATGAATCTACCAAGTTGTTGAGGTCTAAAAAAGGTGGGGGCTTTTTTTTTAAAGTAAGATCAATCCTTTAAGTCCCTGTTTGTGACATGTAAACTTTGTGTATAATATAACAATTATAACAGGCTTCAGTCAACTTACTTCTTGTTATACTGAAGTCCTTTGTGATGGAGGTGTTTTAGATAGTCCGCTCACGAAGAACTAAAGTAGAGCTTGTTAAACAGATGACTCTCAGCAAAGGGAACCTGAACCTTAGTTACATCACTTTTGTTCAGGATTTTATATCTATATTGCCTGTAATAAATGTAAAGGAAAGTTTATGGCAGTGGACAGAAACTTTAATTGGGCATTGGTTAGCACTGCTGCTTTCAACATACATATGGACCCACCGTTAGCTCAAAAGTATGGATTTCCACTCCTGGAGGTGCAGGTTTATGTGTTGGACGTACATATTTGTGTGATGCATATCTGTGTGAGCTAGGTTTTGCTAGTATACTAGAAATCTAATTATGCAGTACTCACTGAAAACACTGCTCCATGACTAATTGTACACTGTAAAAATCTGCAATTGATTCCTGCAAGTTTGCGCCCTGTGTTGTTAGAATGGGCAGATGTGGATCTTTCCTCCATATCCACGATGGGCAGCTGACCCTGCTTTGTACTACAAGACCCCTGGGAAACCTGGGAACAATGTGGTTCTCTTTCTTCATGCATGTGTCAAGCTCGACTCCTTTATTACCCAGGAAAGCATAAAATGCCACGTTCAGAGTATGTGCGGGAAAGTAGGACAGATAAGCTTAGTTCCACCTAGGGTACGGCAGAATGCCGACCATCGCGGTATCTTTGTGCCAAATATACTTCCAGCTGACACTCGGTATCTTTCTAGGCAGGTCAGCAGCCCGGGATGTGGTGAGTCCTTTTTCCTGTGCTGTTCTGTGACACGCGTAGATATGGAGGGCATGTTTATCTTCCAGATACATTAAGCAGCTGCAAAATTGAATTGGCAAAACTTCATTTTTGGTCTGGCCAAATGATGTGCTTGAGAGTGTTTTGTGACACAGCAGTTGTGTTCTAATTAGAAGCCTAGGTTTGCAAGCAGGATGGAAGAACTGTAGTTCTTTGCAGATGTCAGAGGAGAAATGGTCATGCTCCTTTTGAGGCCAAAGCTTGCTTTGAATGAGCCACTGGTGTCAGTGAAGGTGAGAGCCCTGAGATACCCTCAGTAAGCTTTACTATCAAACTTGAGTATTTCCATGACATGCAGTGGGCCAACTGATGGAAGTCTGGCTAGCAGAGAGTATTGAGCTCCAAGCTGTTTACAGCATTGGCCTGATTTTACAAAAACAAACCATAACCTGCTTTGTGTAGCGCTTTTTTCATAAACAGTTAGGGAGCTGTGGATCCTTTTTCCTTTTTTTTTCCCATCCAAAAAGCTGATCTTGACTGCAAGTCTCAAGTTAGACAAAAGGAAGTTACAGGATTAAAATAACTGTTTGAGCAGTCTCTTCTTACTCATGTACAGCTCTTTGCTCTTTCCCCTCCTTGCTGCCCTGGAAATGTGTTTGAGAATATCTGTGAATATCTCACTGTCCTCATGTGAGGTACAGAATTCACCTTTTACAGCCTGGGGCGTGTTGGGAACTGTCCTGTAAGAGCATGTGGGGCAAGGAGGTCTCGTACTTGGCCTGTAATGGCTTGATGGAAAGCATGGTTGTGTAGCTTGGGCCCTCTGGTTTTGTTTTCTTTTCAGGTAATGTTTTCCTGTAATCTTGAATTTCAAATATGACCTGTTAGACTAATCTGTAGTTCAGAAGTAAAACCCATGACCCATCTGGTCACTCTCTGTCCCATGTTCTCAAGGGCCACTGCTGGAGGCGATTATTAGTTGGTGACTGTTCATATGCTCTGTTTATATTTTTTTCTGCATTAACCAGAAGTCCAAGAAGGGAGCATGGACCAGCCCAGCGGAAGGAGTTTCATGCAAGTTCTTTGTGAGAAATACAGCCCTGAGAACTTCCCATATCGTCGTGGACCTGGTATGGGGGTGCACGTGCCAGCAACTCCACAGGGCTCACCTATGAAAGGTAGGCTTCTGGTCTTTCTGAGCATCTGTGGGGTTCTGGGTGGGATCAGTTTCTTCATTGTTCTGACTTACGTTGAAAGAAGAATCAACCTAAATCTACCAGAAAAAGAAACATCGCAATGTATTGTAATATGTTTCTTACTGAAGGGCTGAGAGACTGGAATCTAACAAAGACAGCAAAGTTGATGTAGTGATTGAACCAGTTGCTTTAGGAAACAAGTAAGTTTCCCTACAGCATAACAGAATCAGAATCCTGTCCGTGAAAGATGGAAACAAAGCACTGTGCAGTGCTCAGTTTTGAGGGTTCAGCAGTCCCTGGAGCTTACTTTCTTCGGACTAGTGACACTAACCATTTTATTGTTGACTGCAACAACAAGTATTTTGGCAGAGATGGCTTAACAAATACGTAACGCTTGATCTATATTTGAGGTTGGTTCACATGGTAGTGGTGTCATGCAGCGCCATCAGCTTGCATTGACACCTGCAGGTACAGGAGTCCAGTGTCCACAGGAGTGGACCATGTTTCAAGCCAAGCAACGAGTCTCTGAATCTCCAGGTAGGCTTCTTTTTGTGACAAGTGATTCGAATCTGTGGTTTACTTTGGCTCTCTTCTCAAGGCATCAAATGCTCTCTGACTGTGCTTATGCTGACCTAGTGGAGAAATACCTTATCTGCTTTGCTTCTGACCTTACTGCTTTGAGGGAGTTTGACAGATGTGTGTCTGTAGCACTGTGCTGCTTATGTATGTCCTTGAGCCTCCTAGATGGCAGAATCTGTGTCACTATTTCCTGCTCTTTGAACTGGATCCATTTGACGCCCTTTAGTCTTCCCTTATGCTCTAATATTAGCATTTTGTTCTTGGTTTGTACAGATGAACCTGAGATTAACATTAACATCCTGCCAGAACTGCCGCTTCTTTCTGTAACCTCTTGCCTGTCTTGATCTAGAAGAGTACTTTAAATTTCCATCAGGTCAATTTGTATCATAACCAGCCCCAAAGGGGAAAATAGCCATGGAAGTCAGCTAGACGAAGATCACAGTAACTGAGTTTGACAGAGGAGAAAAATGGGCCTGAGTTCAGCTGAGGATAAAATCTACTACGTGTCGCTGAAAATTAACACGAACAGAAAATCAGCCTGGTGCAACATCCAGTTAATGCCCTCTCTTCTGTGGGCAAGCACCCGCTTACCTGAGCTGTTTGGATGCTGAAAAAGAAGGCACATTTGTAAGTCCTAAAACGTGACTGAGAGATGACTTACAAGTATGTAATGACTAATTCCCAAAGCACACCATCTTCTAAAGAAGCTGAACACTAATGAACCAGGAAACTTGAAAACTCAGATCACTCCAGATAATTATCTGCTGTGAGAATCCATTTCTAGTTGTGTAGCTGTCAAGTATTAAGGAGAGAGAAGAAGGGCCACCTTTTTAGGAGAAGGCTTGTTAAATTTTAACAGATTTCGATACTCCACAGGCATGGGAGAGCCATATTGTATGTGAAAGAGTGTAAGCCTGATAGCTTGCCTTGCCTAAATGTGGACTTTTTGTGTTGAAATGGTTTCCTGTTACAAATCCACAGCTTTTAACTCTATCATGTTTTGGCTTTAGCAAATCAGGCTGACTGAGATCCGAGTCCCTATCTGTGAAACAGCTGCAAGAACATTCACCTGCATGAGAAAGAACTAGGGCAAAACCGAAGTAGAAACGTACAAGGCAGAGTAGACACCTAAGTTCTTCCAGGATGTAAGAATGCGAAACGTTCTACATTGCTGAAAAGGGAAACCCTAGAAATGAAATGTTTAAATACATCCTTGCTGTTACTAACCCCAAGCGGGCTGAGTACAAGAGGATAAGGGAGTCTGTCTGTGCAATTAACGGTCCACCTAGTCCTGTATCCTATCTGCAGTAGCAGATGCCTGGGGAAGGGCGTAAGTTCTGGCAAGGACTGATATGAGACATACTATAAACTACAAAGGACTGGCCCATCCTCTCTGTGATGTGGACAGAAATGCCTGTAGTAACTGAAGAGCACTGATACTGAGTGGTACTTCATGTTTAGACACAAGAAGACTTCTTGACTGATGTCGGTCGCTTGTCATAAAAACCATGTTTATCCTTAGATCCTTAAATATGTGTAAACTGTGGAATTACTGGTAGATCTTTTCTTTTGCTGAATGTCATGTTTGTTTATGCCTATTGTTACCTGCTGTAACTAAGCGATTTGATGCTGACCAGAGGGCATCTTTTCTTTTTCCCTATTTCAGATCGCCTCAACCTTCCGAGCGTGCTAGTACTGAACAGTTGTGGCATAACCTGTGCAGGGGATGAGAATGAAATTGCTGCCTTCTGTGCTCATGTCTCTGAGCTAGATCTTTCTGACAATAAACTGGAAGACTGGCATGAGGTAAAATGGCTACATGTGCATCTCTCTGAATAACTTTGATGGCTATTACTATGACTGCAAGCACATTGCAGGTTTTAAGAGTACTTTGTTCGTTTAAAGGAGAGAGATTTCCATTGTGTCTTTTTCTCATCTTTGAAACATGCTTATTTTCTTTGACAACAAGCGAGCAATAGATGTGATGAATTTAATCCATTTGACCACTTTGTTTACCTCATGACTTAAGATCTTGGCTTGTCACTTGCAGCTGACAAATATGTGTGTGTGTGTATCTATATATATTTTTTAAAAATCATGAAAAGCACCAGAACTGGCATTTCTAATGTCAAGAGGTTAATGAGCAGTGCAGTTTTTAACAGAGTAGGAACTGAGAAGGTCTGAGTAATGGCAGCTGATTCCCAGCTTTGCCACCGGTTCTATGATGCTGGGTAAGGTGTTTATTCTTTCTTTGCTTTTGTTTCCCTATCTGCAAAAGAGGTTTAATAACATTTACCTCAAAAGATATTTCTGAAGCCTCTTTAATTAATACTAAATGCTATTGTATAATCCTCTGAAGTGCTTGGATGGAATACGCTAGATAAATGCATTGTAATACAAGTAAAACAACTGCAATCTGTTCAAGTGTCATTAAGAGTTCCTCACTGGCTTATGCTTTGCTTTTATGTTAGTGTTTATTGTTGGAAATACGTGGAAAAGAACAGGATGTGCAACAAGGTATCATGTGTTTCAGTTGCATGAAACTGTCTTTAAACAGGTAGTGAACGCAGGGTTTGCAGAAATGTCCCAGCTCTGGCACAGGGGGTTGCAAAATCAGAAGTGGGATAGGCTTCCCTGTCCCTGTCCCTGTTATTTCCTTGTTAGCCTAGAATATTAGCTCAGTGGGTGGGAGAGAGATCTTAGGCTTGTCTGTTGAGATCAGAGCCAGGCAAGATGGTTTTGTACTGAGGGCATATCTCCTAAGAACTGGAATGGTGTCTCCAGACTTGTTTTATTCTGAGCCCGAAAAGCCCCCTCCCACAGTAATGAGGTGCTGCCTCTCTGCTCTGCCTCTTACTCTCTGTGGGGCTGACCTCATGTCTGGTAAGCAGCAGGGAGAGCTGCATGTACCCTTGTAACTTGCAAGCTGCATGCCTCACACTCTGCTATTTGTTCGGTCTGTTTAGGCTGCCCTGGACAGCGTAATTTACCGGCTTCTGCATGAGCTGCAGTAAAGCAGGAAATGAAAGGCATTCTGTGTACTTTGGCCCCTTCCTCCAAGGTGGGATTAAGTTTTCATAGCCCATCCACAACAGATAAATATCTACCCAACTCTTAAAAACTGCCAGTGATGAGAATTCCAGATCCCTGGGTAGCCTGTTCCCATGCTTAGCTAATAACCTCATAGTCTAAACTATGTAACTTAAGTCTCCCATGCTGCAATTTAAGCCAATTGCTCCCTGCCCTGTTCTCAGCAGGCATGGAGGAGCATTCATCGCTGTTCCTTATAATGACAGCCTTTTATACCCACAAAGAAGAGCTTTCATGTCTCCTTTTCCTATTGTATTATAATACTGAAAAAAAATCAGTTCTTCCAGTCATTTATTATAGGCCATTTTTTCTAAATCCTGTGTTGTTTTTGTTCCTGTGATGTCATTCCAGTTGGTCTCCTTCATTCCTAAGGCAAAGTGCCTGAAACGTGACATCACCTAAGGTGAGGTGTGAAGTGGGGCAGACTAATTGCCTCCAGCATCACGTATGCAACACTTAAGGTCAACCTCTGCCTGAGACAATTGTCCTTTGTTAGGAACTGGGCCTTGATATTGACCTGTATGTCATGGTCTGTCTCATCTCCTCCCATCCCCATCACTTTTTGGAGTGGAGCTTTCTAGCCAGGTGTTCTCTGATTCATAATTATTTTCTGGATGAATGTCTTTTCCCCCAAAATGTTAGTACTTTAACTATTCTTGAACTGAACTTCCATCTTACGGGTTTCAGGTGGTTTTGCTTTGGCCTCTAGTCTTGTACCAATATGTGATGGCAGCCTTTCCCACCTTAGTATCACCCGCTGAGTAAGAAAACACGTAGTGTTCAATTATTCTGGTAACGAGTAGTATTCTGCTAGAACACTCCCTTGCTATGTCTGCTAGCTTTGTATTGAACTCTTAACTTACAGTGCTATCCCAGGCACTGTAAGTCCCCAGTTTGCCGGTGTGACTGGTGTGCTGATGGCGTCGGAAGCTGTCATTCCCTTATACTACTTCCCGCTGAATCGGTTACTCGGTCAAAGAGGAAAACTAAACTGACATGACGTGTTCTTTACGAACTGATGCTGCCTGGCTGTTCTGCTCACTCTTAGAGAACTACGAATGGATCGTCCCGATACCCTGTTCCCGTACCTTTCTAGCATCTGGGTCAGCACCTGTCCTGATCACACAATCCGTCCCGCACTCCGGAGCTGTACAGTTATTGCCTTTGGCTTTTCTTTCTCTTTCTTGATCTTTCTTTCTTGCCTTTTTGCTACTTTGCCCTCGGGCGCATATCTGTACACACAGAAAGAGAAGGTAGCCCCAAACAGCTACCTGAACGTTTGGATTGATTGTAAGAAATCTGTTGAATAAGTAATTCATTGTATGTGTACAGTGAGCTTCTGTCTTTTACATTGGGCAAAATAATAAGATCTGTGGCTAGTGGGGGGCAGTGGAAAGCTAAGCACATGACCGGAGTGTTGTCCATAAACTCAAGAGACATACCTGTTGCCTCCCTGCTAAAGGAGGGGTATGGCGTGCTGGCTCCTGTAATGTGCTGCTGCTTCTTAAGCTTGGTGTTGAGGTGGATTTTATGACCTCTCCCAAGAGACTGGCCTTCTCTTATCAAGCTGCTTGGAGAGTGTAATTAAATGAACTGCTGAGGTGAATGAGCAATTAACCAATCAATCTAGATCAGTGAATAGCTGGAGTATGAATTACAGGTAGTTATCCAGAAGCCTTAAGGCTTTTTCCCCCATGTCATTTTTTGGCTTGTGGTGATTCCGAAAGGCCCCCTTTTAGGAGACGGGATATTATTGCATGAGGTCCGATTACTGCCTGATATGCATTTCTTTCTTTCTCTCTTTTTTTTTTTCCCTCCCCACTTAGGTCAGTAAAATTGTGTCCAACGTTCCCCACTTGGAGTTTCTAAACTTGAGTTCCAACCCTCTCAGTTTGTCCGTTTTAGAGAGAAGGTGTGCTGGGTCTTTCGCTGGTGTTCGCAAACTTGTGCTTAACAACAGCAAAGCTTCCTGGGAAACAGTCCACACAATCCTGCAGGAATTACCAGAGTAAGCATGGGGAGCTGGGCGTAGAAAGGGGTGCTCGCTGCACGCAGGTCAAGGCTGGCTTATCAAATCACTTGGTGTGGGATGAGAGGGGTACGAGGATGCAAACATGATCAGTAGAGAAGAAGGGAATTTTTTTCTTTGGGAGATGGGGAACTGGCCAGGTGAATGCTTTACATTGTCTTAAAAGCCGAACTTGAGTGGCACAGCAAAGCCTGGGGCTTCTTGTTCAAATCTAAATTTGCTTTATCCACGAGAGGTGGATAATCACCCTGACAATTTAGGAGGTGACATGCTTTCCTCTGAGTCACTGCAGAATGAATGGTGTGGTGCATACCTATACTAATAGCTTTTGAATGGGATGCAGGTCTGAGGGTCTGGCCACTTGTCAAGTAATATTTCGTCGTGCTTTTCTGTGCAAAAATGTTGATTTCTGTGGCTTGGCCACAGTCCACCTTGGCAGTGGCATTCTGGTTCTGCAAGTGTCCTCGGTGGCTTCATTTTGGTAAGATTCCTCTTTGTACGGCTTTGTAAGCGGAGATGGTGACAGCAACGTATCCTGCATGGCCAGTGCATGCTTCCCTGGGGTTAGGAGAGCTAGTTCAGTTGTCTGAAAACTTAGTGGGACCTGTTCTTTCTTTAACGGGGATCTTTGGCAGAGGCAGAGGTGTGGGGAAAAAAACATCATCTGTGTTGTATAAAACCACCTTTTTAAATTAAGTGGTGAGCATTGAGAGCAAGTACCATCACCATTGGAGCTGGGTTGGTGGCTTATTGGGCACAAATGTGGAACACCACCCCAAGCAATCTGTTACACAATTAATACTGGGAGGCTAGGGGTACACTTAGAAATATTTTTCATCTGTGGAGGAAGTTTATGGATGGGAGCAGAGATGTAGTTGAAACATTCCACTTGGAGTGCTCAAAGGTCTTCTCTGCACCAAGGTTTCAAACCACATAAGAGCTGTTACAGAAAGTTGTGTTAAAATTGCATATGCATGTCCCTGTACCGGAGAGGGTAGCCGTTTTTCAGTGTATGTTGAGATGATGATATGATCTTTCTTCCTCTGTGCAGCTTGGAGGAGCTCTTCCTGTGCCTTAATGACTATGAAACAGTGTCTTGTTCTCCGGTTTGCTGTCAGTCTCTCAAATTACTCCACATAACTGACAATAATCTTCAAGACTGGACTGAAATTCGAAAATTGGGAATTATGTTTCCATCATTGGACACACTTATTCTGGCTAACAACAACCTCACGACCATTGAAGAGTCGGAAGATTCCCTAGCAAGGCTGTTCCCCAACCTGCGTTCCATCAATTTGCACAAGTCAGGTGAGAGGCTGGAAGCGGTACGCTTCTTGTTCTCAGCGTAAGTGACAGTGGTTGATCGGAGTCTCTCCTTTTGAGTAAGTGAAAAACACACTGGCTTTGTGCTCTTCAAACTTGATGTCTCTTCAAACAAATGTCGGCCTTGCGGTGGTTGCCTCTTTGGCCTGTGTTAGCAGTAGGTTGCCTGTAGTCAGCATTGCTTCCTGCAACGTGTGAGAAGGGGGCAGGTGAAGGCAGAAGTGCTGAGCAAGAGCCTAAACCTCTGGGATAGTTCTGTTGCTGGAGCAGAGATGAAAATGTCCAGTGCCCTTTGTCCCGATCTATCCTGGCTTCCCGGCAGAATCGAAAAGCTGTTGATAAATGTAGTCCCAACAGCTCTACAGTGTTGAAATCAAGTTTCTTAATGGTGCTAATGCAGGGCCACGCAAGCAGATGCACTGAAGTGCGCTGACCTGAAGAACTTAGTGTTAGGAGAGGAAAACAAGGCAAGGGATCAGCTTGCCTGTCTCTGTGGGCTTTAGCTGCTGCTTATGGTAGTTAGTCGTTACCTGAAAGGTGAGTCAGAGTAGCATGGGCTGGCAGTTACTCAAAATGAGCTGGCAAACATTTTTTATGTTAGTAGTTTGCCTCTGTTTCCTGTCCCTGCCTGAGGTGCTTCTGGGTGGAGAAGGATAAATAAGTATCTGGCAAAGAAGGGGATGAAAGAATCCCATCTGCCTTTTATTCCCTGTTTTTTCTTGGGTAAAATGAACATATGTGTAGGTATGTGGCCTGTAAAAGCCGAGCATTCACCAGCAAAAGCTGTCTCTGTCATCTGTGCTCAGTTATTAGAAGCTCATCACAAGTTATGCTTGAGGCTGCTTTTACACTTCAGCCCCAGAGAATTTTCAGCCAACGCTGCAGAAAAAGAATAAGCATTTGGCGTGTTGGTGAGGGCACCTCGTGCGCAGAGAGAGGAAGCTGGTGAGGACTGTGACATGTTTGTGAGGTGACACGTATGCCAGAAGTTCTTCTGCAAGAGTACTTAATGCATCATCATCTTTCATTCTTCACAGCTTTATATGCTGTGCAAGTGATAGTTAAGTTATAGCTAAGGTAGAAGGTACTTTATTAACATGCTCTGCAATGTGAGCATCAAGGAATCCCTATAACAAAAGCTTAAAGCTAACTAGAGGAAGAAAAGCCGGTTAAGCTGGATTTGAAAGCACTGTCTCACTGAGGAGCAAGCGCTCCTGTGGTAAGTAGTTTTGCAATTTTGATGCCAGGTATTTAAGTACTCTGGATTCTGGATTGCAGTTTGATATTTTGGGAGCTGAAAGTCAAATAGAAATCCCAAAGAGTATGTTAAATACTTTTTGAGAAAGCTGCTGCACTCCAAAATTCTGTCACATGGAGACTCCAAACTGGCGCCTCTTTGCAGGCTCTTTCAGCTTAATGGAGATCAGGGATGAGCTAAAGATAATGGGTTTTAGTGAAGTTATAACACAGCGGGGTCACAAGGGGATGAACAGATTTTCCTGCAGAGACAGATGCCACGGCTGACAGCAGTTTCACCTTCAGAGGTGGTTGACTCTCTGCACTAGCTTTCTGCCAGCTCTGACCCTTTCAGAGTGGTGTGCTTCAGAAAGGTACCGGCCACTCTTCGGTGATGTTGCACCCCAGAGATCAGGTGGAAGAGTTCTGTCACAAACTTCTTCTCAATTTGTCTGTAAACATGGCTGATATGATACCCGGAGGATGGCTTTAGGCATAGGTGACCTTGGCAGAGGCGTTTTGGGCACTGTGGAGAAAGGAAAATCTCTCTGCCCACCTTGCATAGTGTTGTAATACAGTTTTGTTTCTGCTCTGAAAAGAGCCCCTTTCTCTGAGTTGTGGTTGACATGTGGTTTGGGCTTGAACTTGGCATTTCCTGACAGGCTTAGCTCAAATAAGACCACTGATGTTGTTTGAACTGATAATTTTTTCTGTTTTTTTTACATTTTCCATGCTGTGTGGGTGAAGCTGTTGAACGCTGTTCGGAGAGACCAGTTTTCTAACTCACATTGCCAGTGTAAGCTTCTGGAACAGTCATCAGAAAAGCATTGTGGTAAACATTCCTGCAGTCACAGCAAAAGGGAGCGAAGATGAGTAGTGTTGATCTTGCCACACAATCAGAGCTGTGCTGTTAGTTGATCATCAGCTTTTTTATTTTACCCTCTGTGCTTGCCTTGTTATCCCAAATATCAGGTCTTGAGGGGGCTGAAACTGAGTTAAGGCCTTGTTCATTAAATGGCTGGATGGCTTCTGGGACTGTTTTACCATTGGGTCATGAGTGGAAATGGGACCCAAGGTGGTCATGTGTGGAAGGTAAAGCCATTTGATGGCTGTTTAGTGATGCCTAGAATGACGGAAGTCCTGGCAACTTTAATACTGCTTAAGGCAGCATCCCTTTATAGATGCAGCCATCATAACTGATGCTAGTCAATCCTCGGCGGTGAGGCCAAAGACTGAATAGTCCATAAAAAGCTAAGCTTCCTAATCAGCCATGGAGTTCATCCTTCTAGACTTACAAAACAGCATGAGAGAATTTAAACTACTCTGTCTCGTAAGCAAATGAAGGAGATTTTTTTTCAGCACATCAGGAGCAAAAAGCCAGCTCCTCAAAGAAGCAGCAGCTGATGCTCGCCTGTCACGTACGTTCTTTGGCTGTGTCTGATTAATTTGGATCCATGATGTATTAACTGTGTTTGTTTAAGCAAGTCTTTTCTTCTGAGCAGGTCTGCATTGCTGGGAAGACATTGACAAGTTAAATTCTTTTCCCAAGCTCGAGGAAGTGAAATTGCTAGGAATCCCTTTGCTGCAGTCCTACACCACTGAGGAACGCAGGAAGCTGCTAATAGCCAGGTCTGTTGCTTGTTTATTCCGCTCAGCGGAAGTGTTACATGGCAATAAGTGGCTGGGAGTGGGCAATGGGAGAAAGAGGATCTTAGGAGATGGGATTTCGTATGAATTCACTGCTCAGAATGACTTGAGCTTTCTTTTTTTGTTGTGTGGGTAAGTGGGAGTAGTGGAAATGTTAAGTCTAACTTCCCTAATTCTCAGAGAATTTTTTGAGTCTCATACATACCTGTGCACACAGTGCATGTATGTCATGAAATGAAAATGCTTAGTTTTCAATGTGCTTGGAGAAACTGCATAGAACTTGCCCTCTCTCTCAAGGGGACCAAGGCGTAAGCTACCTGGCACGATTCTCCCGGTGTTAATGATGTGGCATGTAGCATTGGTAGATGCTGCGATGTAGGTGGTGACTGTCTTGTTGGTCACCCTGTCTTGGTTTCTCTTCTTGCTGACCGTATTTCTTGGTGTCTGCATGCAGGTTGCCGTCTATCATCAAGCTCAACGGAAGCATTGTTGCCGATGGGGAGCGGGAGGACTCAGAGCGATTCTTCATCCGATATTACATGGAGTTCCCAGAGGAGGAAGTCCCGTTCAGGTATGAATTCTTTGTCGTGGGATGGAGAGCCAGGGCAGAAGGGTGGCAAGGCAAAAGGAAAGGTGACTGAACAGGTGATGTTACATGGGAAATCTGGGCTAGCTGTTCCATGAAAACCCAGCCCTCGCCTTCCTCCTCTCTTGCTTTCTCAATCTGTTTTAGTTAATGTTGTTACGTTAGAGTGTTGTCTGATGACTTGTAGAATCACTCGTGAGTCAAATTTGATCTTAAAGTGCCCACGTCAAGTGCCATTAAACAACATGACTGTTCAGTTCATGATCTTCATTGCTTTCTGGCCTCCCCGACGGCTAGCTTCGTAATCCACCTGTGTTTGGGAGTCCCCAAAAGCCAGTACAGATCGTGCTCTCTAGTGCCAGGCTGGGGCATCTAATTCTTTTGACCATCTGGTGTGTGGAGTGTGACTGGCGATGAGAAGCTGTCCCCTCACTTTCAAGCCCGCAAATCACAAGTCTGATGGGTTTTCTTTGCCAAAAAAGTATGCCCAATGATCCGTTAATCTTGGTAAACTAATGAACTTTGACAGATGCTGTTCAGTTGGTATCTTCTCTGTGCCAGCATCTACTTACTGCTTCTTAATGGACTGAGGAAGGATCATGGAGCATCAAGCCACGCAGACATTTACGTGCCTTTTGCCCTAGAACCCTCATGCGATTTTCAGACATCAAAGCTTCGTAGCCCTTTCTTTACAGAGAGGGGGCAGGGCCAGAGTGTGTGTCTGGGGGGTCAGACAGAAGCAGGGACAAACCGAGGTAGAGAAGGTCAAAGGTATGTCCCAGTATGGATAACAAAAGGGTGGACAGAATCTGGTCAGTGTTTATATTGGCTCGTCAGTGTTTTCCCCAGCTTAACTCTTAGGTAAAATGTCTGTTGTTTTTCGAAAGCCCTGTGTGTGTGACCTGCCAGTACAGAAAGGCCAGGGGAAGGCTGGGATGAGGAATGAGGGCATGGTGTTTTATATGAATACTAATAGGTCCAGCAATTACAGTATTTGTTCAAGGCATACTGGGGTCAGTTCAGAGGCGAAGGGTACTAATGTAGTCAGAGAGACCAGACAGCTGGTGATCCCTCTTGTGCTTTTTTCTGAGGACAAGTCCTGGCTTGTAATTTTAGAAGCCATTGAAGCAGAAAAATTGAAAGAAGTATTGGAAGAGATAGCACCAGAGGCGGAGAATGGAGGGGAAGAGGAGACAGACAGGGACTGTGAGCTCATGGTGCTGCTCCCAAAATGGATTTTTTCCGTAACATTTTATTTCTAAGAAAACTGTTTCATGTCTCTGTGTTCATGGCTCTAGAAGGGGAGAATAGCAGGGCAGCTGAGCACAAGAGCTGCAGTGTAGTCCTGCCTTTTGGCAAACAGGCTTGGGCTGACCTGGAAAACCAGCCGGGAGAAGGCAAGGCAGACCCTCATGCTGAAAGTGGTGTATTTGGGTGCAGACTGAGACGGGAACTGAGGTGCGAGTAGCCCTTTGATCCTGGTGAAAATGATGTGCCCCCCTGAGCTCAGGAGGAAGGGTTTGCGCATGAGAGGGAAGGTGAATAAATAGCTGGCAGGCTTGGAATCTTTTCCTGCTGGATTTGTGTCTCTGGGTATTATGGTGACAGGTGCCTTGCATGTCCAAGACCCATATATTGTTGAGAAGGACACAGTGGGATATAGCCTTAGAGGTGCACAGTGCTACTGTTTGGACATGGACTTTGGGAACAGGCTGAGTGCGCCCATATAGTTACACAGTACCACACACAACGGGTTGGTTTCCAGATGGGAGCTTGGGTAAGAAATTACTGATATCTCACCCGTCCAAAAAAGCTGGGCTGATCTTGACCAACATACTAGCTTTATGTTGTTTTGGTAAGATACAGGAGAATTACCCTCCCCCTCTGATTTCTTAAAATTTAAAGAATGTTACTGCTGGGTTCATGGTCAATGGGCTCTTTGTCTGAATCCCTTCATCTGTGCAATGTTTCCAAGAGACTTGTGCAGCTGCTAAAGAGGGTTGTTCTGTTTTGGAGGAGTTGTGTGCCACTACAGACTATTTTCTAACAAGGCTGCAGGCGGCTGAGAGTGTCCGTGCTGCCGAGGGCTGGGTTTCAGTTCCTGGACCTGTACGCAGCAGCCGTTTCAGAGGGGAAGCCTGGTGTTCTTTGCAGAGGGATTTTGTGTGTGTCTGTTGCTAAAGCTTCCTCTTCTTTGCTCCCAAATCTGGTGCGGTCTCTCCAAAGGTGGCTTGTAATTAGAATCTAATCAGAACACACACATGTTGTTGCTGGGGGTACAGCATCTGCATTGCAGTGCTGCCTGAAGCGGAGGAAGAGGATGCACTTGGGTACAGAAAACTTACGAGTGTGTCCAAGCAGTCCCCCTCAAGACAGCTGCGGTGTAGCATGCGGTCAGTGAACAGCAGGCTGTCTCACAGCGGCCCCCCCTGCTTGTGTTGCATGTCTTCTCGGGCTGCAGCTCGAAGGGATTGGAAAGGGAGGGAAACGGAAAGAATAATTTTTCTCTCTGGATATCATGCATTAGAAAGGAGTGCTGAGCGTACAATCCAATATTGGCTGTCTTCTTGAGTGACGTCTTTGTGTCTGTGGGTTTTTAATGAGTTCTCTGTTTGTCTGGTCTGCTGTTTATCTGCAGAGTATCAGAGACACTGTTAGCCAGGCTCAGTTCTTCAGCGTCCTCTGCTCTGGCAGCCAGTGTCTGCCAGGCTGCAAGGGGTGATTATAAAAGCCTCCAGGGTGCCTATTATTGGGGTACAAAAGAACCATATGAGCAGTGTGCCTTCATCCTCATTGATTTGAGGAGAGCCAGTCATTCAGACTGCAAACTTTCTTTGCAGGCTGCAGCTAGCGTACAAGGAGCAGGCTGTAAAGCTTGTTCTGCCTTTCCTCAACATGAGAAAATTTCAATCAACATTGCCTGACCCTCCACATATTTACAGCAGGCATTTGATAATTTTAGCCTACTCATGCTACTTCTTTCTCTCAGCTTGCTTGAAATTTGTTCCCCTCTTTACATTCTTCCCACTATCAGTCCTGTTCACTGCAATTTCCTTTAGTGCATGAATCGTGGCAGTACTTCTAGTAGGCACCTGAGAAATTGTTTCTGATATGCAGTGCGCGGAGATGGTGAGAGGTGAAGGGACATCCCAAAGTGGGCCAAGGGCCAGGGGCAGCAAGGGGTGGATTTGCTCTTTCCCCTTGTCTCATTGCCTGTTGCTGCTGACCACATCCTTCCGGAGGTGGTGGAAGCTGTGCTGCAAAGAAATCCTCCACGCTGGCTAGCACTACTATGGGCAGTAGCCCAGTGGGTAAAATACGGGGAGCGCACTGTCTGCTGTCAGCACTAATGGCTTTTCCAAATAAACAGGCTTGATCCCATCACCCGGGTGACTGTGAGAGCAGGGCACTGGCCTGCCTTTGGACACTCTGCCCAGGGGAAGGCTCGTTTTGTCCGTGAGACTGGGGAAATCCTAGTGCGTTGTGGCCCTTACCTCATTTCCCGGCAGACAGAGGGACTGCTGTTCTCCAGGAACACTCCTGCCTTCAGCAGACCTCCCTGGGGTCCCCCGGCCTGCCAGGTCCCATCGTCTCTCAACACGGGCTGTGACACAGCACCGATCGCATTCAGCTCAGACCCGGATTGGGAACAAAAAGAGCTTTCTGTACGGCGCACAGTGGAGGGCCTCTGAAACGTTACCTTTTCTCGGCAGCTCTCGGTCTTTGTCATTTCAATCACATTGTGTTTTGTGTCGCCGTTTCGCCTCTTTCCCAGCCAGGCAGGGGAGGTGCAGCTTTGCCTGATAGGAGCGATACCTGCTGAAAGTGGTGGGAGGGTGAGAGGGGCTTTCCATTGCAGGGAATGGCTCCCCGGGAGGGACCTTGTGAAGGACAGTCAGAGAACTTGGCTCCAAGGAGAAAGTGGCAGTGGAACGTGTGGCTCTGCTAGTAACATTCCAGTGTTGTTTTAGAGTAGGTGTGAAGGATCCATTGGCAAGAAGTCGTCCATTGGTTGTCAGCTTCTAAACTGTGCGGCACCTCACCTTGATTTGGTGATCTTGGTGATACCGTGCTCAGTGGAGTGTAACGTTTGGGACCTCGCTGACCTCTTGGAAAACAGCAGGAATGTTTGAAAATCGGTCAGGCCTGGAGGCCGCAGATATGAGGAATCTGGACTGAGGGCTGTATCCTTTGTGTAAGCACTAGTTTGGTTCTGGCACTCTTTAGTAAAGTGTTTTCACTGGAGCAGGAGGCGTAGAGTCTTGTGAGTGTAGAGTCTTGTGAGTGTGGCGTCTTTCCTCCAAATCCCACTGCAGCCAGGGCTGGGGTTTCTGAGATTATTAGAAGCTCAGTAGAGAACTTCACTGCTCAGATTTTCTTAGGAAGCTGTTTTGAGACCAGTCAGTTCAAATGTCTCAGATCAGTGATAACTTCACCTTCTTCAGCTAAGATACTCCTTCCTAGCTGGATGCCCACTTGGGTTCATGTTGGTGCTTCAGTGCAGCTTGGGAACTGTGAGACAAGGTGACTGGAGTGGATGGGCTTTCTGGGTTCTGTTTTCCTCTTTTCAGCATCTTGACTGAGAAAAACTGTGTGCTCTGTGAAGTGTCATGCTGGCAGGAGGGGAAACAGGACTCATACCATCTGGATTTATTTCTTATGGATGCCTCTTCAGGTCATCAGACTTGAATTGGGGTGAATGTTGTCTCGTGTGAGGAACATTCAGCTCCCCAAAGTGTGTGAGAGATTTGGTGGCAAACGGAGAAGAAAGGTGGGGTTTTCCTTTAGTTGCTACTGGGTGGGAGACTTGTGTGGAGAGAGGCATGCGCTCGTGGGCTGTGAATGCTAGCTCGGCAGCGTTCTTTACTTGTGGGAGCCTCATCCATCCTCCAACCTTGAGCAAAGCACCGGTTAAACTGTGAGATGTTTCAGAAGAGCCATATGCCAGCTCGTCGCTGACGTGGAGGATGAGGAGAGCTCATCGCTGTCTGGGTTTTGGTTTTAGCTCTCATCAAAGAGTTCTGGGCTTTAGGTGAATCACACCGTGGAACCTGCACTTACCCTCTTGTCATCCAGGCACTGTACTCTCTGTGCAGATGTTGGTTTATGCTTTGCAAACACTCGTAGTGACCTTGGATACAGTGGCAGCTGAAGTGGGGTAGTATCGTAACATGAAACAGAAACTGACTTGTGAAACGTGCATTGGCTGTAAGAACAACTGTACCATAATTCTGGACTTGTTTAATTTCTCAGGTATCATGAGCTGGTCACTAAGTACGGGAAGCTGGAGCCCTTGGCAGTTGTGGATCTTCGGCCACAGAGCAGTGTGAAGGTCGAAGTCCACTTCCAGGACAAGGTGGAAGAGATGTCGATTCGTCTTGATCAGACTGTGGCAGAATTGAAGAAGCACTTAAAAACTGTAGTGCAGTTGTCAACAAGCAACATGCTGCTCTTCTACTTGGACCAGGAAGCTCCTTTTGGTCCTGAGGAGATGAAATACAGCTCACGAGCGCTGCATTCTTACGGCATTCGGGATGGAGATAAAATTTATGTGGAACCCAGAATGAAATAGCCTCTTTTGACCTTGTGAGTGCACGTACGTGCACACACATGCCCCCACACACCCACACACATGCATTAAGGAGTTTTTGCAAGGTTTTTATTTTGGTTGGTTGGTTGAGGTTTGGTTGTGTTTCTGTAGCAGGTAATTTCTTAGCCCAGAGGAAGTGCCCTGATCCGAGAACCATGCCCACCATCCACTGCAGGTGACCTTGAGGTGACAGTTGACTTCAGTGCGTGTGTTTCAGTGTGTGCAATACCTTGATGTTTTCTTTGATGCTCCGGTATACTCGTGATTGGGCATGAATGGTCAGTTGTTCAAGCTAAAGAACGCTAGGGTCCATAAGGGAGAAGATAGCTCAGCGCAGAATTTGACCTGTTGTTTTCTTTTTCTAAATTTTTGCGGGTTTGGCTCCACTACGCTGGAGTGCCCTTTGGCCTAGCTGTATCTGACTGTGGCTCGAGCTTGCTGAAGTATTTTTTTGTAGCTGGGTGCTGTCTCAAACTTTTGTTGTGCTCGAGTTCACCGAAGAGACCTAAAACAGTGTTCCGCTTGATTCAGAGCTCAGGTACTTAGTGCATCCACTTAACTCCACTGGTTTGGTTTGTGTGAGTGCACAAAATGGGGGAAAGAAAGAGACCTTATTAGAAAGAAACTATTTGTTTTCAAAACGCATGCTCTATATCCACGCTGTCCTATTCTGATTTTGGGGGGGGATATTTTGATGTCTGTACCCATCTCACACAGTGTCTGCAACCTGTGGCACTGGCAGTCCGGAGGCAATGGGACCCTTGCCGTGTGCGTTGCAAAGTGAATTTTGGAAGACGGTGGACGTGTGTTGCACTGGAAGGGCTCTTAGAGTAACAGGTCAAAAAGTGGCTGAAGAGTCGATTCCCCTGTTGGCCGTGAGTCATCTGCACAATGCTGAAGAGATCCTCCAGTGTGCACTTCACCTTGTACCAGTTTGTACCGAAAGTGGAATGGCTAAAATTGCTCTCCTGGCAGAGAGTAAGAGTAAAATTGAAGTTTGTGTTTGTTGCTGTTGCACCAGAAATGAAACCTAGCACTTTCCCCAGGCCCCCCCAGCTGTGGGGTCCCTGCTTAGGGTCCGAACTAGGAGAATGTGTTGGCTCGGATCAGTTTCTAGAGGATGAGTAACAAAGCAACTAGACTCACGTTACTGTAAAGCAGGTTTTCACTATCTGTATTGGCTTCCCCCAACACACACCTCATAGGTATCGCGTGCTGCTGCTTAAATTAGGCCCTGTTTCCTACTGCAGAGCAGATTCCCTTTGTTGTGCAATGAAATCCTCTTCCTTTATGTCTCTTGTTCCACTTTCCTGTGTCCTCCCTTATTCCTCTGTCCCCCGACAAGTTGAAGACTTTTCACATTACCTAGTTATAAGCAGCTGCATAAAAGCTTTCGAAGCTGTGCAGTGAGGGCTCTAGTTACACATGAACTTCGGACCTTCGTTTTAAAATGCTCCCTTATCCCCATGTGCACTTTCTTTCCCATGATGCTTTTGTCCATATCACTGAGCTCCTTTTATATTCTTGGAGTTGTGTATTTCTCTTCATATTTTACCTAGATTGTGGGGCAAGGTAGGATGGGGAGGGGATGAAGTATTATTTCATAGTCTTCAGGTTCAGGATGTGGGGACCATTTGGAGGGGAGTAGTTCCGCATCCAGAGTAATGATTAAAAATGGGAGGTTTTAAGACGAGTTGGTAATTTGTGCCTCATCCCCCTGCCAAAAATGTCAATCTCCTGGCCCTGCTTTGATGAGCACTAGGAAATGGAGCAAGATTCTCCATAGGTAGCACAGAGGCCATGGCACGTAGCTGTGGAGCCGTGGTACCCATAAAACAAAAGAGCGGGGGGGGGGGCCAGCAGTGTAACATAAGATGATGCTTTTATAAGCTAGAGCTTTACTGAAGATGTATTTTCCATTTGGGCAGTGAAAGGCATTTGCTGCCTTATAGCGGAACTCTTAAGCCAACAATTCTGTATGATATATACATACATACGCATAGGAAAAGTTGTGTTTAATAAGATATTTTGTTATAAAACAAAGTTTTATGAAGATAAGGTTGTTTAATATTAGAAGCCTATTTCTTCCCTTGACCTCCAGTTTAAGTAGGTTATCCCTCGTTTGCTGCAGTGTCAGAGGTAAGTGACTGATGGGGATGCAAAAGTATCTCTGACCTAATTCTATAGAGCAGTAATTGCCTATGTGGGTATATTTATGGCATTGTAACTGATATTAATGAGATGCTGTAACTATTGACCAACTTCCTCAGCACAATTAAATGTCTCTGTTTCAGAGAAGGAAATACAAAGACCATTAAAGAATTGAATGGGATGTTAAAGAAGACCCAAGTATGTGGTTTTAAATTTGTTGGCCCACAAAAGGTTAGTCTGTCCACGGGGGGAGCGGTATTGTCATTGCACCAGCTCAGAACTGTCAGTAAATCGTGCTTTTATTCATGACGGATGTGGTGGGTACCGAAAGATGGAAAAAGAGAACACCTACTGGCATACAAGGTCAACAAGCGCCATGTAGCTGCTGGTGATTTGGTGCTAACACCCAGGCTGGCTCCCCTGGTCTGCTGGGGACAGCAAAAGTCACAATATGAACATCACCACCTTGCCACTTTGTTGAGGGAAGGTTGTTTCTGGACAACACTCTCAAGCCATTCACCTTCTGCGCAGCTAGCAGAGCACTCGTGGGGTGGAAACCAAAAATCTTGGTTGGCTTCCCAAGGAGGAAGAGTCACATCCAAAACCTGGGGACAGTTTATGCATCCAGATGATTGACTCTGGAAAGCAGGGCCAAACGGCACGCAACTGATATGGCAAAATATCCCAAGTGGGTTTGTGTTCCTTTGAAATACCTTTTGGGAAAGGGTCTTATGTGTGTGCCATATTACTGATTAACAGGGGACCGTGTCTTGGTGAGAGAGGGGAGGGCTCTGAGCACGAGAGAAGGTTTGGGGCCCATGGTGGGTGCCGAGAATCCGAGAGGGTCCTGAGGTGGCAGGAGCTTTGATTTAAATCAGTATGATGTCACAAGGGGCTGTGTCCCGGTGTTGTTGGCATAGACCCATTCTAGCAAAAGGTCCCTGGGTCTGTCGCATTCCTTTTGAGAAAACAAAACAGATTTGCAAGCTTCTCTGGCTTTTGCGTCCTTCTCTCCAAGGACTGCTTTTGTCAAGAACTGTTTTGTTGTTCATGCTAGTTCATGCATAAAAGTCTGCTGCAGGCAGTCTGCACAGTAGGCAAAGCACCTGGTTCGGAAGGAATTAGGTGACAGCTATATACCAAAGTGTCGCACGGCTCCATGTACTGAGATTAGATGCTGTGCCATGTTGTTTCTGGATACATTCCTATTGAATATCCGTGTTTTGACCAGATGTTTCAGGCTGATAACTGAACTGGTGGTACTAATAATATGTATAGAATGGTGACTGTCCTCTGCTCCCTTGGTGGGATTTGCGTGCATCCTGGTGGCAGATGATAGTGTGGCCCACGGTGGCTTGGAGCAGCTCAGAGGAACTGTGCTAATGGTGCTTGTTGCTTTTGGGGAGAGGCTCTCGCTTTGCCCTCGCCTTGTTCGGGTCTGTAATCTGAAGAAGGTGACGTGGCAGCTCTGCCTCCCTCGGTTACAGTTTTTGCTTGTAAATGAGATTCTGTAGGTTCTGTTCATGTGCGGATTTGAAAATGCAAACAAGGTGCTGAAAGCAGCCCAGAGGCTAAAATATGTATTCCTGGCAGCTGTGCCTCCCTCGTCTGAATGTGGCACTTCTGTAGGTGGCAGAGAGACACCTTCCCCAGGGCAACGTTAGAGGGGCTTTAGCCATCTCGAGCCTTTGCCTCTGTATTGCTTTTCTGCAGTTACTGGAAACTTCAAATACAATTTAAACATGAAGGTCTATTGTTGCTCCCTGTTAATGATGCATTCATATGTAATTTTAAAGAAGAAGCAAGAACTGTAAGTCTGTCTTGTTTTTATCCTGGTTTCTCTCACGGGGAATATACTTCCCACTCCCACAGTTTGCCTTTGGTTTGCTCGCAGACTTAGCAGTGGAATTCAGGCCAAATAGGTAATTGGTTTGGATCAGTTCAATAAACTTATGTAAGTTTTTACACAAAAAAGAGTATCCTGAGTTTTGCACTTCTGTATTCCCTGAAGCAAAACGTTCCCCTCCATCTCACCTTCATGCCTGACATGCACCTTCGGGAGAGTGAAAGCTGCCGAGATTTATTTTTTTTTGTTCTGCTGACTGTTGAAGCCAGCTATCTGCCTGGTGAGCTCGGGCGCAGCCACCTCATTTGTGTGAGATGCCGTCTGCTGAAAGGAGAAATTGCAGTGCTGGAAGGAAGACCTAGCCCTCTTCTGGACTGTGTTCCTCCATGGTGGTGACTCATCTCCACTTCTAGGTGAGGAACAAGGCTCCAGCTTGCTCTCTGTTACCTGCTCTGTGTCCTCAGTGGAACTGGCCTTGGGGTTAAAAAGAGCTTCACCCTTGAGGAAAGTCTTGTAGTTGCTGATGGGGAGGGCAGTATGGGCCACTAAAGCAGCAGTCATGGGCTTAGCCCATGCTGGCCTGCACCAGATGGCCATGGGGAGAGGCAGGAGGAGGGAGATGCCCCTCCAGATTAGACGCAGCTCCTGGGCAAACCCCCTCGCCAAAGTGTCTTCCCTGGCTTGAGGCAGGTCCCTTGAAATGGGGAATGCCACCAGGCACTACCTGCAGTCACTCTGCCGAGGTCGAGCAGCCAGAGACCCCCCCCCTTGTCTCATCTTTTAATGCTTGTCTTTTCTTGAGGTTGGGCATGGGAATGAAGTTTTCTGCTAGAAGAAAAAAGAAAAAAAGAAAAAGTGGTTGGTTGTTCAGCTCTGATGTGCTCAGCACTGCATGATGGGAGCATCCCCTGCCAAAAGAAAATTGCCTAGAAGACAAAGTCTTCCCCAAAGAGACAGTGAAACCTAATCAAACTTCATCAGTGTAGACTCGCCCAGGATGAACAGCACCAGAATATTAAACTGACAAAGGAGCAGAGGGAAACCTGTTTTCACCAGTTTTCTCTATGTTATAAAACAGGATGAGAAGTGGCTTGTAATATTTAAAATTTGTATGGGAGGGAAAGGAAGAGCCAGGGTGTATGGAGTGGCAGGCTGGAAGTAATCTGCCCCTGGAATATCACTCAGTACTTTATAATGCCCCTGCCCCCCTAAAGTAGTTGATGTAGAAAAAAAAAAAAAAACATTAAAAAAAAAAAAAAAAAGAAAAGAAGAAAGCTTCCTGATAGCAAGGGCATGCTTGGAAGAAAAAGAGAAACTCTGGGATTTGCTGAGGAGGCGGTGTACTGCCTGGTGCCCTGATGTACTAAAAGAAACTGCTGAGATAAGACACAGCACTTCAGGGGTGAGCTTACTAAACACGCTTCTAGGAGCACCCACAGTCCTGGGAAAAACGTCAGGACTTCTAGGTGCTTCTCTTTGGCTGTTGGCATTCCTGTCCCCTTTCCATTCCTGATGAAGGAATGGGGGTGGTTGTACAGGGAGCGCAGGAGGAATAACTACCTCCTAGCAGGGAAAATCGGTAGTAAAAGGCCTCCATCCAAAGAGTCAGAAGGGAAAATCCTTCTGCCAAGGCTGGGCTGTGTGGTTATGTCCATAAGAACGGGGCTGTTTCCCCATGACGGACTGCTGGGGTTGGAGCACCGCCTGTCTAAACAGAACCTTAGTGCAGGTTGTAAGTGCAGCTCTAACGGGGCACTGCCCGTTGCCTCCTGCACCCCCCGGCCGCGGTTCCGCCTCTCTGTCCCTCTCTCATCTGACATCGATCTGAACCAAATTAGAACGGTTCTTTCCTTGGGCTACAGGCTGGGCTCGAACGAGCTTTGGTCTCTGTAACACAGCCTGAGGCTTACTGCCCTGCGAGCCCTTGGTGAGTGCCGCGCACTGGGGCTAGCAGCCGTTCCACGCACCGCCGGCAAGGGTGTGCGGGAACCAGCCCAGCAGCACGGGTGGAAATGTTCTCCAAGCAGCAGCCACCACAGAGATCCAACGAACAATAAACAACCTTGGTAGCTGCTCAGCTCAGGTGGCCGTGGGGCACAGGCACGGAGGGCCAGGGCATCCTCGCGAAGCCCCCGTCCCACGAGCACATAATTGCACACTTGTGGACAACATGTCCTCACCTCAGCTCCACCTGCAGCCCCTGCTTTTGGCCCTTAAGGTAGTTGTGTATCTAACAGCCCAGACACCAGAGGCAAGGAAAATCCCTGTGGAAATTGCAGGTTGTATGAATGAAAATGGTAGTAACGCTCACAGCAGTGCCCCAGTGAAACTCCCCGCAGCCTTCAGTGAAAGCATCAGTCAGTCCTTCCAGAGAGGGTGGAAATGGGAACAGCGATGAAACCCTCTCCAGCGGATTTGGAGAAAGCACGCTGCACTGGGTAAGTTTTTTCTTTTCCACCTGTAAAAGCAGAAGTAAGTTACAGAAAGTAAAACGAGACTTGGATGGATAAGTAACTCCATTGAAACTTTGGGGCACTGCCTTTGAACGGTGCTTTAAGCCTAGCACTGTTTAATGCTAATCCTGTAACATTATATAGATGGGTTTTTTTTCACTTACACAAAGGAGGAAGGGGCTCAATTCTGGTTTTGATTTTTATTTTTTTTTCCTTCAGCGAAAGGCAATGCTGAGCAGCACCCAGCTCCGGCTCGCTGACATTTCCATCTGAATCCACCTGAAGGGGGTGAGATTTTGGGGAAGAAAGAGGCTTCTCTCCATCTCCAGGCCAGAATCTGATCTCCAGACTACCTTGCTGGTTATCAATAGAGGCAACAGTTGTGACTGCAACTCAACACTCCTCCTGCCCTGGAACATCATTGAAGAAAACGGACTTTTCAATTGCAAGAGCAAGGGGACTGAGACATCGTTTCAGTCATCAGCAATAATTGGCAACGAAGGACCGGCATGAGTTCTCCATTGACATAGGATTTCTTCCTGGTCTACCAAGATTGGTCTAAAATTTCAGACCTGATTGCTCCTCTAATCTACGAAACAGGTTGGTAATTTTTTTTTCCATACCTAAAAAACTGTAATTTTGAGTGTGATATGCCAAGTAACGTATTCTTTGTCTGTCATGTTTCTCAAGCGGTGCTGGTCTCCCTCTTGTTCTTTGACTGCCATAGTCTCCACTAGTCATTGTCTGCCTGGTCTCTCTAATGAATCCACAGTGACTCAGATTTACGATCTGTATAAAACTCTGTCATCCTCCTTTCATCTTTCTGAGACAGACAATGTGGGAAAACTTCCTTGGTGGAATGAATTTTTCTCAGCACAGAACGCAATTGCTGGCAGCAGGCTGTGGCCAGCGTTGATGCGAGTGGCACACCGAGGAGCAGTGAAGCAGGGAGAAACTTTCCTTCCACCTTGTTTCACGCTTTCCGAGCTCCCAGTAATGGGAATCAAGTGGAAGTGATGTGGGACAGACAATGGCATATTCCCTGCTGTAGTCCTGTGCTCTATGCGTTATGTATGTGTGTGGGCGTACTTAGAAGGAGTTGGATCTCTTGATCACCATATGCTACAGAAACACATCTGTAGGGAGCACGTAAAGAGATGCTGGGTGTGTCCACACAGCTGAAATGCGTGGGATGTATAAAGCTGAGAAGGTAGAGAAGCTGGTATTGAAATTAGGGCTGTACCTAATGCGTAGATACAGTTTGCATCTGAAGCTGATGGTGTACTTTTCCGGCGGGCGCATACCTGCTGGGAGCACACGATACCTTCCTGGGAGCTCTACGTGAGCTGTGCCTGTGTGTAATGAACAGAAGCGACAGGTGAAGAAATCAAAGCAGTTGTTTAAGCAATATTTTCTATTGGATTAATAATGAGTAACAAATTGCATTAGGCGCAGAAGGAATTACAGCTGGTGCAGGATTTCGCTTTCATTTTCCCAGCCCCGTATCTGCTTCTCTCTCTGTCACTGATTCCTGTACAGCAAGGAGTTGCCCAGCTGTGTTAATGCTTGTGCTTCTTCCACACTTGTCAAAAATGGTAAGCAATTGTGTTAGCAGCCAGCAAAAGGATTAGTCCAAGCAGTGTCTGAAGCCCCTTAGCTGTGAAAGCACACCGCAGCTCTGCATCAGCTCTCACGTTTGGAGCAGCGCGAAGCTGTTCCCCTTGAAGTCAGGCAGAAGTGTCCATCCTCGTACTAAGCGGATCAGGGAGGAATTGCTTTTTAACTATCAGGAGAAAAAACAGCCCACAGAGAACGGGCTGTTTAAAACTCCCAAACACTGCTTGAAATTAGCAGCAGCTCTTCTGTGTGGTTATGGGCTTACTTTGACAATACTGGCAGGGCAATTTGCTGTTATCACCTGGGAAGTCTCAGCACACCACTTTATGGAGTAGGCATTTGGGGTCTGCCTGGCAGGTGAGGGACCTCCATCTCTGCAGCATCCACGTGTCAGCAGCAGTCAGGCACTTTGGGAAGCGATGGCACTCGGGATCACCCGAGGTTTGCTCAAGGATGCGGTTTCCTACCAATGTGATGCATGTCCGGGTTTCTCTCTTTCCTGTAGGATGAACAAGCGATCGTTTCTCGGAACCTGGGTGGCCCTTTTGGTGATAACTGCGCGACAGCGAGGTGAGTATCTCCCACTCAGGTGCTGGGAGCTGTGCTGGGAAGGTGGTCACCTCGCAGCAGCGCTGTGCTCGGAGGCCCCAGAAGTACAGAGGGCTTGGAAAACACACCCAGCCCCTTGGCTGGAGCAAGGAGAAGAACCAGGGTGAACTTTGTGTTTCCCATGGTGAGGGAAGGACCACTGATTTTAAGGGTGAGCACTACGTGGGGAGATTTGTGTGCCTTCGTGGGGAAGCATGGTGCCAGCTTTGCACAAGTGACAGCTTGTGTCATGGGAGATGGATTGGCAGCCTGCACAAATGGCCCTCGCTTCACTGAGAGCAATGAAGTGATGACAGTTTCCACCAAATGAGGAGCTGGCACAGCGTGCTGATTACAAAGCTGGCAAAGCCAGCGGGATATACAGGCCACAGCGACTGTGGAGTCTGGTGAGCGTGTTACATATGTGTGCGTATGTATCATTTATAGGCTGTGTGTGCGTGCATGGGTTGTGATTCCAGAGGTTGTGATGGTCTGGCCAGTTGCTATGAAATTGGAGTTTGAAAAATTTCTGGTGTTAGGACTGCTGAGCAGGCTGACCAGCCTATCTGTGTCCAGTAAGGGGTAAAGTGGGTGAGCAGTAGCGAACTGTCACGGTTTGTGGGTAGTGAGGTTCCTCCTATGCTCGCGGAGGACATCCGACAGCAGATGTGGAGGTGCTGCAGGGGGGTCACAGGGCTGCAGCCTGTAGCAGGAACTTCTCCCTGCACTCGCACCCCGTTTCTCGTGGCGCGTTGTGTTTTGTGAAGAGGTGGTGTTCACATCTGGGCTGGGTGAGGCCACGAGCAACCTGCTCTGACCATGGGGTCAGCCCTGCTTGGGGCAGGAGATGAGACCAGCCGGCAGCTGGGGACCCCTTCCAAGCCATGGGTTTCTATGATGTTGAAAAGCACGGGAGCAGCTCGCTGGTCTCATGCAGATATTAATCTTTGTCTTGTTTCAATTTGAAGATGGGCAAGCAGAGCTGGTATGGGCAGGAAAAGCCTCTGTAGTGCGGTAACATGGCAGATCTGCGCCGCGTGGCTGGTACTGGATGTGTGGCCAGCTTAGGGCCTCTAGCAAGGGAACCTGGAGCTGGGGAGTCTAGAAGCCGTTTCCCTGGTCAGCTGCTAAGTCGCCACCAGGCTGAGGGCAGCTCAGGCGAAAGCTGTGGCTCTCTTTCCTCGTGTGGGAAGTGAGGCCACCAGTTGACCCACGGGAAATGCCACCAGGGCAAAACCCGTGATCAGTGGGGCCCACTGGGCTGCTTGGCTGGATGAGGTGATGCATGCAAAGTTATGCCGGTGTCGCACTAGCAGTGCTGGAGAGGCTGGCATCGAGAAGTTTCTGCCGAGTTTCCTGTTTAAAAAATCAGTAAAATCTGTGTGTCATAGCTATGCCTCAGCTGTAATAACTCATCAGGTGCTAACAGCTGAGCAACAACTTGTTTTACTGCCTGGCAGCCAGGAGTTTTGCTGCAGCCTTTTGGATATATCTGTAAAACCAGGCTTGCAGCTTGGCCGTTCAGGCCACGTGCATGTGTCTTAGAAAGTCAGGATGCCCGTGGGTTAGGCCAGGCTTTCCCTTGTCTCCTCTTCCCCAAGGAAAGCTGGACCAGTTACGCCTGTGAAGAAGGGTCAGATGGTGACTTTCCTTACTCCCAGGCAGTTTCAGGCAGGGAGCATCCTCCGGGTAGCTAGGAGAGAGCATTCCCCAGGCCGGGCAGCACCGAGAGCCCCTCCTGCATCCCTCACGGCAGAGCACAGAGCACGCTGTCCTCAGCTGGAGGCCCCTGAACAGCACGGGATAGTGCCTAGGAAATAAAAGCATGTCCTGAATCCAGGTGAACAGAGCCGGGATTGTTCAGAGCCTGGTGGCTCATGGCAGCCAAGATTGAATGTCGCAGGGACAGGGTGCTGCTTTTCTACATCAAAGAGGGGAGGAGGGGGAGGAAAACCCAGCAAAATTTCCATTTTCTCTGTGAGGAACCACACCAGTAGCTAACTGGAAGAAACGGGGTGTGAGATGACAGCAGCGATCTGGCAGGGGTTGTAACGAGAAAGGACATGTGCCCTAGGGCCAGAAGTGCCCACTTGTGACTCAAGCTGGTAGATTGTA
Organism: Falco naumanni; assembly: GCF_017639655.2. NCBI lineage: Eukaryota > Metazoa > Chordata > Aves > Falconiformes > Falconidae > Falco > Falco naumanni. The sequence goes on from NC_054069.1 coordinate 7,704,558, forward strand.
GTCTGGTGGAAACATGTCAAAACCATCTTCTGAAATATTTTTAGAAGAGACAGTTATGTTCATCAGCAGTGCCTTTTAGCAAGAAACCTAGTTTTGCCAGGAAACATTGGAGCAGTTGTGGCCCCTTGAGCTGTAACCCAGCACCAGGAGCACTGGGGGTCCGGCGTGGAGGGCTGTCCATGGCACCCAGGACAGCTCTGCCATGCCGGCAGGAGCAAGGTGGCTGCTGCCAGGAACGTGGCTCTGGGGGTTGGTCTTGGTGCTTTTTGGTCTCCAGGCACCTGAGCACCTCACCATCTGAAACAGCATGTCCTGCCCATCCTGGAGCAGGAGGGGATGGACCTGTTGTCCTTGTTCTCCTGATGCGAAGCCAAGGCATTGGTGTTATGAAGTGATCACGTGGAAAGTAAAACGTGCAGTTGCAAGCTGCATGCACATCTTGTGGTCACTTTGCTGTTGCCCTAAGTAACCTTTGGATGATGCTCTCTGATGACCCTGTCCCAGAGCTGGCATCTCTGCCGTGGCTTGAGACAATCTTTGGCTGCTGGCAATGCTGGATTTTGGCGCTGTTTTCCTCAGCGGCTGTGATGCAGAATATGGCACTGTGGCCAAGTACCAGTCTGGCTATCACTGTTAGGTTGCCACCTCAAGTGCACAGCACAGAGTTTCGCCCCCAGCCCGAAGCCTGGCCTGGCTTTGGCACAGGCTGGTGGCCAGCAGACCTTCAGCATCACCAGCATGTCCACACCGGCAAAGGAGGGGAGGGCAAGGCAGCTAATTAGCTCTTCGCAGGAGGTCAGTCAGCATTTGGGGACAGGCAACCCTGTGGCCTCTCTGAAGTCCTGACATTGCCATAAGGACTCTCTTCTCCCTCTCCTTCCAGCTCACGTCATGGCAAGTCTGTATCCATTCTGGCAGAATGACACAAAAACGCCTAAAGTTGATGATGGAAGCTCTCCTGAGATCAAGATCTCTGTCCCATTCATCTTTTTTGGAGCCCCATACAGAAGCATTTATGTAAGTGGAGAAGCAGACCTTACCTTTATTCTTTTCCTTGCCATTAGTGGCTGCATTTTAAATGCGCTTTCACCATCATCAGGAATTGGAAGATTTATTAGCACCTACCTGACAAGTTCTTAGATTTCATGAACTGATAGGTTTTATGATTAAGAAAGTCAAAGGTATATTTAATGGGCTAATGTTCGTGGGGAAGGAATATAAAAGGCAATAAATTTTCTTTGTAGGTGATTAAATGGTACAGCAAAGCTAAGGTCTCGACACAAGGAACATTATTCCTGTTACATGACAAGAAACAAGAACATGCAGGGACCTGCAGGGAAAAAAAAAAGGGCAATGGTTTGGACCCATATGTAGGTGCCCAAGACAAGGACTGGCTGCTGCCACTCTCAGATGACAGCACAGCGAAAGCCTGGCAGGGGACATCGATTCCTCCAGGCTGGGCTGAGAGAGGGTTCACCTGGGTGCATCGAAACAGTGCCTTAGATGGGGGCCTCACTGTGCCAGATCCCCAGTGCGTCCGCGTTTTGTGGCGAGCCAGTCTCTGTGTGTATGCCTCATCCAAAGTACGGTATAAACCTGCCAGCCCTACAGGCTCAGAAGAGGCAGAGGCTCAGTCGTTCCCCTGCCTGACCAGCTCCTATTTGTACACAGCAATACTGGGAAAGCAGGAACCCCGAGGGGCTTTCAGACCTCTGTGTGGTGGGAGATTTCAGCGTCTGGGACAGCAGTTGTTCTCCAGGCTTTGCAAAAATAATTGTTTTGGGGAGCATCCTCAGCAGACTCTGGGGAGGCTGCCCATGGCACCATGTGTCACGCTGCTCTTGGGGAGCCCCTGGGTGTGCTGCAGGTGACAAACCCGAAAGCGTTGGGCCCGATGCTTTAGCTCTTTTTCCCTGGAGCCCTCAAGCCATGCAGCCACCCGTGTCATACGGCTGGGTCTCAGTGCTGCGGAGCTGCTCTTCAAAGGCTGAGAAATCCCGAGGCCCCAAGGCAGGTTCCCAGCCCAGCTGAGTGCCGTCCCACTCTGGAGGGTGCTTCTCCTCTGCTGACCTGCAGAAGCCCTGTTTTGCAGACGTTTCAAGGGTTTGTCCTGCTTGGGGCTTCCTGCACTCAGCCTTTGGCCACCACTAGCAGGATGAAGTTGAATCTCTGCCTAGAGGGTCAGGCTCTCACCAGCTGTCGGTATAGAAGCTGCCTTCCGGCAGAAGTCGCTCATCCCCCATTTGCTGATAAACCAGCAGCTTTCTGCTACCTGCAAAGGTTTGCTCAAGCGAAAGCGGCTCTCCTTGTGCAGGTCAACAACAATGGCGTGATTTCCTTCAACGCGCTGGTCAGCCAGTTCACGCCAGAGGCCTTCCCCCTGACGGACGGCCGGGCCTTCGTCGCGCCCTTCTGGGCAGACGTGCACAATGGCATCCGGGGAGAAATCTACTACAGGGAGAGCACAGACCCCGAGCTGCTGAGGAGAGCCTCCAAAGACATCCACAAGCACTTCAAAGACATGTCCTCTTTCTCCGCCATCTGGATTTTCATCGTCACCTGGGAGGAAGTCACTTTCTATGGAGGAAGCAGCACAACTCCGGTAAGTGCCACCAGCTGTGCTTCTTGATGGGTGGTGCTTGACCGAATGCATGTCTGTACATATGTAACTGTCCTGGCCTTTGTGTGTAAAATTGAGTGGGCAGCTTTGTGTTCCTGCTCCTCAGTTCCCTTTTGGGCAGAGGAACACCATGGTCCTTCCGTTCTCTCCGGTGAGAGCCTGCATGAGCCTTGCTCCCTGCTCTCTGATCTCCAGGGAAAGCATTGCCTCTTCGGTGTTTGTAGGCAGCGAACCTAAAACAGGCTTTGACACCAGTTAGGAGGTTTTGGCTTGATCGTAGTATAGTTATTTTTTGTTAGATAGAAATGTAGATTTCATTTTTCCTCTGTACTGTGATATGCAACCTCCACTTTGGCTGTGCTTCCACAATGACAAAATGGAGCTATTTGTGCAGGGGGCTACAGGCACCTCGGAAGAAAGGCCTTTATTAAAGGAGCTGAAGTTTTGGCATTGAACAGTAGCTGTCATGATAGAAACCACTCAAGGCTTCCACTTGTTCCTGAGCCATCGGTTTATAAGGAGTGACTCGGTCTGAAGGCACATTGTCATGGGGCCAGGGTGTCGGGTGAGACCCAGAGCACCCAGTCGCAGAGAGCAGCCCCACGGTGTGTGCAGCGCCCGAGTGTGCCAGGGCATGTGTGCTCGAGGCGTGCACGCAGGGCAGGCCCCTCCCGAGGCTGTGACATGGTGAGCGGTGCCCAGGGGTGCAGCAGGGAACAAGGGGCATGCCAAAGCGTACGCGTGCTTGCGTCCTGTCCTGAAGTGGGACTGGCAGGCAGCCCCCCGCCGATCCCCCGCGCTGGATCAGGTCTGTCCGCTGCAGGGGATCAGGATAAACTGGCCCCGCACTCAGCCCTGGGGCAGAGGGAGCGGGGCTTCCCCACGCAGGGGAAGGAGAGCATGAGGGGCCATGGGAAGAACAGGCTGTGGGGTGGGCTGGCCGGCCGGCCATAATATCCTGCTCTGTGCTCCGTTCTTCTCCTTGGTCATCCTCTTGAGGCTGGAGTTCACCCTTCTCTCCCCACCGCTCATGTCCACGCAAGATTCAGTGCAAGTCTGCTCCGGTTTTACACCTCAAGCTCACCTTGTGAGGCCACGGCAGCTTTGAAACAAAGCTAAGGTTGTTACTTGCTCCTTGCTTCTGCAAGAAGGGAGGGCTGCTCCAGCAGAAAATGAGCAGAAATCTGCAGTAAATTAAGTTTTGGAAGTAATCCACTCTCTGAGGAGTTGGAGACAAGAAAGAGAAAATGGGAGTTTTAATTTGTATTTATTTGGCAAAAGAACCTGTTCCTTTCAAATTGTGATGGCTTTTTCTGTGGCAGAGGCTGAAACACTCTCTGCAGCACGCATCCAAGAGGGCGGTGAAGGCATCTCATAGAAAAGGGTTGAACAGTTGCTCTGAAATCCTGTGTGGACATTGAGACACAAAGGGGAAAACCAAGGGGAATATCGACAGCATTTTTGTGATGACAGCTGATCTGCCTGCACGGAGAGACTGATCCAGGCTGACCAGAGAGTCATGCTAGTGACTCTGCCACGGTAGCTCCATTTCCATAAATGTGTGAGTCATATCTCAGAGGATGGAGATGGCAGTGTGATGTTTTTCAGAGCATGAGCAGCTTTTAAATATTTGGTTAATATGTGAGCTGTGACCGCGGCTGACGTTGGTAGGTCCATGCCGGGGTCGCTCATGCATTGCTGGTAGGGCCCATGCAGCTCGGAGCACGAGAAACAAGTGAGGGATCCCTGCTAGATGTTTGAGGAAAGGCTTGTTTAGGATTAGGCTGTGTACTGTGAGTGCCAAAATCTGGCTGCTTCTGTCTCGAGGAGTTGGCTCTGATAAACAGTTCAGCTCTTTTCCATTTGTTAGAGAGGTTTGAGATTTAATGCATATTTTTTGCCAGTCCTGGCAGCACTTGCAGGAAGAAAAATACATATATATATATATTTGCAGACAGCAAGCAATATAGAGATTCGTGTATTGCCTGAAGAATTACATTTGCAACACAATGCAATTTATTTTGTTATAGAGCAGCCTTCCTGTTCAATAGCGGCCAGGGCTCCAGGTCGGCACGCAGAACAGCACGACGCAACTTAAGCAAGAAATTCATCGCAATGCAGAAAAGCTGCAGAAATATGTTGTGAATGTGGCCTGTGGTTACTGTCCCTCAATGACACCCAAGCAAACAGGTTCGGTTTCTGAAAGCCTTGTTAGACAGCTAGGGTGCTTGATGCATGTTTGGCCGTGAGCACCAAACAAGGAGATGTTTGGGGTTCGTGTAAGTGCTCTAACGAGGAGTGCCAACCGTCTTACACCTCCTGGTACCGGCTCAGCTCCTGCCACCCTCCAAGAAGCAGCTGGCCGGAGCGGGCTTTGTTGCTCCATCGAAGAGCTGTTGTTGCACTATCAAAGTGAAATTGTCTTTATGTGTTAGTGCCTTCTGATCTCATGGTCATGGGAGAAGACTTGGCAAAGATGAGCAAGTGTGCCAAGGTGGTGAAGAGGAAACCAGATGTAGGAGGCAGAATCCCAGGGAAAGGATGGATGCAGGAGTGGAAATGGTGCCTTCCCATTAGCTAGCTCTCCCACTTGCCCTGGTGTGAACTGTGCCTTTTGCAGCTCCTGTGAGGCAGCTCTGCCCCCATCTCTCACTCTCCCTGACAGCTCACGCAGGCTGCCTCACCTCCGTTTCCAAGATTTCTCATGGCAGACTAATATGCCTTGGAGGTGACATCCCTGGTGGCTTGCAAGTAGTGAGTGCAGCCCTGGGGTCGCCTCAATCTTCTGGAGTGTGTGCTCACCTCGGTGCCAATAATCAAACTAGTGGGTTTGCTGTAAGGGAATGTAAACTGGTGCAAAGTGATCTCCAGCCCCTCGGTTCTGGCATCTTCCCTTCCTCCAGCAGCATGTGTGCCCTGTTGTTAATGTGGAGCAGCGCAGCTGCAGTTCTCTCTCTCCACTTGCAGTTCTCAGGGGCTGCTGGCAGGGTAAGCCCTAACACTTCCTAGCATGAGATGGTTCAATCGATGTGCTTTCCATATCGCCTGGTAATTGTTTCTGTGGCTGTAGTTTCCTTCACAGTTTGCAGTGCCCGGGTAGCTGGGACTCCTAATATTCCCCTTGACTAATTAAAAAGGGGGCAGCCCATGCTTTGTCCCCTACTAAAATCCTGCTCGCTCAGAGGCAGGAGGAGCAGTTGTTCACTGTGACATGGTCCTGGCACGGAGCAGTCTAGGATGGGCAGGGATGGGAAGGACAGGAAAACATAGAAACCTGAAAGAAGCGATGGGCTTTTAGTTCCCAGTGATGACCTCTGCTGCTGGATCTGCATGGGTAGAGGGGATATCTCAAGGGGACAGGCCCCTTCCGTCTTTCTGTGCAACCATGAAGGGAAGAGCTCAGGGCTGTGCCACCCTCGCCAGCTGACAAAGCTCGCCCTTGCCGCCCGGGGCCCAGGCTGGCAGTTGTGTGAATGTACCCGGAGTTTGGGGGGCTGGAAATGCAGAGTCATTTCAAGTGAAAGGAAGAACACGAGCAGCAGATTTAGCAGGTAGCAATGGGATTTGGCAGCCAAGCAAAGAGCATAATATACATGGCTGACTTGGATGTAATCCACCGTTAACAGTATTGTAGGGTACGAATGTGGAAGGGAACCGGGTAAGACAATGCAGCGAGGAATAAAGCTGAGACAGGGTAATGGAAGGTAACAAACAGGTCGTAACGATCCGAATCCTGCCGATTGCTTTTTCCCTGTGAGCTTGTTCTCATGCTGCCATCTATTGGTGCCAGATCAGATTGGAGATGGTCTTCTCATCCTCACAGGTGGAGGTGGTGGTGGGGATGGGGGCTGGTGGAGTTGTGGCGGGGGGTGTGAGCCCATCTCAGGTCTCATTCAGCTTCTGCCGCTCTTCACTGGGAGGCTCCTGCATCTCACTGGGCCAGAGGCGAACATGACAGAAGGGCAGGCAAGCAGCGTGGGAAAAGCAGTGTCACCTTGTGAATGTGCTCATGGTTTTCAACAGGTAAACACTTTCCAAGCTGTCCTAATCACAGACGGAGTGTCATCTTTTGCCATATTTAACTACCATGAAATCAGCTGGACCACAGGGACAGCCAGCGGAGGGGACCCCCTAACTGGTCTTGGTGGGGTGATGGCCCAGGTGAGGCTCTTGTTCCCATATCCCCATCTCTGTTGAGCTCTCAGATGGCTGCCTGTAGCTTTCCCAGTGTATCCATGCTCACTTATGCCACTCGGTCCCTCAACATCCCCAGCACTGGACTTGTAAGCCCACTGCAGGGCACAGTGGGACAAGCGCTCCAAAATTTGATGTCAGCAGCCTTGCCGCAGCCAGTCCATCTGCCTGAGGAGGGTGAGGTTCCCTGCGTAAGGGGAGCCTCCCTCTGTCTCCTCCTTACTTTATCTTGGCCATGCAATACATATACCCATAGATCTCAATGTATGTACGTACATATATATGTATATATATGTACATAAATCTGTAAATATACTTCCATACTGCTTGTAGTACTTGTTGAGCTTTTCACTGATATCCAAACTACCTGAAAACTGAAATCCCTGAAAAGAGACTTTAAAATTAAAGAAGATACACCCGGGAGTTACTGTGGGGGACAGAGAAGCACAGAAATACAGCACTGCTTTCCTGTAGCAACGTTGTGTGGTGAAATTTGCTCTCTCTGTCTTTTAGGCTGGCTTCAATGGTGGAAATGTCACCAACTTCTTTAGCATCCCAGGCTCCAGAACTCCTGACATTGTCAATATTGAAGAAACAACCAATGTTAATGTTCCAGGGCGCTGGGCTTTCAAAATAGATGGCAGGGAAATAGATCCAGCCAATGGTTGCAGCCTGAGAGGTAAGGGGGAAATGGCATTGCTTTTGTTCAAGTTTTGGGGTGCAGCGTAGCAAAAGGTAACGCTGTGGGGATGCTGGTGGAGAGCTGCCCGTCTGCTCTGGGCTGCTGAGTGATTTGTGGTTTTGCCAAGGCATCCCCTTGAACTGCAGCTGCAGGGACAGAAACTTGCAAGCAGGGATGGGGTCCCATGCACGTCTCCAAGTTGCTGCATGCCGTGCGAAGTCATCACTCGACTTCCAGCAATAGTCATCAGTCTGCCCACAGCAAAAGGCTAATGCCTTGAAGAGTGGACAGAGAGCTTTGTCATTTGTGTCAGCATGGCCACGTCTTGTTTGATGGGAGAACATCCTTGGCAGTGTGTGTGAAGGAGCCATTGTCAGCCGTTATTTGGCCTTTGTCTTGGCTGGCATGGCCTGGGTGTTGGCACACTCACAGCTGGCCAGACCCAGCACACAAGGTGTGTTTGCAGCAAATTCTCAGTGAGGATGAGACCTGACTTGGTAGCTCTGAGAAAACTGAGAAGGGTCCATAAATACTTGAAAGTCTTCTGTGTTCTCAGTGTTGCTTTCAACCACCAGTGAACAAAAATGTCATAGGTGCTAGTTTCTTTTTTTTTTTTTTTCCTTTCCTGGGATTTTGGTACCTTGGTGTTGCTGTAAGCCTCCATTTCTTTAGCCCAGAAGGAGAACCCTAACCCAAAGTCAATCTCAATTCTTTTTCTGTGATGCTGATGGTGGCAATGGGAAAGACTTGGGGACAGCAACTTCCTCTTGCTCCCAGAGTAGGAAAGCTGATGGTGTGGTCCCATTCCCCTTGTTTCTGCAGGAGGAATAGCAGATTTTCTGGGCAGGACAAATGCCACGTCCCTGCACTAGTTACAGTGTCTGTGCAGGTGTCACTGACAGCGTGGGCGTATAAAATTATTAATAGATGCAACAGCGACTGCGCAGGGATTCTGCTGTAGAGAGATTATTGCATTGCCATTTGACAAATAAAACTGTTAGGAGCCTCCACTGTGCTCCAGGGGTCTTTCCAGCAAGAGAGGATCGTCACTTGCTGACGGACACTGGAGATGTCACCATGCGGTGAGGCATGCGGCTTCTTTATGTCCTGGTTTAGGACTTTACCAAAGAAGGCCCATGAGACTCCGAGGCTCTTGCAGCCTCAGCGAAGCTTTCAGGTCCTACTGCTCCAGCCACTTTGGCTACTGACCCCAGGGAGAAAGGCTGGACTTTGCAAAGGGGCTGACAGCCAGTCTCAGCTTTGCATATGACAAGGGCAGTGTGGCTAGGTCCTGCCACTGGATCTGCGTTTCATGGTGGACAGCCAGTTGCCCTCCATGGGAGGAGATGCAGCACGAGGCGCTGGAGGCTCACCACACCTAATGGCACTCATTTGCCCAAATCCCCCTCACCAGGACAGGTGGTGTGGGAGCCCTCACTAGTGGGTCTTGCTAAGAGGAGATGTTGTTGCAGGGAAGCAGAAAATAGCTTTTTTTGTAGGAGGCAGGGAAGAGAACAAAAAGTTTAGGAGAGGTAAATTCAGGCAGCGCACACGGCGGAAGCCACGCGCATGAGAAGTGTGAAAGATGGCCATATGGAGGAGAGGGAAACTCTCACGGGTATTTGCCACCCTTGTTCTCCCATCTTCTCTCTGCCTCTCACGTCTCTCACCAGGCAAACCTGCCTCCCTTTATAGTACCGCCGTGTAACAAGTCTGCTCAGTCTATTGCTGTGTGATCACTCTTCGTTTTCCATCGTCACTGGTGTATGGTGTGGAAGTTACTTATCAACAGCTCTTTGGTTTCATAACTACTATGAGCACTTTCTGAATGGGAGTGAATTGCTTCTGGGCCACCGATGGCAGAGTCATTCTTCAACCGGCAAATATGAATGGAGGAATTATGGAGATGGCAACGAAGACGAAGGACTGCACAAGTACAGCAACAATGCTGGAAATGACCTCCAAAAGCCATGACCTTTACCAGTGGAGTTTCCCTTTAAGAAAACCGCAAAAATGGCTCCTGTGTACTGAGATACTGAAGCAAAACATGGGTGGTGGGTGTCCGAAATGGAAGGAATCGCCTTCAAGTTAGCCAGCCTGCACAGTGCAGCACTGACCCTGGATTCGTGGCAGTGCTCACACCATCCCAGGGACTTGTGGCATGGGTAGGACTTGAAGGGGATGCACTGTACATTGAAAACGAAGCTTGTGATCGCAGTGCTTTGCTGAGTGGCTCTTGCCGGGAGCCTGAGCAAAGAAGGCGGCCGAGACGCCTCGTATCAGGCGGCAGTCTCAGTCACAGGGCCAGCAGACCCCTCCAAGGACTGATGTGGTGCAGTTAATGCATGTTTCTCTGTTTAGAGAAGTGACGTAGCATGGGTTTTTCTCTTTCTGTCTTTCTAGGACAGTTTCTCCGTCAAGGGGAGATCTTCTGGGACAATGCCAACTGCACCACCAAGTGCCGCTGCCTGGATTTCAACAATGAGATCTTCTGCCAGGAGGTGGCTTGCGGCCCCTTTGAAGCGTGCGAGCTGAAGACCAAGTTCTTCCAGTGCGTGCCGGTGGAAAGCAGCACCTGCGTGGTGTTTGGAGATCCACATTACCACACCTTCGATGGCTTCCTCTTTCACTTCCAGGGTTCCTGCTCCTACCTCCTTGCCAGGCAGTGCTGGCCAGACTCCCAGCTGCCCTACTTCAACGTGGAGGCCAAGAATGAAAACCGAGGCGGCTCCTCCGTCTCCTGGCTGAGGGATATTTTTGTGGAGGTCTACTCACACAAGATTGTCCTCCCTAAGGGCAGCTTTGGGAAAGCAAAGGTAAGAGCCCTACTGAAAGGGGAAAACTTGCTGGGTAGAGTCCTCCGAGGTTGTGGCTGCAATGGCAGCCTGGAGAGCGTGAGATGGCACTTCTGGGCTCCAGGTGTCCCTCAGGGAATGGGCACAGGTAACAGGCATGGAGGAAAATGCCTGTGGCTTACCAATGGCTGTCCTTCTGTGCATGTCCCTAATGCTAAGACCCCATAACAGGGATGTACAGCTCCTGTCTGTGTCCCGGTATGACTCCTCTGCTATTTCATGTGCCAGGTCATTCATCTGGTGTTGTTCCCACAGGTGGATGACTTGGTGGTGTCCCTACCCATCTCTCTGGAACTGGGTGCAATAAAAGTCTACCAAAGTGGCTTATCTACAGCCCTGGAGACTGACTTTGGCCTGCTGGTGACCTACGATGGACAACACTATGCCTCCATCTCTGTTCCGGGCACGTACATCAATGCCACATGCGGTCTGTGTGGGAATTACAATAAGGACCCCGAGGACGATACCCTCCGCTCAGACGGGAGTTTGGCCGTGTCCGTGCCGGACCTGGGCGAGAGCTGGCGAGTGCCGCACCCTGAGCGAAAATGCTCAGCTGGCTGCTGGGACAACTGCAGCCTCTGCGACACTGCCACCGAGTCTCTCTATTTCACCTCCGAATACTGTGGTTTCATCAACAAGAGCAGTGGGCCGCTGTGGGAGTGCAGTGCCGTTGTGGACCCCACTGCCTTTGTCCACAGCTGTGTCTATGACCTCTGCAGCAAACGGGATAACGGCACCAGCCTGTGCCAAGCCATCCAGGCATACGCCGCAGTGTGCCAGGCCCTGGGCATCTCGGTGGGAGAGTGGCGCACCCAGACGGGATGCAGTAAGTGTTCGCATGTGTGTGCCGGCAGCCTTCCCCTCTGGAAGGGGAGCGATTTCAGGGGTCTGCCCATGTGTCCAGCAGTGCGTGAGATGAGGGGGCAGAAATCCAGGGGAGGGAGTTGTCCAAGGCAATGGAGTTGGGCAGGAGCCGATCAGTCCCTCCTCTCTGCGGCATCAGACTCTTGTGCCAGCAAAAGGATGGCACAAATCAGGCACGAGGCGTGAGCTCCACGTTGCTCTGCAGATGGTTAGCCACCACAATGAGAGGTGGAGGCTGGACTGGAATGGGGACTGGCCAGCAGCATGCTTCTCGGCCCGCCCTCCTTGCTTGTGGCGTTAAATTGCTGTGGGTGGCTCTGGGACTGTTTTGGAGAAGTTATTGCTTGCATGAATGGAATGGCCAGGGAGGTGCTGGAAGGAAACGCAGGCACCAATTCTACCATCAAGTGAGGCTCCCAGGTCACTTTGTGTTGTCTCTGTTATGGGTCAATGGGAAAGAGGCAACTGGCCCTGAACCATGGCGTAATACAGTCCTCCTGTTGTTTGTCTCCCCTCTGCTCCCACAGTGACAGCCGTGCAGTGCCCAGAGCTCAGCCACTACTCAGTGTGTGCCAGCAGCTGCCCCGCCACATGTTCGGACCTCACGGCCCCGCTTGCCTGCACATCCCCATGCATCGAGGGCTGCGAGTGCAACGAGGGCCATGTCCTCAGCATGGACCGCTGCGTCCCTGTCCAGAAGTGCGGCTGCGATGTGGATGGCCGGTACTATGCCATCGGGGAGTCTTTCTGGGCAGTAGCAGACTGCACGGTGGAGTGCCAGTGTGAGGATGGCGGGGAGGCCAGGTGCTTTAATACCACCTGTCCCGAAGGAGAGGTCTGCTCCATTGAGAATGGCTACCGGGGCTGCTACCCCAAGCGAGAGAGCCTGTGTTTGGTGGGGCAGAACCAGGTGCTGCAGACATTCGATGGTGTCACCTTCCCCTATCCACTGGAGCACTCCTACACGCTGCTCAAAACCTGTCCAGAGAGACCAGACTTCATTGAGGTGGACATCAGCCAAAAGAAACCCGGATCCGCTCCCAATGGACCACGTGTCGTGCGGATCCAGGCAGTTGGCCAAGAGGTGAAGATTGGAGGCACCAGCCTGTCAGAGATCAAGGTAAAGGTGCTGCCATCAGGGCGGCCCACCCCAGGGCTGCGGTGGGAGGTGGTGGCTGGTGGTGTGATCCAGTGTCACTTTGGAGAAGGGCTCGTGGGTCTGTGGCTCTGAATCATTCCTCCAGGTCAGGGCCTCAGGCACCCTGGTGGCACTCGCAGGCAGCCTGCGTGGGCCATTGCTGTGTGGAGGCCCTTTAGGTACCTGCGAAGTTGTCACTTGGTGAGAGTCAGCTCTGGAGGCTTTCCTGACATTGTGGTTGTCTCCCATAACTTGTTTTTCCCCTGGAAAGACAACCTCGGTGGGGCAAAAAGCAAGGAAATAGCTGTATGCCTTCCGTCAAAGGAGGCTCTGGGCCTTGGAGGGTGGGTCTGGGTCAGGGAGTGTTTAGCGTACCCAGCGCAGTGCGACCAGCAGCTGGGAACGATCATTCGAAGTTGTGTCACCCTCCCTGAAGCATCTTGATCTGCTTGTTACTGAATGTAGGTGAATGGTTATGATGTGGAGCTGCCCTATTTCCACCCTTCTGGCCGCCTGGAAATTTACCGTAGTGACAATGGCACCATGCTGGAGTTGGAGGGGCTCCTGGCTATCGGCTACTACGACTCAGGCCTCCTAGAGATCCGCCTCTCCACCACCTACTTCAACTGCACTGGGGGCCTGTGTGGCTTTTTCAACGGCAACGCCAGCGATGAGTTCTGCTTGCCCAAAGGCAAGTGTACGGACAACCTGGAGCTCTTCCTGGAGAGCTGGACCACGTTTGATGAGATCTGCAATGGGGAGTGCGGGGACCTCCTCAAGGCTTGCAATAATGACTCAGAGCTGCTCAAGTCGTACAGGAGCCGCTCCAACTGCGGCATCATCAACGACCCCACCAACAGCTCCTTCCTGGAGTGCCACAGCGTGGTCAATGTCTCAGCCTACTACAGGACGTGCCTCTTCCGTCTGTGCCATAGTGGGGGCAACTTGTCGGAGCTGTGTGACTCGGTGGCACGCTACGCCAGTGCCTGCAAGAATGCCGAGGTGGACATTGGCCAGTGGAGGAGCCACAGCTTTTGCCGTGAGTCTGCCAAAGTTTTTAAGTACATGGGAGTACATGGAGAAGGGGACATTAGACCCCATTGCCCTCAGGCAAAGTCTTTTTGTTGGGAGCTTGTGGGTGTACAGAGGTAGAGTAGCTTTTCTTATGGGATGCCCAAAATTATGGGCTCTCTTTCCCACCATCTCCTCTCTCGTCTCCAGTAGGTACCCCTTACCCACAGGGCGCTCCTCTGTGGTGGAGCTGGAGCTCCAATAGCAGAAGGGCTCCTTGGGAGGGAGGCCCTGACCCAACAGCACTAACGGCAGCATTAGATGTTCAAGGTCATATGGAGAGGTAGGGGCAGAGGTACCTAAACGCTGGCAGTCTGGGGCAGTTTTCCTACTCTCTTCTCTACTGGTCAACCTAAGGTCAGCTTTGCCATTGGAAGAGCTATGCCCAGTAGAGCCTTCTACCATGAGCAGAGCCAGCACGTATGAAGCGTGCTACTGGGTAGCATACAGAAGGGAAAGGGGAACTGTGGTAGGAATGCAGCGTCTCATGAGCCCGAAGGCCAGGCAGCGCTGCTGCCTGTACTGACAGTAGTTTCTAGCCAGCAGAGACAGATTTCCCAGCGAAGTGATTTCAGGGTGGCATTTCAGGAGGCATGAGAAGTTTTATGATGCAGTGTAGGAGCATTCCAGAGCTGCAGATGGTTCTTACAGTGCTATACACCACCACCAGAGGATAGTTTGAATAACGCTTGATTTTAGCTGTCACTGTAAACTTGCCGTTGATGGGAAAACTTTCATAGTTCAGAAATGAATGTGAAAAATGCCCAGCGTGGAAGTACATGGTGGGGAGGCAGCCCCCATCTCCACCACAGAGGTTTGAGGGAGGCATCCGTTCAGGAGCCCTGGCCTTGTACCCTCCAAAAGAGCAGAAGAAGGTGTTGCTCAGCATGTGGCAGGACAGGGCTGTGATGTGAGGAGGGTGATGGCTGGGAGGAGAAGGGGTTGCAAAGGGGAGGGGAAGAGCCAGTGGGTGGCAAGGTGCTGGGACCATTTCCCCTCTTGCTTTTTGTCCCCCTGAACCAGCCACCACTCTCCCCATTCCCACCTTTTGCCTGTTTCCCCACCCGGTGCTGCCCTGGGGCTGCTGGAGCTGGGAGCTCACGTTCCATGTTTGTCGGCCCCGCAGCTCTCATCTGCCCGGAGAACAGCCATTTTGAGGAGTGCATGAGCTGCGTGGAGACCTGCGAGACCCTGGCCACCGGCCCTGTCTGCGCCGACACCTGTGCAGAGGGCTGCCAGTGCAACGAGGGCTTTGCTCTCCGTGGCACCCGCTGCGTTCCCCGCAGCGAGTGCGGCTGCAATTTCGAGGGGCGCCAGCTGGCCACCAACCAGACCTTTTGGATGGACATCGCCTGCCACTTCCTCTGCTACTGCAATGGCTCCGACAACAGCGTGTATTGTGAGAATGTCTCCTGCAAGGATGATGAGTACTGCCTGGAGGAGAACGGCCTCTACTACTGTCATGTCCGCACTGATGCCTCCTGCATCATCTCCGGCTATGGGCACTACCTGACTTTTGATGGCTACTCTTTCGACTTCCAGAGCAGCTGCGCATTGGTCCTGTGCACCACGATCGCCCGACCGAGGGCAGAGCGCTCCGACACTTTCCCAGCGTTCACTGTTACAGCCAAGAATGAGGATCGGGACACCTCTCTGGCCCTGTGGGTGAAACAAGTTGAAGTAGAGGTCTTCAATTACAACATTGTCATCCACCGTGCTTACAAATATACTGTGCTGGTGAGTACAGGGCCACGAGAACTGTGGTTCTTTTCCCCTGCTGTGGCTCCCAAATGCAGAGCGATTCTCTAGCCATGAGGCCTTAGGGCTTGCAAGATTTTCCGGGGGTCAGGAAGTGCATATGCTTGGGCTTGTCTGTAGGGTGCTGCCAGGCACAGTTTTTGGAGGGAGCTTCTGTTGTGGCTGCTTTGTTTTGGATGCAGAGGTGAGGTTAGTGAGGACCTTGCTCTGGGAGTGCCAAGCCGCCCTCATACGTGTCCTCTTGTGGCAGCTCTGATCATCATTCCTACTCATGATGCGTCGTGTTTCCTTCCCTGCAGATCAATGATGAGCGTCTCTACCTGCCCCTGAAGCTGGGCCAGGGCAAAGTGAACATCTTTGCCTTTGGCTTTCACATTGTGGTTGAGACCGACTTTGGGCTGAAGGTGGTGTACGATTGGAAGACCTTCCTCTCTGTCACCGTCCCACGCAGCTTCCAGAACCTGACCTACGGCCTCTGTGGCCGCTACAATGGCAACCCTGAGGATGATCTGACAGCAGCAGGCGGTGTGCCAGCTGCCAGCGTCGCTGAATTTGTCCAGAGCTGGGCGAAGCGGGATGCATTCTGCCGTGTGGGCTGTGGTGACCGTTGCCCTGCTTGCGGGAAGGTGGAAGGCTTTTGGAAACCCCAACAGCTCTGCAGCCTCATCCCAAGCCAAAGCGGCGTCTTTGCTAAATGCCACAGCAAGATCAGCCCCAGCTTCTTCTACAAGAACTGCCTCTTTGACACCTGTGTTGATGGGGGAGCCATGCAAACAGCCTGCAGCTGGCTGCAGAATTACGCCAGCACATGCCAGACACAAGGCATTGCCATTACCGGCTGGAGGAACTTCACCTCATGCTGTAAGTGCCACCCTGCGTCAGGGTCCTTCTTCTCTAGAGGTGCTTTCTGGTGTTGCCCCTGTAGCTGTAGCACTTGCTGGAGCTCAGCCTCTAGAGAGGTAGCAGAGCACCATATGGAGCACCAGCAGGTGCCAGCTACCTGTGGACCATTGACCCAAAAATGTCCCGGGTCCCTGCAGTCAGCGCCTGGGGATGGCCCCGGGGGTCCCCTCTTTGTCTGCCAGATAAGGGGGCAGTCGACAGAGCGGCGAGGTAAAGTAGCACAGTGGGTGCACCCATAGCCACTGGCGAGCACACCAGACCAACCTATCTGCAGACCGGGGAAGGGGAGGCTGACAGCCGGGCAGCCGGTCCCTCCTACGCTTTCTGCGTGAGGCAGAGGTGTGGGATCAGGCCTGGGGCGCTACGCTCTCTTGGACTTGTTACAAACTCTGTGCAGTATAGCAGGAGCAGGGATGGAAAGGGGGAATCCTCAAGTTCAGAAGGTGTCAGCCATCCCTCCATTGTTAAACAGGAATTATATTAGCCAGCTTCAAAGCCAGGAGTATGTGTTTGCTCTAATGAAGCCGCATGCTCTTGTCAATAAGATTATGATGCGATGTTCAATTAGACTCCTGAGGATGGGAGCCGCGAGCCTCTCTGGCAGCCAATCTATCTGGCAAATCAGATGGGAAGTAATTGTCTTTGCTAACAAGACTGAAAATTAAATTTATGTCATTCTTCCTTCTAACGAGTAAACCCATGGCTCAGAAGGCACTGCTGTCACAGAGCAGGGGTAGCAAGGCTGCTGACCAGCACCCCGCACACCAGATCTGAAATGGTCCCCAGAAGGGCATGGGGAGAAGTGGCCTCAGGCACCTTGCAGGCTTCACTCTCGAACAGCCCAGCAAAAAGAATGTGATTCTCCTGGAATGTGTCCCCCCACAGAGAGCCTGGAGGCTCCGTATGCTGCCTGAAAGGCCCCAGGGCCAGCACAATATCCTTCCTACAGGGCAATATTAGTCTGCTCTCAGTGAGCAGGCTTGTTTGCGGGAGAGCAGAGAGCATGGGGAAAGGGGTCTCAGGGGAACTGGTGTGCAGCAGCTCAGAGAGAGTGGTGAGTAATGGAGAAGTGTTGCTCAGCTTGGACTAGGAAGCTGGCAAGTGGTGTAGGATGGAGGAATGGAGGGTGCCTTTTCCCTTCAGTTGTGTGCCCGGGAGCTCTGGGTCCCTCTTTGGGCGATGTGGTCCATGTTAACTATCTTCAGGGGAGTTAGCAGCCTGGGGACACCAGCAGCAGGGATTATGGCCCCATGCCGGGTTGGTTTTGTTCGGAGAGCTGATCTGTATCCATTCTGTCCGCTGGTGACATCGCAGCCGTCAGCTGTCCCCCCAACAGCCACTATGAGAGCTGCGTGTCCCTGTGCCAGCCCCGATGCGCTGCCATCCGGCTGAAGAGTGACTGCAGCCACTACTGCATGGAGGGATGCCAGTGTGACCCTGGGTACGTCCTCAACGGCAAGAGCTGCATCCTTCCCCACAACTGCGGCTGCTATTCCGATGGCAAATACTACGAGGTACGTTGCTCACATCCTTCTCTCAGGGCTTTCTGCCACCTTCTTCCTGGTATTTCTGGGCAGAGTCTTGTGACCTGAGCAGGGATAGCAGTCCGGCCAGGCCAGTACCACGTGTCATGCTGGGTCCGTTTGCTGGGCTTATAGCCTAAGTCAGAAAGAGCGCTCTGCAGGGCTGGAGGGACAGGTCCTCTCCTTCATCAGCGTCACGTGTGTCTGCCAGTCCATGGCCATGCTTGGGGATTGCTCTGAAGTGTAGTGGTTTTGCATCAAGCAGAAGCAGACGGAGGAGGGGGGAGAAAAGGGTGGTGACTGGGAAGACTGGCTTTGATGAGTGCCAAAGTCCAGCACTGTATGATCACATTGTTCCAGGTATTCCACACAAGACAGGTTTACTGTTTCACATGAAATACTTATTTGTAGCTATTGGATGTTACTTGGGAGTTTGATTCGGCAGGGTGTTGTACCGGTGGCGTTGCTTGTATTGTAGTGGGTTGTATTTTGTGCTGGTAAAACTGTTTTGCACGAGGTGTCTTTGCCAAGCCTTGCACCCATAAGGGACCAGTATTGGGGTACTGTCGTATGGGGACCCAAGCAGGATGGGGGGTGGCCAGCAGGGCTTGAGAAAGAGATCAAGGATCTATTTAGCACGCTGTGTATTTTGTGCGTGTACAAGAGGCAAGGGAGGTTGTGGTGTCAGTGGAAACATGCAGCTGCCTCCTGCCTGTGGGTAGCAGAGATGTTGCAAGGTAGGTGCAAGCTGCAAGCATGTTCTTTGCGCCTTTTCCTCTGTCCTTGTTGCCTGCTCTTGCTCACCACGTGGCAGAGGGGCATAAACCTTGGCCCAAGCGTCCGCAGAGGGTAGGGCAGGGGTTCCTGGCCCTGCTGGCTGGTGATGGGTCCCTCTTTCAGCCCAAGCAGCTCTTCTGGAATGGGGACTGCACCCGCCGGTGCCGCTGCTTCCGGCGCAACCTCATCCAGTGTGACCCACGGCACTGCAAGTCGGACGAGGAGTGCGCCCTGCGCAACGGCGTCCGTGGCTGCTTCAGCACCAGGAGCTCCTTCTGCCTGGCAGCAGGCGGCGGCGTCTTCCGCACCTTCGACGGGGCCTTCCTCCGCTTCCCTGCCAACTGTGCCTTCGTCCTCTCCACCATCTGCCAGAAGCTGCCTGACTTCTCCTTCCAGCTCATCATAAATTTTGACAAGTGGTCGTCGCCCAATCTCACTGTCATCTCCCCTGTGTACTTCTACATCAACGAGGAGCAGATTCTCATCACTGACAGGAATACTGTCAAGGTAAGGTCTCAGCCAGCTCCCAGGCAGAGGAGATGGTGTCAGGGCTGCGCAACAGTCTCTGCGAGGGCCATGGAAGGTGCTGTCAGTGGCTTGCATCCCCACCCAGGCAGGTCTATGGGTGAAGGATGTCATCTGTTGGGCTTTGTGGAGGGATGCCATCCAGGACAAAAGGGCCAGCAGGAGTCGAGGCTGTCTGTAGCCTGGGGGTTTATAGTCGTGTACCCTTTCCCCTCGGTGGTACAGGCCAAGCTGTGCTTTTGAGCAGAGGGCAGGCTGTCGCTGTGGTGTTGCTCAGTCTCTGAAGGACACCGTCTGTGGCCTTTCCTGGTGAATGATGAGATCCAGGCTAGAGCCTCCACATGTGAGTAGGGTTCCCTCTGCGGCGCAACTGCATTTGCAGCAGGCATTTAAGGGAGGTGGTATGCTCAGAGCAATCCATCGGGCTAGAAGGAGGAGGGTATGCCGGTTCCGGCCAAATACAAGGTGGTGTGTTTTCATGGCTGGGATAGTGGGAGGCAGTCACGGAACTGTTTGCGGACGGCTCACGCTTGCGTCCATAGGCAGAGGAGGGATGTCAGCCTCGTGTCCCCTCCTGCGCCAGGTGAACGGCAGCCACGTGAGCATCCCCTTTGTCACGGGGCTTTCCACAAAGATCTTCAGCCAGGAGGGTTTCCTGGTCATTGACTCCAGCCCCGACATCCAGATCCGCTACAATGGCTTCAATGTCATCAAAATTGTCATTGGGGAGCGGCTGCAAAACAAGGTGTGCGGCCTCTGCGGCAACTTCAATGGCGACCAGACAGATGACTATGCAACGCTGCGGGGGAAGCCGGCGGTCAGCAGTGTGGTGCTGGCGCAGAGCTGGAAGACCAACGGCATGCAGAAGAGGTGAGCGGTCGGACAGCCCTTCCCTGCTGGGCGGGAGTGGGGGTGGGGCCAGCTGTGCTGGGAGCCCCCGCGACATGTCCGGTGCCCACAGCTGCAACGAGCTGCAGTACTCGCAGTACGCCGCTTCCTGCGACAACGTCCAGATCCAGGAGCTGCAGAGCGACAGCTACTGCCTGAAGCTGACAGACATGAAAGGCTTCTTCCAGCCCTGCTACGGCCTCCTGGACCCCCTGCCCTTTTACGAGTCCTGCTTTCTGGATGGCTGCTACAATCACAAGAAGGTCCAGCTGTGTGGCTCACTGGCTGCCTATGGCGAGGCCTGCCGCACCTTCGGCATCCTGGGCACTGAGTGGATCGAGAAGGAGAATTGCTGTAAGAGAGCTGGGGGCTGTCCAGGTCAAGGGGAGCTGTGTCTCGCCGGGACCGGATCCAGTGGGAGAGGGACCACTGGGGTGGGAGTGGCCCATGACAGTCAGAGGCACCCACCCCATGGTCCGAGGGTAAAGATCGTGTTTGTGCTCCGTCTTGTGCTGTTTAGCAGGAGTGGTGGAAGATCCCTGCGTGGGCGCTGACTGCCCCAACCGCAGCTGCGAGCTGGACAACGGCGGGGAGCTGTGTGGGTGCATCGAGCCACCACCCTATGGGAACAGTGAGTCTCTGGTCCTGGCACCAAGCGGCATGGGCACGTGTTAGGCTGTCATACCACTGGAGCTCGGGGAAGGAGGTGCCAAGGGCTGGGACCTCAACTGAGATGGGGTTTCACGACTGTGTGTGGTTCAGGACAGGAGCAGGTTTTCTGGAGTGCATGTTATAGGCATCTGTGGCTTGGGAGCACTTTGAGCAGTAGGGATGTCAGGTGGGCAGGGTATGCTGCAGGAGATGATTCCAGCCCATTTCTGCTGCTGGGGAGGGGGGCCGGCAGCCTGGGCCTGTGGTGCCATTTGTGGTGACCTGACGCTGTTCTGTCTTCTCTAGCCACCCATGACATCATTGATGCAGAGGTGACCTGCAAAGCTGCCCAAATGGAGGTGTCCATTTCCAAGTGCAAGCTGTTCCAGCTGGGCTTTGAGCGCGAGGGGGTGCGGGTCAATGACCGCCACTGCCCCGGCATCGAAGGGGAGGACTTCATCTCTTTCCAGATCAACAACACCAAAGGCAACTGTGGCAATGTGGTGCAGGTGAGCTGGGCACAGGGTACACGGGGCAGGGAGTGGAGGCCAGGCTGTTCGTCTTGAGTGTCTTCTCATTCATGTGAACTTGAGGGTGGAGGAGGCAGGGGGAGTGTGCCTTTGGCAGGCAGCATGATGGAGTGACAGGGACCCAAGAATCAGCTGGTACCTGGGACATGCACATAGCTCTGACAGTCAACTGGGGCACCTTCCACTTGGACAGTAGGTCATGGATGGGCTTTGTAGTGTGCATGGTCATTCAGTGCAGTGGACACCTTTACCTTACTGACTGGCATCCCAGTCCAGAGATGCAGGAGGAGACAGAGGAATAGTTGGGAGGCTGAGGAGAGCAGTCTGTGTATTCTGAGCTGTTACGTGTGCAAGGAACTTGTTGGCATGGGGGACATTGAGGCTTCATGCCAGCCAACAGTCCTTCTCCACAGCAGCCTGCTCAACACTGGGGTAAGGGCAGGGTTGTGCATCAGTGCAAGCAATGCTCAGGAGGTGCTTTCATGGGGTGGGGGCTGGGGAAAACAGAGGCGAGTCTTGTAGAGCAAGCCTAGCGGTTCCTGGCCCTGCCATACTGCCCCCTTTCTGGTCAAAGGCAGCAGAGGCAGCAGTGCCCTCAGTGTCACGCAGCTTGTTTAGGGGCCAAGGTGTAAGGAGCAGGGGAATACAGACGGCCGGTCTCGAGCAACACACTGTGTCCCTTCTGCAGTCGAACAGCACACACATAGTGTACAAGAACACGGTGTGGATTGAGAGTGCAAACAACACAGGCAACATCATCACCCGGGACCGGACCATCAACGTGGAGTTTTCCTGTGCCTACGAGCTGGACATCAAGATCTCCCTGGATTCAGTCGTGCGGCCAATGCTCAGGTAGGAACCAGGACGAGCTGCGCAGCCTCTCCCATCACATGGGCTAAGGAGCGCATGGGCGGAGGGTGAGGTGGTGAGGGTCCAAAACAAGGTGCTGAGCTGTGGGTTTGGAGCCTTTCCTCTGTCTGAGCCATTATGTTTTTGTCATCATTAGCGTGATTAACCTGACGGTGCCGACGCAGGAAGGGAGCTTCACGACCAAGATGGCCCTGTACAAGAACTCATCCTACAAGCACCCTTACCGGCAGGGCGAGGTGGTGCTCACCACCCGAGATGTGCTCTACGTGGGGGTCTTTGTGGTCGGGGCTGATTCCAACCACTTGATCCTGATGCTGAACAAGTGCTATGCGACACCCTCACGGGACAGCAACGACAAGCTGCGCTACTTCATCATCGAGGGAGGGTGAGCAACCACAGGGCCAGGTGGCCCAGCACGCCCTGTTGGTTTTCATCTGTTCAGGAGGGTGCTGGAAGGGGTGATGGCATCAGTTGGAGGGGGGAACCTTTTGGTCAATGAGACAGTTGACCAACATCTGGAAAGGGTGGGGAACAGAGTAGCTTGCGTTAGTGCAGGAGTCAGTTCACTTAGCACAGAGGTAGTCAGTGGCCCCACATGTGACAAAGTCCCAGCTGTGGAGAGAAGTGGCCTTCCTCACGTCACCGGTGCCATGGGTGTCGGGGCATCTGTAGGAGACAGGGGTATTTTGGGAAGCCGGAGTACAACAAAGTCAGAAGTGCCAGAGAAAGGTCGTGCTACAGAGGCAGGGCACGATGCCCTTGTCAGAGGAGGCGGGCACAGTCGGATCTAAGTGTGCCACGTTGGGGTGAGGGGCTTTATGGGGATGGGGTGAGTGGCACCCCTCAAGGGAGGGTCCCAGTTATGGGAGGGCCAGGCCAAGCATCTGTGCCTTGTGCAGGTGCCAAAACATGAAGGACAACACCATCGGCATAGAGGAGAACGGGGTGTCATTGACGTGTCGTTTCCACGTCACTGTCTTCAAGTTCATCGGGGATTATGATGAAGTTCACCTCCACTGCGCCGTCTCGCTCTGCGATTCAGAGAAATACTCCTGCAAAATAGTAAGTGGGACAAGTGCTGAGGGATGGGTCGCTCGCTTTGCAGGGCTCTGGCAGAGGGCGGCGAGCCCGGATGACCCAGCATCAGAGAGGCAGCCGGAGATGTAGCCCTAGGGGTGAGGCCAGGAGGGTCTCATGTCCCTCTAGGCACCGGGAGGAGAGCCCCGCCACGGGCAGATCGCCTTGGGACCCGTGCTCTCTGAGCCTGGTCACAGGGCTCCTTCGGGAGCTGGAGGGGGCCCAGGCAGGGGCCAAGAGTGATGGAGGCGGCATTTATCCCCGCGTAGAACTGCCCTCAGCACACGAGGATGGCCAGCGCGTTTGCTGAGGAGCCCAAGGAGCAGATCATCTCAGTGGGGCCTATTAGGAGGAAGCGTAAGTGTGTGTGACCCCAGGAAAGGCTGTGGGGGTTTGTCTGCCATGTGGGTCAGGCCCGGTGGTGTGCTGTGGGGCAGTGGCTGGGTGCGGCAGGATCCTGGGGCACTGGGACAAGGCTGTTCCTTTGAGCAGAAATCAGGACAAGTGCAAACCCCCCTGTTTTGCTGCTGGGAGATGAGGGCTGTGGGTGCACGGGTGCCAGTCGGATGGGTGCAGGCCACATCAGGGGTCCACCTTGCTCAGGGATGTGAATTCCTAGGGGTCTGCGGGTGGTTGCGTGGGTGGCGGGAGCCTGGGGTGGTGTGGGGCACTCAGTTTCTGGCCACGTGGCCCCATTCTGGGGGTGCTCCTCTTTGTCTTCCCAAAAGGCTGCCTAGAGAGTTGTGAGCATCAGGCTAGGTGTTGCTTTGGGGTCACGGGGGTCGATGGGGGCCTAGCTGGGTCCTAGCAGCATCCCCATGCTGTGTGTGATGTGAGGGTGTGCCTGGCAGCTGACGGGCATGCTCTTGTGGGCCCCATTGTTGTAGCAGGGGGTGTGGGTCTTAGGCAGTCAAGGATCAGGGGCTTGGGGTCTGGGGGCATTACTCAGATGTCCTCCTTTGCTCTTTTTGCCCAGGATCGGACTGGTGCGAGGACAACGGTGGCTGTGAGCAGATCTGCACAAGCCAGGCAGATGGACCCCTGTGCAGCTGCGTGACGGGGACACTGCAAGGGGATGGCAAGAGCTGCAGGGGCAAGTACTGCGGGCGGCACAGCAGAGGAGCCTGGGGCAAGCATGACGGGGGGCTTCCGAGTCCAGGGGTGAACAGTGCAGGGAAGGCGGCTGGAACGTGCAGTGTGTCACAGATAGGAGGGAGGCAGAGAGCAGGGGGACAGAGGTGCCTGGTGGCATGGCACCTGAGGGCTGTGAGGCCAATGACAGCAGACTTTGAAGAGCTGGCAGGCAGTTGCAAGGGTGGTGATGCCATACAGCATGGTGCAGGGCAGTGGCAGGGTAGAGTAGAGACCATGGATAGAGGCTGGAGGACAATCGGGGGGCTTGTGAGAGAGGGGCCCAGCAGCAAATTGCAGCTTGCGGGGCACCCGGGGGGGAGGGTTGTGCCAGGGCCCCAGCTCATGTGGGTCTTGTTGTGTTGGCAGCCTCCAGCTCTTCAGGGGAGCACCATGCCCGTGTGACCATTCTGGTGGCAGCCCAGCTGTGGCTGCGTGCAGCTCTGCGGGACCTGACCTCGTAGGCACGGCTCTGCCGTCCAGCAATGTACTGTTCTCACGTCAGCCTGAGTCTTTGTAGGGTAGGAGACAGCACCCCCACAGTGGCCAAGCTGCCGACGACCCGTTCTGCGTGGAGGTGAGAGAGATCAGATGCAGACCCGGACATGAAGGTGGCACACGGCAAGCACAGCAGCAGCGACAGCGAGGCAGAGCTGGATGTTTGCTGGCATCGATGTGGGGCTTTGGCGGGGGAGGGGGGGGGGCGTTGCAGGTTTCCATCATTGGCGTGGGAGTTGAGGGGTTATTTTGCAGCTTTTCCCAGGCTTTCCCTTGTAGCATGCACTGTAGGTGGCCTGCAGCCCTGTCAGTAGTGCGGGATGGGATGGAGTGCATGCTGTCCCCTTGCACAGGTGGCTGCAGGTCTCCATGGTCCTCAGGAGCCGCCGTTGGTGTCTCAAGAGCGCATGGACTCAGCCAGAGGTAGGTGTTGCAGCCAGTTGCAGGCTGGAGTGCTGTGTTGTCATCGGACACTGTGACACTTTGGAAGTGTGTCGCCCTCCATCTCTCCAGAGCACAGGTGGTGCTGAGGTGTGTGGTGGAGGGCTGAGCTTGTCCCCAGGGCTCTGGGAAGCTTGTTCGTGCGCTGCAGTGGTGGCAAGCTGGTACCAATGTTTGGAAAGAGGTACTTTCTGGTGGGCAGGAGCAAGAGCCAGAGAAATGAGGGATGAAACTCCCTCCCATGTTTGGTGGTGTGCCACAGCAGTTTTTTGAGGGTGAAAATGTGCTCAGGGTCCAGAGGCATGGGGTGGCATTGGGGTGCCCAGGAGGAGAGTTGAGAGCAGTCTTGGCATGCTGGTGGGTGGGTGGGTGGGCTGTCTGTGTTGGTGTCTTGTCTTGTGTTTGTACTTTGTGAAATGGCTGTGTGGGAATAAAAAGTGTTGTAATCCTTCGTTAAGATGTGTGGTCCTGTATGATGATGATAAGGATGGGGAGATACCGCATGTGGTGTGTGCCAGAGCCAAGGAAGGAGGTGCACCTGTGGTTTATTAGGCGGATGGGATGGGGCAAGTAGTGAGCTGTTGTGGGAAGGGGGCACCCAAGTTCTCTGCCAGGTTTAAAATTCTCAGTGTAATGAGAAAAAAGGTCAGCAGAGTTGCTTCCTTGCTGAGGTTACTCTAACCTCAGTTCCTGGAAAAATTATGAAGAAGATTATATTGGGTACTATTGAAAGGCATTTAGCGAGTAATGCAATCATCAGGCACAGTCAGTGTGGGAAAAACTCCTATTTAACTAATTGGATGTCCTTCACTGATGAGGTCAACTGCCCAGCAGATGAAGGGAAGGCAGCAGATGTAGTTTTTTCTGGAGTGTAGTAAGGCTTTTGATACTGTTCCTCACAGCATCCTGTGGGCATGTAGACATGATGGTGCGGCTGGGTTGGGTGTGTGTCAAGGGGGCTGTCAGGGTGCCCGGTGTGGAGGGAGGGCTGTCCAGCAGCATGTGGCTGCTGGGTGGGTGTCCATTTGTCTACAGGCAATGTGTGGTAGAAGCTGGGGCGCTGGCCGACGAGGCTGGTCGGGGACATGACCAAGTCAAGCAGAGGTGTGGGGTCTGGTGCTGTGAGATGGAGCTGGGATGTAGCGGAGAGGATGCAGAGGAGACTGGGGTCCTGGGGCAGGAGGAGGGCAGCTGGTTCCCCTTGCCTTGAGAGAAGAGGTGTGTAGTGGGGTGTTGTGGACTCTCTCTGCTTCCTTTCTCTGCCTCTTCTCTCTTCGCTTGTCTGCTTATGCCATGCTCCCTTGCCTTTCTCTGCTGTCTTTGCTCTCTGACTTACCTCTGTGCACTCTCTGCCTCGCTGTGCCTCTGCCACACCTCACCCTCCAGTGCTCATTGGAAATGGTGAACTAACCCCGTCCGTCTGGCTGTCTTTGCTGGGGGTAGCTAGCTAGCTAACTGGCTGTGTTGTTGGAGCTGGCTAAGTCTGTTGCTGCTCTTGATGACTGGGTGCCTGGGCAGGGGGGTGGCTCATTGAGGAGTGCCTGGCTTCATTGGTGGTGCAGGTGGCAGAGGGACACTGAGGGAGGAATGCCTGCTGTGACTGTCTTCATTGCTGTGATTGGGGTGCCCAGAGGAAGGTCAGTGGGTGAAGCGGGGCAGCCAGGCAGGTGCCCAGGCAGGCTGTGGGAGCTGCCCAGGTGCTGGAGCCACAGCCGCATTGCCAGGCCAAGTCCTCCCTCCATTTGCTTCAGTCCCTCTTCTGGTGTGCTGCTTTTGGCTAGGCTAGAATTATTTTTCTTCATAGTAGTAGTCTAGGGCTGTTTCAGATCTGTGCTGAAAACAGTTCATCCTGTTTTGCTTTGCTTGCGTGCGTGGCCTTCTGCTGTGTGACTATTAAACCATCGTTTTCTTGACCCGCTATTTTTCTCACTTTCACCCTTTTGATTCTCTCCCCTATCCCGCCAGGGCAGAGCGAGTGAACAGCTGGCTAGGTTTAAACCACAACATCTCGCTGCCACCTTCTTCCCCCTCTACCCCTGCTCTCTGCCACAGCCATGCTACCACGCTGCATACCCCCTGAACCATCTGCTCCGCAACATACCTACATGCCACATCTCTCGAGCTCCCAAGCAGGGTGTGCATACCAATACATCCAGGCAAATGGGACTGCTGCCCTGCCTCACTGGGTGTGAGGATGACACCACCATCAATGCAGAGACCCCAGGCTCCACAGCGCTGCCCCTCGGAACTGACAGTGGTGCTCCTGACTCTGTGCCTCTGCGTGGCGCAGCCTGAAGACACCCCGCACCCTGCTTCCTCCGCTCCCCACCCTTTGTGGTGCTGATGCACAGCAGGGCCACCGCCAACTCACACAGAGAGCTCACCTTTCCAAACGCTGCCTCCTTACATACATTCCCTCGACCTCACAAGGTGCTGAGAGATTGCTAATCAATCCCCTGTTTCCTGGCAAATGCTCCTGCCAAGCCCAGTGCACCTTAGTGGTCCACGCCCGCAGCAGACCCCTCAGGGCAGATGCTCAGCAATAGGCCTGCCAAAGTCGTTCCTATTATCTGAGGCCTTCATCGAGAATCTCACACATAAACCAGCAAACCAGTTTGGCCAGAGACTGGGCTGATAAGTGGCCAAAACTGCGTGAACACAACAGAAAATCTGACTATGAATCAGCCGCTCTTCACACTATATCTGCAGCCATCGGGCTGCTTTGCCCTCTCCCTCTGCAGCAGCGGCCTACATGGCGGCAGTCTCCCCTCAAGGCTGAGAGGTGCCTTACCCGTCACCACACGTCAGTAGGTTGCTACGTGACATTTTTTGCACAGGTATAATGGTTTAAGACACCTGTAGTCAGCTTAACACAATAATCTCTGCATTCCATGCTAACATGAAGTGCAGCAGAGAACAGTGTTGATGGAAGATTCATCTAGGCATTAAATATTTTACATACCTCAATTTACTGACTAGAACTCAATAAACTAGCTACTGTGGATCACAGCTGTCGGCGCGATCTCTAACTCTTCTCCTGCAACACCCCCCCTGCCCACAGTGCCTGGCACCTGACTTGCGATGTCCTCACTGATACCAGCCCCTTGGGCCACGCCAGCACAAACACCTGGCAGGGCCAGTGTGACACCTCCGCACAGTGAGGTGTGCAGCAAAACAGCGCAGCCGGGCTGGCCATTCCTCAGTCCTAGATTTGCCATCCCACACCTTGGTCAGGGCCCTTACCACCACCAAGGGCCTCTTTACCTGTGTCAATTCCTCACTGCCCCCAGCGACACGATGTCCTTGCCCGCCCTGGGCAGCCTGTTCCTGTGTCTCGCCACTCTGATCCTAACCCATTGCTACCTGACAGCCACATCACAGGCACCGACCCAAAGACCATGTAGAGCAGGAAGGGATCCCCGAGTCTCCCTGAGGCTCTTTCCTCACAAAACAAACCTAATTCGCTGTGGGGCTCCACTGCACACGCCATGCTTTCCCCACCATCACTTTTGTCCCTTCCCTCATGTCTTGTCACTGCGCCAGGGAAGATGGATTGATGCCTCCCTCTCCTCCTGCATAACCTCCACTGCTCTCCTGCATCTGCGCACTCCACACCTTTGCCTGTTTCCATTGCCACTCTGGCAGACACCTTCCAAGTGTTTCTTCACGTATGAGGTGACGTCTGTGTGCCACAAAGCACTCTCCTCTCCCCTCTGCAAGCTGCTGTATGCCCAAAGATCTCTGAGACGTGGTGAGTGCCACCTGCTGTGCCCAGATTCTGCCAAGACCCCTCCTACTGTATTTTCTGGTGCCTCACACCGCTGTGTTCCCAGCTTCACAAGGTGAGAATGTACGATAGAGTCACCTGGGGTTCTCAGCCCCTGCTCATAGCAAGGGCCTGCTAGCCCCACTGCCCTTGTCTGGACGTGGTCCAAAGCCTTCCTGCCCTCGTTAGCGAGCGGGGCCCCCACAGCGCTCCAGGTGCTCCAGGTGAGGCTTCACCCATGCTCCCTCCCGCAGAAGTGCCTGCTCAGGCTGGCCACGGGCACCACCCGTGCCCCAAAACACGGTCTGCCCACCCACCCTGCTGGCACCTTCCCACACAGCCCCGCTCTGGCTGCTTGCTTTAAAAAAAAGCCGACAAACCACGCCACAGTCTCCCAGGAACCTCCTCTTGCCCGGGTCTGTCTTGCACTGGTCTCCTGGGATGGCACGCAGTGCTCCCGGCAGCTTTGGGGGTGATGGGCCTGAGGATGGGCGACTGCCTCCCTCGAGCCCACAGCCACCCTTTCCCTGAGAGGGCCGGGGGAACCCGTGCCTTCCCGCGCTGCAGGCGGCGTGCCTCGCTGCCCCCCGCCCCACTGCCGCCCCGCCGGCCCCGAGCGCTCCCATGCAGCGTACCACGTGCTCATTCTTCACCCCGGGCATCGCCCTGACCCAGACGCCCACACACAGGACCTCCTCCCCGTCAGGGACCTTGCCAGAGAGTGCCAACCCGGGCCACCACCTCCCCATGCCACCGCCATCCTGTGACGGCATCACCTGCACGGGGATTCGCCCACAGCACACGTGTGCCATGACCCTGATGCCGCCTCTTCCCCGTGTCACGGGGACCTGTGCCCGGCAGCGGGGAGGAGCAGCTGCTGGCTCCAAGGTTCATCCCGAGCCCTGAGCATCATGTGTATCGCCAGGTCCCTCGGTGCATCACCAGCCCCCTCACTGCCCACCGGTAGTCGGAGTCGGCGGAGGAGGTGGGCCGGGGCGCTGGGCACGCTTCGCCAGCCTGGTTGCCTCGACCTGTCACATTTCGGTCCCACCAAGCGGGGCGGGCGCCACGCCGGCGCCGAGCCAGCCCGGCGAAGCCACTCGCCCAAGCCGAGGGCCAGGCGGTGCCGCCCTGCCTGCCGCCCGCCGGGCCCCCGCAGGGGCAGCGGCACAGCGCCCCCAGCCGGCCGGGCCGCCCCGACACGCCGGGCAGGGCTGCCCCGTGGGCCGCCACCCCCCCGCCACTGGCAGCAGGTGCCGCCCCGCCCCGGTGGCCCCGCGCGGGGGAGGCGAGGCTGCCCCCACGCCCCGCCCCGCCGCGACGTCACCGCCCGCGGTGGCGCGAGCCGCTCCGGCGGTGACGTCGCGTGGCGCTACCGGGCGGCACCGCCCCCCCCCGCCCGCCCAGCGCCGCGCCGGGAGCCCGCAGCAGGTACCGGGGAGCGGGGAGCGCGGGAGCGGGGCGGGGGGGCACCCGCAGCCTCGGCCCCGCGGGGCGCCTCGTGCCCACCGCCGCGGCGGGGGCGGGGCGCTGGCTGCGGCCACGGCGCCCCCCCGAGCGCACCGACTGCCCCCGGCCACGCACGGTCCCGGTGAGCGCTGCCGGAATCGCCGCCCCCGCGGGACCCGACGCCGGGGCGGGGGCCCCAGGCCGCTGAGGGAGCGCCCCCCCCCCCTCCCCCCGCGGGACCCGGACCCTGCAGCCCAGCGCCGCCCCCGCCCCGCCGGGGGACCCGCTCGTGCGTCCTCGCCCGCGGGAGCCAGGGCAGCCCCCGCACCCCTGCAGCGGCCCCGGGCCACGCGTCGTACCCCGCTGCCGGCGTGTGCCAGCCCCCGCCGAGGTGACCCGGGCAGACGGGCCCCCTCCCCGCTGGCACCCCTGCCCGTGCCCTGCCGGGCACCCCATCTCCTGCGCCACCTGGATCGGGCCCGTGTGGCCGCAGGGGTGGACGGGGCTGGAGGGGACGGGGAACACCTGCACCCACTCACGCTGAGCCCACTCTCCTTCCCACAGCAGCCGCCATGGATCTGGTCCTGGATGCCGCAGACCGACACCTCCTCACGCCCTACGTGTACCCCCCCAGCTGGCCCGAAGGCGAGCCCTGCCGCCAGCTCCTCAGCCTCTTTGTCATCACCAACCTGGGGGCACTCACCCTCTACCTGCTCTTTGGCACCCTCAGCTACTACTTCATCTTTGACCACGAACTCAAGAAACATCCCCAGTTCCTAGAGGTGAGTGCACCCCGCATCACCCCTCAACATCCCGCCTTGCCCGCGCTGCCAGTGTCCCCCTTGCCATCCTGCTGTCGGAGGCTGTTCCGAATGATGCGTGCTGATGCCTTGGCACGGGCTGTCACCGCTGCCTCTTTGGTATCTGCTCTCATTTGCACCTCGAGGGATGATGCTCTTCTCCCACGTACCAACCCCCTACCCTGCATAGGGCTCATGAGACACACATCCCTGCCCCCCACCCCTTGACCGCTAAAGCGAGCCCCTGGGAAGCCCCTGAAGACGCGAGGACACTGAGACCAGCTCAAAGCCTACCGCTGACATCTGCGCCTGGCGGAGATGCTGGACTGCCTGGTCCTCCTGAGGCCAGGACTTGTCACTCCATATGTGGGTGACCCCCCGTCCGCTGAACACCCGACCCTACAGATACACCCACACTCCCAGCTCTCCACCCTTGCCCACCACAAACCACCTCGCTCCAGGCACAGTGGCAGCCTGGGGGTCCCCGGCCACTCCAGAAGTACACGGACATCCCTGCACACATCCAAACTGACCACACTGGCCCCGGCACCCTGCGTTCTCCGGCACACGTCGCTCCCTTGCTGTGGCAACCACCGCTCGCGCACGTGGCAGCTAAAGGCTGGCTGCCGACGCACACAGACCGATGCAGGTCTCTGCACTTGGCTTTTGCAAATCAAAGGCTGCCTGACTGGTGGTGGCAGTTGCCCCTCTCAGCCCTCCGGTGCCCCCCCACACGGCACCCTCAGTCATCCCTGACCAGAAACAAGGACCACTCACACAACACACCAGGCCCAGCACCCTGCACCAGCCCTGTCCTACCCTGAGCGTGGCTCTCCCCAAGTGGGTGGCACACGGCACAGACCCACCTGCCTCGCGAGGGGTTGGGGCTCTGCCCGGCTCCTGGTGTGCCCCCCTCCCCTGACCCCCTCTCTTCTGCTGCTTCCCCCGCAGAACCAGGTGCGTCGGGAGATTGTCTACGCACTGTGCTCCCTCCCCTGGATCAGCGTGCCCACCGTTGCCCTGTTTTTCGCTGAAGTGCGGGGCTACAGCAAGCTCTACGACAACATCGAGGACTCCCCATATGGTGAGCTGCTCGCCTGCACCCCCTCGCCGGGCTGGCACCCCCTCACGGGGCTGGCACCCCCTCGCCGGGCTGGCACCCTCTCCCCATCGCTCAGGTTGCCTCTCTTGGCCCCCACCCAAGGTGGGCAGTGCACCCAGCACACCCTCATTTTTCCTGACGACGGTCTATCTTGTACGAGCCCCAGAAAATCCCCCTGGGTACCTCCCGCCTCGAGCTGGTCTCATCTGTTAGTTGTAATCCCAAATTCTCTTTAGGCCAACGTGAGGAGGTGCCCATTTTCCCCAGCTTGGGGATGGGGTGTGTTGGCCTGTTTGATGCACACCCTCCCCTCCACCAAAGAAGCCCTTGGCTTCCCTGGGTGCAGCTCCTGACAAACCAGTGCCTGAGTCGCTTTCTCCAAGCCATGCGAGACCATTTAGCTCTACTGCCATGTCTCTTTGATGGGACAGATCCCAACGCAACTCACACACCTCCTGCTGCAAGGGCCATCATGTCTCCCCGGCCCCCGCGACCCCCAGCTCCTTACCGGCTCTTGGCACCTGCGGGTGCCACCCCTAACATCCCTGTTCCCCTAGGCTGGTCAGGCGTCTTCCTCAGCATGCTGTCCTTCCTCTTCTTCACTGACATGGGCATCTACTGGATACACCGTGCTCTCCACCACAAGCTACTCTATAAGGTACATGATGGGATGGTGGGCCCCAGACGAGAGCCCTCGCCCTGCGATGGGGCCGCAGCTGAGTGGCTTCTCCAAGGGAACGCGCGCCCTGCGGGGAATGGTGGGGTGGCCTTGCCTCAGTCCATGATGTGACGCGAACCAAAAGCCCATTAGGGCACATGTTCCTCTCCTGCCCTTTGGGCGTCCCTGGCCGGGGGACCCCCTAAAAGGGGCCAGCCTGCATGGGCCCTATGCCCACCCCTGCCTTGGGGACCGATGGCACATCCTCTCCCCACAGCGTTTCCACAAGCCCCACCACCTGTGGAAGATCGCGACGCCCTTCGCCAGCCACGCCTTCCACCCTGTTGATGGCTTCATGCAGAGCCTGCCCTACCACATCTACCCCTTCCTCTTTCCCCTACACAAAGTCACCTACTTGGGCCTCTACATCTTTGTCAATGTCTGGACCATCTCCATTCATGATGGCGACTACCGTGTCCCCCACCTCCTGCGGCACGTCATCAACGGCTCAGCCCACCACACCGACCACCACTTGTACTTTGACTACAACTACGGGCAGTACTTCACCCTCTGGGACAAGATCGGTGGCTCCTACAAGAGCCCCACAGCCTTTGAGGGCAAAGGCCCCCACGACTACTTGCGCAAGCTCCGAGAGAAAGGGCCAGGGGTGCCCAATGGCCCCCCAGATGCCAAGACTGAGTAGGCTTCCGCCTGTCCTGTCTTCATTCTGGGACAAGATTCCCTGGTCAGATTTTGTCCTCTTTCTCCCTGGCCTCTTGAGACTACTTTCCCACAGACAAAGAGCCCGTGTCCCCTGATGGCACGACGGCACGGGGCAATTCTCAGCGAGCGCTCCGGCCCGCCCCAGCTCCCAAAACGGTGGCAATCCAGCCTTGTTCTGCACCACAGACCTGCTCTGTTCCCCCTGTTGTTTCCCCTCCTGGCTGCCTTTGGATCTCTGCTAAGGTCCCTGCGTTGCTTTATTACCGTGCTGCTGCTTTACAAAAAGAACAATAACATGGCACAAATAGAACAATAACATGGCTCTTGGCAGGGTCTCCATCCATCCGTGCTGTGCGCCTTTGTTGTCAATTCGCCGTTGCCATCGCAGAGTCCACCGGGATGGGTTGAGTTGGATTGATTTGAGACAAGAGGCTGATGGTGCTACATTTTTTTCTGATCTGTATTTAGCAAAAAAAAAGACGCAAACACCTTTCAGAGACGGTGTGGGTCCTCCCGACGGCTCCTTAGCGCGTTGAGGGCTTGGCCTCGGGATGCGGCAGGACTCCTTGGTGCTTGCTGCACTCTCCTCCTTCCTCTCGCCTAGGGATGTCCTGCAGGCACTGGCGGGACACATCCCAGGAAGAGCATGGCTGTAGGACGAAGATACGCTTTGAGTCCTCGGGGTCCCTCAAGCTCCCTGAGAACACTGAAGGGGGTGGGGGTGGGGGGGATGAGGAAGAACAGGCCCCTGGTGGCGAGGGGCAGGGACTTCTCCTCACTTGAGGGTTCATGGCTGGCCTTCCCCCTTAGTGGCCGGCGTGCTTCCTGCCCTGCCCTTGGGTCTGGCCTACGTTTAATAAATCTCACTTGCCAACTTGGGTGCCGTTTGGTCCCTTTGCCCTTGCTCCCAATGGCACGCGGAGCCTGCTGGGGCACCCTGTTTCTCCCCCGTGACAGGCTTACCCCGCGCCGTTCCAGCAGCCAGTATGCCCACCGCCTCATCCCTCCTGCCGAACTGGCACAGGGGACAGGGAAAATACGACCGACTGCCAGCCCCCACGACTCCTCCTGCAGGCTGGCCATGAGGATATGCTTTCCCCATGCTTTTGCCTCCCCACGTGCACAGGAACCCTGACCTCTGTTTGCTGATTAACTTGAAGGCCAGAGAGCTGCCAAGGCTCAAGGCAAGGCCCAGGTCAAACAGAGTGACAACGTTGCTGACCTTTGCCAGCCACCATGGTCACCACACTAGACCTTTGGGAAGAGCCCTGGGCTTTCTCATTGCCCGGTCTCTCCACCTCCCCTGAGCCCAGTGGCCTCACTGACACCTACACCCCATGTTCATAAAACTGTTGGGATAACAGCCACGGGGTGAGGCATGTCTGGCTTGGGGCAGATGCTCCCTGGGAAGACACCTGGGGACGGAGAGGCAGCCAGCAGCCGAACCCAGCCATGTTGGAGCTGGTGGGCCGCATGAGCCTGGCAGCGTCGTCACCCTGCCCAGCTCTGTGGGCCGGGCGGTAAGACATGCCGTGTGCTGCTGGCCCCCGCCACTTCTCACCAGTGTCCCTCCTGTGGGTGACCTGCGTATGCCCATGCCCTCACAAAAAAAAAGCCTGCAGGAAATCCTCGGGGACTGGCCGTGTGCCATGGGCGGGAGGTCCGGCAGGGTCACCCCGATGGCTCTGGCTGTGACAAAACCTCTCGTTTTTATTGCAAGTCACACTCCAGCCTCTACGCGCTGTGCAAGCAGCACTTCGCGCGGGTGGTGCATGGTGGGACATACCCAAACACAAAACACCCCACGCTTTGCACCATGCGCGCGGCAGCATGTCACCAGACTTGGGCTCCGGCCCGCTCTTGCCTGCGCTGTGAGCCACGTGCTGCCCTGTGCCCCAGGGCGCCTTGTGCGTGCTGCAAGCCCTTGCCTTTGGCCGTGGCAAAGGCAAAACCCTCTCTAAGCTTGACTGCTTAAACTGCACATCCCTGAAAGCCGGCAACAGGATGGAGGTGACACGTGACGGGACAGAAGAAATAAACCTCCAGCTGACCTGAGCCATCTGCCTACCTCCAGGTGAGGGGCTGCATGGGGGTTTGCTCGTGGCCGGCGCGAGGGCTGTCTGCACAACGCGGTGAATGCAAAGGGGGTCCTGGGCACAGAGGTGAATTCCAAAAAGCTACGCATAGAAGTGAAACCCCAGAGAGCGGGAAGGGGCAGGCAACCCCCGCAGGAGCCGTGGGGCTAGCAGCGACCCTTGGCAGCCAGCACCTTGCGGGAAAGTCCTCTGAATGAAACGGCATCGCCTCTGGCACAAGGAGACCCTGCAGCCTCCCGTGGTCCTTCTCCTACTCAAGCACAGCTGGGCACCTCATCCCCAGCAGACAGGGGTGCACTTGCAGCAGAGGACAGGGAGGTTGGGACCCCCTGGTCACACACGTGCCATGCAGAGGCTGCTGGCATGGGACGTGTCCTCCCCTGTGGCCTTGGGCTCTGTACCGCAGAGGCACAATTCTGTGTTTGGGACTCTGACACTGCTGTCACCACGAGATGGAGGTGTTGCTTGCTGCACGCCAGCAGCAGGAGATGAACCTGCTGGGCCGCCTTCCTCCTCCTCTCTGCTGTCCCAGAAGCACGGGGCTTAGAGGCAGGAGCAGCTTCAATGTGCCAGCTCTGCTGGAGGACACGTCGGGGCAGTCCAGAACCAGCGGAGCCTGCATGAGGCGTAGTGGCACAGCCAGGACAATCCCATGAGATGTGCAGGAAGCCCCAGAGCCTGGCAGGGCCGCCCTGCTGCAGTCCTTGCATTGCCACCCACCTGGCCAACCCGTACCCCCTCATGCAGGCTGAGTGACGACCCTCATCCCTCCATTCCCTCCCTCCTGGAGGCACGCAGCCTTGGGTCACATCAGCCCCAGCACCTCTGAGGAGTTCTGGAGTGCGTGCATGCTGCGTCGGACTCTGTCGCATCCCCTTGCCCCAGATTCATGCTCCCCTACCCCGTGGCTCCCCTTATTACCCTCTGAACCCCAGTGCCCCCCAAGTGACAAGACCCCTGCTTATGGACATGACACCGAAGGGGCTGGCATTCAGTGGGCTGGCAGCACGGCTGGGTGGTCAGATGCACTGACCCCTGTCCTGGAAGCCCTCTCCTGCCATCCGTGGTCCTGTGGCTGGCTGCAGACCTCTCAGCCTGAGAGCTGTGGCCAGCATGCCCGGCCCGACGGTGGCGTGAGCAACTGTCCCACTCTGCTGAATGGGCCTCCTGGCCGGTGCTTTGCCCAGTCCCTGGTAGCAACCGTGAGGCACGGCGTGAGAGCTGAAGATCTGCTGAACTAGCCACATCTCCCACCCATTTTGGCACAGCTGAAGATGACCTCAGCACCATCGTGTGCCACCAGGCGAGCTGGGCTAAGTGCCAGTCCCTGGAGCACCACATCTCTTGCCTGCCCACAGGTCCCCTTGGCACTGCAGCCTTTGCCCCACACCCAGCTTCACGCAGGCCCTCAGAAGACTGGTGTGCGGTGTGCCTGCTGCAGCCAGCCGGGGTTAGGAGACCCGACTGCCTCAGCGGTGAGCCGGCTGGTGTGCTGAGAAGGACAAACAGCTGGATTCATCACGAGAGGGTGAGTTACACACAAAGATGAGGAGACATGTGGCCTGGTGGGACCGGTCAGTAGAGCCTTAAGTGACGTGAAGGGACTGCTTGGGCAAAACGTCAGCACAGCTCAGCCGGGGAGCTCAGATTTCTTTAGACATCTTATTACTCAACTGCACCCTCCTGTAGGGAAGAGGCAGGTGTGGGACCACCGGCTACCTGTCTCGTTGGAAGCGTGCCACTCTGGGGAAGCCTGAATGCCATAACCCCCGAGATGGCCTCTGCTCATGCAGTTTCTCACATGAATGCTGATGTTTACCGTCACGCCAGGATGTCCATGCCTGGCCCTTCATGAAACAGCTTGGCATGGCCCAGCACACGGGGATGCTCACCAGAACAGCACGCGACGGCACCCTGTGGCTCCACTGCCCCCTGCCCCTGCCTGCACCAGGCTGCTTTTGTGACACCACGCCTGTCTGGGGACAGGGGCAAAGCCACCTCTCTCCTTTCCAAAGCCTACGGCAGAGACATCAGCCATGGTACCTGGCCCTGTGTCACTGTGCCAAGCCCTGAGCCCAGCAGCCCTCCGGGGTCAGCTCCCAGTTTGGGCACGTGAGGCAGCATGCTGCCGCACAACAAGCTGCTGACTTTTAATAACTTATTCTGGCTGGTTTCTTGAGACTGAGATTTTATAGCCTGTTAGCGCCGAGTGTGCACTAATGCCTTTGGATGTTTGTCAAACAAGAAAGACAGGGAAGGCACAGGGAAATAAATTACATTTGAGCAAGAGCACATTCTGCATACACAGCTGCTTGTGCAAAGGTCACTGGGACCATTAGCCCCATCGGACAGTGGCAGCAAAGGGCCCTTATGCCATAATAATTCCCTGTCCCAAGGAGAAAACCTATCAACACTATTCACAGTAACCAGTCTAGTTGCAGGGCAGATTGTGAACACCTCAGGGATCCCCCAGCAAGCGACTTTAGCAAATGCCCCTTTTCACGCAGCCTCTTCTATACATAAAGCCACAGGTTCCAAGTTGCTACACTTTATGAGGATTAGGATGCACACTTGGAGACATCCTTAAAGCCAAGAGAAAAGCCCAAAGCGTCTTGCACCGGCTGCTGCTAGTCACAAATGCCTGTTGCAGAAAAGCAGGGCTCTTTAGGCTCATGTTGGGCCCCATAGCTGATGCTGGTGGGGGTCTCCTGGTACAACCCCCAGGCTGCTCATCTCACATACTCTTTCATATTCACAGCAAGCACTGGCCTGGTAAGCGGATGCACACTTACCATCAGCATCATGATTTTACATGGAAAAAACAGTGGCAAAGCCAGCTCTGACCTCCTCCCAGCCGCGTTCTGTGGCATAAAAGCATCCCTGTCTCCCCGCTGCCACAGGCAGGTACCGCCACTGCTGTCGACCTCCTGCAGCCCTCGCCACTATGCAGCAGTGCTGCAAGCACAATGCCCCACCTTGCATGGAGCCCTGCCGCTGCCTGGGGAGCCGGTTCTGCCCCTCACCTCGGAAGCAGGACGAAGAGAGGTCATGCCACATGCTGCGCTGCTTGCCTTCCCCACTCCTTGAAACCTGTCCCATCCATTTATCCTCTCCTCCTGCTCTTCCCCAGCTGCCTCCCGGCCAGGATGGCTGGCCACTGCTGCTGTGACAGATGCTAAGTAAGGAGCTAAGCAAGGAGATGCTAAAGTGGCAGCTCATACACCAATGTGACAATTACATATAGTAATTAGCCTGCACAGTAATTTCTACATGAGGAAATGATGGCAGATGTGGATAATGGCTCCTTCTTCACGCGCTGACAAACCCGTGGTGAGGCAGGCTTATTAATGACCACGCACCAGGCGATGGGCGCGCAATTTATGGCAAACATCTTTGCTTTCCAAGCTGGAAATGGCAGCCTGTGTAGCTGCTCCTTTCCCTTAGCCTACACAGCATCTATTCACAGAAGTGCCCCCCACTCCCAGCTTTGGCTCCATCTTTCCACATGCCCTCTCGGCCGTGCGTGGCAGCACCACTCTGCCAATATCAACAGGCCTGTGCCTGCCCACTCCCGTGCTCTGCCAGCGGCAGGAGGTGGGATTCAGGAGCTGTTCTTGGTGATGCACAGATGAACAGGGCTCCCCAGCCTCACCTGCTCCAGTTCGCCAGCCCCCCAGCTCACTTTGCCAGATGTTGGAGCCTTTTGTGCCACTGTTGACGATGGCTGAGTGGATTTCCTCTGCACCTCAGCTTGCTAGTCTTGTCTGCAATAGCTTCCCTGTCCCACCACCCCCGGAGAGTTTTCTTGCCTCCTTTCACCTCATACACGATGCTCTTCCACACACTAGGCAGTGCGTGTTCATGGACAGCACACTAAACACCATCCCTGTCAGAGAGATCCCAGGCACAAAAAGCAACATGCAACGCACAAGTGTAAACAACCAGATGCCTCTGGTGAAAGCCCTTAGCTGCTGCCCACAGAAAACATATACAACCAGAAAATGCCTCTGGTGAAAGCCCTTAGCTGCTGCCCACAGAAAACATATACAACCGCTGTCCTCCTCTGATGAAAACTCTGAGGCCAAACCCACAAGTGAGATGATGTCTTCCTCAGACCTGCCAATGGCCCCCGACGGCACGGAAATGCCACCCATCTCTCTTGTCGGGAGCTAGGCTGTGCTGCTGACCTGCCTGCCTGATCTGCCTGGTTTTGGCATCGTTTCCTGGACAACTCTTTGCAAATCTGTCCGCACCACTGAATGTCTGTGCTGGCATCTTCTCTGCAGCAGGGGCTAACTCACCTAACCCCTCAAAACAGATGCATCTGCCCAAGAGCCCATCCTGAGGTGGCAGAAAGGCGCAGCCATCCCTGGCTGGCTCCCTTTGCAAGGGGATGCTGACAACTGGCTGATGCTGCCAATGGCAGACCACGGTTGGGATTCTTTGGAGCCCCCACGCCCTGATGATTGTGCCCTCTGCCTTGGCCGAGGTATCTGGAGATGAACATCCCCGTGCCCGCATGCCCTACACCGCTTGGCTTTTCTTCGTTAAGAAAATATTCACACACCCTCACCCCAACATGAATATGTGTATATATAAATCTGTACAATTTTTATGTGTGTGTGTACACATTTTTATATGTAAACATATTTTCTGGTATATTTACAATAAATATTTATATTAAATATATTTTATACACGTATTTATACACACATCTAAATGTGTATATAAATATATATATATTTACATGCATATAAATATATATATATTTATACACACATCTAAATGTGTATATAAATATATATATATTTATATGCATGTAAATACACACACAAGTATCTATATATATACACACACTTACTTTGTATATGCTTCATAAATGTGTGTATATAAGACCCATGAATGAGCTTCTGCTGACTCCTGGTGGAGGAAGACCCTGTCTGAGGGCTCCATTTTTTAAAAAGGACAGTGTGACCGGAGCCTGGAGGGACACATACTTCAGCTGATGCATAGGAAACCAACAATACTTAAAACCATCCATGCTTGCATGAAATGCAATACTATATGGAGCCTGTAAATGCTCCAGTAGATTTATTGCTACATAAAAGGGGCTGCAGACACAGGAGAGGGATGTGGCTACTGCATTATACCGGTCCCGCTGCATCAGGCTCCCAGGGAATGTTACCCCCACAAGACACCCCTCTCTCGGCTAGGAAGTGTCCACGCCTCTTGCAAAACACACGCTCATCAGTGCGGTAGCGCTACCAGTCCTTAGCCAAGGATGCCTGGGAGTGGACCCTGTCTGCCCTAAGTGTGAGACTGGGCACTGTCAGTGCCCTTCGACCGCACAAGTGGCCAGTGCCATCTGCAGAGCGAGTGGGAACGATCATGACCCCGCTCGCTAAGCAAGCTACCTGTGATGCGGTTGCCTTACGATGGGAACATGTACCCAAGGACACATTTACATTCCTGGCTCAAAGCCGTACTGCCACGAAGTGCAGCCCCGAACAGCACCATGGCACCGCAGGAAACTGCCAGAAAGGTGGAGGTTCCCTCATCTCCGGTCAGGAGAACTCGAGAGACCAGCAGCAGACCCAGCGATGCTTTGCAGTCCCTAGCTATTTACCTTTTTATCTGGGCATGGATCGAACCTGTTACCCTTGGATCCATTCAAAACCCCCACGGATGCAATGCCTGCCTTGCCTCCACCTACACATAGGGGGAAAACATCACCGCAGCACCCCTGGTGCGACCGTCCCCCAAAGGTACGGTGTGCTCTGTGCTCGCGTGGCACGGACCTGGCTCTCCCGAAGCCTCTTGGTCCACGGGGCCACGGGCTCCTCCCTGGTGGCTTCCACGCAGGCAGAGCCTGGCTGATTCTGGGTGCGTGGAACAGGCACCGAGACGCAGGGCTGCGTGTGCCTGGCAACTTGGAAGCCTCCAGCCCTGCGAGGAGCTAGCCTTGCTGACAAAACACGTTATGGGTTTGGCAGATGACCTGTCCCTCCCCAGGTACGGTGTCCTTCCCAACACCCACTGCGTCACCCTGCTGTGTGAGTGGGCTGAGACAAAACTGGAGCCTGCTGCTTGCGTGTGCAAATGGAACGCACCCTCCAGCAGCACCTTCTGCTCCATTTGGCAGGCCTGCTGCCCTTCAGAACCGCATCAGCCTTGGGCTCTCCTTCCCACACGGTGCTGCCTTCCTCTAAGGTAGCTGCAAGCGATTTTTTAAGAGGCTGCTTTACTTGTGGAACTACAAAAAGGTCAATCTGCCTGGAAAACGGCTCCCTTATAAAAGACATTGCATTTCCGTGCCTCAGTCTCAAGGGTACTGTTTTTACCTTGGGCACAGATTAATAAAAACCCCCGCCCTCCCACTGAGCATCCCCAGGACCCACATCAGGACCTTCTTGCTACACAAGGGAACTCAGCACACCAGGCTGTGACTCCAGCCTGTCTGCCTGGTGCTCAGTCAGAAAATCTGGGGCACTCTCGTGCACCATTGCTGCTCTGGGGGCAAAAGTCACGCAGGGGGGCCGAGACCTCTCTCTTCTACCATCGCAGTGCTGTCACTCCAACCCCCCCTGGCCCAGCTCTCACCTGTGCCGCTTGCTGGTCAGGTGCTGGACACAGACTGGGAGGGAGGTGCTGCAGCATAATATGCAGCACAATGTGACCTTGCCAGGCTTGCAATGCCAACCACACTGCATTTTGCCCTAGTTTGCAAGGGATTTCTTCCCAGCCTGTCTGTTCATTCATTAGTGACCTGCAGGGCTTGGTTTATGCCCCACTGAGAGATTTGTTGTACGCTGATGTACTCTTTGCTGGGTAAAAAAACCAGCTGGATGGCTGGGCCCGATGAGTGGTGGTGAATGGAGTCAAATCCAGTTGGCGGCCAGTCCCAAGTGGTGTTCCCCAGGGCTCAGTACTGGGCCCAGTTTTGTTTAATGTCTTTGACAGTCTGGACAAGGGGATTGAGTGCACCCTCAATGTGTCTGCAGACAATACCAAGTTGTGGGGGAGAGCGCTGATCTGCTGAAGGGCAGGAAAGCTCTACAGAGGGATCTGGGCAGGCTGGGCGGATGGGCTGAGGCCAGCTGTATGAGGTTCAACAAGGCTGAGTGCCAGGTCCTGCATGTGGGTCACAACAACCCCACACAAGAGCCACAGGCTTGGGGCAGAGTGGCTGGAAAGCTGCCGGGCAGGAAAGGACTTGGGGGTGCTGGTTGACAGCTGGCTGAACATGAGCCAGCAGTGTGCCCGGGTGGGCATGGTGGCCAACAGCATCGTGGTTTGTGCCCGAAATAGCGAGGCCAGCAGGACCAGGGCAGTAATCATTCCCTTGTACTCAGCACCGGTGAGGCTGCACCTTGAATCCTGTGTTCAGTTTGGGGCACCTCATGATAAGAAAGACATTGAGGTGCTGGAGCGTGTCCAGAGAAGGACAACAGAGCTGGGGAAGGGGCTGGAGCAGCTGAGGGAACTGGGGGTGTTTAGCCTGGAGAAAAGGAGACTTGGGGGGACCCTATTACTCTCTACATCTACCTGACAGGAGGCTGTAGCGAGGATGGTGTCCATTTCTTTTCCCAGGTAACAAGAGACAGGATAAGAGGAAACAGCCTCAAGTTGCAGCAGGGGAGGTTTAGATTCGGTATTAGGAAAAAATTCTTCACCAAAAGGGTGGTCAAGCTCTGGAACAGGCTGCCCAGGGAAGTGGTGGAGTCACCATCCCTGGAGGTATTTATGATGTGTAGTTGTGGTGCTTAGGAATATGGTTTAGTGGTGGGCTTGGCAGTGCTGGGGTAATGGTTGGACTTGATCTTAAAGGTCTTTTCCAACCTAAACAATTCTATGCTTCATTGATTTGGCTCCTCTGGCGAAAAGGCTGCTAATTGCTCATATCAGAACGGGAAGACCCACAGATCAAGGCCTCAGTGACTGTTCAGAGCAGTACCTTGCAGGGCTTCCCAAGGGCTGGGCACGGTGGCACACAGACACAACTCGGCTGCACCAAGCTCCCATGTCCACGCCAGATGGGATTGCTCCTCAAGCCTCTGCTCCCTCAGCAGACACCTGATCTCAAAAACACAATATGTGGTGGCCCAAAGGGGGAGCTCAGATGTCCCGTCCCCTGAGACTTTGGTTCAAAGGCAGGTCCTGCTGAGACTGGACACTTTGCTCTTTGAAAGCTCCCTGCGTCCTGTGACACTGCAATGAGGTTCCACTTTCCCTGGACAGAAGCTCTCTTGCTTCCCAGATGAGCCAGAACAAAAGGGAATGACCGTCCCTGCCCAGAGCCCTGCCTGCTGGACACACACCTTGATCCGCTCGCACCAGCAGTGACCCACGTGTGGCCCTTCCTGCGGCAGTGTGGCTCTCGTCCGCGCCACAGGGCTCTCCGCCACGGCAGGGCTGAGACCAGGCTCCCACGGTGGGGCGGGCTGGTTTACACCCTGATTCAACTCCAGCAACAGGCAATGGAACAGCTCTACCCGCTCTCCCGTTGAGGCTCCGCGAGGGAAGGGTGTTCTGGCCCCCGCGGTCCCCTAAACACTCCGAGACCTCTAGAGCTGCACCAG
The DNA here is from genome assembly GCF_017639655.2 of Falco naumanni. Taxonomy (NCBI): domain Eukaryota; kingdom Metazoa; phylum Chordata; class Aves; order Falconiformes; family Falconidae; genus Falco; species Falco naumanni. Next base: position 7,748,727 of record NC_054069.1, read on the forward strand.
GGAAAGGTGAGGGGGAGAGGGGAAGGAAAACCAGGGGGCCGGGGGCTCCTCAGCTCGCTCTTGGAGTTCACAGTATTTGCCACTGATGAAATCCAGATGGACCTTAAAATAAACTCTGCTCTGTTCCCTCTGCCCTTTACAGCAGGAGGCAGGTTCTTTTTTTCAAGAAACAAAAAATACCTTGGCACAGGAAATGTGTATTCCCCTCCACAAAGAAGGAGCTCTTCAACTGCTCGCATTTACCAGCGCTAGGTTCTCCCGAGCAGTCCTTGCTGCGCTCTCTCCCTCATGCCCATCCAGTGGCCTGGCGGGAGGTAGTCCCACAGGGAGGGACAGGGACCCATCTTGGCTCTGTGCACGAGCAGACGCTGCATTGCTCGAGGTGCCCTGCGAAGAGTGTGAAACAGCACTGGGAGGAGGGTGGTGGCCCCCTCCGCGCATCCATTTCCTCCATTTAGAAACTGCTACAAAGCCAGTTCCTCGTTTCTTCCTACTCATTCTGTTCTCCCGCTGTTCCTTATTTTCGGGGGTCTTTGGCAGATGGAGCAGGTAATTTTGCAGACAACAGGATGGATGCTCGGAGGCAGCAGTGCTTTTGGGAAATGCCGCGGCCTTTTTGGGTCCCTCTCACCTGTCTGCCACATCCACTCCCGAGGGCAACTGGCTGTAGGCATTCCCAACAATAAACCCCCCTTACTGACCCTGCCCTCGCCCACAGTGACCTCCAGTCCTCCGGAGGGACTGAGTCAAGACTGCTAAAAGCTTTATTAGGAGGGCTTATCATTGTATTGACTCAATAATTGAAATACACTAAGTAGGTTTCTAGGTGAAAGCACCTCAGGGAAAGCTCTGGACAATATTTCTGCTATTAAAGCAAGGAAAATAAGGGGAAGCAAGACTACCTTGGGCTGTCCGTGGGATTTATAAGCTCCCATTCCTTCACTGTCGGGTCATATCCATTTTCTCTGAAGATTTCCTGACAGCACCAGAAATGCCAGAATGGCACCCAGCGCACAAGGTGAAGGAGACGTAACCCACTAGTCTGTTCTCAGCACTTCTGAGACAAAAGAGTACAAAAGCAGGTAAGGCCTTTTCTTAGCAGCAAGACTATGGCCAGAAAAAACTCCTCTGACTTCCAGAGACAAGCAACTGGCACAGCTCAGCTCTCCCAGCACCTCCCACAGTCACCCCACTTCCCATCCCCCTTGGCAGGGGGGACCTGTGGAGAAGTGGGGACAACCCCTCAGCCCGGTGTGGCAGAGCGGGTGGCAGGTGCCTGCTCGGGCTGGCTTGGCCAGACATGGCAGCAAAAGGAGACTGCACCAACAGCAGGGGGGAGGGGGAGGAAACCCAGAGACCTTTGCCTTGTCACCGGCATTTGTAAACAGGACTTGTTTTCCTTGCACTGTCCTAGACTCCCGAGGCATGACCTCAGCTGGACAAGTCACACAACAGGTAACCCCTGAGGATGGGCTGTAATGTCTCTGGTGTCTGGCACGAGCAGAGCTCGCGCCTCAGGTGCACAGGCCACATATTCACGCTAAGCGCAGCGCTGAGACGAGCCAACATCTTCTGCCAAATGCGGACCCTGAGACTGAGCCGCACGTCCCTCCGGCCGGCAGGACGGCTGGACACTGACCACCAGGAGCCCACACAGGGCCGGCCCCGGCCCTTCCCTGCCACCTGGGCACAAACCTGCTGCTCTTCTCCTGCCTCAAATTCCCACTCCCCCTTCCCACCCCTACTCCATAACACCCGGGACGTGGCACTGCCCAGCACTAAAAACCAGCTCTGCATTAAAAAGATTTCCTTTGGTGTGGCTGCAAGAGCCCTGGGCAGGGATGGAGCAAGCTGCTCTCTGGCAGGGATGCACGAGAGCTGCATCTCACGGGCTGCGGCAGCACTGGGGAAATCCCCAGGTCCGGCAGTCCAGCGCTGTCCTGCCCCGACAAACCAGGGCCGCGGCCACCGGCAGCAGTCCTGCACCGCCACCGCACAGGCACGCGTCACCGCCGCCCAGCCACGATTTGTGAGGGCTGCACAGGCACGGTACCTATGCTGGATGTTTTATGGGGGAGCATGCAGCTGGCTAACTTGAGCCTGGGTGGAAAAAGCCGCTCTGCTGGCACAACTTGGACCCGCCTGTCAGGTGCCATGGGTGGGAGATGTGGCAGGAAGGCCCAGAGGGACCCCAGGGCCTCCAGCTTCCCGCTCCTGCCGGCAGCTGGGGTGAGACAGCACTCACCACCCCAGCTCTGCCTCGTGGGAAAACGGCAGAAATTGGGGCGAGGAGCTCTGGGGGCTACAAGAACCATACCAGGGGAGGCCTGTCACCATAACATATGAAATCACTTGCGCCCTTTCCTCTCGACATGTCTCTCGACATCCATCCACGCATCCATCTGGATGTTCCCACCCAGAGGCAGGCACAGCTCCTCACTGCACCCAGCCTGCCCTCTGGGCGACCAGTTCCCAGCCCCATGTCACTGGCCGGGGAAACTGCGTACCCGAAACCGCCCCCTGGCAGCACCATAGGGCTTGGGCAAAAACTGGACACAAAGCTAAAACTGGATACGAAGCGTTACTGTTAACCCACAGGGTAATCTTTGCAGTCCTGCAGGGGCACCCGTGGGAGGAAAGGGGCAGTGAGGGCTTTTTTTGGAGGGGTGGCAGGAAAACCTCATGAATCCCCCAGCCAGAAGCAGCTGTATGTTTTTATTTGATTCCCTTCGACTTTTTTCCCTTCGACTTTTTTCCCTTCCCTCCCCTTCCCTTCGACTTTTTTCCCTTCCCTCCCCTTCCCTTCGACTTTTTTCCCTTCCCTCCCCTTCCCTTCGACTTTTTTCCCTTCCCTCCCCTTCCCTTCGACTTTTTTCCCTTCCCTCCCCTTCCCTTCGACTTTTTTCCCTTCCCTTCCCTTCCCTTCCCTTCGACTTTTTTCCCTTCCCTTCCCTTCCCTTCGACTTTTTTCCCTTCCCTTCCCTTCGACTTTTTTCCCTTCCCTTCCCTTCCCTTCGACTTTTTTCCCTTCCCTTCCCTTCCCTTCCCTTCCCTTCGACTTTTTTCCCTTCCCTTCCCTTCCTTTCCCTTCGACTTTTTTCCCTTCCCTTCCCTTCCCTTCCCTTCGACTTTTTTCCCTTCCCTTCCCTTCCCTTCGACTTTTTTCCCTTCCCTTCCCTTCCCTTCGACTTTTTTCCCTTCCCTTCGACTTTTTTCCCTTCCCTTCCCTTCGACTTTTTTCCCTTCCCTTCGACTTTTTTCCCTTCCCTTCCCTTCGACTTTTTTCCCTTCGACTTTTTTCCCTTCCCTTCCCTTCGACTTTTTTCCCTTCCCTTCCCTTCGACTTTTTTCCCTTCGACTTTTTTCCCTTCCCTTCCCTTCGACTTTTTTCCCTTCGACTTTTTTCCCTTCCCTTCCCTTCAACTTTTTTCCCTTCCCTTCGACTTTTTTCCCTTCCTTTCCCCTCCGTTCGACTTTTTTCCCTTCTATTTGCCTTGCTTCCATTCACTTCCATTTTACTTGACTCCTTTCCCTTCCCTTCCATCGTATTCGATTTTTTTTCACTCTCATTGCAGTCGACTTTTTCTCCCCGCCCTCCCGTTCCATTCGCCGTTTCCCCCCGGGCCGCTGCCCCGTGGGCTCCCAGCGCGGGGGCGGCCGTGCCGTGCCGTGCCGTGCCGTGCCGTGCCGTGCCGTGCCGTGCCGTGCCGGGGGCGGGCGGGGCTCTGCCCGGCTGCACATTCTGTCCGGGCGGCGGCGCGGCTCCCGCTGCTGCGCTGCGCCCGCCCGCCCCGGCGGCACCAACATGGCGCCGCCGAGCAGCGGCGGGGCGCGCCGGGCCGCCCCGCTCCCCCGCCGGCTCCTGCCGCTCCTGCTGCTGCTGCTGCCGGCGGCGGGCGGCCGCGGGGCCCCGGCCGGCCCCCCCGCCCTGCTGCTGCGCGCCCCGCCGCCCGCCGCCGAGCCCCCCGCGGGGCCGCCGCGCCGCGCCGCGCCCGCCCGAGCCCATCCAGGTGTACGGACAGGTGAGGGGGGCGGGGGGGAGGGGGGGGGCACGGCGGCATCGCCCGCGGAGCGCTGCCCCCCGCCTGCTGCGCGCCGCGGGGGGGCGGCAAGGCGCAGCCCCGGGCCCCGGGTGGGGCGGCGGGGAGCCGGCCCCGGGGCGGGGGCGGGGCGGGGGGGCGCGCTGGCTGCCCGGAGAACAGCCGCCGCGCTTGCGGGGGTCCCGCAGCCCCCGGTCGCAACTTGCCCGGCCCCGAGTGGCCGCGGGCAGTCGGGCTCGGGGCCGGCCCCTGCCCCGGCAGGTCCGTGTCCGGCGCTGCGGGACGTGCCGGGCGCCCCGGGGTGCTGCGCTGGGCGCCGCGGCGATGCGGGGCGGGGGGCGCCGTGCCCTTCGCTCCAGGGGCTCCGCTGCCGCCGCGCTCGGGGAGGGGGGGAGGGGCCGCTCACCGCAGAGCGCCAGAAGCTGCGGTCCGAGCGCATCCCCGCCCGGGCGCGGCGCGCTGGCAAGTTTTGCTGCCGGGACCACAAGGGCTGCCCCTCGCCCCCCGCTTCCAGGCAGCCACCGCTGCGGGGCCGGCGGGGAGTGACACCCGCTCTGCCAGGGTGCCTGCTGCGGGAAGCCTCAGCCTTAACAAGCCTGCTCCATCCGCGAGCTGCCTGCGCGCTCCACTACACCAAGCTGCTGCACTTGACCCTTCCAGCTTACACTACCTGTCTCCCATCGTGTGCCCAAAAGCTGCCGGGGGAGCAGGGGGTGGGTGGGGGGCAGCCCACGGAGTGCTGAGGCATGCTTGGGGAGAGGCTTCAAGCCTTCAGCGACATCCACATTTGCCTCCTCAGCTAGCGCTTCCCCTTCTGGGTGCCTTATAATTTCTCCCCTTTTTGCTGCTGGTAGGATGGGAGGGAGCCGGCCGCAAGCCCTAGAGCAGCTGGAGGGGCCACGCGCAGGGCTGGTGCTGCTCCTGAAGCCCTGCTCCTGTCCCCCCATTTAGGGAATGGGAAAAGCTGTTCCTCCTCCCCTTGAAAATCTGCTTCACCTCCTCAACATTTGGCCATTTTTAGCCTAACACAGCTACCCCATTTTAGGAAAAAAAAACCCCAACCCATGACGCTTGCCTCTCATCTACAGAAAGACGTTTGTAGCAGTTTCCCTTCCATCTCGCTGTAGCTTTCATCTAACTCACCTGCCCGGGTCAGCTGGAGAGCTGCTTTGGCAGGAGCAACCTCTTATCACCTGGATGTGCAGCTGCGGATCTAAGAGAGTGCGGTAACCCCAGTGCTACCCAGAGCAGGGCGGATAGGAAGCAGAGGAGTTAAGTGGTTTGCCACTGTTTGGTCTTTCCTTCTTGCCTTAAGCTTTCAGAGGGGATTTGCCTGCAGAACAGCATCACTTTCACTGTTGACATGGCACAGGGTTTCAGGCTAGCATACAAAACCTGGTTGTTCCGCTGTTTTGGGACAGGATGCACAAATTTTAAAGCCCAGGTAACTACGCATCACCAGGAAGAGTTTATTGGCACTAAACAACAGTTCTGAGTTCTCCCAAACGCTACAGTGCTTTAAATCAGGGTCTGCTGTAATAACAGGGACAAGAGAGTGCCTGCGTGTCGTAGCCTCCATTACAGATCTGACTGCACAGGATTACTAACGCCTAGAAAGCCAGAACACTGTGCAGTGCTGTGCTCAGGGGTCTCACACACCTAGTAATCCCCATGACTCCCCTCACCCAGGTCACTGGTGCTCCAATACCAGCAGAAAATTACGCAGTCACAAAAGCAGTCCACTCGCAGGGACATCATTGTAAGGGGCAGTGCTTGGGCTGAGCATCCTAGAGCTGTGCCATCGCAGTCCCTTATCTGCGACCCATCTTGCTCCTGTGTTTGGCAGGTCGCCTGGCCATATGCTGTGCGCTGGCTCACACCCCAAAACTCCCTGCCCTTCCCTGGCTCTTGACTGCAGCCCCAACACATCCTCATGGGACAGCTTAGAGCCCAGGCTCAGCTTAGAGGTGAAAGAAAGCGCATCATGGGAGGTCAGTGCTGCCTGTTGCTGATGCGGGTGATGTTGCCAGGGGACTGGAGGGAGGGGGAGGGACACATCACGTTATCTGGAAGCAAGGAGGGGAAAGATAGTTCAAACCCTTTGTGGTTCCTTAAGAGCCAAATGCAGCTTACTCGGCACCATCTATAACAGGCTCAGAACAGTCTTGCCCTAGACTCCAAAGACAGAAGCACAGAACGTTACTTGGATTCCTCAATGATCTGGATCACCACTGCTTGCATCTTTGCTGGGCAGGCTTGTGTGTGTCACCACAGCAAAACTTTCCAGGAACCTCTAGCAAATAAGAAAAGTAGCCTAAACCCCTGTGCCTTTGGGGCTTTTCTGACTCCAAAGCACCAGCAACCAAGAGACCAAATGCATGACTCCAGAGACAGTCAGCTCAGAGACAGAGCAGGGTTTGTTGCCTTGCACAGCCCTCACCTCTACAGGACTCTTGGTGAGCGTTACAATGGACGGACTGTTAATGAAGCAGGCACTGACATGAAACAGCTTTTCTAGGGTTCCACTAACAGCAGAGAAGCATCCCCAGGGCAAGACAACTGCTGCTCACCCCCCACCCCAGGGCCAGCAGCACTCTCTGAACCCCTTGTGGCAACCACAGCACTGTGCCCTGCCCTCCTCTTCCTAGCCCCTGGGTACCGAGGCAGCGGCTCCTCTGCAGCCCACCCTCCCACCCCTCAGCAGCCTCCCTGCTCAGACTTGGACACAGGTACTCAGCTCCAGGCCTTTACATTTCCAGGGCACATCCCCACCATCCCACACAAATCCCATGCCCTCTTAGGGGAGGGCCAGCCACGAACCCCATCACCTGCAAGGTCTTTGCTTAGTGAGAGAATCAAGGAAAAGGACAGTAGGCACTTTGGATGCCTACCTGTGTGCTGGGTTGAAACGCTTTCTGTGACCATGAGGCTGGCTGTCTAGGAGTGTCATGATGTAGCTGAGCAGACAGCACAGAAAAGCACCGGGGTAGGAGGCTGGCCCCTGCCTGCCGATCCTGAGGGGTGGGGGAGAAGATCACAGTTACAGAGAGCTGGGCTGCTAATACAGGTCTAGACATACAGGTCTAACTTTTATCCGCAGATATCCCTTTCCCTTCTTTGCAAAGGGCTTATCTGAAACCTCCCCCCAAAAGCACACAATCCACAAGAAACCTTTGCCTTAAGCTGGGAGAGAAGACACCCTACCTAACTGCTGGCAGCTCCTGCAGCAGCCAACTCGCCCTCTTTGCTGTGGCTGCAAGGCCTTGAGCTTCTCCCCATACTGCTGACCTGTGCGCAGCCATTGCCTCTGCACATCCCCTGATCCGGCAGCTTGGCTGGCCCTAACAGCAGCACATCCTTTCCCCTTCCAGAGGGACCTAATTAATTGCTCTCAAGCTTCCTGTTTCCTGGTGATAACCAATCCTGCCTTTGAGGAGAGGGACCAGGTTTTCATCATTTCCAGGCCATTTACTACAAAATGACCTTTGGTAAGCCCACCTGCATGATGGTAACACTCCCTGCCCCTCTGCACTGATGAAGACCTGAGATGAACTCCTCAGCTGCTAGTGCTTGGAGTACCACATGCTGCTGCAGCCTGCGTTAGATTAAAACTGATGCTGCACCATGATGCTGCTTTGTCTTTCAGACAGAAGTTTTTCAAGACAGCTGAGGAAAATGTCTCCCATTAACATAACACCACAGCGACGATTTTGCGCAGGAGATGTTAACGTCTCTACGTCTGTGGCACAGCACACTTGCAGGGTACCAAGAAAGCAGCGGCCTCCCTGGGAGATGAGCCCCCTTCCCTCGCTAGAGCAGTGGGCGCGGAGGGGCGAGGGGCGCTCGGCCGGGGTGGGCACAGCTGTGCTTGGGCTGCGGGAGCCCTTTCCCACCGCCCTCGTGCTGTGCGCTGCATAGATGTGGGTCATGCTGGCCAGCTGCCCTGAAATACTGCTAGCACGTTGTCAAAATAGCGCCTGAGCGGGGAGGGGTGGAGCTTCTCTTCTTTTTGAGGCCATTGGCACGTCCCAGGTAGAGAGTCCACCTTAGCTCCCAACCTGCAGACTGGCAAAGAGCCCTTCTGCTTTCCGAGCGCTTTGTGGGGTAAATACCATCCGGCTGCGCGAGCGGAGACACCAGGCGCGCTGCATCGGAATTGAACCGTACTTAATTTTGACCTAGTTTGCCAGCCTGGCAGAGACCTTCCCAGATTAGGCTTTAACCTTCTGGAGGTGCACCGGGTGGCGATGGCACATCCCAGCAGAGGGCTGGCTGCAGGCTCCTGGCCCCCCCAGCCTTTTCTTCCTTCCTGGCGCTGGCAGATATCCCCCCTCCATCGCTGTGTTGCTGTGTTTGCCTGGGGCACAGACCCCCCTGCGCCTTTCCCAGCAGCCCTGGGAAGGTTCCCTGCTCCTGAGCTTGCCAGGAGAGATGGGTGTCTGGAAGCCACACACTTTCTGTTCCTGGCACCGCAGCGGCCTGGAGAGGTATTTGTGGTTTTATTCATTGTTTCCCTTTCGGCAGGTTCCTCGCGTATCCTGCTGTTGGACTAAGCAAGCGTTGCGGTGTCCCATGGGCATCACTTAAGCTTTCTGTAGCTGTAGTGACGAGCTCATGGCGCGTTTCACTGGCAGCGCTTTAGACCTTTTCTGCAGCCTTCCTCTGTGCCTTGGTTATGGGGGGAGTGACTTTCATTGGTGCTTACCCAGATTTGCAGAGGCAGCCTCGATTCCCCATCACACCCGTTCCCCCCTCCATCAGTTTAGAAAGAGAGCCCATCTTCAGGACCTCCTCATCCAGGGTCCTGCTCATTCCTGGGGTAAACAGGGCTCTTGCCTCGACCCCGGTCTTCCCCTTCCCTTGCCCTTTTCCTTTCTCCTAGGAACTACAGCTAACAGAGAGCTCTGTTGGTGGTAGCAGAGAGAAAACAGCCCTGCAAGCAGATGATTTCAGTATTAACAAAATTAACATGGGCCTGGCACTCTCTGAAATGAGTCACCCGTGTTTCATATCAATGATTTCAGACCCTGGCATTTTCAGTCCAAGCCACAAGCAGCGCTATGGCAAGCACAGATTGTATTTTAAATATCGTGGCAGGGCTGGAAACAGATGCTCGGGAGCAGAGCAGAAGGTACAGTAATGAAGCTTTAGCGGGAGCGCACGGGGAACGCAGCGTGCTGGGAATGCAGTAGCCACCCCTGACACACGACTCATCGGCGATGCCGGGCTATTGCGTCAGCCTTGCCAGGGTGCGGGGGGAGGCAGAGGAAACAGGGACGCAAAGGCTCAGCACTTGTTCGTTGGTTTCCAGCGAGCCAGAATGATGAGCCTGGTGAGAGCACCTTTCCTTTTAAAGCCCTGTGCTAACTGAGCTGCAGCTTTGCTTCTGACCCCTTTCAGCAATAACTTTGTTTAGCCCCATCCTCGTTCCCCCAGCTACTGGGTGCAAAATGTTTAGCCGATTCCACTTCTGCAAGCATCTCCTGATGGCCTTCAAGCCAAGATCTGAGCTGCCAGTGAAACTTTGATGGTTTTGGCAGCTGCTTGCAGCCACAGATTTGCTCTCCAATGCCCTCGCTTATTGAGCCATAGTAATAACCTATTAACTATTCAGAAATTTCCTAGGAACTGCATTTGTTTGTAGGCATCCCATTTTTAGTTACATAACCAGGACGGGAAAACACATAAATGATCCCTAGGAGTCTTTTTTTTTTTTTTCTGCACACCCGCAATTTTACAGTGTTGAGCCTCAGCCCCCAAGAAGCCGCGCTCCAAGCGTCACCTCCCGATTAATGGCGAGCACCCGGGCAGAGCTGTGGTCCGAGCCCTATAGCTAGCGCGTTAGTTCTTGACAGAGCATACCCGCCGACACACGCAGTGAGCTCCCAAGCCCACTCAGCACCAGGAATAACCCCTAATCGCTGTGTCCCGACACTTGTCGCTGCGCGCGGGTGCCAGGTGCTATTACCAGTCGGCAAGCGCACAATATTTCTGCTTGCAGTTTGTCACAGCTAACGGTGTGATTTCTGCACGGGGAAGTTATGCTTCCTACGCGGAGCAGCTCAGCCTTGCTGGTGGATCCAAGGCTGGGATTTGGAGTCCTCCAGTGATGGAAAGGCCTGAGATAACTGCCGTCTAGCTTGCCAGCAGCTGTACGAGTAGCTACAGCGAGGTGCCCGTGCCAGAGTCACTCATCTCCTGGCCAGCCCGCACTGCTGGAGCCCAGGGCTTTTGCTAATGCTGCAGTTTGTTATGTGTGAGGGGTGAGCCACCTCCGCCAAGCTTGGCAACCAAAATCCTGCCCCAACCTCTCAATTCGGGGCATAAGCAACGGAGTAATGCAATGGAAGGGGAACTGGCACTTGCAGGTGCTGAGCAATGCAGGACCAGGGTGCTTCCCCAGGTCCAGATGCTTAAGGAGCTTGGCACTGCTCCCAGGGCCGCTCACCAGCTGACAGTTGTCCCCTCGGTAGGCTCGGCAAGGCGGTAGAACCATCTCAGCACAACCCCACGCATCCAGACGACAACATTCTGCGTCCCAGCCCAGTCTGGGAGCACTCAGGCTCCAACTGTGCTCCTTGAGCAATGAGGCAGCTTGTACCCGCTCTGGGGCATGGTCCCACAGGACCTGGGGGACTGTCTTCTCCCCCCGTTTCTGCAAGGGATTCATTTATTGGGAGATACTGTTAACAAAAAATAAATATATGGTGCGAGCAAAGCTAGCAACATTAACTACACAAGCAGCTGCCACTACATCTTGGCTCCAGTTCTCCCCTCCTGGACTTCATTTGGCACCTTACATATTAGAAGGACAAATTAGAATTTCATGCATATTTCATATACACTTAATCACTTGGCAAAGACCAAAACACTTCCCCATTAAGTGGAATTTATGCTAAACGCTGTTTCCATTAGGCACCAGCCGTTGCCCGTTCATAGGTTAAACTGGTTCCCGAGAAAGGTTTTCCCTGTTCGGGGGGTCTGTGACAGTGGGCTCCTGCCAAACGAGCCTCATCCCAGCTAACGGGGCAGGGCGACTGGTGTCAGGCACAGCAACAGCTGCATTGCAAAGCTATTTCACAAAACCTGTCCTGGTCAATGGGCCATCAGGTGATTTTTCACCTGGGGCACAATGCAGTGCTGCTGCCTGGGACAGCAAGGACACGGGGTCCTGTTTGTTGCTCCCGAGCCGTTCGAGTCCCCACAGGGCTCCGCAGGGCCACAGCAGGGCCACACAGCTGCCAGCTGCGGTCCCTGCACGGGGAACCAGCGAGGCAAACGTGCAAGGCTCTTAAACACGAGACACCACTACACGAGCCCTTCCTGGGGGGTTAGCAGTGTAAGGCATCCTTCTGGCGGCTGCTCTTTCTTTACACCCCTTGGTAAGACATACTCTAGCAGTCTTTAGCTACTCCAGACTTTTCTGCTGAGCGCAGCCCCTAGGCACTGGGTGCTGCTGTTCCTCCCTCCCGGGGAACCAAACCTCAACTGGTGCCATTTGGCCTTTCTGTGAGCACTGCTGATGTGTAACGAGGCTCAGACCAGCCCAGACACGGTCCCCCTGGCCTTCGGGCTTTGCCAGTGCTGCCTGCTCTCGGGAGAGGTCTCCATGGCTCGCTGTCTCTTCCAGCTCATGGGAAAAAGCTGCAGAGGTTTATTGCTGAGGTTAAAGCAAGGTGCAGGTGGGAGTTCCCAGTGGTTTTTCTGGTTTTGAAGCTGTTCTAGTGTTGGATTTCAAGCAGGAAAAAAATGCCAAGCGCTACTGAAGTCGCCACAGAGGTAGCAGCCGGCCCCTCTTGGCTGAGGGGAGCTGGGGACGATGTGTGCGGGGCAGGTCTGGCACGTTGAGACTTTGGCTTTCCCTGGGGAGAGCAGGCTGGTCTCCCTCTTGAGGGGCTTTCCTGGGGAAGGGGGGCTGGGCAGGGTTGCTCGCTTCTGTCTCTGCACAACTGCAGGCTCCCCCTCGCTATCCCACCCCCCCCTCCCCCCTCCATATATCAGCAGAAGTCTGGACAGGCTAATAAAGCTAGCTGTTCGCCTGAAGCCAGCAACCTCAGCTGGGCACAGCAGGGAACCCAAAAAAGCTGCACCCAAAATAACCACCATAGATGTAGGGGGTCAGATGGAGTTATTCTGCTTTTAGAGAGGAGGGAGATTGGGGCTGGCAGTGCAGAGCTGCTCTGGGTTTCAGACCTGAGGCTGTATGTCGTCGGTCTCAGTGGGCATCAGCAATTCCTTCTTCACTGCCCTGTTTCCCTGCATCCTCAAACAGCATCGCTTCTTTTTTTTTTCCCGGCGGGTGCACGAGGCTACCACTGGCTTGCTTTGTAGCTGCTGCTGCTGCCTGACCTAAATCCCCTCTGCGTTTGCTATCCGGGCGCCATGGCATGGTGTGCCCAGTGGTTTGCCCAGTGGGGGGGTCTCTGGCTGGGCAGGTGGGGGTGCAGCTGGGGGCACCAGCCCGAGGAGCTGCTTGTTGCCTCCCTGCCAGGTTTTGTTTATTTTTTTCCCCTCGTGTGAGCCTATTGCATAACAGGGATTTGAGGGCTTCTGCTTCGCTCACCCCCCCTTCTTCCAGAATAAAGACCTTGTTTTTCCAAGCGTTTTACTGGCCGGTCACTTGCAGAGGTTAAACCAGTCCCTTACCCTTACCCTGGGCAGCGCTCCTCGCTGATCCTGGGGTCAGCGGGAGCCACAGGGTATCAGGCCTAAGAAGGGCTTAGCCCTGTATTTTTACAGCTTCCCAAGTCCGTGAGCTTAGGGGTTACCAGCCGTCAGCTGAGCCGCAGCCACAGTGGCGTGCAGGGGCTCAGGCACGCACGTCTGCTGCTGCAGCCACCAGGGCACCCATCTGTGGCCGAGCTACTTCACCCCGCTTCCCCGCGAGGCTGGCCGTCCCCTCGCGCTGGCAGCGGTCACTGCGGGCGCTGGGTTTGCCCAGAGGCTCCTGCATCTCCAGCGGCAGTGATGCTGCGATAGCTGCCCCATAGAAACCGTCCCCTCCGACCGGCGCTGCTACAGCGCTGCCAGATACAACCGCAAGTACGGAATAACGGGATCGCGTACAACGGCACGTGTTGGAAACCAGCACGTCCTTTCGGGTACAGAAGAGTCACTGTAGAAAGGTGACTCCGTTTCCCTGTGGTCCTTGGCCCAATAAGCCTGGATTTGAAATAACTTCTCAGTCCTTGGTTTTAATTTTTGATCTCCTTGTCGCTCAAATCCTATTTCTCTGAGGAAGAAAAAAGGGAAAACTAACCCCTTTAGGCACATGCATTTTGCCAACACCTTCGTGAGAGAAGCTGCTTTACCTGAGGCCGTGCTCCAACTCAGCCACCCCCCAGGGAAGCATTTTCTTTAACTGTTTGGTGGCTTGCAGTGAGTGCTTGAGTGTCTTGCTGCAGTGGCCTTGGTACAACTGACGCAGCCCTGGCTCGGTGGCACCGTCTGCGTAATCCCTGTTGCGTCGGCAGAGATTTCCAGCCTCCATCATGCAGAGCAGCTACCGGTTTACTTGGCTGTGCTTTAAATGGTGGGGGAGCTTTAAGTGAGTCTTGCTGGGGGAGGTGGGAGTGGGATGAAGGCACAGCAGTCTCAGAAAATGGTGGTGGAAAAATAAAGTCCTTAGCACACACTCGACAGCTGTGGGCCATCCTGTTGCATTTTAGCACCCCAGGCTGGAGCTGAGCTCGCCCCAGGAGTGCCTGTGAGCACACCCCAGGCCCCTCTGAGCAGCAGCAGCTCAGTGCCCCTCTGCTGTCCGCCACCTTTAACTCCTTAACTTCTGCCCCTGGTTAGAATGAGTTTCCCCAAAGTCTCTGTTTCCGAGGATGAGGGGTACAAGCAGGCGTTTGCTCTCCAGCTGTCCCTGCAGGCGAGGCTGTGGCTCAGGGTGCCTTTTCCTTGGTGTTGCAGGTCAGCCTCAACGATTCCCACAATCAGATGGTTGTTCACTGGGCCGGAGAGAAGAGCAACGTGATCGTGGCCTTGGCCAGAGACAGCCTGTCTTTGCTGGGTCCCAAAAACAGCGATGTAAGTAACGCAGCCTGGCACTGGCCCGGGCTGCCTTTGCCGCTTCTGTGCCTGGCGAGGTGGCAGCAGCTGCTGAGCTGCAGCCTGCCTTCCTCGTCTGCTGCGAAGACAAAAGAAAGGCCCGTGAGTCTGAGTTCAGAAGCACAAAAAAACCCCCCATTTAATATCCTCTGTGTTGCCCCCCCCCTCTGTGTTCGAGCCCTGAAAGGCTGGCTCGGGCAATCTGTAAGGCTTCTGCCCCTTGCAGTTTTCTGACTTCTTACCAAATCTGTCAGAAGGGAAGCCAGGGCATTGCACTTCTCACGCTGGGGCTTCTCCTTTGCAGGTTTACGTGTCTTATGACTATGGGAAGAGTTTTAAGAAGATTTCGGAAAGGTTCGGCTTCAGCGGGGGGAACAGCAGCGAGGTGGCCATTGCCCAGTTCTACCACAGCCCAGCTGACAACAAGAGGGTGAGGAGGACGCGGCACCGGCCCCAGCGGGCTTCCTCCGCCGGGCAGCGCTGCTTATCGCCGCCCACAGCGCAAACACGCGCGGCCCCCGGTGCCGGGGCAGTTATCCTGCAGTGGCGGTGCCTGTAGAGTAGAGCAGCGAGCTGCATGCCCGTCACTAGCATCATTACAGAGCTACCAAGAGAAATACTTGTTTAGGCTTTCTCTACACCAAGGTCACCTTTTTACTGACTGAAGCCCTGCTGGGGAGAGGTGACATGTCCTCGCCCTGCAGCAGCTGAAGCTGCCACTTGCTACTCCGTAGGTGTTCTCCTCTTCAAAGCCAGGCCGGGGGAACTGGGTGTGCAGTCATCCCGACCCACATCTGTGGGTCATGCTGAAAACCTGCCTTTGCACAGGGCGAGTGCTCACTTGGGCCCTTCTTCTGTAGCAGTGGGGAGGGGCAGGTCCCTCCTGCAGACAGGGACTTAAGGCTGATTTTGCATGGTCCTCTCAATTCCTAGGAGAGACCCTTGGGGCATCCCGGGGGTCCCTGGGGCAGAGGCGGGACATGCTGGGCATGCTGCTGCATCTGTACGGCTCTACAACTCGGGCGCATTGGAGCGTGGCAGGAGAGGGGACGGCTGGGGCAGGCAGATTCCTTTCCCCCAGACTTTGGCCCCCCAAAAGCCCCCCCCCGGACATGTGCCTTTGTTACTGCTAGCCTGAGCTCTGCTTTGACCTCCTGGAGGCTGACTGCCTGCTTTCTTTCTTCCTTGTCGGTCCCTCTCTTCCCAGTATATCTTCGTGGATGCCTTTGTCCCGTACCTGTGGATCACCACCGACTTCTGCAACAATATTCAGGGCTTCTCGATTCCCTTCAGAGCAGCAGACCTCCTCCTGCATGGCAGGAACCCCAACCTCCTTTTGGGCTTCGACAGGTCTCATCCTAAAAAGCAGGTGAGCACTTCTGCTCAGATGGGAGGGCCAGTGTCCTGCCTCTACCGTGCTGTGGCATCTCCCCTCGCTGTTAGGTGCCACACAGCCTTCGTGGCATGCCGAGAGCCACCCTGCCTCGTGCCAGCACCGTGTGGGTTTGTGCTTTGACTGTGCAGGGCATCTGAGCTCAGATTGCTGCATGCAGATCTGTCCCAAATTAGCCAGCACACCCCCTTCCCTACAGGTCAGCCTGGTTTCTGACCTGTGGGGCAGGGAGGATATAGTACCTGCAGGATAGTTGGCTTAAACATTTCCTCTCCCTTTTCCTTGATTTACGCTAATCCTTAATCCACACCGCTCCTGACTGCATTGATCTCCCCGACTATTGCGGTTGTAACTCGCCGCAGAGAGCTGGCAGCTGAGGCAGAGCTGACCTCTGCAGTATTTCATGTGGGCATGTGGTTTGGCTTTGGGTCTTGCATAACAAACTGCTTCTTGAAAACAAAACGCTTTTTTTCCCTTGCTGGGTAAAGATGGTAAATAGTGACAGCACATTCAGATAGACACAAGTCGCTGAAGCAAAACCTGGAGGTGAAACAACCATCCCCCAGCGTGTGAATGGGGAGAGCCAAGCAGGGACACGTGCAGTCTGTGCTGTTTTCGGTCCAGTCACAGCAGGGTGTGTGCTGGGCACTGCTGACGCCTTCCTGGGGGATGGAGCAGGCTGAGAATGGCACCTTCCCCAGAAGGGCTGCTGGACTGACTGTCAAGTCTGGAGTCTGGCCGTATCCACATACCTGCAAAGAAAGAGGCAAAAGTTGCAGCCCAGGTGCCACCAAAGTCCTTGGAAAAAAAACAGGCATGTTTTAGGGGCATGGGCCCTTCAGGGGACAGATATGCAGAGGGGCTGATGTGTCTGCAGGCTGACGTGTTTATCCCTGCTGCTTTTGTTGGTGCAATGAAAGATACTATCTCTCCCCTTGACCTTTGTCTTACTGATGCCCGCAGATCTGCAACAACTGTGTGTTGCTGTGCTTGGTGGTGTAGCGGCCTCTGAGGGGGAGACAGCTCTGCCCGGATATTTACCCTTGCTATCACACTCCACGAGTACATTATAACAAGTTATTTTTATTTCTGAGTTAATGTAAAACCAGGTGCATCAACAGACAGTGGGAAATCCTTCTGGTAGGAGACTGGTTTTTCCCTGTTTTGGTTATTCTCCTGCAGCTCGAAAGATTACTGTTGCCCCAGGCAGCTGCCCTGTAAAGCAAAGTCATCAAAGTAGTTCACAGTTTTGCAATGGATGCATGTCCATCCTGCCTTTGCTGCCTGAGGTTGGGTTTCTTAAAGGACAGGGTCTGGTTGGTTGCCCAGTCCCACTGGCATCTCTCACGTTTCTGTTGCAGCTCTGGAAATCGGATGATTTCGGCCAGACCTGGATTATGATTCAGGAACACGTGAAGTCTTTCTCTTGGTACGTATTGCACCTCTGCATTATGCCCAGCTCCTGTCTCTCACTCCTCACCCCTTGCCTTGTTTTCTGGCCTGCACAAACCAAGGACCTGGGTACCAAAGCACGCTGCAGCCCCAGCCACCTGCTCCCCTCACCCAGCAGACACCCTGCATCGTGGGGATGTGGCACGGCAGGGTAACAAGAGATAGCCACCAACACAGGCGGTCACCCAGGGGTGCTGTACTTTCCGCCTGGTTCTAGCCCGCCCACCCCATCTCCTGAAAGGGCTTCTGCTCCTTGGCACCCGCTGCCTTCTGCGTTGTGACTGCAGAGGTAACACCACCACCTTGTTTGTTTTTTCCAGGGGGGTTGAGCCCTATGATAAGCCAAATACAGTGTACGTTGAGCGGCATGAGCCTTCTGGGGCTTCGACCGTCATTCGAAGCACCGATTTCTTTCAAAGCCGAGAAAATAAAGAAATAATTCTGGAAGGCGTTGAAGACTTCCAGCTCAGGGACCAATACATGTTCGCAACAAAGTCTGTGGTAAGTATCATGTGAGCAATTCACCATCGGGGTGACGGTCGACGTGTCCGTACAGAACCACGATGGCCAGAGCGGGCAGTAGCTCCGCTTTTGGTGGAATCTGTGCCTAGAGCGTGGTAAGAGCATTTGCTAGGGTGACGTTACTCGCTGCCGTACCTTGCAGCTTTTGGATTGTCACTTTGGACCTTTGCTTGATGCGGAGGTGTCGCTCAGGATGCCTGCAGCTGCTTTCCCTGCTTGACCTCGCACCACCGTGGATGAAGCAACACCCACCGATGCTGCTCTCCCGGAGGGGCTGGCAGCGGTGGTGTTCTGCTCAGCCTGCCTTCAGGGGGCTGGGCAGAAGTAGGTCAGCCTGGGAAGTGCTGGGACCTGGGAAAAACCACAGGATGCCTGGGCAGGCGGGCAAGGCGGGGGGCGTGGGGTGGGGGAAGGGGAAACGTGGCTCAGAAGCTCGGTGGTTAGGAGGCCGCTTGTCAGAGAGGATTACCATCAAACGTGGATAAGGGCCAAGTAGCCTAGCGTGCTCCAGCTTGGAAAGAAAGCTGGATTTTCAGTTTGCTTTTTTAAGAAAAGAGGATGTGGATGAGTGAAAGCGGTCTTGTGGTCCCTCTGCAGCCAGGGCCCCCTATACTTTTTGTAGCTGTTGGCCAGTTTCAGGCAAACCTGAAAGAAAGCTAGAAAGCATCTGTGGTTTCTTGGAGGACAAGTCCTTTCTAGATGATCAGAGACACGACACCAGAGGGGTAGAGTCCTATTCCTTCTAGAATTAAGGAGCAGTTTTCTTTTTAGAAGACGCTAGCATTGCTTTCCTCCTCCGCTGCTGCTACCAAGTCTGTTTTCATGAACAGCCTTTACCATTTAGGGGGTTGCAAAACTGTGTGGGATTTCCTAGGCAGTAAGCGGTGAGCGTGTCACCTCCGGCCACCCAAGCAGCCGCAGTGGTGTGTGACGCTGGCAGGGGATGTGTTTGCGGAGCGCTTGCTGTTTCTCAGAAGTCTCTCCTGCCGGTAGCACAGCCTGCAGCTCTTGGGGCCTGTCCCCTGGGTGCTGCGCCTGCTCTGAAGCCTGCTGTGGTTTGCAGAAGATTTTATCTAGGCTTGCTGTTGGTGTTGGGTGGGACACGGAGGAGGGGTGGTCCATGTCTCTGCAGAGCCGCTGGGCCCGGAGGGCAGCAATTCTGAAAGTGTGAGGCGGGTTTTGAGTCGGGACCTTTCCATGAATGAACTCGATCTGGGGGTTCTTTGGAGTTGGTTCTGCTTCTGGAGGGCTCAGGGGTCACAGGGGTCACCATCACCCTTTCTCCTGCAGATCTAATGACTGGTGTTACACTAAACAACATTAAAAATCACCTGTATTCCGTGCTGGGGCAGAGACCAATGGGAAGCACAGAAACTAGGAGGGAGGCTGGCCTGGCTGCAAACCACAATTCAGAAGTTACGATTCAAAAGTTACGTCCCCAGGTCCGGAATCAGGCACTTGCATCAAACCCTGGCTGCAGCAGGAGCGGTGCTGGGGAGAGGACAGGCTGTGTGGCAGAGCCACCCAGGACACTGACTTCTGCTCCTTTCTGTGGGAGGCACACTTGCTTAGTGATACAGAGCCTGGGAAAATCAGGCCGCTTATTTTTGGAACCTGAATCTGGGTTTAGGTTCTTACCATTGGCATCCCATATGAAATAGGTTGCCCCCAGCTTTTTACCTTTTTGGCTCCACCTTGGTGCCTTTCATCTTGTGCAAATTGTTAAAAATAGGGAGGAAAGAACAGACGGCTGTGCAGAAAGGGGAGGAATTAAAACCAACCCCCTTACCTCCACCCGACTGGCAAGAAAGGGCAGTTTGTCTACTTGCTGAGCTCTGGCTGTGGCAATGCAAACCAGTAGCGGGGGGCAATGCAAACCAGTAGCGGGGGGCAGTGCTCCCCAGTGTCGGTCCTGGGCAGCTGCCACACTCTGCCCATGTGCAGGGAGGGTGAAGTCCTGGGCGTGCGGTTTGTGCGTGTGCCCCAGTCTGCCTTTCTGCTGCTGCTGGGGACGAGGGTGATTTCGAGGGTGAGAGCTGCTTCTGACACATCCTTCTGCTCTGCCACAGCATTTGCAAGGCAGCTCACAGCCGCCTTCGGTCCAGCTCTGGGTTTCCTTCAACCGCAAGCCGATGCGTGTGGCACAGTTTGTAACCAAGCATCCGATTAAGGTAAGTGGTGCTTTCCGAGAAGACCTCCTCTCTCCCTCCTTTGCCAAGGAGGCCCCCAGATGTCAACAGCAGTTCTCTGCGTTCCACCAGATGCTGCAGGAGCTGGAGCTGGGAAGGGACCTCATATGACCCTGCTCACAGGGGTTTGGCTAAGCAAAAGCTCATGTTAGGATGATCTTGTGGTTTATGTGATGGTACTTGATTCTAGTGGTTCATGGCACTGGAGAAATACTGGGAGCACTGTGCAGGGCCAGCACCGTCCTGGGCGCGAGGCTGTTTGGAAAGAGACGGTCGCTGACTTCCTCCAGCACTGGTGATGGAGGCTGGCAGCAAAGCCCAGACAGCCAGAGGGGGGGCTGGTCTTGGTGCTTTGGCTCTGCTTTTGGGCACCTTCCCTCTTCCCGTGGTGTGGGGTGTTCGGTCACTGGGCACGCGCTGCCCCCACCGGCATGGCCCGGAGCACCCCTCTTCTCTGCAGGCAGAGGAAGCCCAGGGGCACAGCCAGGGTTTGCAAAGGTTCTGTGGTCTGTGAACCTGATGTGATGAGGTGTCCCTGGGCTGGTGGGGACGGAGGAGAGCACAAGAAGTACCTTCAGCGTTTGGCAGAGCAGCAGGGTGTGCTCCCGGCTGCGAGATGCCCCTGGCCTCGGTGGGGTCCAGGCACAGAGAGCTCTGGCACCGACGGGGCTTGGCACCCAGCGCTGCTTCTGGGCGGCTCTGCCAGTGGGTTCTGCAGCGTGGAGGGTGGAGGATGGTGATTGCTGCAGGAGAAACACAAAAGAAAAAGCAAAGGGAAGATACTTTCTTGCCAAGTGGAAAAAAATAAATACAAATGGATGGAGGGAAGAATAACTTTCAGCTAGCTAAGGGGAAACACTAAACCAGCCTGTACATAAACCGCGCTTGTATGCCCACACGTGCAAAGCCAGCTCACCTGTCATTTACCTCCCAAAGGAATATTATGTTGCTGATGCCTCGGAGGACCAAGTGTTTGTGTGTGTCAGCCACGATAACAACCGTACCAACCTCTACATATCGGAGGCAGAAGGCCTGAAGTTCTCCCTGTCTTTAGAAAATGTGCTCTACTACAGCCCGGGAGGAGCTGGAAGTGACACCTTGGTCAGGTAGCGTGGGATGTGCTTAGTCAGCTGTGGTAAATGAGTACATCAGCTGAGGTCTTTGTAGATTTTGCTTACTTTTGATTTGATCAGAGCATTGCCCTGACCCCCAGCCTTGACAGTTCCCCACTCCCCAGACCCAGTGAGGCTGCGATTCATGGATCCCACCTTTGCTTACAGGTATTTTGCCAACGAGCCCTTTGCAGACTTCCACCGTGTCGAAGGTGTGCAGGGTGTCTACATCGCCACCCTGATCAACGGCTCCTTCAGCGAGGAGAACATGCACTCCGTCATCACCTTTGACAAGGGGGGCACCTGGGAGCTGCTGCAGCCCCCGGCGCAGACGCAGTACGGGGAGCAGATAGACTGTGAGGTAGCACGGGCTGGGGAGGGGCAGGGGTGCGAGCATGGCAGAAGGCCCCCACAAAAGAGGCTGAAATGGCAATCCCACCGTGAGGGAGTCCCTCCTTGTCTTTCCAAGCGGAGGGGGCTGGACTAGGTGGGACGAGGGCACGGGTCAGTACAGGGTAGAGGGTTAATGCCACTGTGCTTTTCTTTTCCAGTTTTCTCAGGGCTGCTCTCTCCACCTGGCCCAGCGCCTGAGCCAGCTGCTTAATTTCCAGCTGCGCAGGATGCCCATTCTCTCCAAGGAGTCAGCGCCGGGGCTGATCATCGCCACTGGTACCGCTTTCCTTGCTGCAGCTGTGCGGGGGCTTGGGCGTGTTGTTGTCAGGTCATGAGGAACTTGGCAGCGCCTGGCTTGTCTGTGCAGGTTACAAAAATGCACTTCAGTGGTGCATTTTGCAGGTTTTCCCTTTCTCTGTTGCAGTCCCCGTACAGTAGTTATAACATGTATGTTTTACTGCAGCATGGTGGTGTGAGGAACCTTGCCTGCTTTATTCTCATCCTCTTTCCTGCCACTATCCCTGTGAAGGGTTTCTTGAACATACAGAAGCTCCTGTTTGTCTCACTCTTTCACTGAAGAAAACACACGTTTTGTTTGATCGTGTTTACAGCCATAGGTCTTTCTCCAGCTGCTTTTAAAACCTGTGCTAGTCTTTAAAATACTTGCTTTTGAAGGGATTAGTTCATAGTGTGGAAGATCGGCTGCCCAATTGTTGTCATTTTGCTCACAGATAAAAATAGTTTAGAATCTCTGGCTTCATTTTAAGCAATAGCTTTGCATTCCTCAGGAAGAATGATTTCTCCTGTTCTCCTAGGCTCCGTTGGCAAGAACATGGCAAGGAAAACCAATGTCTATGTCTCGAGCAGTGCTGGAGCAAGGTGGAGAGAGGTAAGGCCACCCTTTTCCGTGCCAGCTCAGACAAGGTGATGGAGGAGCAGGTAGGGACGTTGGCAGCAATACAGATAAGTGACGTGCAACTCTTGGGCACTAAAACTGACCTCCACATTGACGTCCAAGAGCTGTAGCTGGAAGGTGCTGAATGTCCCTTGAGACCAAGACAAAAAGGTCTTTAGATGAAGGACTAGGCGTGGGTTAACATTGGAGGAGAACCTCCTGGGCCTCTTGGTGAAGGTGGTGGGTTCAAATGCAGGGGAGCTCTCTCCTCTGTTCTTTTGGGCTGGCAGGACTTGCCCTCAGCATGGGTCATCTGGCCCCTTTTATACAGGACTGACAGCTGGGACCTTGTATGTGAGAGTGTCTGGAGAGGCTCTGGCACCTTCCAGAAAAATGGGATGCTGCCCTCGGTTTATGGGGAGTTTGATGCTGTTTACTAAGTGGGTGCTCTGGTCTGTGGCAGTATTTGTAGTCTGCCTGTGCATTCTGCAGCCAGTGTAATGTGGTATTTCAACATCTGCAAGCTATTTACTCCTGTGAATTAAGTGGCCTCCTTTTCCTCCCGTAAATGCTGCGTGGTCTGGGTTATGGTCTGGGCAGCTGTGGCAGCAGGGGGGGCATGCCACAGGTGTGGCTGCTGCCAAAGCCGACCATGGTTCAGAGGCCAGCCCTGGCTGGGAGCTGGTGCCTCCAAAATTCATCTGGGGAGCGGCTGTGGAGACCTGTTTCTCCCTGCAGGAGCCTTGTGGCAAGACAGGGATGCTCATGGCCGGGGAAGCTATTTGAAAGCCGAGACTTTCAGGTGCCGACCTCCCCTGGCTCGCAGGCAGGTTTGCATTGGAGTGCAATTAAAACATGCCGAGGAAGCTTTGACCCACAGTTAATGCTGAGCTCCTGACTGGTTTGGGCCCTTTGTATCGCAAGCAGAGGTGCAGAATGACCCAGCAGTGTCATTCCCCAGCTGAGCAGCAGTAACACAACTCCTTCCTCAGCTTTGGCAAGCAGCAGGCTGGAAGGCTTGTTGCTCTCCAGATCACTGGTATGATTTCACAGCACAGAAATGAAAGAAACAATACGTTCAGTGCCCTGTGTAAGAACTCCCCGGGTGTGTTAGGCATGTCCCCCAAGCAGTCAGGCACATCCATGCTTCCAGTTCTCATCTTGAGCTGTGCCGGGCTCCCCAGATAGGAAAGCAAAGGTGATTTTGTGTTGGTGGTCACTGAGCAGAGCTGGAGGTGAGGATGAAGTACAACTTTCTTTCTGTGGGATGGATGCATGAACTGTCTTGGGGGCTTGTTTCTGCACTCCGTGGCCCTGCTTCAATTTAAGCATTCAAAAAACCTTACAGCACAAGAACTAATACTTACCTGCAGTCCCAGGAAGGCGGTGAGTCCCTGCCGAGCCTTGAAAAAGCCTTGCAGACATGACAAAGAGCTGGAGGCTGAGAGGGGGAGCAATGGCCTCTAGTTTCATGTAACGGAACTTTTTCCATTGATTCTTTCCCTGCACGTGGCGTGGGAGGAGCAGAGTCCAGAGCACGGTGCTGCTCTTAAACACAGCTATACATTTAGGGAAATTGGGCTGGCTGTGCTGGTCTACAGCTGCTGGCCCATAAACACTTGAATCTCTGGTGCCTCCAGATCCTTGGCTTGGCCCAGGCAAACCAAAACATTAGCTTGGGTCAAACAGCATTTCTGACAAAGCACATATTCCAGCCAAGCTTTTCCCTTTCAGCACGGCTCTGATGCATCTCGGCACTGTTTCTCTTCCAGGCGCTGTCTGGGCCCCACTATTACACTTGGGGTGACCATGGTGGCATTCTTGTGGCCATTGCGCAAGGCACTGAGACCGACCAGCTCAAGTGAGTGGCAGGGCAGGGGGATCGCCTCTGGTGCTTGGGCTGGGGCCAGGAGAGCGCCCTGTGGTGGGCAGGACCTGCCCCTGGCAGCTCTCCCAATCTTCCTTCTCCAGGTACAGCACAAATGAAGGAGAAACCTGGAAAATATTCACTTTCTCAGAGAAACCGGTGTTTGTGTACGGCCTGCTTACCGAGCCTGGCGAGAAAAGCACCATATTCACCATCTTCGGCTCATACAAAGAGAATGGCCACAGCTGGCTGATACTGCAGATCAACACCACAGACGTGCTGGGTAAGGGGACAGGTGACAGAGCCATCGCTGACGCTGGTTGTGCAGGTGGGACAGCTTTGCGGGTTGTGCACGCTGTAACAGACAGTCCCCACGCTGTGCAGCCTGCCCCTAGCACCCCTGTGGGTGCAAGGGAGATCTTCACTTACCCTCTTGGGGGGACTGAGAGTGAGGAGGGAGGTTTTCAGAAGCCCAAAGTGACCTAGAGCCCTCAGGCTGTGAACCAAACTATTTAGTCATCTAAGGCTCTGAGATTCCCTCTGACAGGCACCGCAAGCTGGGTGCCTAAATACAAACTGGGTGTAGAAATACCTTTGTTGCTGTTGCCCTCTATCCTGTTTTCCGGAAAAGACCCCAGAGAGATGCCCTCAAGTCCCATAGGCAGCCAGCTGACCCCGCTGTCCCAGCTGTCCCGCAGGGGCTGTGGGAGAGAGGGCATCTCCTGCGGGGGCTGTGGTACAGGGTGCCCTGTCCCGCTGCCAAAGGCTCTAGGGCCCCCTGCACTCTCCCCGTATCCCTTTCCTCCTCACTGAGGAATTTGTTGAAAAGGGGAAAAAAAAAAATCCTTCTGAAGGCTTGTGCCTATGAATGTTTTATAACCCGTTTCAACTTTGATTGCAAGGCAGCATTTTAATCAAAGAGCAGTTAAACCCAGCAGAGGAATTTGCTTGACTAAAATTTATAACTGATTCCCTTGACATTTTGTTAGAAATGTTTGGTAACCAGAACAACTTCATTTAAATGAGGCATCGCAAATTCACTGTCACCACGACCGAGCTGCTTGTTGCCGCCCGTCACCAAGTGCTGCTGCATGCTCTGAGCTGACGTGCTTTCTGCTTTGCCTTTTCTTTTGGGCCGGGGCTAGAGCCGTGTAGTGGGGGGGAAAACTGCTCGTTTCATGCCCAGGAGGGTGACGGGAAGGAAGCAGCAGTGGGTGTCCGCGTGGTGGACGGCTGGGTGCCCGTGCGCCCTGCACTTGCTGCAGGTATCCTGGGCCTTGATGCCACAACAAGGAAGAAGCCGAGGTTCGTGCGGCCTCCTCAGAGGCTGGGCTGGCTGCTCTCAGCCCGCAGCTTCCCCTGGGAGGCCTTTCGCACCTCCTCTGAGAGCAAGGCTCTCTCCGTCCCCACAGTCCCTGGAGCACAGTGTGGTGCTGGTGCAGGACACGGTACCGTGTTTTGCACATCCCTGCTGGGCACGCGTCGACAGCGGTGACCGAGGGGAACCTGCCGCTCTTGCTTCCAAACCCTTGGTCTGGGGTGCCACAAGGACCGTGCCTTTCTTTACCCCAACCTGTTGCTTCTCTTAGGGGTCCCTTGCACAGAGAATGACTACAAACTGTGGTCACCCTCCGACGAGCGAGGCAATGAATGCTTACTGGGGCATAAAACTGTTTTCAAAAGGAGGACTCCTCATGCGACCTGTTTCAATGGTGAAGACTTTGACAGGCCTGTCATGGTCTCCAACTGCTCGTGTACAAGGGAAGACTTTGAATGGTAAATACCAATTAAATTCTCTTAGTCTGGACTGTAAGTCTGAGATAAATATCTGTGACCAATCGCTCAGAGTGAACAAACATCCAATTTACTTAGCTCTGTGTATCGCTGCTTGATTTTATAGCAGAGAGGAAACTAAATAGACTGAAAACATCCTTTCATTAATAACAGGGCATGAGACTTAATTAATGTCTTTAGAGCCTTTCGGGAGCCTCTGAAAGGTTCCATAGAAGAGGGAAGTATTGTTAATCCATCACCTTCTTTCAAATGATGGCGGACACTTTCCCATCACATACAGAGATCCTCTACTGAAAAGCTTAGTGACCCTTTGGCCACAGGGATGCAGCTGGCCCTGCTGTATCATTTCATCTGCAATCTGCACATTACTGACACCGCACAACTCTCAGGATTAGGAAACGCGCTCTGGCAATCTGATGCAAAGATTTGGGGTTAGAAAGTGAACGACTTTTCAGGGACTGGACTTTCAGCAGAGCTCATGGCCAGTCTGCTCAAGTGCCCGGTACACACAGTTAAGGACAGGCGTCCCAGACCTGCCTCTCTGATGCAGAGACTTGGGTCTGGCTCGTTGTGAACAGGCTGAGGATAGTGCTGGTGGGATTTGATTCTTGCCTCAGAATCGCAGCCCTGGGCTCCCTACAAAATCAGTTTGACAT
The DNA here is from genome assembly GCF_017639655.2 of Falco naumanni. Lineage (NCBI taxonomy): Eukaryota > Metazoa > Chordata > Aves > Falconiformes > Falconidae > Falco > Falco naumanni. The sequence goes on from NC_054069.1 coordinate 7,775,093, forward strand.
AGCCTCTTCCACAGTGTTTTCCAAAGAGCAGACACATTGTAACTCCTATTTTACCAGCAGGAAGAGCCAAGAGACACACCAGTGACCTAACCCAGTTAGCTGGAGAGCTGGGGCTTGCAGCCAGATTTTCAAGGCGCACTGGCTCAGCTGTGCGCTGCTGCCTTACCTACCCTAGTCTGCTTGGCCACTGGCAAGCTTATTTGGAAAATGTTCTTGAAACGTCCTGGAGACAGAAGCTGCCTGGCTGTAAGATATTATTATGCAGCTAAATACTGATAATGAATGGTCTTCTGACATTCTTTGGGTTCTTAAAACTTCTATGCAAAAATAGAACAGAGTAGTAGTATATAGCATGGCTGTCTTTTTTCCTTCTTCCCCGTCCCTCATTACATCTTTCTTCTTGCAGTGATTTTGGCTTTAAACTGAGTGACGACTTATCGTTAGAAGTTTGCGTTCCTGACCCTGAATTTGCTGGGAAACCGTACGACCCGCCGGTCCCTTGTCCTGTTGGCTCAACTTACAAGAAGACTCGAGGGTACGTGTTGTACTTGGGAGGGGAACCTGGTTTTCCACATGCTGGGATTTATCCTATTGGTGATTAAAAAAACCCCAAACAACCACAAAACCCCCTCACAAACACTCCTTGAGTGGCAGTAAACAAATTGCATGTTTGGACATCCATTGTAACTAGGCACTGCTGCTTATTCTGGCTGAGCATGATGGCATGTTAACAGTTTCCATGAAATAAACTGCCTGCCTGTCTATGTTGCAGCTACCGAAAGATCTCTGGGGACACTTGTACAGGTGGAGACATCGAGTCACGTCTCGAAGGGGAGCTGGTACCGTGCCCTCTAGCTGGTGAGTATGTACAGGACTGCTTTGGGCACAAGGGCTTCATTCATAAAGCCTTTGGCTGATGTCTAAGGAACCATGCACAAATTCCCAGAGGGCTCTCAGACAAAACCTATGACAGAAGAGCTGAAGTGCCTCAGTGGGTTACAAATCAATCCTCTCCTGTCCTGTCCAGGGACCAGAGAGCCTCTGAGCGACCTGCGCAGGAGCAGCTTCAGCCTGCTCTGCTGCTGAAGGCACAGGAGGCTGAAGCCCTCAGAGCAGGCTGTGGGCAGGAGCCCTCTTATCCCAGTCACATCCTTGCTGCAGCTGGCTTGAACCCAAGCAGAAAGACAGGAGTTAGCTCAAAGATACCCTCATCCTGCAGAAACCCTTGGGAAGGTACCACCCTGAGACAGGCCACTGTATGCAGCTGAACGATGGCTGTCTGGGGCAGGACCAGGGCAGAGGCTGCCCTTTAGTTCTCACACCCGTACCCGCCAGCTTCGCCTCTGTCCTTATTTTCTCCTCTCAAATGTATGAGGCATTGGAACGGTCTTGTTCCCCTGTACTGCCAAAGTTATTTGCATTCTGCTTATTACAGATTTAATTTAATTTGCCGTCATGAGCTGCGTGATTAGCATGCTGCTGCACAGCAGCTCAGGAGCGAGCCTGAGACAGGGACGTGGCTCATGCAAGGGACAGGGTGGCTGCGCCGGTGCTGCAGGCAGGGCAGCCCTGGGCTGTGGCTGAGCAGAGCCACGGGGCCACAGAGCAGCCAGACCAGCCAGCGTGAGATTTCTCTGCACTATCCTAAGATTTTTTAGGGTGCAAAAGATATTCCAGGTGCAAAAGGGCTCATCAGGTCCCTGGGGAAGCGTTCCCTCTGCTGGGATTCGTGCCAATGCTGTGCTTAGTTTTCCTCGTCGTTCAGAGCCCGAGACGTTATTCACCCCTCTGAACCCTCTTGAGCTATTTGGAGAATTGTGTTAGTCATGCCGAGAAGGACCCTGCCTGCCTGAAAAATAAACCTGCAGTCCCCGCCGGGCTGGGCTTTGAAGTGCCGTGTTCCCAGAGTGTTTGCTGATCGTCTTCAGATATGTGTTGGCTTGCACCATGGTAACGCTTTCATGTACAGTATCTGTTTCGTATCTCTGCATAATCTCGTTAGGGATGCACAGCCAGAGTTACTTACTGACATTACACTTACTCATTAATAGCATTATTGGACTTCACCAGCAGTGTGCTAATGCCCAGGAGACTTTGTCCTGGACCAGGATCCCATCACGCTGGATTTGACACAATTCAGAAACAAAACCCACTCTGGGATATTCACTGCAGTGCCAGCGTCCCCTAGGACTCGCAGATTTACATCATTCCCACCTATTTGATGAGATTTTTGAGGAACAGGAGATCAGTATTTTATTTCTAATTGGTGGCATGCTAATCCGGGAAAGGGTCACGACAGATTTTGCCATCCTTGCCCCCTCCTTCAGCCCCCACTGTGTTCCTGGGCACGAGTGCGCTCAGGACCCACATAAAGCTATTAGCGTGTTCTCATTAACCTAATCCCGCCGAGACAAAGGGCCTTTGCCTCCCTTATGCTGAGGTGCTAAAACGTGCAGTCAGGGGTAAGAAAAAATACCCGGTATTTTCTTTTTGTCCCTTGAGTAGCCTAAACTGGCCAGAAGTGTCTAAATAAGGCTCTCCCTGTTCTTGCAGAGGAGAATGAGTTCATTCTCTACGCCACCCGCTACTCCATCCACCGCTATGACCTCGCCTCTGGCGTCAGTGAGGAGCTGCCCCTGGCTGGGCTGCGAGGGGCGGTCGCCCTGGACTTCGACTATGACCACAACTGCTTGTACTGGGCTGATGTCACTCTGGACATTATACAGGTGAGCCAGGGAGTGGAGATGCTGCTGCAGCCCCGGCTGCCCGTGTCATCGCCTCCGTGCACCGCGGGCAGGTGGTGCACATACATACACCCTGAAAACCAAATGTTTGTCTTGGGTGCTCCTTCCCTCCGAGCTACGGCTTGCCTCGCACACCTGACTGTGCTCTCCTTGAGCCTGTGGAAATTCCTCATCTTTTATTCTGATTTTTTTCCCCCCGCAGCGTCTTTGTCTCAACGGGAGCTCTGGGCAAGAAATAATCATAAGTACTGGGCTGGAGACAGTGGAAGCTTTGGCCTTTGAACCACTCAGTCGGTTGCTGTACTGGGTCAATGCCGGGATTCCCAAAATTGAGGTACAGCTACGCCGACCCATGCTAAAAAGAGGTGATTGTGTTGGTGCATCCTTGAGGCTGGGCCCTGAGCTGGGTGCTGCCCTGAAGTCTCACGGCGGGGGGGGGCATTACTGCACACTGACCCTTGTCCCACGTGCCACTTTATTGGATCTAAGTGCAAACAGGATACGGTACCATGCAGCCCTGTGTACTTAAACCGGGGTCGGTCTGTGAGACTGAATTGCGCAGCAGAAATCGGGGGGGGTGGTGGTGGAAAGCAACGTCCTCGTGCAGCACATGCAGCCAGCACAGGGTACAGACAGAGCACTGCAGCAGCCGGCTGCTCGCTCAGTCACACAGAAATGTCAATACCTACACCAGTCCATCCTCTTTTATCACCTGCCTCACTGTAACCGCTCCCTCTGCCCATGGAAGCTGTTCTATGAGGGAGCAGTAATTACCGGCCACAGATTTTACCCAACTTTAACCAGTGCAGTTGCCCACAGTAAATGCACAGCTCCTCTTTTTGGTTACGACTTTAGGTTGCCAATCCAGACGGAGACCTGCGACTTACTGTCCTCAATTCCTCGATACTTGAACGACCCAGAGCCCTTGCTCTAGTTCCCCAAGATGGGTAAGAAATCAAGCATCACAAGTAGTCAGGTACCCTGGCATTGCCCGGGGGTGCCATGCTGTTACAGCCCCTCCTTCAACACTACACTTGTAAGACACAAACGCAAGGGAGGGTGCTGCTCAGAAAGCTTGGCGAGGCTCAGCCCCAAAGGGTGCGACAGGGGGGTGGGAGCCGCAGCGGGCAGTGCAGCGAGGCATGGCTCAGTCCTGCGCCACACTCTTGCCATCATGTGCCCGACCGAGGCACCAGCTGCCTCGCAACTATCACAGACTTGGTTTTTCTTTCAGTTTAACTGCTCTTTTCCTACCCATACTTATCTACTAGTAAATAACTTTTCCTGCCAGTAAAACTGGCCGGTCAGTGGGGAAAGCTGCAGTGATGCTTGAGAAACCGAGCTGTGCTCAAATTCAGGAGCCAAACGCAAGTTACATCTCCTGAGTATGGTTTTGCCGGGGCTGCTGCGCTGCAAGTGTAGTGCTGACAGACCTGAGGTGTGTGTGCTAAAGCAAAGCAGTTCAGCACAAGGTAACCTACAGCTGCACTCGCACCACAGAACCTGCAGCTAAATAAGCCTCTGTGCTGCTTGTAGGTCTGCCGCTGGCATTCATTAGAATTGCAAAGAGCTGCCTTTCCAAAGGCATTTCTTGCAAGAGACATGGAATGTGAAGTACTCAAACCTCTGCTTCATAACTTGTTTCCTTTTGATGAGCTGTTTTGTTATGATTTTGAGTAACCTCTCTGCCTGTGGTCAGATTGATGTTCTGGACAGACTGGGGAGACTCCAGAGCTGGCATTTACAGAAGCGACATGGATGGGTCATCGGCTGGGTGCATCGTGTCAGAGGGTGTGCGGTGGCCAAATGGCATTTCTGTGGATGAGCACTGGATCTACTGGACTGAAGCCTATATGGACAGGATTGAGAGGGTCAATTTCAATGGGCTGCAGAGATCTGTGATCCTGGACAGCCTCCCTCACCCTTACGCTATTGCTGTATTTAAGGTATGTTTGCAACCGCTTGTTTCCCATCGGTATGTGTTTCCGTAGTGTGCACACTCGGAGGTTAGTCTGTCTACGAGGTGGGTGGCGAAGGAGCGTTGAGCGCACTGGGTTTGGAGGGTAGGAGTGGGTGTGATGCTTGCTCTCTTTCTTGCTCCTGGCATGTCCCCACAAACCCTGAAACAAGGGGGCAGGTGCAGTTGAAACTGGGACCAACATCCAAGAGATGTGCAGCTTTCCCACGCAGCTGCACTGCGCGATGTTCCCCAGATTGTTTGCCACTCAGCACGTGTGACTGCTGCTTCCATTCCTGCTCAAATCCCAGCTCAGGTCTTCCCCTTCTTCTGCCCTTTGGGCTGGGGAGACTTTGCACTCTTGATTGCTCTGCGCATCCAGGCAGTTGCTGCGGCTTAGTGCAGTAACCGCTGATGGGCACGGCCCTGGCAGCACTGCTCCTCACGCTAAGAGCAAAGCCTCTGTTTCAGAATGAAATCTACTGGAATGACTGGTCACAGCTGAGTATTTTCAGAGCATCCAAAACCAGCGGCTCAAAAATGGAGATCTTAGTCAGCCGGCTAAATGGGATCATGGATATGAAAATCTTTTACAGAGGGAAGACAACAGGTGAGTGCAGGTGATTCTTTCCTGCGATTTAGAAGTGCGTTCATCCCCCGTTTCTGTAGGTTGCCAGGCCACTGGGCCATCCCAGCTCACACTTTGTGAGCCTGAATATATCCCTATTCCTGCAGAGTCTGAATCTCAGGCACCGTTGTAAGGAATGTGTTCCGTGAGCAGTGCACCTGCCTTTTCAGCTGCCAGGAGAGATGCTCCCCATCAGGGAGACAGACCGTAGGGCAGTCAGCTGTGGTGGCACCTTAGAGCTTAGGTCACGGAGCATGGCCTTCCCCTGTAGAGGGCCGTAGGGGCCAAAAAAAATACAGGGTCTCAGAGCTGCACCAGCTTTGCCCTTCACTTCGTCATCCATCTGGGCTGCGATAAGGGAGAAGCAGCCCCTGTGTGTGAATGCTCTGAAGGGACTGGATTCATTTTCAAACAGGTAAAAGGCTGCCAAAGGGCTTTGCCAGTCAGCAGCCTGCAACAGACTGGGAGGACCCTTAAGGCCCTCGATCTCCCTTGCAGCAGATGGCTCTGTACATTTCTAAGGCCAGCCTCAGCACTCAGTACCGCAGAGCTGGCTCCTAATCGGGGTCTGAACCCAAAGCCTGGGATGGAAGGTGAAACCGGGCATCTCCAGCCCTCTGTCCTGACAATGTCCTCTTCCTCCCTGCTCTTGCTCCAGGGGAGAATGCCTGCATTGCCAAGCCCTGCAGCCTGCTTTGCCTGCCCAAGTCGAACAATGGCAGGAGCTGCAAGTGCCCCGAGGGGGTGTCCAGCACCTTGCTGCCCACAGGGGAGGTGAAGTGTGACTGTCCTCATGGCTATATCATGAAGAACAACACCTGCATAAAGGAAGGTAAAACCCTGCTTAGTTCTTGCTGCTGCTTTACATCGAGAGGCAGATTCTGCTGTTGCAAGAGGTCAGCACAACCTTTCTGCTGCCCTTTGGACGAGGAGGAGTATGTCCTATCTTCTGAAAGCGCAGCGTCATGCCTAATGCCACCTTGTTTTTGTTTTCCCTTTTGCACCAGAAAACACGTGTCTGCCAAACCAGTACAGATGCTTCAATGGGAACTGCATAAACAGCATTTGGCAGTGTGACAATGATAATGACTGTGGGGACATGAGTGATGAGAAGAACTGCCGTAAGTGTCCTGTGGTGGCGTTTGCTTGTTCAAATGTAGATGTGTGCTCTGTCAGCATTGCACCTGAGCCGATGGTCTACGCTCTGTTCATGGTCATGGAGAACAAGAGGTGCTCTGGGGGTGTATCTCATCTCCTCTGGCAGACATCGGAAGCTGGTTGGATGAGTTGTCCTGCAAGGGCCGGTATTTCCCCCTTGACCAGCTCAGGTGTAAATGTCTAAAATTTGGTGAGATTGATGCCAGCTGTCATGTGAGGGCGTGTGTTTGTCTCTTGCAGTAATTGTCTTCTGAGGCCAATTGAGGGCACAGCCGATACCAAGGAAAAGAGTGTGGATAGAAAGTGACTTTCTGTCTGCATCATGCAGATGTGGCTGTCTTGTTGAGCTAATAAATTGAGTTCACACATTAAAGATGGAGGTCACCTTTTCAAGTAAAATTAGGGACCACTGATGCAGGAGGGGGAGATGTTCCACAGCTTTGCAGAGCCTGAAGCATTTGGATTACTGCACTGTGGAAAAAGGGCCGGGTTTAAAGTTAGGAATCAGTGGAGGACCAGGTGTTTGTGGACAGATGCTGTTTATGCCCATTTTGTACCGATAAGGAGCTTATTTTCCTGCTAACATTGAGGTACTAGTCAGCAGAGTCCAAGTCTGAGTTCATTGTCTGGCTCCAGGTGAGGGAAAGCCTCTGGGGGTACCCGTTCCTCTGCATGGGTTTGCTGGGAGGCTCACCAGTCTGGCACAGGGATGCTGCCTTGGACAGGAACACTCGGGCCCAGTCTTTCCCCTCCTTTGGCTACCCTGTCTCATCCCACCACCCATGGTTTCAGGGCCCCTTTGTGGGGAGCAGCCACCTCCACAGCCTTGGCTTTCTTGCTCGCTGGCTGGGAAGTGCTGCCTCTGGCTTGCAAGTGGACATGACAGTGGCAGGAGCTTCAGTCCTGACCCCCAGACAGACAGCTAACCCTGCTCTGCTCTGCTTTATGGAGAGTGCCTCATAATGACAGCAAAATACAGTAACAGCTACTCAGGCTGCATTGAGCAAAGCCTGAAGGATGCTGTCCCTCTCCCTACACCGATTACTTGGGCAGCAGGAACCATCTCCCAACCACTGCCTTAGCCTCCTTCTCCTTCTCCTCTCCCTCCCTGCTGCGTTAGCCACCACCATGTGTGATGCTGAGATGCAGTTCCGCTGCCAGGGCTCAGGGACCTGCATCCCGCTGTCCTACAAATGTGACCTGGAGGACGACTGTGGGGATAACAGCGATGAAAGTCACTGTGGTGAGTGCCCTCGCTCAAACCTCCTTCCCTGTCCCTATGCAAAGGTGGAAAGCCCAGCAGTGTTTTGGGGCAGGCTACTGCTCGTAGACACTGTAAAGTAAGGCAGTGCTTTGCCTGATCCCCCATTTATTCTGGCCAGCAGCTGCCTCCCATCATTTACTGGGTGCTGGGAAATGAGGGACGGGAGCAGAGAGCGAGGCTGTGTGCTGGTTCTCCCTCTTGCTGTGGTCTGGCAGGGAGACTTCTGAGCCGTTATCATCCAGCTCTCCGGCTCTGCTCCTTGGGTGCTCCTGTGGCCCAGAGCCAGGAGAGGTTTGGTAGAGATTACAAGCTGGCCTTGGGCAGCTGCCCAGCAAGTGCATGGGAAGGCACGGGTTGCTCAGTGGTGCTATATTTGTGGCCATCCACCTCCAGCTTAGCCATTTGGAGAGGCGGGGTGCTGAACTGAAGAGGCCAGTGAACAGCAGGGCGGTAGGTCTTGGTCATTCAGGGCTAGGGACAAGGCAGGAAAACATGCTCTCAAGATGAGTCCCCTTTGCAGGACTGTCTAGTCTGTCACCTCTGAGACAGCAGCCTCAATAGCCCCCGTGAAGCTTTCCTTTGGCTGTCCTCTGGCTCCAACAACATCTGAAATGTGTGTGCTTGTTTGCAGAGGCTCACCAGTGTAGAAACGATGAATTCAGCTGCAGCTCAGGGATGTGCATTCGTCTCTCCTGGAAGTGTGATGGTGATAACGATTGCAGGGACTGGTCTGATGAAGCGAACTGCACTGGTAAGCACTTTGATGTGATCAATAACCATCTGTTGCAAATACTCATTACTTAGAGCCTGAAGTGCTGTATGCATTGGCCAACATCTTGTGCCTCAGTTTCCCTGCTTGTTATCTGAGCCGCCCAGCAGGGCAGCCAGGCAGGCTGCAGCTCGGCTCGGGGTGATGTAATGCTCCAAAAGCAAAGGGCTTCTTTCCTCCAGTGCCTTCAACAGGCCGTAGGACCTGCTCTGAATTTGCTGACAGCTTTGTGATGCTCGCACAATGATCCAGCTTTGCTTTTTACTTGCAAGATTGCACCAACAGGCGTGCCTGGCTGTGGTGGCCACGGGGCCGTCCACCTTTTGCGTGCCAGCCGGCGGCGGCCGTGCCTTTGAAGCTGCATTGAATGGGGTAGCAGGTCTGTGGCTGCTGGGCAGCCGGAGGATGTTTCTGCACAGAAAGGGCTCCTTTGTTGCATGGAGGCAGCAAACAGGCCAGCATGCACTGATGGCGTTTCACAGCTTGAACTTTGGCCATTTTCTTGCCATTCAATAAGTTGCAGAAAATGGACATGTTCTTTACAGCTTCTCCGCAATTAATTGATCTAATGGCGAGGCAGATTTAATTTGGGAAGCGACTTCTCTTCTAGTAGCCTCACTTTGCTCCATGAGTGTGAGAATCTAACGACAGCGTTACATGTGAAAGATCCACTCTTGGGTTTGCTTACAACTCATACTGGTGCAACCTGGTTGCCAGAAATAGTATTGTTCCTGGTTCAGGATTCCTGTGCAGCGCGACCTGCACCTGTGAGCCTCATTCTGTATTTGCAGCTGAAAGTCACAACGCTCAACCATAATCAGCACCACAGTGTAAAACTGATGTTCCTTAGCAGTCTTCTGAGGTTAACACCCAGGCAGAGCCTTCTTTTTCATTAGAAAAACCAGCAGATAACAATGTATCGGTCTTTTCCATTAAAAAAAACACCCCAAAACCAACCAGGCCAAAACCTTAAGTATTTGCATGAGAAGAGAGTTCTGAGAGCAGGCAGTGCTTCAGTTCGTCAGTGAAAGACACAAGACCATACTTGTGAAGCAATACAGGGGATATTTCAGGATAAAAGCAGTGGTTTCCACGCCGTGTGGCTGAGATCAGCCTGTCGGAGCAGATGGGCTGATGGGGCCAGGGGAGCCCTGTGGGGAGCAGGAGAGCCCCGGGGGATGCCGACAGCGGCTTTGCTGTGGCTGCAGCCCCTGGAGCTGCTGGGGCAGACAGCGGTGCCGAGTGCTGTCCTGGGGCTCTGGCACGAGGATCTAGGAGATCCCTTACAGGCCTCTGAGCTCCTGTCGTACTCCCCCCCTGTGGCACTTGCCGTGCCTTGAGCGTACGTGCTGTACAGCGTGGCACTGGGGATCCTGGTCGTTAGTATTCCAAGTACGTGGCTATATAAGAAGGTTTAATTTATATTTGTATCACTTATCTCTCACACGAGTTTCTCCAGAGAGAATTACTACAGGAAGGGAACCTACTTCAAAAAGCGTATTGGGTTTGTAAATCCTAAAGTTGAAATTATCTAAGAGGATCGCAATTATTTGAGAAACATTTCATCTGACTTCACCGACTGCACTTACTGCTCTTATCTAAAATAATTACATTTCATGCTGAATACCTAATAGAATATTACTGCCACAAGATTGTAGTACTTTGAAATACCTGCAAGTGCATGTCACTCGCTAACCTAAAATTCAGTAGCATCCAATTTAATTAAGTTGAGCATTGCTTTTCTTCTCAATAATAATGAGTGCTCTCCTGCTTGAAGAGTAGTATTTGTCTCTAAAGTGACAACACAGACTAGGCTTCAACCAAGATACCCCAAAGGCAGATACTTCCGTGACAGGAGCCTAAGGAGAGCCAGGGCCCTACTCCCTTGGAAACCCGAGGAGAATTCTATTTCTAGTTTGCTTTGGCAACACAGAAGAGCCTTGCCTGCCTTAATTAAAGTCTGTCTCTGAGTCTGTCCTGCCCTGCGCGGGGGACCCTGCTGCTCTGCCAAGGCTTGCTTGCTCACTGCGACATTTCTTGCCATCTCTGGCAAGGTGCCACCACTGTCACCTTTGTGCACACACCCCAACGACCCAGATCAAAGGGAAAGAGGCTCCTAACTTTGGGAGAGCTCTGAGAGGGCTCGCTAGCCTCTGAAAGCCATCCCTTAGGCACAGCAGGCTTGTGAGCAAGCACAGCATGGAGGGGAAGAAGCCATGGCATGACCCAGGGAGAGTCCGGACTCCCAGCAATCTCTTGCCCACGGGGTGGTCAGCTGTGCTCAGTCTGGGACCTGCTGCAGCGCGGTGTCCCTGTGCAGGCAGAGGGAGCAGGGTGTGCGTGGCGGGGCCCAACTCAACGCACGCAGGGATGTGGGGTCACCCCACGCTCAGGCGGTCCCCCTGGCTCTGGTTTCAGCAGTATATCACACCTGCGAGGCCTCCAGCTTCCAGTGCCAGAACGGCCACTGCATCCCACAGCGCTGGGCCTGCGATGGGGACGCCGATTGCCAGGATGGCTCCGATGAGGACCCTGCCAACTGCGGTAATGCGTGCCACGTGCGGAGTGGGATCTGCTACGGGGTGGGAGGGATTTCTACAAACTCTCTGAGGTAATGCTGCGGCAAACTCACAGGGACAACTGCCATCCCTCCCAAAGCAGGCAGACACAGGGAGAAGGCAACTGGGGCCGTGCCAGGGCTTTTTGTAGCTAACTAAATGCAGCTTTAAAAAAACCCCACACAACATCCACCCAATTCTGAATTTCAGAAAAAAAGTGCAACGGCTTCCAGTGCCCGAACGGCACTTGCATCCCAACCAGCAAACACTGCGACGGCATCAACGACTGCTCCGACGCCTCGGATGAGCAGCACTGTGGTGGGTACCAGGGCTGCAGGGAGCTGGCGGGGCCCTGGCAGCGAGGGCTGACAGCCTTCATGGTCTGCCAGAGCTTGTCTCACTGGGAGAAAAGCCCTGGCGAGATAATGGGAAAGCTTTAGTTAGCATTCAGGAGCCCCCTGGGAAATCGGCTGGTCTGCAGCATCAGCAAAAGGCGCAGTAGGCTGGGCTGTGACAGACAGGGAGGTTGTGCTGTCACAAGCTGTATTCAGGGAGGTGCCCACACCCCTTCTGGTGCATGTGCCAACCCGCTTGCACCCCGGCACGCTATCGGGCAAGGGCAGCCTGTGCCGGGACAGAGCTCGAGCGATTTGTCTTGGAAACTTTCTGTAACTTCCTGAAATCCAGCCACTGCGCTCAGGTCTGTGCAGATGACAGCAGGTGGCATTCCTGCTGCCAAGGACAGCAGAGGTGCCATCTCCTCTCCTTTTGACCTCCCGTTTCTCCAGAACCGCTGTGCACCCGCTACATGGATTTTGTGTGCAAGAACCGGCAGCAGTGCTTGTTCCACTCCATGGTGTGCGATGGCATCATCCAGTGTCGAGACGGATCAGATGAAGATGCCAACTATGCTGGCTGCTGTAAGTGTGATATCATGCATCTTTGCAAACGGGGGTTTGGCTAGGGAATGAAACCAGAGGCATGGAGAGGAGAGCGCATTCCCCAGGGTACCAGAACACTGCCAGATCTCCTAAGAGGTGGCTCTGGACTGTAGTGTTCTGCTTATAAATCCATCATTGCCTCTGAGTGTGTCCTTCCTTCCTCCTCAACAATGAGCTTCCATCAAGCCCTTGGTCTTGACACGTAAACCTTTGATGTCTCTCCATGCCGCCCTGCAGCCCAGGACCCTGAGTTCCACCGGACCTGCGACCAGTTCAGCTTCCAGTGCCAGAACGGCGTGTGCATCAGCCTGGTGTGGAAGTGTGATGGGATGGATGACTGTGGTGATTACTCTGACGAAGCAAACTGTGGTGAGCAGTACCTCAGGGTCTCTTGTTACCATAGCTCCAGCCTCCTTTGAATTTCAGGAGCATAGCCTACTGGCTTGTTCATGTTTTATGTAGGCATTCACGTATGTACATACACGTGCATGTGCGTAGCATTCCACTTGCTCATCGCAATGTCTTGCATGGAGATCAGCATCGTTTTCCTCATCTTGCATGTAGGTAAAGTGAAGCACACTGAAAATCGGATACGGCTGGCAGATCTTGTGGTTGGCTAAATCATGTGTGACCGGATTTACTCCACAGATTCCCAGCCCAAAGCAGACAGGCAGTTTTCAGCCAAACTCAATATTTACCACTGCTCCCTGGGTAGCCGTAGGAGTGGTACCCAGGCAATGAAGCAGCTGTGTCTTCATTTTGGACTTGCAGGGTTTGCTTCTCCATTTCTGCCATGCTTTGTCTGAATTTTGCCGTCAGCTCTGGTTCTGAGATCGTAGGTGGTGTCTGGCCATGAAGCACTCAGCACGTAGACATAATAGTGGTGGCAACAGGCTAGCGAGGGCTGTGAGAAGTGGGGATGCTGAAGATGAAGAAAAAGGACCCTGGCTGTGCTGCTCAGGGAAATAGGGTGATGCTTGATGCTATCTGGGCCAGCTGTAGCCTGGCCTGAGGTGCCTCTACATCTCAGCAGTGCTGAAGGCTGGTGAGATAACTGTAGGGCTGATGGGACTCTCCTCTCGTTGTCAGAAAACCCAACAGAGGCCCCGAACTGCTCCCGGTACTACCAGTTCCAGTGCGGGAATGGGCACTGCATCCCCAACCGGTGGAAGTGTGACGAGGAGAATGACTGCGGGGACTGGTCTGATGAGAAGGACTGTGAAGGTCAGGGCACACGGAGCTCTGCTCTGCTCGCGGGAGCCCTGGCCCAGGCTGGGCTGTGGCACACTGAAAGACCACTCTCAGCATCAGCTGCCTTCCCACAGCGCTGCTTGGGGCAGCCTGTGGCAGCCCCCATGGCTCCAAAAAATGAATGGGCTGAGTGTGCGCTCATATATCTTCTTACTCTGTGTTTTTGGCAATCCTGATTAGGAGCTGTGCAGATACAATACAGATGAAAACACTGGGCTTGTAATACTATGCCTGCTCCCCACTTCCCTCCGTTACTAGTGGCTCTCAATCTGCTGGGAACGGGCCCGGCTTACAGCCTGTGCGCAGGAGCAAGGATCTCAGATCAGCTCTCCCTGCTGCATTTTTAGGTTCTCCAGTTCATCCCATTACTACATCGATCTCACCGACGTGTTTACCAAATCACTTCCGTTGCAACAGCGGCACCTGCATCATGAACAGCTGGGTCTGTGACGGCTACAAGGACTGCACCGATGGCTCTGACGAGGAAGCCTGCCCGACTTCACGTAAGCTTTTCTCTTCGTCACCCTTCTCCTGTAGGGTCACATCTGCAAGGACTGTGGGCCTTTCAAGTCTCAGAGCCTTCCCACGTTACAGGGTTAAATTACACCGTGGTGTAAAAGCCCACCCACCTTCTCCTCTGTCCCTGGGGTCAGACCTCCTGCTACCAGCTGGGACACTGCTCCAGCTCCACCTGCACTGAGGTACTGCTGCGGCAGGCCCCTGCCCCTGCTCGCTGTCGTGTCTTAGACTGTGTAGGGGCACGGAGAGCGGGGCTGCGGGCTGGGTTTGCAGCTCCCACCTGCACTGAAGGTAGAAGAGGGCTCCTCGCTGCAGCCCTTGCTGAGGCTTGCCGAGCTCTGAGCTGCTGCAGCACATCCCCCGCGGGCGGGCAGTTGCTTTTCCCAGCCCTCTGCGGCCAGGAGAGCGGACGGCTTAGGTGTCTTCCCAGCAGAACCTGCTAGATGGGAAGAGATTGCCATCTAGTGGAATCGGGACCTGGGGACAGGTTTTGGTCCCTCCTGGTGGCAGCAGCCGCCTGGCTGTGCCTTGGGGCCGTTTCCTCACTCGCTGGTGTGTGCAGGGCCCAACGTGACGGCCACCCCCCCGGGGCTCCCAGGACGCTGCAGCCGGTTCGAGTTCGAGTGCCAGCAGCTGCACAAGTGCATCCCCAACTGGAAGCGGTGCGACGGTGTGCGGGACTGCCAGGACGGCACGGACGAGAGGAACTGCCGTGAGTGCCGCGAGGGGAGAGTGTCTCGCCTGGCTCTTTCCCTTGGGAAGTTCTTTGTGAGACGGGGGAGCCACCGAGGAGTTTTATCGCTGGTGAAATCCTTGCAGTAAATGCAGTGTTACGGTAAAAATAGGAATAAAAAGCCCAAACAACCAGTGCCATCCCTATTAGAAGTCCAGTTGTTTTCTGTGGGATAAGCTCCAGGTTCTTCTGATGCCACCATGTCAGAAGATGCAGCCAGAACAAGACAGCCCTATGACTGACACGCTCTGCCGGAGCTCCCTCCCCGACACGCAGCCACCCCAGCATCATGCCTGCTTTTGAAGCAGCACTGGCACTGCAGGCAGCTCAGTGCTGGTCAGTGTTCCTGCGCTGAGTCCTGAAACCATTCTGCCTCTTTCAGCTACTCGCAGCACCCTGTCGTGCCCTAATGGTTACAAATGCGAGGACGGAGAGGCCTGCATTATGGTGACAGAGCGGTGTGATGGATATCTGGACTGCTCAGACAGCAGCGATGAGAGGAACTGCACCGGTAAGCAGCAGCCCTCTCCCATTTCTCATGCCCTGCTCTGTGTTAGCGCGCAAAGGTGCTCTCCTGGTTACGTGACCTTTCATTCACAACATCCTAGACGTACCTGCCTCTGTTCAGTTGTCCAAGCTTCCTCCTCGCCCATTTATAACCCGCTGGGACAAACTTACCAACCAGCTCCTACACTGACAATTTGTCTTCCAGCAGCCTCAGACATAGAAAAATAACTTTAGAATGGGTAGGAGCAAAGCTGTCTATTTTATGTGACCCACAGGTGAAGCAATAGTCTCCAGCTCTGTCTTCTTGTGCAAGGTGACCCTGGGAGCCATGGCACGTGCCCTGCTGCCTGCGCTGGTCCTCCCACGCTGGCCTTTGATGGCCCTGTGGAGGCAGGCGGGATGCACGCAGCAGCGCGCCCTGGGCAGAGGACAGCGATCAATTGCTGTCTGGCCAGCCATGAGATTCAGCTGCTTTCCTACTGAACTGCTTGGGGGTTTGAGCATGAATCAGGTTCTAGTTCTTTAATTAAATATTGATTGGGAGAGGCTAGCAGGTTCCGGGGAGGGGGAAGGAGCTGCCGAGATTCATGGCTTGGCTGCTACGCCAAGGGGAAACCATCTCTTTTCCCTCAGACAGCTTGTCTTGCTGTGCTTGTCCGTGGACCCACGTGCCTGCTGGGTTTCATTTCCAGTTGGTTAGGGGAAGTGAAGCGGCAGCAGTTTGGCTCTGCTCTGCTTGGTTTCTGAAGAGCACTGGGAATGAAGCTGAGCACCCGAGCGGGGCCAGCTCACCGTGTTTGGATGTGGGCTCCGACACACATCCCCAGGGGGAGAGAGCAGGGGGTGGCCTAGCAGGAGCAGGGCGTGGATTTGGGCCGTGTCAGATAAGCACCTCCCGTCCCCACCGCTGCCAGCGCTGGATTTCACGGTGCCGCTGTCCCCTAAATGCCTCTCACAAGGTCAGGTAGCGATTCAGCCGCAGAGCTTGCGTCAAGGCAGTCCCCAGACTACCGCCTTAATTACCAGCCTTCACCTGGGTCCTTCTGCTGAATGTGAGATGTGATAAGGAAAAACACACAAAGAAAGGGTCTGGGTGGCCTGCAGTGACAGCACAGGTTCGTCACATGGGTAGAACAGTGACTTAGCTTGCACTGATCGGTTTGCACTGCTACGCTTCCAAAGTGATGTTCAGTATTTCATCAACAGCCACACTTTATCTTTCCGTAGGGGAAAGGGGATGCTTGTATGATGCAGCATATAGACAACCAAGACATTTTGGGGAGAACTAAGAGCACCAGGGGTATGTTCCTGCTCCGAACTGCCTTCTGGCAAGCCTGCTCTTCTCCACTGATAACACCCACCTAAATTATGCATCTAATTTGAATGGTGCAGATCCTCCCTTCAGTTGTTCTACTGTTTCTGCTTCTGCATGTTGTTTGTGCTCCAAGCATAACTCCTGTTTCTGTTCTGGGCAAAGAGCTCATTTCACTCTGACAGACTTAACTTTTCCTGTTGTCTGCTTAGATGACACGATTGTGTACAAAGTCCAGAACCTCCAGTGGACAGCTGATTTCTCCGGCGATGTAACTTTGACGTGGGCTCGGCCAAAAAGAATGTCCTCAACCTCCTGCGTCTACAACATCTATTACAGGTACACCACCCCTTACACCCATGACCCGTTACTATTACAGGAGAAGCATGAGGTATCAGTTTGCCCCTGTTTACAGCAAAGTACTGTACAGAATCAGGCCTGAAAGACTGAGAGCTGCACAATCTAGTTCTGCTTGGAAAATCTTCTAATACTTGGTTGCAAAGGAGACCCAAAATAGCTGTAACTAGGGGACCTTTGCGAAGAGCTGTATTTGTTTCCTCCCTGATTGTTTGCTCAGACAGTAACATAGCTGTGTTCGGGGGTGGGGGTGTGGCGTTCCACTTGGGTCTTGTGGGACCGCTAAGAAACCTTAGAGGGTGGTGCTTTTAAGTCACTAAGCTATGTTTAGCTCAGGCTTTCAAAGAGCATCTTTCCAAGCTGGTGGTGTGTTTTTTACTGAAAAGAAAACCAAGCAGCAAGCTCTTAACGTACAGAAAGATGGTTTCACCCTTTGGGACAAGCTGTATCCCCTGTGGTACTGAACACCGTCCTGACTGGAGGGGTGTTACTATCTTGTGCAGGATGGTCGGTGAAAGCATTTGGAAGATTTTGGAAACCCACAGCAACAAAACCAACAGTGTTTTGAAAGTCCTAAAGCCTGACTGTACCTATCAGGTGAAAATCCAAGTGCAGTGTCTCAGCCGAGTCTACAACACCAATGACTTCATCACTCTGCGGGCACCTGAAGGATGTAAGCAGACCTGCATGGCTCATACCAGTGACCTGATGCATGCTGCTTGGGCTTAGAAAGGAGATACCGTGGAGGTATCCCTGTTAGGAACAAAAGGAGCCTTTCCACAGGCCTGGGAATTGTACTGGACTGGGAAAAAACGGCTGCAGGTTCCCTGCCTAGAGTGGGTGCTGCCCTGAGTCACCAACCTGCTCTCTTTCGTCCCCGTGACTTAGGGGTTTAGTACCACTGGGAAGCCCATCTCATCTCACAGTGCGGTGCTGAGCCTGTGGGGCTGTTTGGTACCGCACACAGGGAGCGAGATCTGTCCAGCTGCGGAGTGGAGGGCGGGCGAGGAAAGGGATGCAGGATAAAACAAAGAGCTTAACAAAATCCTGGCTCCACCACAGTTACAAAAAAGGCATCATTGCTCCAGAGGGACATGAAAGGGACTGGGACCACCACTGCAGGAATAAAACATCTTCCATGAGCCAGGATTGCTTGGCCATCCCTGCTTTGTCCCAGCCTTTCAGGGGGACCCTGCTTTTCCCCGTGTGATCTGGACACACAGCTGCGACTGTCACTAACACCTCTGTTTCTCTCCCTAGTACCAGATGCTCCCTTTAACCTTCAGCTGTCCCTGAAAAAAGAAGCTGAGGGTGTGGTGACAGGCTGCTGGAGTCCCCCCGTGAACGCCCATGGCCTCATACGGGAATTCATCGTGAGTCCTGCTGCCCAGCGGGGCTGGTTGGCGGTGGGATGGGGAAGGCTGCTGGGGGCTCACAGCAGCGCGGGCTGGCCTGGTGGAGCACAGCTATCTCTGCAGTGGCAGGTGGGCCAGGAACAGGACATTTTGTAGAGGAAATCTGCTGAGGGCATTGGGCATGTTGGGAGAAGAAGTGCTGCAGGGCTGTAGGTAGCGACACAGTTCTCAGGTTCACAGTTTCATTTCTGGCTCCCTTTCTAAGCTTTTGCAGTTCTTTCTCCTGACATTTTGACACAGAGGGACCTGTCACCCTGTAGTATTGTTGACTGTGGAGCCTTATCCCTTGTTTTTGTGCTCCTAGGTGGAATACAGCAGGAGTGGATCCAAGGAGTGGTCATCCCTTAGAACCACCAAGAACTACACTGAGATCAAGAACTTACAGGTCAACACGTTATACACAGTTAGAGTGAGTATTTTCAGAGCTTTACCTCTGCATGCTCTCATTACTTTTCACTAAATGGTCTAAGTCCTGCACAGTCAAGTACTTGTTAAAAGTATGTTGTTAAAATCCTGCTCCTTTAATGGCAGGGGGCTTGGCATTTGCGCTGTGAATGTATATAGTTTCAGGGCCTGAATTAAGGCCCTTGATTTGCTCCTTCTCCCCGAAGACGAGGCTGTATTATGAAATCTGCACTACTAATTGCCCATTCCAATGTCACTGCAATTGTACTGGATCTGGGCCAGAGATAAATTTGGTCCTTACTGTATCACTGGGAAAAGGAGCAGATCTGCCTGTGGGGAATGTATGCACATGGGAGAAGCTGGGTAACGATAGACAAAAGTAATAAGAATAAGAGATGCCAGTCTGCACAGTGAGCCCTGAGAAATATATACTCTGCCACATCGTCCATCCGCCCTGTGCCGAGCGGGCATGGGTTCCTGGGGGAGGCCACTGGGATAAATGCCCCTCACCGCGCCCCATGAATCAGTGTTATTCTCACAGCTGGTTGGAGCAAGTCTTTCCTTCCATGATATTCCTTCCCGTACTAATCCGTTCCCAAATAAATCTTTGGAACTAGATTCAGCACTCACATGGACTTCACCGGCATGGTTCTTGCCTACACTATGGCAAATAAGAGTCCAGAGCTCCTCATCTTGATGGACTTTTCATAAAGATCTCATGAGAGAGTGGTTATCTGCAAAGAGGGTGCACCTCCCTCCCCTTAGATTCCTTTAATTGACTTAAAGTAGTCTGCTTTATCTCTGTAATAAGCATTTTATTGCCAAGTAATTAAGCTATTGCTTGCTTCAAAGTCCTTTTCCCATGAGCTCCACCACATCCATAACCTTGCTCTGACCTCATTCTCTGTTTGCATTATACAATTTTGGTGGCGTACATTTATTCTTATTAACTAACCTTCTCCTTTGAAAAGGTTGCTGCTGTAACTAGTCGAGGAGTGGGAAACTGGAGTGATTCCAAATCCATAACCACCGTAAAAGGCAAAGGTAAGTGGTGTTGTTTCAGTCAACTCAGACAACATAACAAAAAGGCAGAATATAAGCCTGAAGTGTTAGCAGCAGCATGCAGAACCATCTCCTCACCCTTTATTCTTCCCTGTTGAGTGTTTTGCACTATTTAACGAGTTTGCTGTACCATTTCCCTTAACTTGAGCTGCCTCAAAGTTCGGTGGCAAGTCTGAACGGGTTGCTGCGTCTTCCTCTGAACTCTGTGGCACGTAGGGTGGATGTATGGCTCTGGAAGTGGACGAGAAGCCTGTCCAGAAGGTGCCCCTCTCTCCTAGACTGCAGATGGGTTCCCTCTGACTTGTGTAGGCTAGATCCTACCTTCGGGCAGGCAAGACGCGTTACCACTAACTCCTTCACTGTTGCTGGCTGAAAGGATGGTTGCTCATTCTTCCCCCTCTTAGCTTATGCTTATGATGGTTTCTGCATCTCGTGTAGTTTAGACCACCTAAAGACTGCTAAGGCTCCTAGGAACTATCACAGCCTTACAGTCTGACAGTAGATAAATTCAAACACGGCAGTAAATCATTTCCCTCCAAACTGTTTTTTTAGAAAAGCCTTTTGAACTTACTTGCTTTCATGCCAAGCTTTTCTTCCAAAGCTATATTCTGATGTCAGAATTGTCTGCTAATTTGTTAGATAAAAGTGCGTGCTCACTATGTTGACAAAGGAAGGAAGGAAAACACCATGCTACTAAAATTGCAGGATTCAGATAAAATGAAGTACATGAGTACCTGATGGTTAGAACAACAGAGATAGAAGAAACTATAATAGCTTTCACTTCAGGTTTTGCGTGAGTGTTTGGCAGCTGTCCCCATCGATAGCTCCTGACCTCCCTCACCAGTTCCTCAGAAGGCCAGAAGCCGTTAACTGGGATATGAGCTTGTCCCACTGAGTTCAGAAGGAAAACACCTGTGCCCAGACCCCTGTGCTCCCAGCCTGTGCTGAGCAAGGCGCAGGTAAAGCAGCTTTTAAGTGATTGACTGAAAAAAATGGTGGAGGTACAGCAGGGCTTTCTCTGAGGCACACGGGAGACAGGCAAGGTTGGGGCTGGAAAGATGGGCAAATTCCTGGTCTGAGAGCTGGTTGTCGCAACAGAAGCTTGTATTTTACCTGTCCCCTCTCAATAAGAATTTGTATTTCTTCGTGCTGCGGTAACAGCTGTTTCTCTCTTTCCTTCCAGTCATTCCTCCACCTGTCATACGCATTGAGAGCTATGGCGAGGACTCCATAAGTTTCAGCCTAAAAATGACTACTAATATCAAGGTAACATTTTTACCATTACTTTGAACCTAAAATAAAGAAAAGCAGCCTTTCATTGGGTAAATGGTAGATACCGGATGGGATAAGCTGTTGCCTATTTAATTTATTGCAATAATTTTTAAAACCCCCTTATTTCATGCCAAATAATTTCTTACTTTTCATAAACCACCCCAGCTCTCTTAATTAGGATGGAAAATACCGCACAGAGGCTTTCAGCAGTGAGTCTTTCACTGCATGCAAAACCAGCTGAACTGATAGTTTGTATTGTGTGCCCTTGCTGTTTGACAGGTCAGCGGTTACGTTGTGAACATCTACTGGACATTTGATACACACAGGCAGGAAAAAAGGACTCTGATCATAGAAGGAGAAAAGTCCATCCAAAAAGGTAAATTCTGCGCAAAGTGTAAAATTCTGCTTTAGTCAACATTGAATGGAGGGCTTTGGTGAAGGCGATAGGATTTTTTTTTTCTTTTTTCCTTTTTTGCAACTAGTAGTTTCTGTTTAGGAAAGAGTAAATCTGGAGAGGACAAACCAGCAAACCCTTGGCCTCTGTTTTTAGGGCTTGGAGATTTCAAGCAGATTTATCCCCTAGAGCTGCACTGGCTTTTTCTCATCACAGGGGATTTTGTTTGTGGTTCCTTATCTACTCCACAAAACGTCAACAATTTCTTGAGTTCTTGTGTATGGTACCTGTCCATATTATATTTCTGGTTTGGAAAAATCTCTGGTGTGCTCAGTCTAGATACGGGAAAGCATCCAGACACAGAAAAGCACAGGCTAGGTTGGATACCAGAGTCCCGGGTGCTTCTGTATAAAGGAGACTACTCAAAATTAATGAAGACACAAACCAAGAGAGGCAGGTTCCTGTCTAAGACTGTCTGATGACGATGGCCGTTCCCTAGTGCTCTCTCCCTGCCGTTGCAGTGCTTTGCCTCACCTAATAGTACATGTTTCTCTTCTTGCTTAGTGGCAAATTTGACAGCGCACACGCCCTATGAAATCTCTGCTTGGGCGAAGACGGAGCTGGGTGACAGCCCTCTGTCCTTTGTACATGTTGTGACCAGTGGGACAAGACCTGCGTCGCCAAGTCTCAAAGCCAAGGCCATCAACCAGACCGCAGTGGAATGCAGCTGGACTGGACCGAGGAATGTCGTAAGGCACCGACTCTCCTTCCTCACCAGCCAGGATGGGGTCTAGCTCAGAGCCTTAAAACACAAGCAGAATCTTAAATCAGGATTATTTGTTGGGATTGAATTCCCAGGGCCTGAAAATTTTATGCTTACAAGAACAGGGCAGGCACCTGCTGCCCCTTAACCAGAAGCAAAGCAAGCCGCCTTCTCTATTTGTTCAGCTGCTGATTCAGTGAAGTGGCTGTCATACAGATAGCGTGATGCAGTGGTCTTTCAATTGACGGCTGTGTTATCAGAGCTGAGCCCAGGATTTTAGGGTGGGGAGTGCAGAGGCAAGTGGGCAGAGTGAACCTGACCTTGGGCAAGAGGAAGTGCCCAGGAGAAAGAGGGTCTTTGATTCGTGTCCCTAAAAAATGACAGCAAGTGAAAGTTTGGATGGATGCTCTGGGCTGTGCCAGACTCTGTACCGACCCTGTTGTGCTCTTCCCCTGCAGGTCTATGGCATCTTCTATGCCACGTCCTTCCTAGAGCTGTACAGGAGCCCTCACAACACCACCACAACCTCCCACAACATCACCGTGCTCGTGCAGCGGGACGAGCAGTACCTGTTCCTGGTAGGCTGCTTTTCTGTTCCCATTCCTACCTGCTTGCTACCGAAATGTGAAGGCACCGTCTTCACTGCTGTGTTATCCCTTCAAGGTCCGTGTGATGTCTCCCTACCAAGGGCCACCATCCGACTACGTTGTGGTGAAGATGATCCCTGACAACCGGCTCCCCCCTCGGCACCTCCACTCAGTACACACCGGGAAAACGTTCGCCGTTATTAAGTGGGAATCGCCCTACGACTCACCTGACCAGGACATGGTAACACCTCACATCACTTTCTCCTCTCCCTTTGCACACAAAACCTTGGCTCACAGACAGATCCCTGCCCTGCTGCTCATGGAGAACTGAGCCTGAGATCAGGTCTAGCCTCCATCTAAATAGTCATCGCCAAGATGCTGACGCCTTGGAGACTTGCACGCCCTCTCTTTCTGTTACTGGCCATTAGCTCAGGCCTGTAATGTACACGCTGCATTTAAAAGGAGTCGGGTCTGGGATATCTGCTGCTGAATCTGAAAGCAAACTTGAGCATGTGCTAAAACACCTTTCTGGCTTCAGCTCTGCCCTGGAGTCTGGGCTGGCCGGTGCCGGAGCACAGCCCCCAGGTCAGCAGGACAGGTGTCGGGCCAGCCAGGCTGCGGGCGCTGCTTCCCCCTCCAGCTGCGCCGGCACAGCCCCGACAAAGCCCGGTTCTGTTTTCTGGCATGCTGGCGTACAGTCAGGTCTCGCTCCATTGAAGGCGAGTCATTTTCTCAGCAAGCTTTCCACTCCTATTCTGGTCCAGAGACTTTAACAGCAAAGGTTTAAAGGTATAAGTCTTCCTGGAAAACTGGAAAGTTTGAGAGGGCAAGAGTTTGCGCTGCATCCTTGTGATTCATTAAGGAATACAACCTGAGATTTTCCTCCTGCCCTCATCTGTTTCAGTAACTGCATTTTCTATATCTGTAAGCACTGATCTCCGACAGGGATCCAGCAAGTCCAGCAAGAGGCTTGAAATCTTACTTCCCAGGCTTTCTGTCGAGCACAGGCATGGCTTAATGCAAATTTAGCCCCCCCTCGTCAAATAGCCTACCATTGTATGAGATCGCTAGCAAGTCTGCAGGAAAATAAGATCTTTCACTGTGTGTGCCTTTCCTCCCTCTCCAGTTATATGCTGTCGCGGTTAAAGATTTGGTAAGAAAAACAGATAAAATCTACAAAGTGAAAACTCGCAACAGCACGGTGGAGTACACCATTAAGAAACTTGAACCGGGAGGCAAATACCATGTGATCGTTCAACTGGGAAACATGAGCAAAGAATCCAGCATGAAGATCAACACAGGTAAAGGAAAGAGTACCACTGGGTGGGTGCCAGGGCAGCACTGTCCACTAGCAGGGATCCCGTGCCTGTCGCACACGCCATCCATCCCACCCCTGCGCTAGGTGGAGGCTGCAGCAGTGTTTCTGCATCGCTTCGTCCTCTCCCACAGCCAAAGCCCAATTCTAAGAGGCCTCCCTGCAGCTCCCAGGGGAGGCAGTTAAACCCCTGAGCAGCAGCAGCAGAGAAGAAGCCCCTCAAACGATAGCTGCAGAGTTTTTCTCCTGCCTAGGTGGAGATGGAAAGGCACCTGGCTGGCTGCGCAGACACCATGAAGCACCATTATGGTCCTACCATAAAAACCCACTGAAAATCTCCTACCGGATTACATGCCGCAGTATCCTCTCCTGCAGTACAGCCCTTTTCTAAGCAGAGTATTGTGCTGATGCCTAAAAACCCACTACATTGCAGAAGTGACCCCACTGCTGTTTTTCAGCCAAGGGAAGTGTCACCGATGTTAAACCTAACCTGCCTGCCGTTTTTTCTCATTTGCAGTTCCACTGTCTGCACCAGACGCCTTAAAAATTATAACAGAAAATGACCATATTCTGCTTTTTTGGAAGAGCCTGGCATTAAAGGAAAGCAATTTCAACGAAAGCCGGGTAAGTTGTGTTGGCTGTCCTTCCTACAGGCAGTGTTTCAGAAAAACCTAGAGCAGAGTCACTGCAGGGCTCCTTTCACAGACTCCTTATAATACACTCTGCTCCTCTAAGTGTCCTTGATGGGCCCTTTCCGTATCTCCAGCTTGTATCACCACTAAGGCACTAAAGCAGGTAGATCCAATTGGTCACCTTTTAGGAACAGAATTGTCCTCTTGGAGAAGGTTCACTGTCACACGTGTGAAAGGACTGGGGTTAGGACACTGCCCCATGGTGCCAGGAGGCACATCGGTAGCATGTAAGAATTGTCACTGTTTAGACTTCGATAGAAAATCTGTGACGTGTTCTCTGTCGGGTAGCAAACTGCCAAAAAAGCCATCGCTGTTACTGGACTCTCTGGTTTGTGTGGTCACTAAGAACAGCGTGAACCTGAACCAGACAGACGGAAATCTTTTCTCCTGCCTGACCTGGCCGAGGTCAGTGCACGCCGACAGGGGTGCCCGAAGGAGGCTCCGCGCGGCTGTCTCCCGGCTGGCAGCCCAATGCATTTCATCACAGCTCCACGCCGGAGGGAAAACAAGTCTCAAAGCCCATCAGAAGGAGCACGCCTGACCTCTGCAGCCGAGTGATTTGGGGTTTGTGTCTTTGTTTTCACAACTTTCAGGGTTATGAGATTCACATGTTTGACAGCTTGATGAACATCACGGCTTATCTTGGGAACACCACTGAAAACTTCTTCAGAGTCTCCAACCTGAAGATAGGCCACAACTACTCATTCAGCGTGCAGGCCAGGTGCCTGTACAGCGGGCAGATGTGTGGCGAGCCGGCCACGCTTCTCTATGATGAGCTAGGAACTGGTAAGCCCCTGGCACCTTCCCTGTCCTCCTTGACAGACTAGGGAAAGCCTCACAAACCCACTAGAGAAACGTGCCGTCGGCCGCAAATGGTTCTTCTCTCTCTCCCTCCCTCATCTTAGGTGAAGACTCTTCTGTGGAAGAAAACAGTAGATCCACAGATGTGGCTGCCATCGTGGTACCAGTGCTATTCCTGCTGCTGGTGACCCTCGGGATCAGCTTCGTGGTGCTGTACATGAGGCACAGACGGCTGCAGAACAGCTTCACTGCCTTTGCCAACAGCCACTACAGCTCCCGCCTGGGCTCAGCCATATTCTCCTCGGGAGATGATTTAGGTACGTAGCCCTCGCTTTCGCACGGTGTCGTTTCAGAACAGGATTAAGGACATTAAATCAGTGCAAGACCTAACTTCTCTATCGTGCTTTGGGCCACCTTTGGCATAAATATCTCTATGGGTTTGATCTTGACCTAAGAGTACAAAGCTGGCCCTGGCTAAATGATTTTAGCAACTTCACTTAAACCACTCTCTCTCTAATGCAAATCCATTAAAACCTGAATATAACAGATACAACAACAACTACAGCACGGGCAAGGCTGCAATACATACTGGTTTTGAGGGCTGCGTTGTGGCCGCCTTCATTAGCCTGTTTAGTCGTGCCCCATGAACCGCTGAGGGCAGCATAACAGCACTCTGGGTTTGTTTTTCAGGAGATGAGGATGACGAAGCCCCAATGATAACTGGATTTTCAGATGATGTTCCCATGGTCATCGCATGAAGCATATTTCTGACTGTAAAAACCAAATGGTGTAAATATTTTATTTGATAAAAATAGTTGATTGTTTATTTTAAAAATGCACTTTGAGTTGCAATATGTTATTTTTATATGGGCCAAAAAAAGTTTTAAAAATACACTTTGTAGTAATCGACTGTGAATTGCAGACTAGGTTGGTTAAGTAACAAATTGCTTTGATTTAACATTAATTTAGTCTTACAAGGCTATGCTTGCTGGGCATGCTTTTAAGTCTGTGAGATATTTTCCGTTGACTAAATTGGCTACTCGTTTTATTTTTCTAAGACAAGAATAAATTTATTTAAAAAAAATTCAGGAGATTATATATGTAGAGAGAGATAAGTAATATAGTCCCTGAAGGTTTTGCTTTTACTTTTAAAAAAATCCTTTGGACTTTGTTTTATATGGAAGTATTTTTGTTGTGTTAATTTATTGGGAAATCTGCTTGAGAACAGATTTCCAAAGTCGTCAGACATTGTACACATTATTGTGTAGAACGTGTGCCACTTTATCTTGCAAGACAGTACTATCTTGGCATCCCCATCATTGTTCTTGCCATGATAATAAAAATCCTTATTTTTACATATTTCCCCCCCTTATTAAAGACCCAGTCTTTCAGCAATCTCAAAGCCTGGGAGACTGCAGCATGTACTTTACGTATGAGTTCAGCTTTGCGCTGCCATACCTACGAGCATCCCTGTGATGTCGTGCTGCCAAGGGTCACGCAACCCCTTGCACATGGGTGCGACACCCCCCAGACCGTTCGCAGGAGGGTTTCTGGGGCTCTGCCTGCAGCACAGAGGTTTCCCCTGGGCAGCAGCGCTGCAGCATCCTTTGGCAGCGCTGTGCAAGCAGCCAGGCTTTGCAGACCCTCACTTTCAGGTATGCAGTAACAACACACCGTACCCTCCCACCTCTGCCCAACCCCCTTCGGAGGGCACCTGCGCTTACTGAGATGTTGCCCATGCCCATCACGTGTGGCGCAATTAATCTGTAGTTCATGGCAGTAACATCACTGGAAAAAGTCGCCACTACCCGAAGTTAAAGCTCATGCCTTAAAACACACTTCCCAGCTGGTCAGGACACCTTTCCTGCGTGGAGCTTCTCTAAGATGCAGCATGTCGGTGGACAGGAGGGGGAGCCTCCACTGTGCACAACTAGGAACCGGCTTCCCATACGGATTTTCCAGTCGTACATTGCAGTAATTGCTGAACATCTGCGTTCATTTGGTTTACAGCAGGGATTTGACCCTCCTTCAATAGCATTTCCTAAAAGCAGCTGTAGTTGCACCTTCAGCTTTAGAAGTAACATATATATATATACACATATATATATTATTTTCCCCTAACTAGTCATCTCACATTTCCAGTAGACATACTACTGGCTACAGAGGTAACAGTAGAAATGTCTGGTTAGCACTGTCGAGCTTTTTTTGTGATAGTGAAATGTGAATCTCACCACGAATCCAACTACTTGCCAACCCAAGAGCAATGACACGAGTGGATGTTCACGGGTCACGCCTGTCCGTGCTCTATATATGCAAAACTTCACAGCAGTAAGATACAGCACGCTGTCTTGTCACACTGTTTTTTTTTTTATTTAAGCCAAAAGTACTTTTGCTGTGTAAATTAAGTTATAATTGCAGTCTTCCTACAGATGAGATGAGAGGCCAACTATGTTTTGATACACGACTGATCCATTTAATTTCACGTACAGAAAATGTATAAAAAAGTTAAAGTTCTGTAAGGTTTGATACTCTAGAAATACTAACTCTATTTTCAATTACTGGTGTTATCATTCCTGGTGACAGGGTTTTTTCCCCCAAAGCTGGGACCAAGCTATAATCAGATTTTTATAAGTAGCAGCAAACTTGCAGAGTTAAAATATTTTTACCTTGTTAGTGGGTCAGGTGTGGTTCGGGAGTAAAAATTTTGAGTAAATCAACCCAGCATATATAGCTCACTTTGCCTAGAATTACAGCTACATAGAGAGACCAGAATCTGATCAGAGGCTAAACTATTCTAAAGATATAAATCAAAAGATTTTATACAGGAAAGAAAGCTAAAAGCACAGATAAAGAGTATTGAACCCCTTCCTTACTAAGCAAATATATCTGGCACAGGTAACTGAAAACTGCAGTATAGTATCCCAGAAGCTGGTACCTCTCTGGTGAGAATTACTAGTGGTTAAATACTGCTGATTTACTCCCCCCCAAGGTAAATTCTGCTCCAGTAAGGCGAGTAGAATTTAGCCCATCTCTATCTGGAAGACAAGATACCAAGGGGCACCCTTGTAACCACTTTATATTCTGCAGAAATCCCTTGGTTGCTTGCTTTCAAGCATCGGCTGGGGGACAGGTTACTTCTGGCCGCTCTGAAAGGCTCCTTCGTATCCGTGACTCGGCCGCACTCGCGTGGAGCTCAGTCTATTGCCAGCGAAGCGTGTGGTTGTAATGCTGCGCTCACAAGCAACACTCTTGGAACAGCCCTCTGCGCTCTGTCTGCAGTCACCCCTGCATCGCACAGGGGCCTGGGGGCTCTGCAGCAGCCAGGCTTTGTGCAAAGCTGACCTCACCTTACGTGCACCACACTGTAACAAAGAGGCATGCCCTGCCCCCCCAGACTTCCCCTTCATTGCAAAAAATCGCCACTGTGCTCTCAGCAAAGCAACTTCACAGGGCTAGTGTATTTTATATACAGACAGAGAAGTCTAAGCCCCAGGCAGGGAGTGAGCAGGACAGATGCAGTTCTGGGTAAATTGTATATTTTTATGAATTTTTGAAGCACAGAATCTTGTTCACAGAGATGTATAGGGGGTGGGAGGGTTCTGCTGTAAATATGGTACATGGATGTGGATGCATATTCTGTTCTGGTTCTGTTTCAGTAGCCTTACGCAATGTGACGTGACTCCTGACTTCTGGGAGGTGACTTGGGGTTACCTCATAGGAACCCAGGGAAATGTTTGGATCCATAAGGAAAAAAGGGGGTATGGGAAGTACCCGGGTTAGGAGGAAGTCTTTCCAGTTAATTTGTGCTTGCATCCATTTCAGATTTTGCTGCAGATGCCTGCTGGTACTCTTAAGTCCATTTGAACAAGACTGGAGTTGCACGCTAAAATCTGGTGGGGTTTTGGACAGTGAGATTTGTTTTACTTTGGCTTGGGTTTTTCCACAGTTTTTTTGGGGTGGGGGTTTTGATTATTACAAGAAAGGACAAGGAGGTACCATTTTCTAGGCTCGAGGTCTGAACACCCATTCAAGGTCAAAACAGCAATCCTTTCAGGCTGAATAAATCACACCAGTCAGTCTGTCGGCTGCCGCCTCTGTGCGATGGCTGCGGCGAGCTGCTTGCCCCAGCTCCCGCCGTGACCTGCAGAAGCCACCACCTCCACAGAGCCCAGCACCACTGTGGGCACCAGGGGCTCAAGTTCACAGCTCCTCTGCCGCTCGGCCGGCAGCCCGTACCCCGGGTACACACTGAGAGGGGTTTCGGAGAGGGGCGAGGCATGTCACGTTGACCGCAGGGGACAACTCCGCATGCAGATATTTAATCTGCGGAAGAGCTGGCGTGCTGCAGGTTCACGCCCTGGCTAACCCTGCCGTAACTTGTTCCATGTGCTCCCACCTTGACATGGTTGCAGATTCGGTGCTGGGAGAAGGCTGTTTCCCTTGGACAGAGATCAAGTTACATACAGATCTATAGGAGCCGCATACCCAGCCAGAAAGGGGAGGAGAGAGCGTATGAGCGTCAGGGAGCGCGTGCCGTGACAGTGGCTTCCAACATCCACACAGTCGTCTTTTGGCCTCGTGACCAAAGGACCTTTGTGTTTGCAGGTCATCTTGGTCGCTGGTTTCTAGAAATCCTGGCAGAAGTGACTGGAAATCTCCTGTCTGGGTGGGGAGGGACTTGCCTTGCCCAGACGACCGACGGGGCAGGAGTGAGTGTTCACTCACCCCGTTTCTAGAGTCACCACGAGCAGACCCAGCTCACATCAGCCACCAGGGCAACCTCGCCCGAGCCAGCGACTCTCCCTGCACAGTATGCCCTTTCCTTTCACAGGGTTTCAGCCTGAGGATCTGCGTGCTTGAAATCTCTTAGCCAGGACACTAGTATGACAAATCTCACTGATTTGCTGGTGGAAATGTAAAATTGTTCAGGAAAGGCCAAAAGAACTTTTTCCAAAAGAACTTTCAAGTCAACTTCAAATGGACTTCAGAAGGGAAATGGTGCAATTGACTTAGTTACTTCTTAGACCCAGAGAGCATCTTCATTACTGGAACGAGCTGTAACATTTGTGATTAATCCTTCAAAATGTGCAGCAGTCTACAAGCATCCAGTCTCTAACGAGTTTTGTTTAGAGGTAGTGTCAACTTCTAATCTGGTTCCTTAAGTGAAGCTTAGTACTATACCATTTGAATTGCTACTCTGTGTCTTTTTTTTTTTTTTTCCATTCACTGAATTCTGCTGTGTATTATTGCACAATTTTGAAGGAATTTTTGTCTGTCAATTTTTCCCACTTAATGATAATAATAAAAATGGACTGGATAAACAAGATGATTTCTAGTTTCCAGAATTATTATCTAGCCTCTGTGTCTAGTGCAATAAAAATGAGAGTTTTTCTGAACCATATTTGATTTTTGGTTTACATTAGAAGGACGCATGGTATAACCTAACAGGATGATCAGAAACAGAAAAATCGAGCTTTCTGCAGAAGGAGCAGCAGAGCCCTCCTGAAAAGGTACCACCAACATTCAATCAGTCACTTATCTGGCTACTCCTCAGCCCCTTCCTCCAGCGCCAGCACCAACCAGTAAGCAACACCCTCAGACACCAGACATTTCAGGGCTTTCCGAGCTTCACCTCCACGTTTGCAGGACACCATCTCCAGTGCTAAGCCTGGCTCGCTGCTCACATCGTGCATTATTCCCCTGGTTAAAATCCATTTTCACGACAATCCCATCCCCGTGCCGTGTGGTGCGTTTGTACTGTTTGGCTGCTGCTGTTTGACACCCTGTGTATGCAAGTACAACCTAACACTTGAGCTGCTGAAAGCAAGCGGAATTACTACTCACAGGAAGAGGTAATGAGCAAACAGCAGTCTCTTCACACATACCTCATTTTTTAGCCTACATAATTGGAAAGGCAACGTGAGCTTGGTGGACATAATTGAGGCATGCGAGCATCTTAAGTGTTGCACTTCATTAATGTTTAGCTTAAGGCAACATTAACGAACAGCAGCGATTCCTTCCTCCCTGTTGCCCCCTTCTTCATGAATGAAACTGATTTTTCCCTATTGTTGCTAAATAGATTGCTCCCCCAGGAGGTACAAAAAGTTACACCTCATTCCCATGCACCTACTTTCTGTTAAAGTAGTCAACGTGACTTCTAAGCTTCAGTGCTGTCACTGAGAAAATCTTGACAGTGTAAAAGCCTGACAGAAAAGGGATCTGTTCATGCCTCCCCTCCTAACAAAACTTGC
This sequence comes from Falco naumanni, assembly GCF_017639655.2. Lineage (NCBI taxonomy): Eukaryota > Metazoa > Chordata > Aves > Falconiformes > Falconidae > Falco > Falco naumanni. Next base: position 7,806,748 of record NC_054069.1, read on the forward strand.
AGATTTTTATGGATAGGAAAGATTTTCCCCCTTATCATTTACTGCCTTCACCAGAACTGTGTTTATCCGCTTACCTTGTGATGCACTGAAGAAACACTGGCCTGAGAGCCTGAACAACCCAGCCTCTCCCACCCACGGTCCCACTCACAAAACATCCCCTGGGCTGCCCATGAACTTCTTACAGGAGGACCCCACTGACCCTCACCTGATCCTCATCTTCAGACCCATTTAAGGGGAGAGCAGCCAGAAAGTCAGAGGTGCAGACTAAACCCACCTGCCCTGGAAGCCTGTACTGGAATTTTCCCCTGGCTCTTTTCTTTGCATCTTCTCCCCTTTTATTGCTTGTATGACCTGTCCTTGTTATCTAGCCCCTAAATGCAACAAGCTCTTGAAAGATAAGAGAGTTTCTTGTAGAGTCTCTATAGTACCCATGTGAGTAGGTACACCCTGCTCTCAAACACTTCAGGTAATGGTATTAGGCAATGACTCCTAACCGCTGAGCATGTTGGCAGTTCCCAAATAAATCTCCCAGCTTTGCTCATTGCATGACATCATTTTCTCTTCGAGACCCCAGTTGTCTCTTGTTTTACATCCAAACCCAAGTGTGCCACAGGAAGCATCCAGCTCTCTTTTTCCCCACTGTTTCAGGCTGGTGTCAGAGTTCTGTGGAGAAGCTCAGATTGCATTGCTCACACGTGTGTCTCCAAGCTCCCTCTTCTCCACAGCACATCTGACTAAGGGGGAGAGATGGCATCTCAAAAAGATGCCACTATCCCATGCGCTCCTTGAAAACACGTGTCTATGCAGGGGAAAGAGATCCAAGTGAGCATTCCTGCTGCAAAACAGTTTTTCCCCACTATGGTACTTAAGAAGGAAGATGCCAACTGCCAGAGGAGCTTTGGTTGGAGCGCATGGCACAAACCCAGGCAGAAGGCCTGGATCCAGGCTCCCTGCACCCTGCTGCTCCTGACACTACGTCTCTCTCTCCCACAAATAACATCAGGGGCTGCTTCCAGCAGACGGCCTGCAACCGCATGGAGGGGTGGATGGGGATCCATTGGTCTGGGACTTAGTGAGCTGCCTGCAGGAGAGAGGAAGCCAGGTGGAAACGCGGCAAGGCTAAGACTGCAAAAGCACTTCCCAACGTGGGTTAAACATTCCACAGAAGAGATGCACCCCGATCTTGAAAGAGAGCAGCTGAAGTTCTGGCTTGCTGGTCCTCTTTTGAGTAAGCAGAGTTTCTTCTGCCAGACTGCTGAACGTTTGTTTAGCCTTTCTCCGCAGGAAAGATGAAATAACTGAGGACATTTCACAGCAGAACTCAAGCTGGAATTTGAGATGGAGGAGCCGAGAGCTCCCAGATAGCCCAGCCCCTGCTCTAGGGAGGGAAGAGAGGGTCTGTGGGAAGGAAGGATTTCATGCTAACGATCAACATCTTGGCTCCTGCCACAAACCTCTCAACCTGCCAAATGTGGGATACAAGAAAAACGGCAGCCCAGGGCTCTTCCAGGATGTGTGGTTTATCTCTTCCCTGTAAATTACAGGCATCCAGAAGCCCACATCCCCCAGATTCTCATGGCTGGGCTCACATGATGCCCAGCAGATTTGCTTTCCCTGGGCCCTGCGGAGCAAAGCGCGGAGCAGACCTGACCTCATATTCAGCAAGAGCACCTGCATGGGGTTGGGCTGGAAAAAATCCCACAGCTTTGGAGGACAGTGGAGGATGATGAAAAAGGAGCTAGGCAGCGATTTGGGAAGGAAGGCTGGGAAGACAGTCAGTGAATGGTGAACAAGGGTGTGAGCTGGTAAGGAGTTAATTAAATACACTCTGAAGCTGGCTACAACCGGACACTGGCTGTACAGGAGGGGAATGTAATTTAGAGATGGAGGACCTGAGGCAGAGCTGGCCGAGGTGTGGCATTCACATCACCAAGCCTCACATCTCCAGGGTGGCTCAGCCAAACGAGAAGGCTTATTTTCCCTGGATCTTTCTGTAGCCAGCGGAGGGAGGCAGATGCCCTCCAAGGAGGAATTCGGAACCTGAATGAGCCATTCTGAAATGTTCTTCTACACTTTTTCATTCCCCTTCCCCTGCGAGAATGGCTACCTGCACATTTTGTATTTCCCCAAGCCTGAGATCCCGAAGGATAACAGCAAGAAGATAGAGAAGAGGTTGGAGGTTCATCCTGGCCTGGGCTCTGTGTAATGTTTTCAGGATTCATCCTTACCCGAGCTGAGAGGGTCACTCCAGGCTCCTTCTGTGGCCAAGGATGAGGCACAGTAGTTCAGAGAGTGCTTCCCCTCATCTTAAAACAGGTCAGATACTCTTTACTATAAAGGGAACTCAAGGTGACTACCTCGTACTGAGGCCTGTGACTGTAAAAGGCACCACAGCCCACATGAAACAAATCCCAAACCCCACGATTTGGGTAGGAACGTTCCCCGCCCAGGGGCTGGCTGGATGCAGCTTCTTTCTGCTCCTGAAGCACATGCGCTGCCTTCAGAGCCGCGCACCCCGTGCTGCAGGCTGGAGAGGAGACCTTGCCAAATACCTCTGTGTTTCCAGCACCCCTTCCCCACGCAGCTTCCCGAGGCTCTGCTCACGCTGCCAGCAGAAAGCAGTGTGGCAGGTCCTCTCCTAACACCCCCCATGCTACCCCTTTTGAGGGCCACTGGCCCGGCGTTTGGCTTCGGCTGGCTTTCTGAAATTACACAGCTTTCCTTTCCCCCTGCCGTGGCTTTCTTGAGATCCCTCGGAAAGCCAGAAACAGAAGCCCAGAGGCTAATTCCCAATTGTGTGTTTAGTCACAAGATGAGCTTCGTTTTCAATCCAGTTCCACTTTGCAGTAGCTATATGTAACTCAGCCAACACGCCTATGTACCCAGGAACTTGCCACGGCAGACTCAGAGCTGGTGAAGACAATAGCGTGTTTGGCTCAGCACCGTTTCAAATGTACTCTTCCTCCTAAACTTATTTAACCTCCCAACCAAGAGCCACAACGATGGTGAGCTATTTGTTTCAAGACCAGATCTCCTGGGAGAACAGGCACAAAGAATAGAAAGCAGCCTGGAGAGATGGCAGAGAGAAAATTGAGAAAGGGATTCGAATGCATCGCCCTTGGAGACCATGCCAATGACCTGCTAGAGTCCAGCCATCATAAATAAATAGACTCCGTTTATTGTCTAGCCAGGCCAGCAAGCACGGTAATGCTTGAGCCGGTTCCAGCGGGTGGGGCTACCGACCAGCATCGCTCTTTCGTGCTGCGCTTTCTGAGACAAAACAGATGTCGGTCACCGAGCGCTGGTTTTGTCGTGTGATTTGTGATGCAGCCACTTGCCTGCAGTTGATGAGGGCTTTGTTAACGGCCCCCCAAATCGGAGCCAAAAACTTCTTCCGTGGCGGTGAATCCTAAGCGAGTGGCAACAATGCAAAACGAGCGCGGCTCAAAACCTGTGACAATCCAAGCACCGTGTCCCTCTCCTTCTATAACAGACCCACCAGATGCTCCACAGCAGCTGGAGACAAGCCTGGGCCAGACCCCCACGCGAAGGGCTGAGCGGGGTGTGCGGAGCTGCGAACCCGCCCCATCCGTGCCAGAGCCGATGTTCACTCTTTAACCTGTTTCGTGGGCAATTCGGCCCAAAGCGAGCAGCTCCCAGCCGGCCCTGCTGCCAGCCATGTGCAGTAGATGGCAGCAGAAGCTTTAGTCACTGGCCACCAAACTCACCAGGATTCCTCCACCCCCCCACCCCCCCTTTTACCCCCACCCCCTTTTCTTTCCTTTTTTTTTTTTTTTTTTTTCACTTTTTACTTTTGGTGGCCTCAAAAATTATTAGTTCCAGATGAGCTCCTGCCATTGTAATAGTCCATTTAACCCGATCCACTCTGAGCGGAGTCAGTACAAGTTCAAATGCAGCATTTTCACATGTAAACTATACATCAGAGACATATTTCTGCACAGCTTTGGGCATTCCTTGTGCAGCCGAAAAGGGGAAATGCAGAAGGTTAAACCTCACACACACACACGCACGCATGGCCCCGGCCGTGGGCAACAATGGCACTTTGTCAAGCAAGTGCTGCCAGAGCGGAGCTGAACTTATGAATTGAACCAGGAACCTCGGGACTGCTTCTCCCTTTGAAGATTAGCACTAATAAGCCAAACCAGTGGGTATTTTGTTTGATAAGGAAAGAGCATTTCAAGTCACGTATGCTGCTGCTATTGTTGGACACAAACCATGTACTGTCTCTGCCTGCGGTGACTCTAGCAACCGCTCCATGCTTGTCTTTTGCTGGGATTACCTTTATTTTTATACTATATTAAATTTACCTCCCACCATCTTTCAAGCCTATTAAAACCGATGACGTTTCCCATGGCTAATTACACACACACATATATTTAGTTAAAAAAACTATTTGTACTGTTTTACCACTGTATTCAGATTTTATGCCTTATGTGGATTACGTCTTCAGAAACAATAATCAAAACTACCAGATTTCCCTCCTACTGGAATAATAAGCACATCCTATATAAACAAGTTACATGCAAGAGGTACATTAAATTGTTTCTGGTAAACGAAGACGGCTCTAGCACAACACATGGAAAATTTCATGTTGTTTGCTTTTGTAATTCACTGTACGCACAGCCTTTAATCTGAGGATCTCTGAGAACTCCGCACAGTTTAATTAAGCCCCACAACTGCCATGTTGGGGAAGCATATTAAGTGTTGTTATGCTGATTCTTTACAGATGGGTAGATTCAGGGACTGAGTTGCGTGCTCCAAACTCCCCTCTCCCCATTCAGGATCGGTCCTTAAAGCTCTTCCATGTGGCCTTCCCAGTGACAGCCAGAGGAAACATAAGAGCTTAAAACCCCAACCAAACAAGAAACCCCTGCCTTCCTCGAAGGCTGAGCCTTCCAATGACATACTGCACCTACAAAGCAGCTGGCCATTGCCACCTCATCAACACTGGTGGAAACCCGTGCTCCTGTCCTGCAGATCAGCGTGGCGCCCCGAGCTGGGCTATCTGCAAGAACCCTTTCACCAGCCTTTATACAATGGGTTAAACCCTAAACCCGTGTATCAACATGACCTCAATATCGGGTCAGGAGCCAGACCCCATCCCGAACCTAAACCTGCCGGGCCCCAGATCTGCTCTTTCACTGCAGAGCTGGGAAGAAAAAAGTCCCAGCATCTTGGCTCCCAAATCCCCATTTTTCCACGGTACTCTCTCCTGCGGGATCTGTATGGAAACCACTTGCACTGTCAAAGCCACAGGACAAATGAGTGGGAATTCACCCTGCCAGTGATATTCATCATGAGACACAACTCTTTACAGGGGAGGGGCACGCTCAGCCCTAACCAGCTGCACATGTACTGTGTCTGCTTCATCCAACCCTCAGCTCGGGGATTAAATGGTTGCTAAAACTTGGGAGCGAATTGTGCACGGAAGCAGGTGAGCCGCCCCCCGCTCCCGGCTCTTGCCCTCACACCTAACACGCTCGAAGCCACAGCTTCGGCTTCCTTGATGGCCTCAGGAATGGGTGAGCAACACCTTTGGCCAGGGTATGAACAGGTACCGAAGTAATCCAGCTTTTCCCAACGTTGTTTTAGCTTTGGCTGCGAAGCAGATCTCCATCTCTCCCTTTTCCTTGTTCCTTCCCCCTCTCCTCTGCGAGCTCCTTTGTTCTCCTGTTTACAGCAGCATCGATTTGCTGTCAGAAAGCAACATGGCCTTGGAGTTTCTGTACACACAGTCAAAATCCAGCCGACTGGAACCTTCCCCTCTCACATCCCCGCTCCCCGCAATGGGCTGCACTCAGTGCTTCAGGTGCTGGTGCCCGTTCCCACTCCCCTCAGACTCCAGCGGCTCTGCGGGGGAAGCGCTGCTGGGGGCGGTGGGGGTGCGAGCCCTTCTCCCCGGGGAGCAGCACCTGGGCAGGGGCTGAGGGGAAGGGCCCCACGGCTCATGGCCCCTCCATGCCCCTCCATCGAGCTATGCACCCTGCAGGAAAGTGCGTCCACTCCTCCCTCCTCCCCAGGGCTTGGACTTACACCCCAGAATGTTCTTCAATGCAAGAGTGAGCTGGTGAGCCCTGCTTTTCTCAGTGCAACCCCAGCTTTCCAAACCATCAACCACACGCACAGCAGCCTTCTCTCTCTAGACCTCGAAGCACTTCGCAAAACCCAATGCATCTGAGATGTTCTGGGAGGTAGGGCTCTGTTTGCTCACTGGCAGAGAAACTGAGGCAGAGAGAGATTAAACATCCTGGCCAAGGTCACAAGGAATCGCAAGAAAGTGGGCAACAACAAGGAAATCTAGTTCTCTAGACTCTTATGGTCACACCGCATCCTTCTGCTCCTCTTTTCACTAGCTAAGACATCTCAAAGGTTTTGGTCACATTTTCCTGTTATGACTTGACAAAATTGCCTCCCTGCTGTCCAAACAAAGGTATGGGTTACATTTTGCAGAGTGAGCTGATTCGTCCTCAGTCGTTTCAGGTACCCAAGCCGTTGCTTTCAAACACTAGGTAAAGGGAATCCAGGCACGACCCTGCATCCCCATGTTGCTTTTGAAACCTTCTGTGGGGATTTTAGCATCAACCGGGGAAGAGTGCCAGGTTAGGAGCCCCAGGACTGCAGTCTTCCATGCATTTGCAGAATAGAGACGATACGTATGAGGACAGGACAAAGCTCCCCTCCTGAACCCACCTCCCTCCTGGCCTACCAGGATGTGATCCAGCTTCTGCATCTCCTTGGTGTGTCTGTCCAAGAGTAGGTGGCGATCACTGCTGGTCCTGCTAATGCTTTAAACAGGGCCATGGGCTTCATTTCATGTCCCAGATGTCCCAACAAGGGCAGCTGGGGGAAAAAATTGCCAGCGGTCCCCATGCTGGATGCTGTGGCAATTGCCATGAGCTGTTAACAAGTCCCTGCCTCACTCCACTTCCAGCAAGCATTGCACCCAGCCTACCCGTGCCAGGATGCAGAGTACCAGGCCTCCGCTCAGCTCTGCTAATTGCCAGCACACACCCCTCCAGCCTGTGGCAAAACCTCCTGCAGCAGCTCCCCTGACGTGTGGTAACTCAAGTTCCTTTAATAACTTCTCGGAGGGCTGAAGCCCCCGTTTCTACTTGGTTCCAGTTTCCAGATCCCCTCTCTTTTCCCAGCTCCATTGCTTTCACCTGCTTTTGTTCAGCCCTCCTGTGAAAGGAGGGGTTTGAAGGGGTGACAGGTCTGTAAATATATCGTATTGTCTACTGAAAAAAAAAAAAAGGTAGAGCAGAAAGAGTGATGGATATACTCTTCCCCTCCCTGCACTTGGGACAGATGAAGGAAGATGGCAGATAATTGCTCTTTATTGTGCCCTGGGTTCACCTTAAGATGAAGGAAGTGATAAGATTTCAATTAATGTCATTTAAGACTCCCTGCAAGCTGTCCTGTTCCTTTCTTGGCTTCTTTCCTTCTCTGAAATTGTGGTCCTCAAAGCTGCTTTTGTAACCCCATGGGAACTCCCTAAATGGGCCACATCCTCACCTGGTGAGCACTGTCAAGGCGCCATCAACATCAGTGGAGCAATGCTAATTTAGACCAGATGACAATCCCCCTCCAACTCTGCTCTCGATTTATTATAGGGCAGGATAGATAACATACTTCATTATACAAAGCAGGGATCATTTTCCAGCTTGCCCAAGAATGAACCGAGAAGCTTTTCTAATCAGCTTAACCTGATCAAGATATCCAGGCACAGAAACCACGATATCCAGGTTTCTGTCTAAGTCACCTTACGCTGAGCTTTCTTACTTTCCTGAGTAACTGCATCCAATTCCCCAGGATTTCTTTCTTGAAAAGGGAGAATACAGTGAGCTGCAGACCAGGGAGCTGGCTCCTCGCTGAATAATACACACACACACACACACACTGGGGCAGAGTGAAATCTTTCTAGATATTTTTTCCTTTAAAGAAATCAGAAAAAAAAACCCACCAAAACCAAACCTAAAAGAAGGAAATGGTGGAACAAAGCTGCTTGTGAGACTTTGTATACTAGAAACGTTTTAATTTTGATCTCATTTTATCTAAAGCCAGAAAAAAGCATTGAATCACCAAGGTATTCCAGAACAAGCCCCAACACCTTGAAGATGTTCACACTGATCACTTAAGATTTCCAAAATGTCTCCTTACAAATATCCGCTGGCACGCAGACATACCATCTTTCTTTCTGACTGTGCTGTTTTGGAATAAACCAGAGGTTTCACTTAAAGAACGACTGCTGGGTTTCACAGACTTACTAATTCAAATAAATTAGATATATATTTATTTTTACAAACAGCAGTGAAAAGCCACTGACAAAAATCCACAAAAGCAGCGCAAATAGCTGAAATTCTGCCCCACCCCCCACCCCCCACCGATACACTAATGTTTATTGTCCCCAGGAGCATCCATTTTTTGCTCCTCTTCTATATATACACGCACGATGTTTCCATATGTTCTTTAGCTTAGCTCCCTGGTAACACACCACCCTTCAGGGGAGGGAGAGAAGGCTGGAAGCAGGGGGCTCAGCGAGCGGCCCCCGGTCACACAGGACACAGGAGCAGGGTGGGGAAGGAGCGCAGGAGCGAAGGTTTCGTGCCTCCTCCTCCTCCTCACGCACCTGAACTGCGCCAGCCCATGTCCTCCTGGTAATGACAGACTCTGCGGCGAGGACCTGATAGAGATGCCACAGTAAACAGTCATTTTCCTGCCGCATGCACATCCACTCCCCCCAGCCCATCCCCTGCAGCAGGCTGCCTGTGCTGCAAACCTTCGCCTGACTCAGATCGGCAGCTCCCTTTTACAATAGCCATTACCAAGGTGTGAAATCTGCGGGAGGGGGGGAGGTTGGGAAGGGGATATGCATCTGTGAATATGATTACAGGCTTAAAAAGTGTGAAGTCTTTTCAGATTTAATGAACCAGAATGTGGCTTTCATTTTGGCTGTGCATATTTTGAATTCTAATATATGTTTATTTAGTCTAATTAATTGCCTTTTTTCCCCCCCCTTTGAAAGATACCTGCTCAGCTCTCCCAAGTATTTTGCGGTATCCACACATTGTGTCTAACAAAGGCTGCTCCTCTGCAATGTGTGGACCAAGACCTCATCTTTCCTGGCTACTGCACTGCATGACGGTAGGAGGAGGGGACGAGCTGATTTGAGAAGAAAACACTGTCTTCAACAGATTAGAAAGTAATTTTCTCCTCCTAGGTCAATACCAAGGCGTTACATTCACCTGATCTGGTTTTAGCAGATACTGTCTTTTGAGATGGAAAAGTCAGATGGGGGTGTGGAGTTATGCAGAAACATGAGATTACTGAGGTGCAGCGATTGTGTGAACGCTGCATGCGTGACCTCGTCAGTGAAAGGCAGGCTACTATACGGTATTTACGTTTGTCCTCTATGATTTAAGTCCTCCAGCTAAATATAGGAAAATAACATGGCAAAACAAACCAGGAGGAGGTCCTTGAATAGCAGCAACAGATACCCCAGCACACAGCAACCAGCCGAGTCACCAGTCTTTGAGGAGCAGGTAATGTGGTCATGAGGGCAATCCTTCTCGGTAGCTCAGCTTGTGAGCAAAGACTAAGGGCAATGTCAGCAGGGGATGGGAAGATTCAACCGAGCCACCTTCCTACGCATAAGATGATTAAATAGGTGATACAGTGCACATATAGCATAGATACCGTAGACATATAACATAGAGCCTTTCATCCTGAAACCTGTTTTTTCTTTTAAATGCCTTTGTCCTAGTAGGTGATGATCTGTTCAAAATTATTCATCTTTTCCACCGTGCTCTGGACATGAGGTAGTAGACAAAACCTCAAGTACTGAGGATGAATCAATCTTGCTCAAGCGATTATCGTTGATCACGGATAGCAGAAATCCCTGACTGCTCTGGCAGCTGGGGGACCCATAAGCACCCCAACAAGGGGAAAGCTGTTGAGCAAGGAGTGATTTGCCAAGGGCACATCCTTGTGCTCCTTGCAGACCAGGGGTTCAAAATCTGGAACTCGCATCGGGCAGTTACTGATCGCATTTTCCTGCCCTTGAAACTCTTCACCCAGACGTCAAACAGGAGTTGGTTTTTTTGTTGTTTTTTTTTTCCCTCTACTATGAAAAGTTTTTCAGGACAGGAAAACTGTTTCCTGTCCAGACCAGACACTGGCTTCCTGCAAACTCTCCAGTAGATCATGTAATCCTACGCCCCTATTTGTAAAATGAAGATGATCGACTGCCTTTGTCTCCTTTACTTAAATGTACAAGCTGTCGACCTTAATACACGCACGTGACCAGGCATAACTCTGCCCTGATCTCATATAGCACTGTGGTAATACTCATAAATAATGACAGAGTTACGAAAGTAGGATTTACAGTAATGCGTCAGAGCAGAGAATGACAAAATTGCCTGGGTTTACTCTTGATTTACATGAGTATAAACAAGGCCAGACTTTTGCCCTAATTCTGCAGCAGGGCTCTGGTTTGTGTGTCTGTGTTCCCTCTTCTCAGCCCCCTCCTAGCCTCATACGTGGAAATTCATTTATTTTAACACAGTGAACTTGCAAACAAAAGTTTCCTCAAGCCACGCAGCCCTGTGGGCTCTGCTCGGAGGCAGCCAGGCTACAGGTGATGGATAGGGATGTGATGACAGGACACGGCTGCACGCACAGTGGGCACGACCCGGCTGGCACAGGAGAGCCAAGCAGAGCAAGCCTGTGGCTGCCCATACGCATCCATGAGCACACCAAGGATGGGATACTCAGTATGCTTCACCCTCCAGGAAAACAGATATAAACCCATCTAAAACGGCTTCTGCTCTGGCAAGACAGAGGAACTGAAATGGTTAACTGGCTGCTTTAAGGATGAGCTCCGGTTACACAGAGAAATGTTTTTTATATGTATTTTTCTTACGTTATGGACATGGACCGCAAATGCAAATGCTCGGAAACTGGAATTGGTGTAGGTTAGACCCAATGCTTCTGTGCTGGTATATTTTACAACTGGTCCAAGAACCGGTGGGGCTTCTGCCCGTGTTGCAGAACGAGCCATCCTCCCAGCCGCATGAGGAGGTGTGCTGCACGGTAAGCTCAGCAGCAGTGCTGGGGAAAGGGGCAGATCATGGGACTTACTCCTTCCCTCCTACAGCCCCAAGGCCTTCTCAGCAGCTGGAGGCTTATACCATGAGCCAGTGCTGACACACATGGTACCCGCTCCCATTTCAGTGGGCAAGACCAGAGCGTGGAGCCCCCGAGAAGCACTGCTCCCCTCCTCACGGCACCAGCTGGACAGGAGCTACCTCCCTGACCCTGCACCCCACAGGGATTCAGAAAAGCAACTCTCCACTTTTGGCCCCCAACAGCATTGCGGCCACCCTGTCCCATACATGCCACTTGTAATTATGTTAGTGGGACCACTGTCCTCGTGGGCCACCCTGGCGCATGTACAGCTCTGCAAAAGCATCTCAGCAGTGGCCACGGAGGGGGAATTGCATGCCACTGCAGAGCCATGGGAGGCAATAGGTACATCCCAGTGGTGGGTCTGCGCTCCTGACAGAACGGGGACAGGCTGGGATGACTCTCCAGTGAAAGTCACGGTGGAGAGAGAAGAAAAGCAGAGGCACCAGCCCCATGGAGGTTGGAGAGGGAGCTCCATCCCTCTCCGAGACAGACTGCTCACAGTGGCTGCCAGCAAGTGAGGGAATGGATGCGATGACCCAGGAGATGCCTCACTCCTGTGGGAAGGGGGATGGATGTGGAAAAGCCGGGTGGTTATGTAAGAAAACCACCTCTACGGCAGCGTTGCAGGAGTGTGGCGATAGCAAACAGTTAAGGATGACAGGCAGGCAAATCTGCTTACTTGGCTATTCCTCTGTCAGCCAGGCACTACTAACAACTTAAGTAGGAATGCTTTTTATAGCCAGGGTCTGAAATAACAGAATCATACTCAATTACACTTTATAAAGCGATACTTTCTACTCAAAGACCTTTGCAGAGAGCAGGCTCCTGCTGGCTTTTTGCCGTCGCTGCTGCAGTGCTTATTCCAGAACCACGCAGGGTAGGAGCCCAACCTTTCCCACGAGCTGCTTTCTCCTCTCTCCTTGCTCCTACATGGAGGTGCTGCAGCACACTGGTACTGTTTTCTCTTTGCATGACGGACTTATATTACAATAATTGCGAAAATTAGAGGAAATTAATTCTACCTATTCTGTTTCTGCAGGCTAAAGGTAATAAAAGTGTTATGTAAACCCCTGCGCCATGCAAGTGCAAAACGTCCTCTTTCTGTGCTAGCCGCCCTGCGCTGCTAACTCAAACAGAAGGCAGCATGGCTGCTAATTGCCTCAGACCCAGGGCTGGTCCATTAGGGCAGCATCACCAGCCTACACAGGGGAAGATTTTTGGTTTAATTGTACCCGCACAGTACTTTGCGCCACAATTTGCTCTGACACTGCAAACACATTAATTGTCCCAGCCAGCAGCTTTTCTGCTTCTCATTTCTATGCCGACTGCTCCCCCACGATTGGCTGGCTGGGAAATCCCCGCCAGCCAATCGACAGCCACTTTTCCATTCATGTCCTAGCAACAAGGCCTGTTCCAATCTTGCTCCAGCAAACTGACACCTGAAAAAATGACATCATGAAGAAGCGGGCGGCAGTGGGGCCAGGGCGCTTTTTTCAGCTGTCTGCTGCAGAGTTCATTTAAGGTGTTTCAGTCTCGATTCTTAAAGACACACCACGCTGACTGTCGGCTGCACTTTCCTCGGCTTCCCGGCCCCATATGTAGGTTAATAGTTTGCAGAAAACGCGTTTAAATCCTCTCCCCAGCTCACTCCCCCCAGCCAAGCACAATGCCACCACATTGCCTTTCCTGCTGCGCTGCAGCTGAGACAAACCCAGCTCGCCCAGCCCAAACACCCTCTGCAGCCCGCCGGCTGCCCACGCTCAAGGACCGCTTTGCGCTCCGGGTAAAATAAACCGGTGGGAATACCTGAGGCAGCACCTGCGAGACAGACAAAAACCCACGAGGTATCTTCCCAATCGTTTTACCCTGTATCTGACCAAATGCATCGCATCCCACCGTGCTGCTGGGGAAGGGAGGCAATATTTTAAGACATAAACAGCCCACTGAGATTGCAGTGTGTGAAAGGTGCACTTATATCGCTTGCTAAAAGGTTTTAGCAGAGGCTGCATACTGTTTTCTCGATGTAAAGATCAAAACCTTTTGCTTGCCTTCCTTGCTATCATTTTTAATTAATGAAGGCAGAAATGCCTGCAGATACGGAATCGGAGAGAACGCCCTCCCCATCTTTGTACTGTATTTCCTTCAGGGGGAAAAAAATGGCAGGGAAAAAAATCGTGATCAGCAAAGATTGTAATTGTACAACAGAACCAGGTGATTACCCACAACATTTCATAATTTTTCAAGGCATTGTGGACCACAGGGATGAGGGGGTTACATCTCAGGATTGGTCCACAGTTTATGTAAAACATTTTAGCACACCGGAAAATATACAGCAGAGAAAATCCAATTCCAGATGATTCAAAAGGCACAAAGACAATGGAAGAAAGGGACCAAGTTCAGCTCATTTAAATGTTGTTAATTGTTCATTCCCATAGTGAGATGGTTTCTTCTGCAAATGAGAGAGAACAAATCCTTTAACTTTTTTTTTTTATTAGCACCATGCCAGGACCCAAGTGAACCCAAATAATCTTAATCACTGAATAGTACTTGCTGTTTTATGGCTTTTTAAAGAAAGCAGGAGAAGAAAAAGAAGAAAAGCCGCAGATAAAGCCATACTGGCACAAAGAGCTGGAGCCGAGGTTGGAAGTCACTGCAATCTGCGCCCAGACCTCTTGGAGGTCTCGAGCACTGCTAGAGACCAGCAAACGGGGAAAAAAAACCCACATGCCTTTCGGGGGGAACAAAGTTTCATTTATTGCTCACCGGTGAGGGCTGCAAGGGCGGCGAGGGATGCAAGGGGGTGGCTATACCTCCAGCTACAGATCTGAATTATGCTCTAGGTGTGCACCACTTTATTTATTTTCCCGTGTTTAAACACAAACAACGTCTCATGATGCAGCAAACAGTTATATTAGAGCCGCAGGTCTGACTAAATTTTCAGCTCCTGAGAGCAATCGGGTTGGCAGGGGAGGTCGGAGGCTCTGGCAAGCTGCCCTCGCTCCCTGGAGCCATGCCTCCCGTGACTATATAAGGCCAGAGGAGGAGGAAGAAGGGGCACGAGAAGGAGAAATGTCGCACATACAAACGTGAACATTTAGCAGAGGCAGGAACCCATCTAAATCCAGTTTGTCACAGGCGGCGGGAAGGCGGCTGGGGTCACAGACCTGGCCGCCAGCCTCAGGCGCCCGTCGCAGGCTCCCTGCGCTTCTCCAGCCCCTGGCTCCCGGCAGCGGGTCCCTCCCTCCCCTCTGCAGCTGCTTCCCTAGGTCTTGGGCTGCGGGTGCTAAAGCAAAACGAGATGGTCGGAGGGGTAAGGGACTCTCCGCCTGGCTGGGCAACAGTGCCCCTACGTCTGTCCCACCTGTGGGCTTGAAATGCCCGCACACCGTTACTGATCCTCCCCCACCCCCGGCAGCCCGCACCCGTTCTGCCTTGGCTTAGCCCTGCAGAGCAGCAGCAGCAGCAGCAGCAGCAGCCAGCCTGGTACTTGCCACTGGCAACAAATAAACAGAAGCAAGGTAAAGACGTTTTTCAAAGGAAACCAGAAAACCCCTCGGACATAGTTGAAAAACACAGAGAAAAATAAACTCAGCTTTGCAATTACTTGCCCTCGCACCTCCTCATCTGGACTCCAGGAGGAATTCCTGGGTCCCAGCCGCACTCAGACCAGCTGAGGATGCAGCCCTGCTGGGACGGGAGCAGGGGATGAGACTTGTACTGAGGACCAGCCACAGGCTGGGACTGTTCCTGCCATGGCACTTCAGCTAGTGAAGAGACCTGGAAAATGGTAACACTTCATCTTCCCTGCTCTCTTCCTGAGCACACTGCCGTTTGGTGTAGCCTGAGGTCTCCCCTACCATGTCTTTTGCTGGACAGACAGCAACCTGGCTGAACTCATGCACTGGATGCACAGAGGAAAAAGCATCCATTTCCCTAGCAGGAATGATGCTAGAAGCAAGGAATGTGATCACAGCCATATTCTCGCTGCAATGCTGCTAGGATAAGTACCCCTGCACATTCAGGCTGTTGCAGAGGGCAAGGCTCTAGCTCTTCTCTAAGGACTGGCCATCCCATTTAATTTTCCATACCTCCAATTCTACCGCTCCTCTGTAAAATGGAAATACATTCAATATTTGCAAATCATCGGGCTCTCAAAGGAATCACTGTCATTAATAGCTTTATACATCACAGACAAAACATTTGGTTTTGTCATTAGAAGAGACAGTCTCCACAAACCGAAACGCAACATCTCTGTTGTCTGCCTGACAGTGTTTTTGCCCTGATCCAAAGTACGCTGAGGGAAACGGGAGTCTGTTTGTTTCAATGGACTTTGGAACAGGCCCCTCATGCAATATGCATTTAGTCATATAGTGCTCACAGAAAAGGATCCTGAATGAGACAAAATATCTAATCAACTGCATTTACCCCATGCTTCAGGCACCCACCTGCACCAGGATTATATTTGATAGCATGCAAACTGTACCAGAGTTTTCTCTATAGCATCAATCATGACATTATGCTGCCGTATTTTGAATTGGTTAGAGAAGCAGTTTATAATTGGAGATGACTTCAAGTTAGGAAGCAACTGATTACAGAACAAGAACTTTGTAACTCCACAGAATTATAAACCCACGACTTGAGTGAATAATGTGCAAATTTAAATTATGCATCATTAAAATGGCTGCCATACCCCACTTTGGAGATAGTAAAATACGCTAGTGAGAGTTGTGGTGGATCCTGAAATCTTTATGAATGAAAATGTCATCTTAAGTACATATGCAGTCCCATTACTTGTAAATGGAAAGGTGCTATTTAAAAATCTCAAAATACTTCAGTCATATGGAGGAGGTCTCTCTTTTTTTTTTTTTTTTTTAAGTGAAATATAGATCTGACAATAAAGCAGAACTGGAAGTATTTGGGAGAGCTGCTAGCCTGTGATTTTCTGGGCAGAAGTTACATTCCCCTGATGCTATAACCAGCATGATTTGGGGAAGTTTTTGCATGGTGGGTGTCAAACTTAAGAAGTTGTCATGCTCTTATTTCCATCCTACATTTTCCATAATGACCTTGACAGAGAGTATGTTTATTAAATTTGTGGACAACACAGAGCTGGGAGAGACCGCCAGTATGTTAAGGGCAGAATTAGCCTTCAAAATGATCTGGATAAATTGAGAAATTGTCTGAAATAACTGGATGAAGTCCAATAGGGATATAAGTGCTAGATATTGGACACAGGCAGGAATATTCAAAGCATAAATAAACCCCAGGCTCTGCAGAAAAAGACCCAGCAGGCAGAGTGGATAACAAGCTGAAGGCGAGTCAGTAATACGGCGCTGGGGTGGGTAAGCCTGGTGGGACGGAGCCTGCCGGGTACATGGAGGAACATTTTTGCTCACCTGCTAACTGCTGAGGATTCAGCTACAGCACTAGATCTAGCTCAAGGTTCTGAGCTTGCAGACAGGTGGAGACCCTCTGGAGGAGCTCAGAAAGGGTGCTCACATCCTGGGAAAATGACGTACAAGGAAAGCTAGAAAGTAATTGGAGCTGTTTAGCCTGCCAAAGATAAAAAGGTGCAGGGTGGGGCGGGGTGGGGTTGGGGGTATAATACACAATCACCTTTTCCAGATAAACAAAAGATTTCTGGAAAACAAATGCGAAGTAATAAAATCACATTTTAGCAAAGACTTGGTGCCACCATTCAGGTTGGGGAAATTTGTTCTTCCCTGAACAAAAGGTTGGCTGTCTTTGCTCATTGGGCTTTTAATATATTTTTTTTTTCTTTTCCAGAAATGAGATACTGAGAAGCCAAGATTATGACAAAATACAGAGTAGTATCACTTCCATGTCAAGACAGAGGGGTAGCTGTGTCCTCACTGAGACTTCAGTACCCTGAATTTAGATCCTTGTGTGTCTCCTACAATTCCTATGTCTGGCCTTGGTCAACCCACCCTAGCTATAACCACATCTTGTGTGTGAGCTCCAGAACCCACCATGTCCCAGAGGCACCCCCAAACAGTGCCTTAGCCCCCTCTTCCAGCATTGCCATCCACACCCGCCCTCCAAACAGAGCCCTCAGTGGAGATGGACATTTCTGGAGGGTGATGCAACCCACCAGGATCTTGGCTGGGATAACTTGCCTACCACAAGTGTCTGTCTCCTTGCTCCTGAGCTGAGCCTTGTCTGTTGCCTCAAAGTGATGCCTGACTTCTGGAGAGCTGCAGCAAGGTGTGGTGATCTCCTTGCGCCATTCATTTTCCCTCACGTAAATCAGGGTACTTCCTATTTTACAGGTGCTGCCTTGCTGATGGCAAAGTGCTTGCAGAGCATGGCATTACCAGCTGGAGAGCCGTGTTCAAACCAAAAAGCTGCATTTCCTGTGGCTTAAAGCATGTTCTGGCACTCAGGAGGTGAT
Source organism: Falco naumanni (assembly GCF_017639655.2). NCBI lineage: Eukaryota > Metazoa > Chordata > Aves > Falconiformes > Falconidae > Falco > Falco naumanni. The sequence goes on from NC_054069.1 coordinate 7,824,368, forward strand.
GATTTTCTTTCCTAGTATGCCACTAAGCCTACAGATGATCCTGAGCATCTCCCCTGCCCCTGTTTCCCTCAGCCATAGAGGAGATGCAACACCAGCATCCCAGTACTAAGAGCCTAGCGTGAAAGGTATCCTGCAAGAGCAAGGTGTTATCCTTCTTCATCAGTAATTATCCTCATTTACCAGCAGATCACCTCAGCATTTCTGCTTCCTCCTCTGGAGGGTAAAGCCCTACTTGCAAACACGTGCAAAGTGATGAAGGTTTTATTTTCTCTGGCATGCTCGACAGCATCCTAGATTTTTATGTAAAGGACAATGCTTCAGGGATACTACTTCCAAGAGGGTAGGGAGTGCTTCATTCTCCCTTTATTCCTAAAGAAAACATGTGCTACCCCAATATTAGGCCTTTGAATATATTGGTACTGCAGATATAAAGCACAAAATGGCAAATTCCTGATAAATACAGCCAAGTATTCAAGAACTGTGCTCGTTTCCCTGTTCCACAAGTACTTTAATTGCTTTGGGGGCAAAGTAATGTAAGATCTGCTTTTTCTCAGGGCATTACCATCACCTCAGAAGTGAAATACCATGAGGAGATCATAAATGTGTCCTTGAGGTGCAAAAGAAAGGCAATGAAAAATATAAGCACAAATAAAAACACTGGCTTAGGCTGCATACCCTGAATATTAATATTTTCCAAAATAATGTCATTTTTTTAAGCGTAAGGATATATTGCTTTATAGATAACTGTTAACCTGACACCAACCGATAAAAGTAATCGTAACTTGGGGGCTATTCTCTTCCAGGGAATGTTTAAATAATAACAATAATAATAATCAGAAATCATTGTGAGTTTTCCCAGAGGGAAATCCTAACACTTTGGCAGGTAGTTGGCTTCACGTTCAGGTTCTCCACCTGAATTTTCCAGGCACGCTGTGACCCAGCAGTTCTGCCATCAGGAGCCAGCGGCCACGTCCACCCCGCCTGCAGTAGCTACAGATGAGTTGGAGGCCAGGTTCTCCAAGCCAGAAGACTCAAAGTCAATCGTGTCGGCACACTGGCATGCCCGGCTTGGAAAGCCATTTTTCCCTCACAGACCAAAGCTCAAGCGAGAGGCAGTGTATTGGGGTGCGGGGGGTCGGCCATCGGGGCTCCAGCCCTGAGCAAACATGGTGCGACTGCTGGGTGTCTGTCACCTCCGCACTGTCCCTGGAAGTCAGGAAGGCTTAAACCACTTGACTCTGGCTCTGGGAAGCAGAAAATAAACTGGACTGACTTCCCCTCTTTTGCTGAGCTGTTGTGTTAGACCAGTTAAAAGTGGAAGCTTCAGAAAAATTACAGAGATTTTCCTCTTTTAAAATATACCCTGCTTGGGGTTGGCTTTACTACATTTTTTTTCAGACGTGACACAGAACTTTGTTAAGGACACATTATTTGGCTGCAAAGTCAAGTATCTGAAAGTCCAGTATGCCAAAATTCAAACTGCCCGTGCAACTCAGTCCACCTCCCTTTGTGCCTATATGTTACTGGGCAAGCTTTTATGATTGTCATAGAGTTGTAGAAGTGGAAGTATCAGACAGGCTTAATGGTGAATTAATCATCATTATCATAATAGGCCCCGTCCATAACGCACACAGTCCAAATTATGCCAAGGACTGCGCTTGCCCTGCAGTCACTGTTCCTGACATTTTATGCATGAGCCCTGGCATGAAGACAGCAAGAGGCATAAAGTGCAAAATCCTGAGCCAAATCCTAAAGACCTGCTCCTGCAAACTTCACGTTGATGGGAGCATTGCCCGCTCCAGCAGCTCAGGATTTCTACAGGCGGCAGCTCCCTGAGAAAGGTTAAAAAAAAAAGAAAAAAGCAAAAAAAAAAAAAAAAAAGCATGTTGAATTCTACGGCCAAATTTACATCTGTGTCAGTATAAATGGAGCGGGTAACTAGCAAGTCCAGCAGAGGCTGGGAGAGCTGTCTGCAGTCAAGTATGCAAAGGGAGCGGAGGAAAGGCACTGCACTTTTTCAACCCCCTTTCTCACAGAGTGAAAAAAGCCTGGCCTAGCTCCCTGTGCCAGAGCCTGCCTCGAGTTTCTATGTCTCCCTACTATTCATTAGTGATTACATGCCCCCCGAACACCTGCGAGAGCAGCTCATAAAGCACGCATTCATGGGTCCTGGCAGCACCAGCATGGGAACTGCAGGCTACAGGGCGACAGTCATTGTATCTCCAGATAAAAACATTCTCTTACCGAGGCCTCTGAAAATAGAAGCTGGCTGTAATTTCAGTTCGGCACCACAGGGTATTTAAAAAAATAAAGAAAGAAGGGTTACTTCACCTTGGCCCCTTTTAAAGTCAGTTAAGTGCATGGCTGCGGTGCTGTCGGGAGCCCTCTGTACAGCAGCAGCCTCTGCTATACAGCAGGGGGAAATCACAGGGCTCCAAAACTGTTTGCTCGCTGGAGCATCTGGCAATGGTGCCATTTCTTCCCTTGCACAGCCATCCCCTGAAAGCTGCTCCTGCTCTCTGCAGTTTTGACAGGGGCTACTGTGTCAGGGTGGTCAGCAGCACAAGGTGAAAAAGAAAGGCAGTGGCTTCAATAGTCCCACTGGAAATATCAGAAAACTTAAAGAAAATAAAAAGATCATTAAAAAAAATAAAAAAGCACCTACAACACTTAAATAAATGCATGCCTAAGAAGTAGAAACAGCGGCAATGAAAAGTTAGATTACAATGGTGCCTCACATAGATCCGTGTTTCTTGGAAGGGTGTGCTGAGAAGCGTTGCAGCAGCTGTAGGTCGGCTGCTGTCAGGGACCGGCTCAAAGCATGCTCCCAGGCGTGGGCTGTGGGCCAGCGAGGTGCTGCGAGGCTTACAGGTGCTCACTGCCCGCCTGCAGCAGGGCCACGTCCCACTGACCCGCCGCAGGCGCATCGGTACCCTGCTGGCTGCCAATGCAGGGAAAGTCACTGCTGCAGGGAGATGCTGCCACGGGGAGAGGGAGCCCCGTATTTCAATAGCTGAGATGCCATAAAGGAGCCTAATTTTGTGCAATTGATGAGTCTGCTTCCTCAGAAAGCAGGTCTCACTCGTGCCCCACGTTTGGGAGTACAGAAAGCAGGACAGCAAAATGAACCACTCTAGGTCTGAAGTTCTTTCAAAGGTAAGCGACACAGCGCAAGGCCAGAGACAGCGCCTGCTGGCGCAGAGATCTGCGACACATGCAAGGACCCTGACCACTGGGACATGCTTCTGTTCAAGACTGTCACCTCCCGGGAGAGGTTTGGGGTGGTGGCTGTAGCGCCACAAGCACTGTAAGTGCAGGTGAAAGCACGTTTGTCTGCCACACGGGGATCTGAACGCACTGTGCACACACAGTCCAGCCCCGGAGTTCAAACTGCGTATGAGAAGTCCCTGCTTAGTCTCCCATGTTGGGCCCCTGAAGAGCAATGAAGATGAAAAATGCCTCACTGCAGTCTTTTTGCCGTTAGCGACACTGAGCTGCTCACTGCTCCAATTCATACGGGGCAAAGCACTCTAGAAATTGAGAGAGAAACGCTTCAGAAATACCTTTCTTTGCTGCTGACATAAAGCAAACTCAGGGGGGATGGGGAGGCTGCCAGAAGAGTTTGTGGTGTTGCTCAAAGCTACTAAAAGAGTGGCAGAAGAGACTGCAAGGGACACCTGGAGCCTTGCTGCTGTCAATGGATGGAAAGGGGTCTTGCGGAACCAGAATGGCATTCATTGCTTACACCAGAGCATCGCAGTGCTGTACACAAAAGATGACTAAATAAAGATAACAACATCTTTTGGGTGGGAAAACGCCCCTGCTGAGTTATCCAGCCTAAGGCTTCTGTGTGATGGCAGGGCTTACCAGATCATCCCCTGCCTAGGGTAAGCCCTAAAGCTGCCACAGTTCTGAGGCAGATCCACACATACCCAGAGCCTCCTTCATTATTAACGTAGTCTCCCCTCCCACCATGAAGATGCCACGTGTACAAAACACAGTGCTAAAAAACCAGGAGGTACAACCAAGAAGTCCTTGTATGCCGAGTCCCAGGCTAACAGTACGTATTTTAACATTTATGATTCTTGAGGGCATGTTGAAAACAACTGCATTTTTAAAAATCTGTTCACAGATTTGCTTGACACTGATTTCCCAGGCAGCCAACCTGGGAATCACCTCATCTAATTTTTATTCCCCTAAAAAATTCAATGTCTAGTCTGAAGTAGCTATTTAAACTCCCTCTCTAGTCAGCGCAGAGGCGTCGCTACCTCCAGAGGGTTGTTTCTCCCATCCTAAGACCTCCAAACCGTAGGATTAATGCAGAAACTGGCAAATAGTTACACAGTGGAAACACGTCAGGACCATTGCAGTTAAATGACCATCCAAGAGGAGCACCAGAGGGATCTTTAATGGCTGCACAAGGGCAGAAAGTTACTTTTGCACTTCAAAAGGGAGAGAAAAAAAGCTCTGGCAAACTCTTGCTGGAGCAGTGACTAGTGGAAAGAAAGCCATCCAAATTAAGTCACTCGTACCTTTCCAGAAGCACAGCTGCTGAGGACCTGCTGTTGGAGTCAGGGTGATGCTGCAATATGCCTGCCCTCGGCCCACACAGCCACTTCATGGACCACCCACAGACGATCTGGGGCCATCCCATCCATTCAAAGCTGCTGTGCATGCCCCACATCTAGGAGCCTATGTGCTCTGGTGGGCATACTCCTGCCCAGTGCCACCCTCCTGGGCTGGCTGCACAGCAAGAAAGACTGGCCTTTGGGGTCACCTGTGGTCTGACACTGTCCTTGGGTCAGTTGCTTTTGACTATTTGGATTGCCCCTGTCAGCACCGTGACTTTTAGGACTTCAGGAAGAGATGCCGCATGAATAGGAAGCTCTAGGAGGATGCCAGGCACAGTGACCTGCATTTCAGACCACAATCCTGGGGTCCTTTTGCAGAGAGGGAGGAAGACTCCAGGAGCTACAGCCACAGAGCTGGAGGCAGATATCTCCAAGATCAGTAGATTATATCCTACGTCCTGAGCTGTCTCAAAATTCTGCCATTTCTATTCACTTGCCATTCAGGAAAGTGAAGAAAATCGCATAATCTTTCAAAGAAGGAAAAAAGGAAAGGAAAATATGCAGCAAACTCTCCTGTGTGTGTTTTTGACTTAGTAATATCTGTACCCAATTTTCCCAAGAGACACAAACAAACACATGCTGAACCAGAATATCAATGAGGTCTTTTTTAGAGCAGGCACATTAAAATGCAAAACAGGAGATAATGAGATAAAGCAGCAACTTACAGGTTTCTTAATTCCAGATTTTTAAAGCCCATGAAATAGCTTTAGGAACATAACTGGGTTAAACCTAGTGGAGGGCTTGGCTGAGGGCAGTCTCCTCAAGCTTGTGAGGCTGAATGAATGAATGAATGAATGAGGGTAGAAAAAAGGAGCAGAGAGAGAGGAAAGGATATCAGGGACTCCAAGAGATGCAGGTAAGAGCATTTATTAGCTATGAGGTTGAATCCTCCTCTAAGGGATACTGTTCCACGCTTGCATGCCCTGGATTTGGAGGGGCAGATGCTGACACACGTACACCAGCAGCACAGAGACCTATGAAGGGAGAGGAGAGGCCGGGACAGCCGGTTCGGCTCAGTGCCCAGCCACGCACAGCTCTGGCTCAGAGCGATGCTGCTCATGGCAGAGTCAGCAACTGAACTCTCACATCCTGCATCTTGCCGTGATGCTTCATCCTCAGACTGCTGGTCCTCGCTGTTAGAGCAGTTTAACACAAACCATAACACAGCTACACTAAAAATCCTGTATATTTCCACTGGCACTGCTGGTGTGGGAGAGGACATAATCTCTGCCCCCTGAGAAGGGTGCCAGAGCATCCTTCCTGCATGTACACCCCTGGGATGGTGGGCGAATTTGGGCTCCAGGGCCAGCCTGCATTCAGCTGACAGCACGGCTGCAGCCTCAGAGGCTTTTCTGGACTCAGTGTGGCCACACTGAGAAGCAGAAAGCTGGTTTTGTTTCTCCTTTCAGAGCTCCATCCCCGCTGAACAGCTACATTTTTCCCCATATGTCTGCCTGCCTGTGCTCCTGCAGCCCTGTAGGTGACACTGTAAAATTCAGGGTCACTTTGAGGAGGTGACATTTCGGATACTGGTGCCAAAAAGATCATGAAAGGAAAATTAAAAGAAGAATGAATGAGAGCAAATGGAGAGAGGGGGAAAATATAAGAAAGAGCCATTATTTAACCAGACCTGGCCAAGGGTAAAGGTTTTAATTCTTTCCAAGTGCCATATGTGGTTGCCTATGGGGAAAAGGCAAAGCCATATTTATCTGACTGAACCAATAATTCATATCTGTTTCAGAAGCCGACTTTGGTGGATTGTAGATCTACAGCTGTTCCTAGTCTAGGTCCAGACTTTCCCGGTGGGAATCACTGTAGCAACACGTCTAACTTATAGGATTCATATGGAGGGGGATAGGAGACCCAGAACTGTAAATTCAAACCGTGTGTACATTACTTCTATGTATTCAATTCAAAAGCATTTAGGGCTTTTCAAAACAGTCCTTTCACTACAGGAAAACTCCCCCACACTCACAATTTAAAGGAAACAGATCTTTCATGTTTACCCTTCCTGTTTCTTGTAGGAGGTCTTGAAATAAAGGTAAGAATGCAAAGCCGTTTTATATTTTTCCAATAAAATTCAGAGCAGTTGCCCTGGTGCAGAGTGTATGTGTGTGCATGTGTGTGTGTAGGGGGATGGTGGACGTGTTACATGCTGCTGGGGAAAAATCACAATGTAGTGATTAAACAAAGAAAGCTCAAGAAATACTGTGACTTCCCTTATTTTGCTAAACACCATTTCAAGATTGTACTTCTCAAATTTGTTTTCCAACACACACGTCCCTTGCAGCTTACATACAATTCAAGAGTGACAGAAATATCTGTTAGGGACTCAGTTCATTAAAGTTAATAGAGCTCTAACATCTTTTAACAGCTGAAGCTTTGGCATATTCTTTTACTTGGATTGTTTGAGGAAGACCTACCTTTCTCTCAGGATGCTCAGAAGACCATCAAAACCTCTGTTGCTGATGGTCACACGGAGCTAACCAGGTCTCCATCACTCGTAATTTCTTGGTAAACTGACCCAGGAAAAGGGGAGGCACCAACCCAAACACGGAGACAGGGAAAAGAGATCCTCACCCAAACCCCATCAAGCTGACTGTCTGCAGGCCAGCTCAGAAAATGTCAAGAAGGACCATGCACTAAGGAACAGCACCTCCCTCCCTGTACCTGCAGCTGAATCCATGGCAGAGCCCCACAATCCCTGACTATAAACGCCACTGCCCGTAGAGAGAAAACTGTTCTGCCAAAGGGCCAAAGTACAAAGTCTGGCTTAAAACCAACTCTGTAACTTTCTCTCTTTAATGATTACAGCAGCAAGCTAGGTGCCTCACAGCTACCGCAGGAGGCCGAATTAGGCAGCACGAGTAGAGTCTTCCTGTGCCTGGCTCAAACACCCGTTCAGCCGTGCTGTGTGTGGTTACACAGTGGCTGTGTTTACCCTTAGGTACGGCAGCTTTACTCCTTGTGGAGGTGAGCAAACATTTCCCCCTCTCCTTCCTTCCAATGGGCGCTGGGAGGCTGATTGGTTTACGTTTTGTTTTCTACAAGATACTTGGGGATCCTGCGTTGAAAGGTGCAGGGGAGCCACTGCTATTGCTGTTAGCACCAGTACACAAGTGGTGGGTTGCCCTATACCGCTGTGTATCCTGTGCATTTGATCTTGTTTTTGTTTGCTTTCTGTCTTTTTGCTTGTTTCATGGATTATGTATGATCGCCATGTTAGGTCTCATTTCTCACTATGTCAAGGAGAATAATTTTGAACTCTGAGTTAATATGTGCTCTGTGTGTTGGAAAATAATCACTGCTGTGCTGTTCACCAGGCCAGATTCTCAACATGACAGAAATCTTCCCAAACCAGGGATGCCTTGTTCCTTTTACACCAGTGGAGGCTTCAGCCTGTCTTCTCATTCACTCCTGCCCTTCCCCTTCCTGAATCATCCTGCTTGTGGGCTCTCCCCACTTCACTATATACCAAATAAATGTAACATTAAAAGGGATGCAAGCAACTCCACAGATTCCACAATAAAAAGCTGAAGTTAGACACCTTGCGTGCTGCAGAACGATGGAGAGAAATTCTTTTTCTCCTTCTCCTAACACATGAGCTGGTAGGACGCTTTTTCTCCCACCACACTCTGCAGTGCAGAGTCTGGCCAGAGGTGGGAGGGGTAGATGATGAGACATGCGCTTCTAGCAAAGCAAGAAGTAATGGGGGGGGGGGGGGGGGGGGTGGAGAGAGAGAGATCCTAGATGGGCCAGGGCTGCTGCGTGCTTTGTGATAAGGATTCCCAGGCTAAGCTCACTATGGGGTTAAAAAATAAATAAATGGTGGTGGTGGCGGGGCTGAGACAATTAGCCAGAAAGTTGTATTTACAGCACTGTTCAGACAGGTAGGAGAGGGGCAAGATGGTAACTATGTCAAGTGTGAGGTTAATGTTAGGGGAGTTTTTAAACTTGAAGGTAACCGCATGGCAGTTTTGATGCAGATGTCAAATCTCTGCTTCCTGTAATATTGGTTGCCTACAGCCTTTGGCCTGAGAAGCATGAGGCTTACTTGAAACCATATGACAGTGCTGTTGTACTCCTGGAACCAAATGTTTAAAAATGTAGCATATTGGGTATGATACAGATGCATTTTAACAGAGGCATGGAACTTACATAGCTGCAACACAGTCATTATCAGCCCAAACCTTCACTTTGGCTGAGTGGTACTAACATCAGTAATTCAAAGAAATACCTGGGCTTGCAGGACTTCAAAGGATCTATAAGATTTTAGCTGAAACAGTCCTAGCTATGGATGAACATTTTCTTTTACGGATCCTAGCCCCTCCCTTTGAAAATACCAGTGAAAAGCTGTTGCTTAATACCGATAACTTTTCCTTTACATCTTACGAAGGATAAGGGGTGTGCGTGTGTCAGTGGGACTGCTCAGATACTTGGACCTAGATGAATGCTGGGACACATCCCTAGGTGGGGGGCAATGTTTCAGGACTCTCCCTTGACCCTCAGTTGAGCTAAAAACTGATGGCACTGTTGGTGCAGCAGGGGCAGGGTGGATGGTGGTAGAGAAAGGGGGGAAATACTTTTAACTACATTTTTGGCACAGCAGTCCTCCAAGAGAAATGTGCCATTACATTTCATGAGGAGGTTTTCGTCAAGAATATAGTTATTTAAAGCCCTGCTTTCAAAGCCTTTCTTGCTCTTCATCGGTAAATTGAAGCAGACAGAAAACTGCTTCTTTTTGAATTTCCCTGGCTGAGGTGTCATGTTGCGCTATGTGATAGATGGGACAGGGAACGACAAGTCGTGGCAATTACTACATCAGTGCTGGCTGATTCCAAAGGAGGTAGGTCTCGGCAAGAGTGGGATTTTACTCTTGGAAGACTGGATTAAGAAAAACTAAACCAAGTCAGAGCTGTTAACAGTAGTTCTTAGCACTGACATCAAGCTGCAGGCCTTCTGGGCCACACACTGAACAATAATACCTTTGTCCCCACGCAAGGTTACTGCAGTTGGCTGTTTCAGAGAGTGATACCTAGACAGGGAGACATTTTCCCACCTGCTCTGGCTCCTATAGCTTTGCTGACCACAAAACAATTTCCTAAGATCAAATCATCCATCTCTCTTGCATGATGCAGCAAAGAAGGGTGCCAGAAGTATGAACTAAAGAAGGACCTAACACCATCATGGGCCACTGAGCTGCTGTTTTGCACCAGTCTGGAGTCAGATTTGAGAACTTACTTGAGAGCATGTGCCCATCTCAAGATTGACAAGCAATGCTGTGTGGACAACACCCTCTTTCCCTCTATCTGCCCTTCAGCCTGGACTCTGGTAGGGCTGGGTTTCGATACAAGGACCAGCACTGGCGGGTTGCATGTGCCTTACACATCGCCTAAGCCACGAACAGGGAACCACCCACCTAAACATTCAGACAGTGCCCTGCTCTCTGGCGAGAATAGCTTCTAGTAGCTATATCTTTCCATCATTCCCTCTCTGTTTTTCTGTGTTCAACATTACTTTTGCTAAATATATGCTAGCGATGTTTTATTTATTTTGGGTCTAGAGCTTGGAGACCTCCAAGGGTCTCCTCCTTCTCTAGCAAATTCACAAATAAAATGCTGGCAGAGAGCTAGGAATACATGTTTATGTTCTTCATACGGGAGGTGATTTCCCTCAGACCCTGGGCTGTGCATATGCTCTCCATCATACAGGTCACAGGGGGATTTGCTCCAAGTATCTTGACAACTGCAGCTGGTGTCAGTGCTCCCCGTGGGATCTCCGAGTGGCTTGCGAAAGCAGGGGGCAATGTGACAAATTCAATGAGATGACAGTTGTACCACCTTGAATAGGAAAGGTGTACAGATGTGCACCCTCTGTTAAAGAGCCCTCCCTGAGCCCTTCAACATGTGAATCTCACTGAAGCGCATTTGCTCCCTGTGGTGCTGCGCCTGCAGAGGCTTGCCAGGTCCACAGACTCCAGCAGCCCTGGGTAGCCTCTCTCCATTTCCACCTCGGTGCCACACCAGTACTGCTTACGCCTTGCTGTGCAAAACCCCTGGAGACTGGTGGCTGGGAAGTGCTAAATACTATTTCTATGGAGTAGGGAATCAAATCACATCACTCAGCATCTCTTCCTTATGTTGAACCTAATGAGGGCTTGCCCGAGGTCCCCATGTGGGGATTCAGACTGGTCCCTCTGGACACTGGGCATACTGGACCTGCCAAGGACCAGCCCAGGCTGCACTCCCGGGTGCTGGGCTCCAGCGCAGCAGCTCACACCCAGGCTGGGCCAGCACTGAATTAATACCATCTGCTTTCTGGTTTGTAGAGACCCCCTCCCCACTTCTCCCACATCTGCTACCCGAAAAGGAAGCTGCAGAGCACAGCACAGGATCTGGCCCAGAGTGCCTACAGTCTGCTAGGAACCATACTGCAAATTAAAAAAGGGATTAAATGGTTTCTTTTCCCTCGTGGGCTCAGCTATTCCCCACCCCCTCCACCCCCACCCCCCCGCCAGGACTGGCCCTGGAACTGGTTTTTGCCTTTGCCTTTTCTCAGGTGATGGGGGAGGGATCCTGCGGTGGACCCGGAGGCCCCTTCCCTGACTTTGCTGCCTGAAGCACAGACCTCTTAGAAAACACAGATGAAAGGGAAGCTGGGGGAGGGCTTCAGACTGGGAGAAACAACCCTCGTGGCAGGTCCTTTGGCAGGGGTCAGGCTGCAGGACACAGAGGAGATATATTAAAAGGGGAAACTGGAGGAATCTAAATAATCAGGCTCCCCACTGGATAATGCCTTGACAAGAGGAGATGCTGTGAGAGCCAAGGAAAACTGACTCACACAGAGGGGCAGAAAAGTAAAATGCCTTCTCTGAGGGCCTGGGGCTGGCAATGGAGCAGGAGACTTGGGAGGCAAGGGGGAAGGGCTGTAATCTGGAAGGAAATTAAATAATAGCCTGAAATTCCCAGGTGAGGAACAATGGGATTAAAAACAGAAAGGCCCCCAAGAGATAAACAAACCAGGACTGAGAAGCAAAGCACAGAGTGGGACCTGGGGGCTGTGGGGCAGCTCACAGCACTGGCCAAATTCTGCACCCCTTCGCTGTACTGCAGTCGTGCCCCAGTACACCATGTGGAGCTGGGGCATGGTCCTGCCAGACACCCAACAACATCAAGAGAGATGCTACATGCCTACCCTGAAAGTCCTTATGACCTGAACTGGCAAAGCCATGTGAAAAATACCAGTTATCCCCATTTCACAGTTGCAGAGCTGAGGCACAGAGAGATTAAACCTAACTCTCACACGCTGTAAGGATCTTTTACCCTGTGGCATTCTTCTAAAAGGACTTTTAAGACGGTGTAAAATGTCCCTTCGTGCTGCTTTCACTGGGTGCTCAGGCACACAACCAAACCTCCCTGTTATCACAGTAGGCTGTGCCCCTGTACGGTTATTTCGGTTATTTCGTGTGCCTCAGCTGAGTCGCAGCAACAGTTAAGCCTTACAAATGGAAATGGTGCATATGAGTCCCAAGCAGAAGCGTAAAAGCTGGTTTTGTGCACAGACCTATGGGGAGTTTGCAGCAAGATAAGGAATTCAATCTATGCTTGGGAATCCCAGGAAGGAGCCCAGAACTCGCAGGCCATTCGAAAGGCCTGTTTCATGGAATATCCATTAGGATCGTTGGGAAACAGAGATCGGTGGAACAGCTTAGATAAACTTCTGACATAGGTGTTATAAACTGATGGAGCCTCACTGACTGCAACAGATGTGTTTTGATTGAGGACATGGTCCTTAGGGTGTGGGAAATTATTGACTTGGAACGAAACCACAGATTTTTTTGGCAATTCTGTTGTGTTTTAAAAATTCATGGACAAGCCCTGAAAGCACTTTACCAATAAGCATTAATATTCCCAGAGGAGAAACTGAGGCTTAGGGAGTGGGAGTTACTGCACCACGAAGTGACACAATGCAAGAACAAGGCAAGGAGCCCAAACAGCTTCCACAGTGTTTCCTTGTTCTTGGTACGCAAAATATCCACATAGTGCCCCACTCTACCCAAGGAACCTCACCACTTTGACATTGAACCCACTTTGGTAACTGCCCTACAAATGGAATAAATCACTGGGGCTTGCTGCCCAACATTTTTCAGAAAACAGAGATGCAGATCTGAATTTTTGACCTCAACTGCTCCCCCATATTTAATCACCTTTCTTCCTGAAAAGGAGCACAGCTGTCCGCAGACCCCTGCATTCTACTACCACTAGTCCAGTTTGCGTTCAAAAGCTTTTTCTATTTCCTTTTCCAGTGCCGCATGCTGCTGTGTCAACATAATACAGGGTCTTCCTAAACAAAGGAATGTGTGTCTAGAAACCATCCACGGAGAATGATAGCCAGAACCCTGCCAGCAGAAAAAAAGGAGGTCCCCCACTCCTTTTTACAGCACAGCTTACAAAGTGAGAGTAGCACCGGGAGACAGAGCAGTTCACACGTCCCCTGTTCAGTAGGTAGCACCAGTACATAGCACTAGGTAACTGTAGCCAAAACCATATCACATTAAGTTTCGGAGTCTTAAAAACATTCACTGCTTAAAGTCCATCCTCCCTCTCTGGATCAAGGTGAAACAAAAGACGTGGTTTACAGCTGCTGACATATCTCAGATACAGGGTAGATGCCTGACTGCATGGCTGGGAAAGTCCAACAGCCTGGAGGTACTTCCATGGGGGAGCCTAAGGATTACCTCTGTAATGTGCAACACTGCAATGTGCATAGCAGATTTAGTTTTCTTCCTCCTCTTTGCTCATCAGAAACATACGAGCAGATGAAGGTGTGCATGACATTAATAGGATGGGTTGGCGTTCATACTGTGCTCATCAGCCACAGCTATAAAGAACTACCCTTCAGTTAAGAGACCCCATTCCAGTCCCAGGTCTGCTACCAACTTGCCATTTCATCTTGGCCAAATAATTTCCTCTGTCTTGTTGACTTAACTCAAGCTGGTTATGAGGCTGCAGCCAAAAAGATTTTCATCAGAAAATATGGTTCAGAGGGGAACATATGACCTGCAGCTGAGCACTGTTGGGGTGTGAGACCATTGGATTGCACAGTGGCATGCCAGACCTCATCATTACCATGTAGGAGACATTCAAAGGACTGCCAAGGAACTGCAGGAAGCATATGCATTTGTTTACCATGGTGGTGGCACTAGAAGGAAGCTCAGGAAACATCAAGCTTGTTGCAAGAGATATTGCCCTTGAAAGCTCAGGTCGAAGTACAAAAATGACCCAGCCTGAGCCAGGATGGAGTTTTTCCCCAGATGCAGAGTAGGTGCCCTGTGGCACATTGTAAAGGAAACACGGAGTAAAAGTCAGCACCCTGGTAACCGGATAACCTCTACCTTTTATGCCTTGCCTATCACTGTGATATCTAAGCTGAGGGATGTGCCTAAGGGAGAGGACATACCTTCTGCCCAGGAGCTCAGCCAGCATTCTTTCCCTCTGGATTTTTAGAGATTCTATAGTCCTTTTTATTTTTTATTTAGGTCCAGTGTGATTTTTTTAATGACGTATATGACCTCTGTAGTCCTTCGAAACTTAGTGCTATTTCCATCAGTCAGGAGAGCAAGGGAGGCCTCTTTATCCAGTTCAGATCTGCCAGACTTTCCTTCCAAGGAGTTGGCCGCTTCATTTAGAAGAAATCCTAAATATTTGTTTTAATTGCGAAATGGATTCTCATAAACCAGCAGGACTGTGTGCTATCAGGCTTTGGATTGCATCAACCCTGGCATGTGGGCTCATAAGGCAGATGGTCAGGGAAAAGCACCTTGGCACAGTCTTCACTGGCATCTTTCAGACAAAGGGCTGCACCAGGGACTTTGCTGCCATCATAGTGCAGAGAATTTTATCTTTCATCGCAGATTTTAAAGTGCTGGATCCAGCAGGGTGCTAAGCTTCTGTCAGACTCTGTCAGCCCTTCACTCCCAACGTCTTTCTCCCCACAGTCTGGCTGGTGAGGGAGTGAGGTCTCTTGGCAAAAGCCAGAGCCACGGTTCTTTTTCCTGAGCTGTCTGCGTGACCGTAGGCAAAACACCATCTCTGCCTGCACCCGCACCCCTTTCCTACCTCCCTTTCCTAGAGGTTTTGCCTGGCTCCATCCAGAGAGTGGCCAAGCCCACCCTGAACAGTGTAAGATTTTTCACAAGCACTTGGCTGAATCTGACCCCAGTTACAGTATCTCTAAAAATTCCTGTCCGGGTCTGCTGAGGTTGGATCTGAGGAACACTTTGCACTTACTGCTGAGGACAGTGACACTGTTCAACAGTCGGGCAGCTCTGCCCCTCTGGGGAAGGGGAACGCGTACCCAGTATTTACAGATGTTCTCCCCTCCCTTAAACTAGCAGAAAACAGCTTCTGCCATTTTGTCTGAGAAGCAGTGGCCGTCCATGGAGACGGAGGAACCCAGAAGAGGGTTTTACTTGCAAATTGGATGAGAAACACTGATGAAGACTGACTGTCCGCGTAGCACAGGCTGGACAACCTGCAAATGGTTTTGCAGATGAAAATGTTGCCTCTATTTAAAGCCTTTGAGAGATGAGGGCCACGCAGCTATGTTGAGAAGAAAGTAGATCCCTATGGGTGCAAGTGATATTCCTCCTTGTCTTTCCTAATAGCTGTTCAGATGAGCCTCAATCTGAAACGAGTGAGAAACCTTTTTATGCCTCCTTATGGCCAGCACGGCAAATTTAGCCCATTTTAGAAGATCCAACACAGGCAACGTCACAAACACAGACTGTTACAATGTATTTAAAGTATTAATGTCACCCGGCACATTAAGTCCACAGATCTTTCTGCCATTATTTTAGGTAATTGTAACTATCACCACAAACAGTTTGAGATGTATGGCATCTGCAATTATCTGTATTTCCCCCCCACTGCAAATGAAAGGGATAAGAAGTAAAACCAACAGGGAACAACTTAAAGCTTCTATTTTCTGGGGGGAACATCTGAGCAATTTCTCCGACAGCTTCAAAAAACTGATTGTATAAGGAAAAAGGGGACGGACGGTGGCAAATTTATTTGCAAACAGGCTGAACAAGGGGCCCTAGAAAGTGCTGGTGCAGAAAATCTGAAGAATGAAAAAAAAAGGCGATCGGGGGAACACAAAAAAACTGTAAGAAATAATTGAGGCACAGATCCTACGCAGGTAAGCCCAGGTGTTTATCGTATTATAAAACAGCAGAGATGTTTCCTTTGCTTACGTGGATTCCCACCAGCAAGCTTGGACAGAAGTCACATTAGCTGCCAGGGGAAAGCCAGACCGAAACGAGCCGCCCCCCCGTTCCCTGGCCCCGCAGCAGCCCCAGCCGCGGGGGCCCGGCCCCGCTGCGGCTCCCCCCGCCCGCTCGCAGCCCCGGCCCCGGCCCCGCCAGGCTCTCCGGCTCCCCAGACTGGAGACCACGTCAACCACCCCCCCACCCCCCGCCGGAAAACCATAACGCTGTAACCAGTCACGCCGTTGGAGGACAAAGCATAAAGCAGGGCCGCGGGGCGGTTTAGCTGCGTCAGCTCAGGGAGAGAAACACCTTTCGCAAGGAGGGGCTGGCACGGGGGTGCAGGGCGGGTGCTGCTGTACCCCCAGACCTGTAGCGGGCTGCTGGGAAGCCTGCCGTGACGCGGCCCCGCTCGCAGGGCGCCTGGGCTCCGGCTGCCCGGGGCAGGACGCGGCAGGTGCCGCCCCGCCCGCCCGCCATTGCAGCGCAGGTAGGGCCGGCGGCCCGGGCTGGGGGCGGGAGGCCGAGCGCCGGGCGGCGGGGCCGCTAGAGGGCCCTGGGCCAGCGCCGTGCGGCGGCGCCCGGGCCGCGGGGTTAAACACCCTCCGATTGTTCTAGCCCGGGCGGCATGGGCACCTTGCCGCCGCCGCGGACCCGCCGCGGACCCACCGCGGCCCCCGGCCTTGCCCCGCCGCGGCCCTGCGGCCCTGCCCGCGGCCTCGCTGCAGCAGCGCCAGCAGCGGGTCGTCCCGCTCACGGAGGCTCCGGCGCTGCTCTGGAGGTCTTCCATCTTGCCCCACACCAACATCTATTTAACATCTAATAAGTCAAGTGCAGCCTGGAGAGGTCTGGTTTTCAAGCCAGCGTAGCATCTTGCACCCATTTGAAAATGTCCATTTGGAAATTCAGTGTGAATAACACAAACATAAGACAGATGCTGCCACTTACCCAAATGTCTTGGAGGAACAAATGGGAACCGAATTTGAAAGCAAATGAAGCAACCAGATTGCAGCTCTTAAGTGGACTATGTACTATGGTGAGTGAAAAACTTGGCAGGAAGGAACTAAGTATTCACTGCTTTGCCGCTTGATCTACATAAACCGTAAATGCACGTGTGTGTTTTAGCTCTAAATCCAAAGAGATGATCAAAAGCAGGCGACAGGCAGGAGAAAACCCATTTCTTTGGACCACAGTTTGTACCTCCCTGAGGACGGGCCATGGTCAGGTGCAACACGAGGGGTCATGCTGGACCACCACAGGTCCGGGGAAAGCAGTGGCAGCTGCTTCGCTACGTGCAGCAGCAGGTGTGCGGGGAGCGTGTCGGGCATGACAGACGTATTTTCACCACCTCTGTCTTCGACATCATGGTCCTGCTTGAGGGTATTGCATGCAGGAGCAACACCGAGATTTGGCAAGGTGACAAAAGTAGCACCGCGACGCTTAAGGTTCGGCTGCGCAGGAAGCAAATGAGCTAGAAATGGGACTGACTGAAAACGCTGGTATTGTATGAGAGCGATCAGCCACCCAGACACTGAGCATTCACTCCGAGAGCACATTTAGTGCAGCTGGCATTGTCAGACTAGACTTGCTTCGTGCAGGAAATACTGAGCACTTGGACGCTCTGAGCGAGGGCTGGGAAAGCATCCAAGATTATGCTTCACATCTGCTCCTGCGAAGCCAGTGCAAGCCCTGTTTTAACATGTAGTGTAAACAACAGCATCACTAGTGAAACACAAGCACAAGCAAATGTGCATATGCTATGGGAGCCATCTTGAGCCCAGCACCTTGGGAAACGGAGAGGCGCCTTGTCTGGCAACAGCAGCAGAGGATAAAACACCTCCTGTGCTGGGCTGCAGAGCGATTCTGCAGGTGAACATTTGCCACTGGGGATAAAACAAACCGAGCCCTGACAAAGGTGCTGGTTGTTGTGATCATGCTCGCACGCAACCCCTGGCCCTTGTACACATGCCGGTTGGATCTGTATCCCTTCTCTGCTAAAAAAGCCCCCCTGCCGAGGTTAGCTCCCCATCTTGGTGTGTGGGAGCAGGGCTATTGGCCGTGGCAGTGGTGGCGTCCCCAGCCCTTCCCTGCTCTCTGAACAAGGGGATGCAGCATTTCGGCTCCTGCACAGAGCCAGTTCCTCAGCAGAACAGCTCTGGTTATTCCCTGGGTGCACTGCAGCAAAGATGGAGGCAGCACATGCTCACCGGTGGCTAAAAGAAAGTCAGAGCTGTGCTTCATGAAATGGCAGTGCTTGAACCGTCACAATTCAGGCCAGCTGGCCACAGCAAACTGCTACAATATCGGTCAGAAAGGGAAAGGTGCGACCTTAAAATTCAAATGTAATATTTTGTCAGCAATTTAAGGTCATGACATCAATTCCCAGATGAAATGCTGGAATTCTGACCAGTTTTGCCTGTAGCATATCCAGCATCTTACATCTTGCATATTCCTAAAAATCATCTTTTCTTCCAGCAATCAGAATTTGTTCTTAAAAAAAAAAAAAAGAAAAAAAGAAAAAAGTCATTGATGCGCAATTTGACCATCCTTGCAGCCACCTCCTGACTTTCCTTTGCTTTTCCTCATCACCTCTGTAGAGTACAAGACCATTAAATGTTTCCATTCCTATTTCTGGCACCAATAAATCTAAATTTTCAAGCTTGGCAAACCCAGCTAAACAACTGGCATAGAGATAAATGATTCTTCTAAGATAATGTACAACTCTCATTAGCTGAGGACTTTTTTTTCCAATCCCCCCAATTCCTGTCCCAGAAAACCATAGCTTTCTCCCCCAGAAATAAAGGTATCAGTTTAATATAACGGAGTGTTCCCTGCAGTGCGGTGATGGATTCTTCGTCCTTGCCATGGAAAATGACTTGTGATATGGCAGTTTTTATCCAAACTGGGAGCAAATCATACATTTGAAAAATGCAGCATCCCAAAACAGCCTACAGAAGAAAATCTTTGAAATGAGACTTAGCAGCCAGCACACCCTCTAACAATCTAATAAATAGCATTCAGCTCAAACTCTCCAACACTGCAAGGGAACAGGAGAACAAAGGGATTTGAAGCATGGATTAGATCATTCCAAATGGTCTCAACATTGGTGGTTTGGAGGTTTTCTTCCCCCCCCAGCCTTGTGGCAAAGGCTGGATTTGAACCTTTCAGGACAATGTTTTGACACAAATATTTAAGGTATCTTAAACAAGTAATAACCTTCAGTTCCCTTCAAGAGTATTATATTAAAAACAGAGAATGGGATTAAAACAGATTAGCTTCCAATGTTTCTTAATGTGGCAAACAGCATCAATCAGATCATATCAATGAAAGCTGACAGCTCAGGGAAATCCAGAGGAACAGATTCTCTTAGAAAAATGAGATATTAGATCAATTTTTTAAAATTCCTTTTTTCTAAGCTGTTAGAAACTGCTTTGACTTCATAAAAATGTAATGACAGCTCAGACTTTGCTTAGCATAACATCCTGAAAGTGCATGAGAACATTAAATTAGCGCAACTTGGTAACGCTGTGTGCAATATGGAAGTAAATACTATTGTCAATTTACTGTCCAAATACTATTGCCCATTGATTTTCTACTTGGCGAAATAAGCGAAATACCTTGCTTGCAATCCAAACTCTGATCTTGCAGCTGATTCAGTTTCTTTTCCTTATGTATTGGAATCATCTATGTGCAATGATATAGCTGCTAATAAAGGAGAAGTTTTAGACTTTTATGTTATTTGTAAATTAGCCACCACAGTTTTGCACACAGGCAGCATACGCGTTTAGCGCATGAGAACAACGTATCTGGCAGCTAGTGAGGGTCGGTGAAAACAGAGCAGCATGGCAGTGCCACTGTCACACAAGGCACCTATGTCATATTTGTGCTACAGGTAAAGCCAAGCAACAACGCACAGTTGTGCAATCAAGTCAAGCATGAATGTAGTAGAGCCCAGTGCTTGAAATGGCATTATCCGTGCGTTCTGTGGGAACCAGAGATCTAAATCCCATTGCATTCACTTGGTATAATCTTTGAGAAATCTCTTCCCAACCGTACTGAAATAAATCCTGTTAAATTCTGTAGTGAGTTGTCCTTATCTCTCCACACCTGTGGGCCAACGCTGTTTTCCGCTACCTTTTTTCCCCATGCCTGGACAAAAGAGAGTGTATCTGCGTGTGTCAGTGTGTATGTATGTCTGAGATGAACTAAAGAGACAATTATCTTCAGCTGAAAATAAACATCATGAAACTATAGATGCCTAATTTTTGCACCTGGAAGATCCTGTTACAGCTATTCACTACTAATCACTCTTAGCTAATAATTGAATAGAATAACTAATGTGATTAGAGTAATTTGCCTATTCATCAGGAATATTAAATGAATTGAATATTTTGTATTTGACTAGTCTCTCAGCATTTCCCTGATACTGTAATTAGCCCTATGTCTCTTCCTGTGGCAAAAACACCACGTGGCCTTCAGAACGTAATGATGCTTTGGTTCATCCTGCATTGTTGGACAGATGGACACCATGTTCCATAGACATACCTTTCAAACTAGACTTATGTAGGATAAACTGCCTCCCGTCCCACCAGAAAAGGCGCTCAACTTGTGGTGGAAGGAAGTCAGGGCAGAAAAAAAGGATAAAACTGTTGCAAGCAAGCAAGCATCCAAAAAGACAGACTTTATAGGCCAGTCATTCCTGTTTACCTTGGAGGTTACCCTAAGGGATGGCAATGCATCAGGGAGATGGTGGTGACAGAGAAGCTGGTTCTTGGCTGTCAGGAACATTGGTTAGGAAGGTGCTCAGGAAATTCTTGGCCACTGTGGCTCTCTACCTTATTTTCTAGTTGCAAACGTGGCAGCTCTCAAAAGACATCTAGGTGAACTCCTAGACAGGTAATAGTCCTGCTAATGTATGCCAAGAGATTGGCTGTTATACTTTAATCTCACAGGGGAATCAGGCTGAAGTTGAACTATGCAAATAACCAGTGGGCACATATTCAGATAATGATTTCAGATATATAAATAAAGAAGAAAGATCATTTTGATCTGGGATACAAGTTTCCAAATCCATACGAGATTCTTTGAGAGAAGACAGGAAAGGTTTAGAAAAACAATGCTGGTCCTCATCTGTTTCTAAAAAATAATGGGGATATATAGAACAATACAGAAAAGATGCATTAATAAAATTGCCAAAGATGATCTGTCACTTCCTCTTGGTGAGAAGCCAATGCATTTTATAAATGCATTTGCACTTAACCAGACTGATATCATAATCTTCCTTAGTCATATCTTTTCATGCCTTCCTGATACTCCACAAAGCAGACATCAAGGTTTTCAGGAGACATCCTTAAAATGATGCATTAAAATTAAAAAGACAAGAAGCTGCATCTAAAAGCTGCACAAACAGAATCACCTTCAGCAAAACCTTGAGCATGAAATACGCGGCATGGTGCATGTTCATAGCAGGAAAGGAAATTAAGAGGAGAAAACAATGAATTATTGAAGGCTTCAGGGTTCTCAGGTCTGGATAGAACTAAAATCAAGATGTCACTACAATCTCTTTCAAGGTCTCTTGCTGTCTTTGATTGGAGTGATGCAAACGTGAGACAGTTTTACTCTTTGAGAAGGGACTGGGCCATAATTAGGGTTTAATTTGGGTTTCACCTCCTGCTTTTAACAGATGTTTACACAGACCTCACACAGCTCCAAGTCCTTCTTTTTGTAGATTTCTCTGTTTCTGTTTTGGGGTTATGTGGTTTTTTTGTTTGTTTGTTTTGGGATTTTTTTTAGATAGTTGCAGAGAAAAACATAGACCTGGAGAGTTTCAAATGTCAGTATCACTGCTGTTCTACTAAGGCATCAGCCTCGATCCTTATTAATTATGTCTAGCTAAATCTATACCTTAGCTCCCAGATGTCCATATGCTGAACCAAGATCTGGATTCCTGCTTTAGAGATGAGGTACTGTGTATCAAAGCTAGCTGGAGAACATCCTTCAAGGTAAAGATGAGGCAAAGTCTCTTCTAAATTCTCTTTCATCTAATGTTACACAACACTGTAGTTTCCTTTTCAGCTACCCACAGCTCCTCACCGTTATTTGTCTTTCTGCTTAGACCTGGAGTTTTCACTGTGAACCTCGAATCAGTTTCACAGATTTACTTTGGTAGTTTTAACCTCTCTCCCTTCCCCCAGAAATTCTTCTTTCAGATTGTTTTCAGACTACTAAGTGTAAAACACTTTGATTCCTAGGTTGTTGTGGAAAAATGCTGTATGAATGAATAAGTTATAATAATAATAATAATACATTACAGTGATAATGATGGATGTGTTTTAAACAAAGCCTCTGGCTGCCAGTGTGGAGAAGCTATGGAAAAATCAAAGATAATCTTGCATGAGGAGAATTGTAATGAGAAAGACCTGGAATATGTTATCTCTGAATTGCTCCTATCTGCTCACCCAGAACAGGATTGTCCCAGTTCGACTTGAAGAGTGTGTCAGGTCTTAAGCTAAATTTAGGACCAGGTGCTCGGCTGGTGTCAGCTGGTGCAGTGCTGCTGACAGAAAGGGAGTTGTGCGAATTCATTCTGGGTTCATTTCTTTTACACTGGGGCTTAGTGTGTCGGTCCCAGCATGGGGCAGGACCCTGTTGTGCTCAGCACTGTACATGCACACACAGCCCATTTCATCCTCAAAGCCCTTGCGATCTAAATAGATGAAAGCAAAGAGAAATAGATTAAAAGACTCACCCCAGCCTCCCAACAGGCCAGTGGCAGAACTGGGAAGAGCTCTCATGCTTTCTGACTGTCCTGCCAGTGCCCCATCCACCGCACCATGCTGTCTGCAGTAGAAACCTGCTCTGAAAATCATGTTTTACTGCTAGGTGGAGGCAGGTCAAGCTGTAGTTTAATACAGCTTATTTTCTATAGGCAAAACATGGGCATTAGGTCAAACTCATTGCCTGCAGAACGTTATAGATTAAATCAACAGGACTCTTAAATTAAAACATTTAAGAAAACCTACTAGTTTTCCTAAAGAACAAGATTTTTATAATAGGGGCTTTACAAATTATCCTGGTGTGCGTACATACTTTTCAGTTTTATTCCGTCAGTTGTTTATCAAAATATCACCTCTAACATTGGCAGATACTTGGATGATATTACACCCACAATTTCTTTAGGCATGTGAACCTGTATAGCAGTTAAGTAGTAGCTCCTCAGTCACACGGGGTCTGGAATACAGTGGACAGGCTGAGTCTAATGCAGAAACACCACAACAATCTTTTCTACTCCAGCTTCAATCCTGAGGGCTGTCAGACCTATTGATACTAAAACCCTGAGGAATATCCTTTATAAAACACAAGGCAGAATACTATACAGGGTGCCTGTGTTCAAATTTCAGAAGTATCATGGGGTCTGGGTGACTGCAAAGCAAAGCCTCTTCAGCAACAGAAGATGTCAGCTACGAAGCAGCAGAGCCCTGCAAACTCCCTAAACGCTTCAGAGGCTTTGCAAGCCTTCCCTCCTACCAGCACCCCCCAGCCTGTGCAGATCCCTCGTGTGTGAGCCACACCACTCAGGGCTTGGGGTGGGGTGCTCTCCGAGAGGTGTTTGCTTGTGCCCATTGATTTGAACGTGTGCTGAGCAAACATCCTGATTTCATCTGCTGTCTAAATCTCTCCACCCGCAGGATAGCTTCTAGGACCCTGAGAAAGTAATCTCATGATTTATTAGGTTTTATAACAATGGCAATAAGCAAGGCAGCTTTTTAAGCAGCTAACTGAATTGTGATGTGGTTTGGTGCTGGGGTTTTTTTTCTTCTTTTTTTTTTTTTTCACAGCACAATGTGGATCTATTTAGCCTTATAGCTTGAATTTCAGCCTTTCTTTGCCCATGAGAAAGCCTGGTAAATGGGATTTGTGCTGGAAGCTATTGGGGAGAATATCTTTTAATTAAGCTGAAGGGCAGCTCAGGGAAGATCTAGCACTGTCTCTTAGCTGAGTTTTCAGCTTCATTGTGAGAAAAACATACACAAATTAAGGTAGAGCAGTAGCTGCAAATCAAATTCCCGATGACTTGGATTCCTCTCCCCGGATTTATCTGGGCTCGTACAGCAGCTGGGACGGCTCCAGCGCAGGTGCAGCTTTGCAGGCACAGACCCTGCCCCGCAGCCTGGCCCATTTCACTTGGGGTGCCACTGGGATTGGGGAACCTTGCTCTGCACTCCCTAGTGCCCGAAGCTGAGGGGTTGTAAACATGTAGTTTCACTGAGATGAGGGAAGCAGTGCTACTTAAGGGCAGAGGAGGACGGTCTCTTTATTTTCAAGGCAAGGCGATCCAAACCTCTCATTACGCTGCTGGTACAGAAATATTTTTCCTAAGAACACACAGAGCTCCTCAGTCCAGAAAGTACAAACTTGGCACAGATCCTGCCCTATCTGCATCACCAGCATTGCTGGGTTTGGCATGCGTTCCTGCAGAACGGAGGCTTGGGCGGTCACGCTGACCACATCTCCATCCCTAACTCCTTTGTCACCTGCTCAGCAATTTCACCAAAGGCAGAGTCGTCTCAACAGAAATTACGGCCCCATGATATTCATAACTGTAGGCATCTCAGAGTAGAGGCAAACGCTCTGGTTTGGTGGAAAGCTGAAAAGATACACCTTATCAAAGGCCAGAGAGCGTATGGCAGAGAGCACTTCTCGCATAGCACCGCCACTACAAAAGCCTTAGTGGAGCTCTCACCTTGTTAAAGGCTGAGCGAAGCAAAAATGAGGCACAACTCCAACACAAACCAAATTTTGTTAGGGCCAGGACTCAGGGAATGGATACACATGCTTCGAGCGTGGACCTTAAGGATGGAGCTGAGCCCATAGCCTGTATACCGATACCCCTGCTACTTCACTTCATTTAGTTCTGGACCACAACCAGGTCTGTCCCTCCTGTGGCCCTGTCTAGCTCTCCATATTGCACTGTGTTAGTCCTCGCCAAGTCTCACAGTGTTTTACTGGACAAGGCATGCAAGTTAAATTTACATTTTATTTGAACAATGTTTCATCTTGTTCCTGTGTGTCTCTGCTGGCGATGAGGCAGGCAGTAAGAAGCTGATGAAATTTATCTCCGCTCTTTCTGCCACACTGTATAAATAAAGGAAAAGAAATAAAATACTTCTCCAACAGGAAGTGTGAATGCTTTAATGCTTTGTTTAAATATGCAGTTGAGAGACTGCATTTATCACACAGCATCTGCATGCGTCTACAGCTGAAATTTTCTCTCTAAAATTAAAAGATCTCATTTACATGCATTTTATACCTGTGTCGCACCACTGAACTCAGTGGATTTACTCTTAAATCTATGCTGGGTAAGAATCACGCCTAAAGCTTTGCAGAAAGAGCATAGCCCGCTGTATGCATGTTTCTCAGGTACCGCAAATTCTAGCTGGCAGGCTGCATTTCCCAAGAATAATTGGTGTATACATACACCATGTGAGATTTATATTCCCTGCATCTTTGGCTATATACAATATGATTTAAATGGCACAGGCACTAGAGAAAGTGGACAGTAAAGCGTACAGTATTTGAAAATAAACATAAAGCAAAATGGTTTGACATCCTATTTCACTTAAAATGTAAATGGTGAGCATTCAGAGGATGATCTACAACCTTTTTAAAAGCACAAATGTTTTTCTTTTTGGCCCCCTAACTCAGATGCCACAAATCAGGAGAAATCTTTGCAGCATCAGGAAATCCCCCTTGCTGGTTTTCTCCCATCTTTTTGTTGCTATCCAAAGAAATGGACATGAATCCCGCAGATGCGTTTTCTTGACATTTTTCCCCCCGGTGTCTTGAACTGAAATTTGGCTGTATTGTGAACTTTATGCTATAGGCTCATGGACAGAGAGAGAGAGAAAGGAGAGGAAGTAAATGCGCGAGCCCATTGCTCACCAGCTCACTATTGCAGCCTTTTGCCCAGGATTAACACCTTTTCATACCCACAAACCTGGCGGTATCACCGCTCTCATTGCAAGGCAGTGTGTGCTAATGTTGTGAAACATCTCTCCCTTCACTGACTCCTGCTGCTGCCTGGAGCCGTTGACCCAGGACACTGTCCCCAGATACGCTCGCTAAGTCTGCGACCATCACTTTTTGGCGTCCAGCTTAACCTGCTTCTGCCTTGTTTTCCAAGGAGCTGCAGCCTGCCAGGGCAGTGGCATTGCTCTGCTCTGGTACTGTTCGTACGACATCTTTCTCCTCCAGCTCACCCAGTACTAGCACAGCGTAAGTGACTGCAGGAGAGAAGCCCCCAAGAACAGCCAGCCAGCAGGGCAGCATGGCTCTCCTCCCAGCAAGGCACAGGGCATCTACCTGAGGGGGCTTCAGGGACGGAGCCACTCAGCTACACTGATGCAAGAGCTGACCAGGGTTCAAGCTCTGACACAGACTCCGATGCGTTGACAGCATCTTTTGCCCCCGACTGCAGCATACGTGACCATCATATCTACCAACTACCTGCCCCTAAACAAGGCACAAGTCCATGAAACTAGATCCTCATGCAATCTTCCTGCATGGAGAGAAGGAGGAGACAGCCCCACCAAAGTGGTCCTTGCACAATGGCCCTTGAGCTCTGTAGTGCCGGCAGGTTCAGGTCTCAAACCTGATGATGTTGGAGCTACATCAAAGGGATGTCCCAAACATGCTTCTTGCCAACGACTCTCCCCTTTCCAAGTCACTGGGGAAGTGGGACGCTGGTTTGAACACGGAGGGCTTGGCATGGCTGGAGCGTAGGAAGGCAAACCCTCGAGCTGCTGCCCTCCTCCCTGCCCTACAGCAGCACAGCAGCAGGAAAAGTGAGCACCAAGTTTTCAGCTGCAACCAGATCTTAAATCTTTAATAACCTTTCCTTTCTTTACTCAGAGCACAGAAGTATGAGCACACATCTTAAGAGATCAAACCGAATCCTTAATTTATCCATCTATTAATAAGGGTTAAATCTGCAGGCTGCGGTGGCCCCTTCGCCCATCTCTCCCTTGTCTGCGCACACAATCAATGGAGCAGGGAGCCTGAAGGGTGTCCATTTTGAAAAGCCGTAATGAATCATTTTTCCTTAGCAAATCTGGCAAACTTCAATCCTGGTTCCTGCAGCCTCCCTTTCACATGTCCAAGCCCTCTGTGACACATCAAATTTAATGAGACTGCACAGACCTCAAATAAGGCACTGTAGCACTGCTGGGATACTTTATTAAGGAGGATCAGACAGAACGTGTTTGCTGTTTAAGAGCCTTTAAAGGCAAATTACACTTCTTTTGGGGGGGATGAGAGGGGGGACGAGGGGAAGCCTCCCATTTTTGTTCAGTCTCTTGCCCTTCTCAAATAGTTATTCTGCAGGCCAATTCAAACAGAGCATTAAGGTTTCTTGCAAACAGGGAAAGCAGCAAAATTGGCAGCAAGGGCTGAGAGACCGGCGACACCCTATTGAAGGTTGCGGGGTAGGATGCAGACAAAGAAACGTGTTATTTTACAAAATCATAATAATAATAACCTGCCTCTGACAAGCTGTGCAAGGGAACACCCCACCCTGCTAGCAGGTGCTTCCCTTGCTAGGTCCAGAGAAAGGCCAAATTAACCCTCTCTGGCTGGAGGAGAGGTGGGAATAACTTTCCGGAAAGATGGATGGTGTGAGATATGTGCTGAGCCATCCTTGGGGAAACCCTGGGGCAACCATTCCAGGGAAGAAAGGGGAGAATCAAATATATTTTTTTATTGTAATATCTATGTAAATAAATATAAGCACCAGAACAATGCAGAGTTCAATGCTATACATTCAGGGATTTGGGGTGAGGGAGGCTGTTTGGTTTTGTTTGGTTTGTTTGTGGGGAAATGGATGCTGCAAGAGGTATGAGATGAAATCCTACATGACTTCAAGGTTTGGTTGTTTTTTGGTTTTGTTTTGTTGGTTTTTTTGGGGTTTTTTTTTGGTTTTCTGTTTTTTACAACCATAGCCACCTAAGGGTATGTCTTTGTAGACATTTTTTGGTTGGAAAACCCCATTCTATGTCAGGACTCAATACTGTAACTTTTCTTAGAGAACACAGCAGCCCCATGGCATAGCAACCTCCCGCTTAATTCAGAGCATTGCTTTTGAGATCATCATCTTCAGCTTATCTACATCCACCTCTGGCTATGCTCTAGCTCTAAAAAGAGACCAACAGGCTACCAAGACAAGAGGCTCCTACAAGCAGGAGCACACACTGACCATCTCAACACACTCTAGCTGATGGAGATGTTTGAAACCTGAATAAAATACACAGAGAAACAGAGGAAAATTAATCTTAAAGAAAATAATTTCTTCAAGCAAGTGTCCAGGCTGCTGGACAAGGCAGCATGTGACAGGGCTACAGAAAGCCAAAAGGTCTATCTTACCTTGTGGATTCTGACCTAATTGGGTTTTGTAAGGAGATTTAAAAATTAGACTAGCTTTCAGAGAGCTCTCAAGGGTATTTGGTTAAAAGCAAAGTGAATACAGTCAGTAAATTTCATATACTGGACCTGGCTCCCTGGTTTGATGCTCTACTGTCTCAGAAACTAGAGCCCCTGGGGTTAAAGGGATAGTTATAGGTTAACACATCCAGGCAGCCAGGGGCTCAGGAAGGCTGGGACACTGAGTTGGAAGCATAACACAGCAGGACTGCTTGGTCCTGCTAGGCTAAGCTTGCCTGTTTTCTTCTGAGCAGTGTGCCAGAGCATGCACAGTGACTGACCCTTACTCAGAGACAGCTGGAGATGTGGGAAGAGCACACAGCTCAGGGAATGTGCATGCACTCTTAGTACATCTGTGCTAAAAGAAGAAAGTCTGTGTCTCAGAAGATTTTGATGTGAATAAAGGAAAACTATAACATTTTTATTTAGCTGAAGTAAGGACCTAGTCTTCCAAAAAGTGCAATAAGGAGAAATGAAATCATTCATACATCAGAAATGCTTTGGTTGCAGAATAAAACCCGAGATGCCTCCTATGTCAGGACCACTTCAGCAGAATCTGTGAAAGGTCCACGGGGTGACTGGCTTTGTTTAACTTTTATTCTTCATATTTGGCAATCTGAGGAGGTCTGAGGCTTTGCACAATGAATTCAACGGTGATCTGGATCCAGGTCGTGTTTTATCTGAACCACCTGCATTTAGAGTCACAGGAAGAGTGTGGTTAATGGATCAGTTTAATGGCATCAGTTCTGATCCATCTCTAATTAAGGGCTCTGCCAGGAATACAGTCAAGCAATTCTAATGGCCCAGAGGAAAAATTGTGAAGTCAGGTAATGAAATTTGCTTATTAGACAAAATGGGAAGAAAGAGTGCAGGGGCACAGAAATCAATATGGTAAGCAGGACAGTAACATTTAGAAAGCACTGCACATGGAAAAAGCATAGCTAATGAAGTTCGCTGCTGAGAAGTATAATAACGCTGATAACAAATCCTGCACTGATAACATCCTTGAAGATGTTCACCTGGAAAAGGTCCAGTTTATGTGAACTTCTAAACAATTTATTCCATGCTCCAGCTTACTTGGCTGGAGAATTTGATAGACTCTGACTTTTTGTGTCTCACTGCACTTTTATAGACAACTTCTGCCACATCATCTTCTAGAGCAAGTTTCCTTCCAGTGGTACATATAGTGGAATATGCCTAGCGTACAGTGACATGACTCTCGAGGATGCTGGTGAAGATGGAGAAAGGCAGGGTCACAGCTGAAGCCTGGAAAGCAGTTGGATAGATGCTATAATGTCCCCCATTAGACTCCAACAGACGTACGACACAAGTACCCCCACAGAATTAATCACTTATTTTACCTTTATTTAATGAACATTTAGATCTGCTCCCACCTTACCCATTAGTACAGAGAAGACACACATGAAAAAAGCCAGAGAGAAACACTGTTATTGCCAAAATATTAAAAAGCATTTATTCTGTAGTCATCTATGGAGTGCTGGGAAGGGAAATATTGATAGGTGAGATAGCTGCAGCTCAAAAGCCTTCATTTTTAGCATGGTAGGAAAGGAGGGGAACAAACCAGACCCTTGTCAGCAACATCCTCTTTATTTTTTTCCTTTTTCTTTATTTTTTTTTTTTTTTTCTCCCTTCTTTTTCCACCTTTTATTTTTATTTTTTTAAGGGAGAAAGTTAACACAAGTTTATAAGCTTTAGCTCTGGAGCAGAGCCTTTTGTGTCTTGCTAGCCCACATAATTGCACTCCCCCCTCCTCTCACCCGGTGGCAAAGGAATGTAGGTGGAATGTCTTTACATAGAGACCAGCTCACGCAGGGACTACACAATAAGGGGAAGAAACAGGAGCCAATCTAAGTAAAGGATCAGGCAAGCACTGGAAGGAAAATAATATTGGGCTGTCTGCTACCACATCTAACCCTGTGAAATGCCTCCATGAATCCCTTGCTTCCTTCTGTCTTAAAATGTCCTCCTCCTTCCCAGAGGTTGAAAGGACATATCTTGTTACAGTCTCCTTTTTAACGCTTAACTTTTCCCCTATCTAATGCTACTTCTTTCATTCTGCTGCTGCATGTATATTTACTGGCAACGGAAAAAATCAATAAAGGAGAAGAAAATGACTTGGCAGCCTTCCGAAGTGTTAAAATAATTCTCATCTAATTGAGCCCCATTGTTTTTAAACAATATTGCCAGCAGTGCAGCTAAGTAGCTTGGCCTCAATTTTTAAAAGCAACTACTGATTTGGGGTGGTTCTGATTTTCTGGGTCCTGCTTGAAGTCCCCTTAAAGGGACCGGTTTGGTGCACACATTTGTGCACTCGCATGTGAGATGCAGAGCCCTCTTGTTGGGAACCTCCGGAATTCAGCTGTCCCTCAGAGATTTAGCCCTGGGAGCTGATAGCGTGAGTCTGATTTGAGGGCATATCTAAGTACGGCAGCCCTAGGTATGACTGTACGCACCCATTAAGTATCCTAGCTGGCTTCCACCAGAGAAAACTTGGAACGATATTAGTAACAAGCAGCTTGAACCAGGTGCATTCCAATCTGTCAATTCTTTGTGTAAATTATTGCTACTTAAACACAGACTTTCAGTCCCAACTGTAAAATATTCTGGTATGTGCTGTGCAAGAGCATATACAGCTAATCTTTCCACTGAACTGCTTATTGGGACCGGTTGTAATCTAGAAACTCTTCTGTGGGTAATTCTGATTTTTCCACGTTTTGTTGATGTTAATGCTTTTTAAAAATCAGGACGACTAAAATACTGAGAATTCCTAAAGATCCTCTCTGTTCCCACCACAAAATATTTCCTCCACAGAATGGTTTCACTTTAATAAAACCCAAAGTGCTTAATTTCAATTCTGACTTTTTAAAAACAAACAAACAAAAAAGTATTTTTATTGTACAAAAATGGAAATGAAAAGTAATTTTCAAATGGAAAATCGAAGCATTTAATTTTTAAGAGGATGGGAAACACGTCTCAGCTTCACTGGAATGCTCCATCTTGATCTGAAACAGAGTAAATAACTATTTTTTTCCAAATCAAAGGCTTTTCTCAGGAAGGTAAGAGCTTACATGTAAAAAAATCCCATCATAGAAATTTTAGCAGCTTAACATCTATAGACTAAGCATTCCCTTTTCTGCTTCTATGTAGGGTGAAGAAGGATACTTTGCTGCAGCCTTGCAGAAGAGCACAATCCCGTTTCTCACACCTACATTGCTGCCTGAACAGAGCACAAACCTCCATTTGAGCAGAGCAAATACCAGCCTATACCTTGTGTCCGAGCTGCCTCCCTCTAGCACCTAAGGAAACAGCTATTAGTGTTGCCACTGCTACGCTTTTCCGAGTGAAACACTCGTTACCACCTTGGCACCCCGAGGTTGTACCTCATTTATATAGCAAGTGACCAACATGTGTAGTGCCTGGATTTTTCACAGTTCTCTTATCTTCCTGAAATGCATCTTTGATGGGACTGTGCCTGGGTGAGTCAAGATTTCTGTTGAAAGGAGCTACACATGGAAAGACAAACGGCATCTCCCAATCATTTGCAGCAGCACAGCACTTTCTGGGTTTGAGTTAACTCTCTCTTGATCTTTGAGCTTCACTCATGAGGGGCTCAGCCTGAGACACTGAGAGCTTGGTGTTCACATCTTCTGCCCACTGTCTTCCCTGCCACCCTTAGCGTGTGCCCATTCTGGGTGCCACTCTAAAGCTAGGCATCCCTTTTTAAAAACTTAGGCATAAGATCTCACCCTCTCCAAAAGCATTTTTATCAAAGAAGCATCACCACAAGCACAAACGATCAGTAAATTATTCTGATATGCTGCAGAAGAATGGTCCTAAAGTACAGGTGTGTTCATGCTACAGACCCCTCACCACGCTCCAGCTGAGAGCAGCCGTTCTCCTCTGACACCCCTCAGCCTGCAAGCATTATTTCTGCTGGGAATGCGAGCAGACTGCACAGGAAGCAAGTTATCTGCTGCTACGGAAGGGTCAAATGTGAACAAATATGCAGAAATGTGCACCTCTGTGCCTTCTGCTGCAGAGGTCCTGGGGAGCAGCCTCTCCCTCTCTCACCCTTAGAGGAATGAGCATTTGGGTGGGAAACATCTGCCCTTCAGCTCACTCACAGGGGGTTTCTGGGTTTATTGGCAGGAGCAGAGATCCACATGGCACTCATAATGTAGCCCATTGTGTGTGTACAACCACAAATAGGTTAAATCAATAAAACAGGAAAACCTCAGTTCTTGTATCAAATACCATCCATATCTAATGCCTCCAGGATGCCTTCTGATCCCAGAAGGTCCTACTCATTTGATGCCTTCGCTTCCTGGGTATCCCACAACACTTCCCAAAGGAAAGAGCCAAGATATTAGCTTTCCTTTACAAAAACGGCTTGTGAGAACATAGGGCCGGTGAAAAGTTTCAGCTTCACCAACCTCAGCGTCTCCATTTGCCGTATGGCAGAGAAAAGAGTCTGGCGTGCTTCAGCCCTGACCTCATGGGAGCACCGGAGGGGTGGGAACCCCGCACCCCCTCCAGTGGCACTGCCAACACCCGATAAGGAGGTGAGGCTGCTGCGCTACATCACGCCAGCAGCCCCATTGCCCTCAGATGGAAACTAAATTCATCTAAATTCTCTGCTGTAGAAACTACTGCCATCATCTCTACAGCTAGTAGAAAATGGGTGAATTTCCAGCTAATTGAAAAGCAGCTCGATTCAGAGGAGAGAGCAGATTTAAAGCATCTAGGGACCAGTGAAAGCCCTGTCATTGTCCTACCAGCTCTGGACACAGTTACCCAGTACCCAGGTCAGCCTTTATTTCATGCAAGCTGGCACCAAGAGAGTTAGCTGTATTTGAAATCAATACCAAATGCCAGCATTTGGCAAAGGCCTTAGAACAGAATAATGATGATGGGATTAGGAAAAAAGAATTCATAAAAACTAAATTAAAAATCACACCTCACTTCACATTGGAAATTGGACTCAGTCACCGCACTCTGTTTGGAGCAAGCCTCTTTAAATGCAATCCATTGTGTAGGGAAATTCTCCCTGGAATCTGGGTTTCCAGCACAGCATTACTATAACTCTCCACGTTCATGAAATCCCTAGAAAAATTGCAGCACAACAGAAAAGGCAACCTCTTGGCAGGTATCGCCGCAGTATGCATGCGTTTCAGAACAAGTCTCTGCAAGACCTGCTGAACTGGAGAGAGAAAACTATTGGCAGAGGGTGGCAAAGGCAATCCGTTTCACAGCTCCTCTCAAGTGATGTCTGATAAGGAATAATCAACTGTCTAGAGATAATTTTTAATTTCCCCTCTCCCCCAGAACACATGCACAAGTTTTGAGTGACAAAGGGAAAAACGTGCTGCTTTTTTTTTGTTTGTTTCCCTCCTTTCTCTTCATTTCCTCATCCCAGCAGAAAAAGGAGAAATCAAGGGGAGAGACGTGACCTAGTTTGTACTGAAGGGGAAGCAATAACAGCCTTCCTGTATGCAAGAACAACCCCCACCATCCCTCGATATCCCCAAACTACCAGAAATAAAGACATTGGAAAACACTTTTTTTTGCCCGCCCATCATAAAATATTTTCCTCCACACAGATTTACGGTCGAGTAAAAGTAGGAGGGAAGATGACAAACTTCTGCACCTTCTGCTCTGACTGCAAATGCTCCCAAGGAAGAGACTCTCCTTTAACCCTAGTCCGTGCAGCAGCAAGCAAACTTCAGGTAGTCACTAAAATAAAATAATAATATTATTGTCACTCACTTCCCACAGATTTAGGGCGTTCTTGTGAAAAATCTACATTAAGGGTGAAAAGGCAGGATTTATTCTGTGCTTATAGCTTGTTTCACAGATCCAGGGACTCTGCCACAGTCTGTGGTCAGGAACGCGCCTGGTGCTGCACCAGTGACAAACTGGTGCTGCAGGGACAAACAAGCCACCCCGCAGGATGGTTTCCCTGCAGGTGTTTAGGAGGAGACAGCCCTTGGGGCTATAGTCTGATTTGTATACTTGGCCTTTTGGGGCTTTGCATTGCAATAATTCAAAAAGAAAGGACAGCGGGGTTGGTTTTCATTTTTTCTTAGAAGGAACCGGAGCTGGGATGAGGCATCTCTGAAGGGGAAGGGGCAGCGGGGGAGGCAGAAACCCTCCTTGTGAAGCACTCAGGTGAAAAAAACAAACACTGCTGAGTTATTTGGCAATAGTTCTTCTCATCTAGGGGTATAAAAGACTCCAAAAAAAGACCACACAATAAAAAGGAAAGCCTGTCTGAAGTACCACGTTTTACACATTGTTAGACTGAAGCAATCTGTTCGAGCGAACACTTTTAAAAGGGGCCATTTCTGTGTGAAAAGCCAGCGGTGTGGAGCTGGGAGGCATACAGCTGTAGACAGCTGTGGGGCTGGTACTGTAACTGAATCATTTTAAGAGTCAACTCTGGCATGTCGACAGGAGGCCCGAGAAGGGTAGCGCAGCCGGAAAGCACAGTTTGCTTCTGTATGAGCTGG
This sequence comes from Falco naumanni, assembly GCF_017639655.2. Lineage (NCBI taxonomy): Eukaryota > Metazoa > Chordata > Aves > Falconiformes > Falconidae > Falco > Falco naumanni. Next base: position 7,859,269 of record NC_054069.1, read on the forward strand.
GACACATTCACCTTCTTGCACAGCTTAAGTTAATGAATGCAGAGCTGGTTGGAACTAAATTCATGCAGGCTGCTTCCCCCACCTCCCCGCCCTATTTTTTTTTTTCTTTTCAATTATTTTTAAGAAATTTAATTCTGAACACACAAGAAAATACTCCCTTTTGACCACTGCCTTCTGGCAAGCTTCCAAACACTCTGAGGAACCAGACTGGACTGTCGGTATCAGCACGGGCTGGGATGGATAAGCCTACAGCTCCCAGGCACTCAGGAAGAGAATGCTGCTGCTCTCCAGTGCATCTAAATCTTTCCACGCTTCCCCATAAGGACAAACCAATACCAGAAGGGTGCATCTGTTCTATCTTCCTAATCTTCCCGACATTACACAATGCATATGGACACACAGATATTTGGAATTAATAACTACGCGGAAGATTCTGTATTTAAACACAAAACAGGGTCCCAGCAGAGCACCGAAATAAGGGTAACGTCAGATTAGGATCTGGCTGGCCACATCAAAACAGGCACGCTTCTGTAAAGATATTAGTTTATTGTCCCCAAGAAAACAGCTAACCCTCAGGAGGAAGCATCCTGTGTGCGCTTACTCGTGCGAGTAGGAGGGACATGAGATGACCCGCGGTTATTGGAACAGGTGACAGTAATTGTGAAAAACATCAACACAGATCAGCTTTCCTTCACTACGAGCAACCAACTGCCAGACACTTGGAAGTACCGATGTACCTGATGTCTAGAGGAGATTATTAACGTGGTGGGGTCAAACCAAGATCCCAACTTGCTCTAAAAATGGGTCTGCTGTCCAACGAACTGAGTCTTATTCAGCCATTCGCCAGCGGGGTATGCAGTGTCACAGTGAATGGTAAAAAAAAAGAATAAAATAAAAAATATTATTTTAGTTCTGGCTTCTATCCAGATCTCCAAGTTAGTAAAATGGGAAAGTAATGTGGGATGGATAACCGTCTGTTTGAACTCTACCCACTTAAAAGGTGGCGCTTCCGTAGAGATGCTGGTGGGGGAGACAAGTGAAGCACTAACTGCATTTGGAGGAGGAGGAAAAGGATCAGATGTAGGCAAAGAGTTTGGTTCACGTTAAAGGGAGTATTAGAAGCCCAGAGGTAAAGAAATGAATTCACTAGACTGACATTTGAAGGGTTAATGGGGTTTAAGCTTTGATCTTCCAAGAAAACATGCTGAAAACGTAGCCCAAGGCATGTTCACCATTTTGTTTGCTAGTAAAACAATGCAATTTGATTTTTGTTGGCTTGTTGTTTTTAAGTGGAACCTCATGGGTGTTCTGTTAAATTCAGCCCACAAAAGCAAGTTGTGTCATTTTAATGTAGCTCCTGTGTTAGAAATGTTTGTTTTTAAATGCAAGTTTTATTGTTTTCATTGTTTGCACATTAAAAGCTAGATCAATAAGAAAAGCAATTCATGATGTCGTTCTTCAAAATTCAAGCCTTATCTACCCCATAAACTGGGGGAAATATGGAATTGCGAGAAATAACAAAGGCTGATTGTTTTGGAATATGAAAGGAATAATTTCAGATCTCTTCTGCATTGACCTATCACTATCTATCATGTGCCTTAATATTTACAGGAGAGTCAAGTAGAGATACAGCCCTGTGACCGATAGGACGGGACAGAGCATTCTGCCATTTGTTGCAGTGGCAGGCAGTTATATTCTAGTTTGCAGATGTGTAAGCATCACTGTAGCTTTTCTAAAATGGAAGAGAAGCCTTCTTTCTGCAAGACAGACATATCAAAGTATTTACCAGATATTAAGTGCTCGAGTATGTATTTTTATTAAAAAAATATCCCAATACAGAAGGCAAGATGAGGACAACTCCTGCAAGGGTCAGACTCGCGGGCCAGATTTGGGTTCTGTCTCCTGATATGCTACTGGCTTTACATTTAGCCTTGTACAATTCTTTCTACCTTTTTGGGCCTCCATTTCCAGCCTGTACCCAGGGGACAATACTACAATGTGTTTCTTGCTCTTTGATATCTGAAACATGCTTAGAGATTCTTTAGTTGAAGGTGTCAGGAAGAAGTCATTATTGTTATATTTTTATAGCCCATTTCTTCCTGCAGGGTCCCAAAGGTATTTTAAAGTCTTGGGGAGGAGGGAGTAAAGAGTGCCCTGGCACATCATACTCTTCTCAGCTGCAAGCTGGCAAGTCTGTGGAAGTACACTGTCACCAGATACACATCTAAAGCACAATTTTCTATGGTGGAGTGAAGGAGAAATACCTACGTAACTGGAAAAGTGAAATTTGAGCAAATAATCTTCCAAACTGTTAGGTGACAAGTACACTGAATTCTACTTATTCTGAGGCACATTGGTAGTGAAGAGCTTGCTTTTGGCTTTCAGGGGAAGAATGGCACTTCCACTGGTTGTGTCGATGGCAGTTATGACACCTACAGAATCGTGACTCTTCATTCTGCAGTGAAGTGTATTTTGATGGTAACATGCCCTTTAAAACATCTCCAAGCAGACTGGCAGATCATACTTCAGTAATAGGTAGATTGATACAAGACAATCAATATAACATTGCAGAGCAAGAGCAGAAGTCACCACGTTGCTGGATGTGGAGCTGTACAGAGTCACTGCTTTTGTTGCGCGTCAGGCTTCTTGTTCTATCTTCCCTTAAGCATCCCTTTTTCATTTCAATGCATTTTTCCTTAAAGGGTTGCTGTTACAAGCAGGATCAGGGATAGTATAAGGTATGACTCTGCATGCCTTCACACCTCATGAAATCCCATCTACAATGGTAAAAATAATGAGGAAAATTGCCTACTGCAACAATTTCTGAAATGGCTGTAAATGTTTTATTGCTTAAGCGTATGCAACAGCAACTTCAGCAAACATACTCCGCTGAGTATGGTAGAGAAACGACATACACAGGATCTTTTGGAAAAGCAGGCAGCCATGGCTAGACTATATTTCTAAATAAATCTGTTAATTAACTGGTGACTACACAGCATACTGTAGCAAGCCACGCTCAGCAGACACATTCCTGCGCAGGGCCAGTGTGGTGTATCTCCTGCGGTTCCTAATAATGCCACCCTACTTCTCAGGAAGCAGGCTGGTGGTTTTTACAAAAACAAGCAAGCTGAGAATATGCTCGTTGTCTCAAAGTCAAAGATGTGACTAAATTAGGTTTGGATTGGAGCCCCAATAGGTACGAGAAAGTGGACAGTGAAATGAGCATCCGCTTGGAGTTCCCACACATCGCACCCCCCACCCCCCCCAAATGAAATGATTACACTTGGGTCAAAGACCATCTCTGCTTGAAAAGTTAGAAATGACTGCATGCTAAATCTGGCAGGCGATTCTGCCACCACACCACAGTGAGGAGATGCTCCACCACAGCAAGCAATAGCTGCAAAGGCAGAGCCCTTTGTCCATCCTGCCGACCCAGGGTCACTCCATCTGGGCAGGGAAGCAGAACACCGGTATTTAAGGCAGCGCTCGCTTCCCAGATTGTTCCCGAGCTCACTGCCAGTGACCGGCTGATGGCCTGTACCAGGGAGGCACCGAGGAGCCATGTTGCAGACCCACAGGAAAGACGTTTTGCAGTTCAGATAGGGGGGCAAGAGACCAGAGGTTGTGACCTCCTTCTGCTGGCGCCTGGCCACAGGCTATACCACCTTCTCATACTATCACCTCCCACTGGCACACCATGTGCTACCAGCCCATGAGGTCATACAGCTGGGTTTGCAGACAAGGAGAAAGTGCCAGGGCTACTCTATTTGCCAGAGTACTTGTGGCAGGAGCGTTCACGTGAACGATTTGAAAGGCCCTTGAGAGTCACTCAGGTAGGTAGCAGAAAGAAACCCACGTGATTTAAGTGGCCACTCCACACCATGCAAATAGGATTTGAACCCAAGAGGCACAGCACACCATGAACTCCCATTTACTCAGACCACAGCCTGGGGTGTTTCAAAAGCTTTTGGCATCTCACAAATTCAGCTCAGAACAGCAAAACTTACTCAAGAACAGCAAGTGGCTGGTGATAACTAATCTATTTGCTGGAAGTTGCTCTCATAAAACATTTGCTAAATAATTTAGGAACAAAACCCAGTAATAATACCCCCCCCCCCCCCCCCAAACTCTAAGTCTACTCCCAGATGATCTGCAAATACAAACCAGCAATAAGTCTATTAAGCCAACTCACCTAGCACTACTCTCATATTCCCTACTGTCCTCCCAGTCCTGATTTTCTTTTGATTCAGCATCTTTCCTCCTTTTAGCATTTCTGGCTGGCAGGGCTGGATGTACTTGGTTAGAATTCAATACCACGAGGGGTTTTAGTAACCAAAAGCTGCTTTGCCCCCCAGCTCCAGCAGCTCAACAGGAGGTAAACTAAAGTTCTAAGTATTACCTGCATGATTAAGGTCGATTGAGTTTAAACTGCTTTATTTCTCATCAGGATCTACGGGTAAAAATCAGAAACTTCCTTTACTTTCTTCTGCTAAATTAAAAAAAAAGAAAAATGAAACTGCTGTTTTATATCTGCATCAGCTGAAAAATACATTGCAATGCGATAGCAAAGCACTTGCCAGGGCTCACCAGCGTTCAGTAGGTGCTTGCCCAGCTGACTACTCCATGGCGCTAGGTGTTGCATAAAAGTAGATTGTTCAAGATGAGTCTGGACTCTCATTAACTGACTTTAAATGAAGTAATGCAAGGAAGAAAAGAGTGAGAGATTAGGAGTATCAGGAGAAATGCCTTGCATGAAGCTTAACCAAGACCCAGGAAGAGCAATAAATTAGAATTCACTTGTTGGCCCCAATCCAAGGAAAGACTCTGTTGTGTGTGTTACTTTAAAGATCAATGTCATCCAGTTGACTTCCGTGAAACATCTGCTTTCTGCTGTAGCGGATGGACAACTTTTATCATGGATTAGGTCTCCCTCCTGAAACCATCCCTCGATAGCAGCAGCAAAGTTCTGAACTACAACACGCATCCTTAAATCCAATTTTCAAAAAGTTGAGAAAAATATTAACGGCAAGGAGACAGATGGTGCCATAATGAAATCCCCTCTCTATTTTTACTTATTTCCACTGCTTTCATGATAAAGACATGCGCCCCCCCCCCAAAAAAAAAAAAAAAAAAAAAAAAGAAAAAAGCAGATCATGTTTGCACTCCACATGTTAGTTCCTTGCCTGCTAGATGATCCAAAAAAAGCACTGAAAACCTTTTAGAGCTGATGGCACTAATCTGATGACCTGATGAAGCTCAAACCAAGAACCAGTTACTAGGAAATAAAGACAAACCATGGCTGCTATCCAAAAGAACTCATAAATCTAAACATCTCCTGCTTGCTCTCTTGTAACAGCTCTAATATTTCTTCTACTTCTACTTTGTGAAGATTACTTTCACCTCTTAGCCTCCCTCAGGATGTCAGCTCCCCCTGCCACAACCTATCTTAGCAAATACAGTTCAGGTGCTCACTTTTATCCTCCTTCTGAATTCTTATACTTGACATAAGGCTTAAGAATATGTGGTTATTTTTTCTTCCCAATCAACATTCTGCAGTCTGCTTACCTCTTGACTTGGGTTTTTTTTGCCTGCCTTTCAATTCCCAATCACTCCCTTCTCATTCTTCGTTTTATTCTTACCTTGGAATTACTGAAAGTGATACAGAACATGATACATCTTCTTGCTTAGTAATGCTTTTGCAGAACATCTCAGCTGCCACTTTAGCTTGCATGTTAGCAACGAGAGAATAAACTCTAATTGTTTTGACACTCTACCATTTGGCAACCCTTAACACAGCTAGGACTGTAGGCTTCAGCATTCTACTCTGCTTCTAGGAGCAAGGAATTTCAGTCCTTATTGACTTGTACTTGACTACTCTCAAACGAATGTTTCCTGAACTTCTTTCGTCTTCACCTTACCACTGTTAAGCGTGTCATTTTCCATCCCTGTTATTCAACAGCCTTTATATTCATATGCAGCCCAATTTTCTGCCAGTATCATCTTTTCATTTATGTCAACTGGATTACATGTTGCTCCTACTTGCCTCCAACTTACTGCTCATTTTCTGTGCCAGATAAAGTTATTGCACATTAGACTGAGCAGATTTTATTTCACAATTGCATTCCTTTATGGAATTCCTTTATGTTTTCAAATTGCTTGCCTAGTAGGCTGTAATTCTCCTACAGTATAAAGCGTTCATCAAGACAAAACAGAAATATGGGAGCTGGCACTAAGAGTTACGGTCAGCCATTCCTCCGATGCAACAGTCTTTTTCCAAGAACTACAATAACCAAACATATTGCACTGAAGAGAATTCTAATATTGGTGCAATGAGTAACGCATCAGCAGGTGAGGCTTTCTCTTTTGTCAGATTAATTAGCAGTCACGTCCTTCCTTTAAACATAGGACTATAATCCTTCCAAGACTCCTGGCCTTATTTATTTATTTTGTTACTGTAATTGGGTATTTTTCCTATATTTTTGTGACTGGCGTCAGTAGATGGCACTGTGACATACACTCTTCCAGGTTCTTTTTTGTTAGCCTGCAAGCAAAGGTTTTATGATTTTTTTTTGGTGTTATAATTAGTTTTGTTTATGCAAGGTTCTGTAGTCCTTCGGGAGAAAACTGTGGAAACAGTGAGATAATTTGCTTTCTGTATATGCCCTGCACTCTGATTGAGGTCAGTTCTTGAGCCAGAATCAGTCCCTGGGTACCAGTCACTGAGGTTAGGTTGAAATTCCTATAAGAAGGGATTATCCTGCATATTATTTGACCACTCTTGCTCCAAGACTGGTACACCAGTCTAAATAGGGCAATTAAACTGAGAATGTAAGAGTATTCCCTTCCAGCAGAAAAGCAATCTGCAATGCCCAAGCCATCTTTTTGCCCTGTGACAACAGATACATGTTGCTATGTGTAGAATAGGGCTCTGTTCTCCAAAGAATGGCACATGCAAATGGAAATAAATTTTTTGAATCCTTTGGTCTCTGAAGGTAAATGCCTGATGTTGGGAACCCAAACTGCAAATTGAGGAATCCACATGTTCAGGTACTATCATTAGCAAAGTGGTGCCTTGAAAGACAATTCAAAATCTGATTAATTTTCAGAGATGTAGACTATGGCTAGTCTAAGACATCAAAAACTTGTGGAATGTCAAAAGAAAAAATAAAATAAAATTCAGTGCCGAAATATGAAATGAGATACCTTCAAATTCAGCTTGAAGGCTGACACCTTCAGTGTCAGATGTCTTAATGTATTTGCTTTCTTTTTTGAGGGAGAGAATGGTAAATAGTGTTATCTTTTACCCATGCTTAAGTTGGGACGCTTGACATAACAATACCTAGAAATCTCAGTAAAAGTACAGAGTCCTGTTGAGCTAAGTGCTTTTCAAATGAGATAAAAAAAATGGATTTAGATGAAAATGTCATCAACTGATGTCACAAACCCCCTTCTCTTTTTAAGAAAAAAGATGAGAAAGACCGTTGAATGTTTATCAGTTTTTTACAAAAGCACCTTTAACATTTCCTTACATTTTTTCCTCAGTTTTAAGCAGCAAATTCACCTCTACCTTTAAAATTTTGTTAATGGTTTAGCAGTGAGAAGTATTTGCTAAATAAAAAAATGGGAAGGAAGAAGAGAAATATCGAATATACCAAAAAAGTAGTGTCAGCTTAAACATCTTTTGTAAATATAAACATAGACACGTAGATTCATACACACATATGCACACAGTGCATTTAAGTGTATAAAATGTCTTTATGACCTCATAGGAGGAAGTGTTCTTTGCAAGAATGACAATTATCATCAATGGTTGATTAACAAGTGTCAAACTGACAAAGAGCTATCAGCAAATATAAACATACGCCCTAGAAAGCATAGGAAGCCTTTATGGAAATGTGCTATTAAGCTAATAGCTCCTTACAGCATTGAAGCTTGATGTTCTACTTCTACATGACTTTTTTAATCAAAGAATGTCAGAGAGAACAATAGTTCAATAGACTTTCATATCTGACCATGAAGAGTAAAACACACTCTTCAAACTGTGACTGACCAGTTGTAACACCCATGAGACAAGGACAACTTTGAAAAAGCTGCGAGTTACTTACAGGGAGGATTTTTGACATCAGAGACCCCAGAAACATAGCGGAGAATTACTTTCCTTTAACATGCTTACAGCTAAAGCATTGGCTTCCATTCAACTAATAGAAATGTTAGTGCTTAGAGCCTGCATGCCTTGCATTCTTGCAGTAATACAATTCTGTATTAAAATCTATTCCAGTTGCTTGATTTATGAAAATTGTTAAAGTGTGCTGCTTTCGTACCAAGCTTATTGGATGATGGGGGGGTGGGGGTGGTGGTGGTGGGTAAGAAAAAGGAAAATAAATTTTTAAAGAGAAAGCAAGAGAAAGTGATAGAGCATGCTGTTGTCCCTATTGAATATGTGAAGCTTTAGTCCTTATAAAAGTTGCCTGTATCCAAAATGTGACAATTTTATTTCAGAAGGTGACGATGTTTTAAGAATTTGTTGCAACTTGTGGACAGAGTCGCGGTTGATTTGGTCTCCAGCATTCCTTGGATTTTGTAATATGTCAATACATCATGTTAATGCAAGTTTTTAAAAAAGGGGGAGAGAAAGCAAAAGCTCCCTTCCTTTTTAAGTATGAGTAATCTATCCAAATCCTACTGAGACACACAAAGGAATGCCGGCAATTTTCCCTTTCATAAAATGCGGACTTTCTTTAAATACTTCCTCCCTACATTTTCAAAGCACAGTTGTATGAAATGAAGGGGAAATGACACCCTTACCCATTGAAAAGGAGATTATGTAAAACTGGTTGGAGAAGCCAGCCGTGTTAATGCAAATACAAGTATGATTTTATTCATAAGTTGCTATTGTGCTAGAAGAACATGCGTTTCCTATATGTGTCTACCTAAAACTCTGTGCAAGGAGAAAAACATTTTCTCAGGTTATATTACCCTGTTTTGCAAATAAATATGAAACCCAAAAGATCACTTTAAAAAGTGAAGGGCTTGGTTTTCCATTGTGCCGAGCACTCGATTCCACTTGAAGTTAATGAGAGCAGTCAGCAGCCTCGACAATAAGACACTACAAGGATTTTGCATGCCCAAAGGTGCTGGAGACACTCCATGAGGAGCCAGGGATCAGCTCCTTTCCCACTCATGGCCTAAGTTTTCTTTGTACTGATAGTAACTGCCTGTTTTTCTAAAGTAGCAACTGGGGACAGTCTGTACCCAGTAAGTATTTTATTAAGTCAACCCCCTAGTCTGCCTTTGCAATGGCCTATGCTACTGATCGCATCAGACGTAGCCTCTCATTCTGCCAGCTACTCAAATGCATCCTTCAGCTGGAAAAATTACAAGCAAGTCATTCCCATCACTTTCCGACATCCTCAATTTGAGTACATGCTGCATTGGCATCTTACTCCCCATTGGTGCCGTTTGAAAGATTAGCTTAGATCCTAGGCCTGAAACTGTATGATCAAAGTACAGGATCGCTCCAGACTTTATTTGAGCTGTACACCGATTGAGCCATGTCTCAGGGGAAAGCAGATCAGAAAGAAAAGTTACCATTGCAAAACTCTGAAGTCCCATCAAAACCTATCTCATAGTATAGACTAAACTTGAAAAAATTAAAAGTAGGCACCTGAATTTGTCGTTTTTCTAGGAAACTGATTGTATCTGATAATAGGGTGCTTGAAATAAAGGAGAAGCAATGCCCTCAGCCACTGAAAAGAAGATTATGTATAACGTGGTTGGAGAAGCCAGCTACGTTAGTGCAAACAGACGTATAAACTTATTCCTGCATTACTTTTTGCTGGAAGTACGTGTTATGACATTTTATACTTGCATGTGGATAAGCAAAGTAATTACTGGTACATTTTTAAAGTAACTTTGCAGAGGAGTTGATCCTCTTTCTTCTGCCTACCACTGTTTATTCTTCTTGGCTTTCCATGGAAGCTCTTTGGTAGCGTGAGGAAGCCCGAGACCTTGGATATGTGTATTTAACGTCAGATCGGTAAATAAGGTCTAATTAATCTTCATTACATGGAGTCATTTGAAATAGATACCTATATTGAGTGCCCTTCCTGTTCAGCTCTGGTCCAGATGAGTTTCTGGCTCGCTCTGTAGGACCCTGGGGTCTTATCATACGAAAGGCTGGGCAGCATTTGATCAGGAAATGATTATACAGTCTTCCTACCCCTTCCCACTTACACATGACAGCTGTTACCAGTCAAAACTGTCTTTCGTTTGTTAACTAAAGGTAACCTAATGGCCAGCCTAAACCAAAAATTCTGTTAATTTTTAGGAATCAGTACTGTTTCAAAGGAGAGGTTTGATTCCCCTAGAACACCTTTTCCTGCAATTAATTTCCTTGTTTTAAAGACAGTAGTACTAGGTCCTTTAACAGAAAAATCTACCCATTTTAAATTTCTGAGGGTTTTTGTTTTGTTGTTTGTGGGTTTTTTAAGCAATACCTCAAAAAATGTCAACAGGAGTTTATTTTTTGCAACACAGAATCACAAATCTGAGTTAGGTTTAAAAGCAGGATCTCAGAGGCAAAGTTTTTAAAGCTAAAAGAACCCCCAAAACATACTAATATATAGTTTACCAGTGTCAGTGCAAAGACCTTCAGAGCCTGGCTTCACAAGTCGCAGGCCATTTGAAGATGTTTGCCAGGGAAAACCCTGCATCACTCAGATACCTGAAGGCCTCAGCAAGTGACAGAATATATGGGTAAAGCAGGAAAAAAAGCAAAACCAACACTGTGATCGAAGGTCTGGCTTTTTGGAGACGCGTAGGACTTCATAAATCACTACACAGTGGAAACACCGATTTCCAAGCGTTCAATTACTTTGCTTTTTAGATCAATTTCCACTGGACATAAGCGCATTAGATTGTTGTCCACAATCTTTACCCGAAGGGTCATATTTCCAAGTGTTTATCTTGTGCTCAGACTGTAACGTGACATGCATCCAACACCCAAAAAAAGGTGGTGTGGGGATAAGCTTACTAAGTTTAGCTATTTGCTCTTTTTATTTACTATTTTGACAGAATCGAGGAAAGAAACTTCCTTTCCTCCTCCCACCCAGTTTATTCTTTAATCTATCAAAAGAATTATTAAATCTTTTAAAAGATCAAACACTCAGATTCTTCACAAAGGTTGTCACAATGAATTCATTTGCAGAGCTTTCATCCCTTCTTCCCCACTGTGCTGAAATAATGTTGACTATTTTTCGCTGTCTCTCTTGCTCGCTGTAAAGATCCAGTTGCAAAGGTTGTTGCAAGGACTCAATCTCCCACTCTTTTCCCACCTGGCACCAATAATTTCTAGAAATTAAAAATGCAGGTGTCGATACCTTACTGTTTCTATGTTGTCCAAAAATGATCTCATAAAAGAAGTCTTTCAAAAGGTGGTTTATGATACTGCAGAGCAGAGAAAAAAGAACAGCAGCAGTGAGGGTGATCCCCAGAAGTTCCATTCTGTAAGAGTGCTATTTCTGTTTTAAGAGGGCAGATCTTTTTTGGTAGTCTGACTAGTACCAAGCAACACTACATAGAATACGAAATTCCTTTGGCTTGATCAGAAGATATCGAAACTAGCAAAAACTAACACACTGCAGAATTAACACATGCAGAGATTAAATCAAAAAACTATGTAATCCTACTCAGTTTCTTATAGAACCAGAGAGTCTTTCCCCCCAGAACTTGTAAAACCAAGAAATAATGTTTTACATGCAGGATGCTCATTACCTGAAAGACTGGTTTTCCTCAAATGAGAGGGATTTTTAAATAAACTACTTATGCTCTATGAAAACCAAACCAAATAATCTTGGTTTTCAAAATTCTTCCTGAGTTTTGCCACACATCAAATGAATCCTATTAGAGCAGAAAAGTATTTTTTTAATTAATTGTTTTGCCTTTTAGTGGGATGTGGAGTTGCAGTGGGAGTAAATCCAGAAGAGTTGTGTATCCATTTTGCCAGGTCTACCGCCACATGGGTCACATTGCCCTCATGATATTGCATGTGCACTACGACTAAGAGCAGCCAGGATGCTCACAGTAAGAGGAGCAGAGGAGGAATGCAGGAGAGTGTGATGCTGGTGATAAAGGAGAGGTACAGATTGTTTAGTCTTTCACATCATAAATCCACCTCTTACTGATTACAAAACACAATTTTTAAAGGGCTCAAGGAAGGGATAATTCTGTTTTGAAAACCCTGCTCTTAGATCAAAGAGCGTCAAATCTCTCTTCAGGCTGAGTCCTAAACTTCTTGTATGACATAGGGAGCTATCTTGAGACCACATTCGGGCCTGCAGTGTTATCTGGAATAACTGAAGAGGCAGAGAAAAACACATAACGTAATGGAGAATGGATAGAATAATGCCATAAGAAAATGGGGTTCTCTCATTGTCATAAGTATCCAGCTCCCATCAGTTCCTCTCTGACTCCCCAGCTGTTAAAAGAGAGAAATAACCAACACGTATGATTTCAGTTCTTAAGTTTTCACAGATTTAAAGTCATCCATGTTCTGGTTTCTCTGAGGTAAGATGTTTTCACAATCCCATCACGGAGGATGATCTAGAGTCTCAAAAAATAAGCATTCCAAAATAATGCACACCTCCAAAATCTAATTGAATAAAACAGGACACCACCCCCACCCCCTGGCTGAATGAGAAAACAGGACCTTGTAAATTTGAGATGGAGTTGTGTTGCGCTTGCTGGAGCTAATGGTAAAGTGTACAAGCCCATTGCGTTCCCAAAAGTACTCAAAGCTTTTGAGGAAAAACAGCTCCATTTCCAGATAAAGAATGCAGCAAGGTGAGGAGATTCAAATATCCATCACATTTGGTATAGGCAAGAAGAAGGGGATCCAGTCCCAGAAGTTTTGAAGCAGCTGGCTTTCACAAGGCTTTGGCTCATACTTGCAGTTAATTGCATAATCTCCCCTCCAAACAAACTCTGACATATTTTGCTTCAGTTTTTTTCAAAATAGACATTGCTTCCTTAGGCATCATATTTTTTTTTCTTACCCGTGAGCAAATTTAACTATGCCTGCTCAGTAGACCAAAGTATTAGGAATTCCACATTACCACCAAGTCAGGGTTAAGTGCAGCACCATAATGAAAAATGTATCATATCTGACCTGTGCATTAATTGAGTTTCCCTGCATGGCGAGCTTTTCATCTTTATAAACACAGATGTGAAACCTTTTGAACGGCTTTATGATACAACAGGAGTTCTATAGATCTTCCCCTGAATTACAGAAGAATTCCAGTCTTCACAGGTAATGATCACTTGTCTAAGAATTTACCCATTTTGTGTAATTTAATACAGTCAAAGTCTTGCTATAGACTTCTAGAAGATAGCTAAATAAAAACCCAAGAAAAGAAATAACCTTATCGTCTAGTAAGCACTCTAGGTTCACCAACAAGTTTTTCCATTACTGGTTTTATTATTGTTAAATTTCATGGAGCCATTCCACATGGGTCTTGATTTCATGTGTGTCTGCACCCAGAAAACATTGATTATATCAGAACTGCAGGCTTTGTTTTCTAAAAGGTTAATTTGCTCAAGGACTACACAATGGGTGGGCACTGGAGAAATGTGAGCAAGTATGCTTTCTACTGTACCTCTGTGGAGAGATTAAGGTTCAAGCTCATTTGTTCCTAAATCTTTCTTGACAACAGCTCTGTTGACAGTGAAGAACAGAGTTGTTCTGCTCTGGATGAGAGTCAACAGCTTGTACCAAAACCTGGAGTCACGGAAACACTTCTTAAGAGTCAATCTTGTTTAGCTGGTTAGAGAAATAAGGTCTAAGTCAACTTATTCTGTCAAAATTTAGAATATAACAGTTCAGGTTTTAATTCTTTACTGATTTTTCTGAGACACAGTGCAGAGGGATCATAAAAATCAACAAGATGATAATTCAGCTCACGGACAGACCCGTCACTGACCAAATGTTGAAAGCTGAACTTGTTCCCACCTCTCACTCTTTTGCCCAAACTCCAGGTCTCTGCTTTCCCTGTCCCATGGTTGGATCTGCCTGTGTTTTGGCTGCTATTGCTTTGTTATTTGCTGCTCCCAGCAGCTGTAGGCAACTATTTCCTCCATACCATCTGCCCATTCTGGATTGCTTTACTCTCATACTCTCTCACGCTGTGCATTAAAAAAGATCTCACACAAAGCTAGGATAAATTAGCATATGCAGTACCTTTACCTTTGGAGGACAGAGCAGTTCCTAGCTCTGTCCATGCAGGCTAGTTCTCTATGTCAATATCCAAAAGCTTCTGGAACCATCCTACTTTCTACAATCCTCCTCCACCTGACCATAAATAACCAGGCTTTTGCAGTCTAGTGTACTCAGAGATATCTTGAATCTGATCACCAAGGTGAACTTAATAGGTTACCACAGACACATAAGCTCAGTATTCTTACTGAGGTCCTTGACAGCCAGTGTTGTGCTGCAAAGCAGATGACAAACTGTTGCGTACCTTCCAGTCCTGTTTTGTCATCAACATGTCTGCTTCACTGGCATTCAAACGTGCATTCACCTTTCAGACCCAAAATAACCTTTTCTTGCATTTTCACTTAAGCATGCTGAGAAAAATCCCAAAGCAATAGCTGAATTATAACATTGTGATGTTATACCAAGACATCATATTTCTATTGACTTAGCAGTACTGAGTATTGAAAGAGATAGCTGATCTAAAGTATGATGAAAATACAGCAAGAAAAAAAGATAATGGAGAAAAACATCAATGTTTCAAGGAAAAAGAAACCAACGAAACATCCTGTTTGCTTTAGACAAAGCAGCCGTCAGCCTTGTTAAATATATAAAATTGCACTAGCTAGCGAAACATTTTTTGAGAAAAATTCCCAAATGTTAACATCAGTTGAAATTCCTCTTGGCATGTAAGTTCCTTGATACCTTTAGAAGTTTACTTGCCTTACATGTACTGCATTTCTGCAAAGGGAAAAATTACCAGCACTGTGGTTACCAGTCAAAGATCTCCAGATGCAATCCTGTAGCTATGTACCTGCTCCAGGAAATAAGTCATACTTTTAAGGAACGATGAGAAGTTTCTCCATCCTCTGAAGCTGAGCAGAGAGATCTGCCCACAGCACCGGTAAGAATCTTCATAATCTTACATATGTACCTAATACCAATGCTGTGAGCGGGAAGCACTGAAAAATGCAAAGCAGCAGAAGTCTAGGGAATTCAGAGTTCAGCTACAATTTCACCCTAATGGAGTCACAGGCCAGAAAGAGTAGCCATGGGAATTATATATCGTGCTTAAAGATAAGCACGTGCTGAAACATTTCCAGGATTTGGACCCTAATATAAAGCAACTGCAGGCACCCAGCAAACTGGATGCGATGCTATAGAACTGTAATGTCAGGTCACAATTCCTATCCATTTAAGGGCTGGTTCCAATTTTGCTGCATTAATTTTAGCTCCCCCCCCCCCCCCCCCCTTTTTTTTTTTTTCTTTCTAATCCTGGTGCTGTAATGAGGCTGGAATAGCATGTTTATGCATTATATAATGTGTGTTGATATTTGAGGTCCCATACATCATCTAGACAGCACTATAGTTAACAAAGCAACTGCAAAAGAGGAAAGAAAGTGATGGGACTTTAAATGACTTATTTTAGTTATAAATGACCCAAATTGCGCGACAGACCCAGGAAATCATATTGCCGTTCCTAGGTTCAATCCTCAGTTCCTTTAAAACGGTGATTTTACTATTGACTTAATGAACAGTGGAATTAAGCTCAGAGCTTGCTCCGTTCTCCTTGCCAGCAGAAAAGTTATTTGTTCTATATCCCATTGCCCTTCCCACATGCAGACAGCAGCTGTAAAACTGATGCCATGAAATCCAGGCCGGTGTCCCTGCCTCCCCCACAACTCACTTCAATGGAGCCAAGATTTCACTCAACATATGGTCTAGAATTTACTCCCATAAATCATTTTGACTGTCAACTCCTTCGGCAGATTGGGTCAGACCCAGAAAAGACTTAGGGGGTCTTCAGGTACCGAAGTCTGTAACATGGATCCAAAATTGCCTTGATTAGTAGCCAGCTACTCCAGGGGGGAGCATCAATCCCCTTTTTCTATCTGAAAGTTCCAGCATTTCGGTTCTGCAGCAAGCCAGTGTTCGGAATTGACTGAAATGGGTCTAATAAGCTCAAGATCTGTTGTAGGATCCAGCCACTAGATGCATTTGTGCTGATTTCCCTGTATGAGCTAGTCCTATGGTAATTGGCTAGGCTGTTGCTGCCCCCCCTCCCCCCCAAAAACAAACAAACAAAAAAGTTTAAGTCGATATAGCTACTCTCTTTTGGGGAAAACCAACTGCCAGAAAGGTGGGTAGTGACACCTACATTTTACACAGTGACGCAGAGGATAGAGCATTCACCCAGAAGTTCATTCTGATCTGTCCCCACCTTTAGACCTTCAAAAGGGTTTAAACAGCTCCAGAGTCTTCCAGAAAAGCCAGTCCGTGCTGTCAGTACAGCAGTGGTTTTAGGAACCAAGGAACACAGGAGCAAATTCAGGAGGAGCAGAACAAGTGGCTAGCACATGCAATGGAGAAGGAGGAGCAAATCTGGGTGCTGCTTCCTGATTTCTGGGTGTTTATTCAAGGGCTGCTGAATGTAAAATGCATCAGCTGTCCTGAATCCATGCATTTATTGTTAAGGACACTTGAAGTCAAAAGCTTACCGATTCATTTACTGGGGAATAATCATTTACCGTATTAGCTAATCTATTTATCAATATAAAGTCAATTATTATGAAGCATCAGGAATGGGTAGTAATTATGCAATGTAAACATAAAGGATGGGATCAGTAGGTAATAATATTTATTCATTATTTAAAATATTGAAAAACATTTGTAATAGCTGCATACCGCAAAGCCCACCTTAAAGAAAAAAGAACATATTACTCTCGAAATGAAGATTTTGTGACACAGAGGTATTTATCTTGGTCAATATTTTTAACTATTAAAATATTTATACTTGTGACAAATTTCTATAATGTTACCATACACATGAGCCATGTAAACTTATAAAGTACTTCTATATATCAAACAGGATAAGTTGCAGTCAGGATTCTGAGTATCCCACAGTCTACAGTTTAGATGCTCCCAAAACATACTTCAGTGAGCCCATCAAATTTAAAAGGGTACTTGACATGTATTTACAGGGATGACCAAACAAGAAGTATCTTTCTAAAGAGACAGAGAGTCAAACACCAAAATAATGTACCAGCAAGCTAGGATTTTACTATGAGCTTGGTAAGAACGTCAATTATAACTGCCATTGCTCAAGTAAACAAGTAGAATAAATCTAATCTGTTTTAATTATTTTTGGTTTGTTTTTTATTTGTTTAATAATTTAAGGTATTAGTAACCTGGAAAAGGAAGTTCCACTGTAAAGATAGTTTTGACTGTGTTGGAAAAATTATAGCAACAATAATTGCTACAGTCTCTCGGAGGACGCCGTCTTTAATGTCTGGCTAACACAATATATAAGAAAAAAGCCTTAAGTACATATGGTAATCTCATCTTCCACTTCCACATTTGTTTATAAGAACCCAATCAACCAAGCTGAAGGGTTGCATTTTTAAAAAAAACATCTGAATATGATCAGTTCACTTATTTGTTCAGTTCAATGTATGCCTTTCAAATTAGATTGCCATTTAATAGATGATTTACTTACACAATCAATATTAGAGGTTCCAAGAATTGCAATTGTCTTATTTCCAATAATTTGTAGCATCATATTGAGGTCACCTACTCCATTCCATGCTAGAATTAGCAGCTCTGCAACAGCAAGCAAATTTATTGGTCTTAACCTTTTTAAAAGTTATCTGTACTAAGAATAGCACAACATTACTGTGCACTCAATTTTTAATGGACTTATAAGAGAAGAACCTATATTGCTTCAGCACTCACATCCCTCTTTCCTTATGCTCTCTGCCAGGCATAATATATAATTATGTGATATTTTACATCTATAGTATACAAGAAAGTATTGGCACATATGGTCCTGATTTAGGTACTCAGGTTGGAAGGGTTATCTAAGCATCTTTTCCCAATAATCAATGCTCAACACCCAGAATGCCAGGACTTCCTTGTTGGCCACTTTACCAAGAAAAATAAATAAATGAAAAAAATCTTTGCAGACAGCAGCAAAACTCAGTTTTCTTCCTTCAAGATCTCCTAACCCCTAGCAGGTATTATCTCACCTATCAGACAGGGAATTGTGCATCTCCATCAAGACTAACATAATGAGGTGAGGGCACCCATTAGGGGACACCCCCTTGTTCCACAAAAGGAGCGTGATCACTGCTACGAAAGGAGAAGAAATTCAGCTTGCCTTTGTGCAATCCATCCACCCACAGCATGCAGAACAGCAGATAATAGCAGAGCATCACCAGTCGCGGTTACAAGAGTAGTGTTCTGTTCTGGTGGGTATACGCACAGCTAAATTCAGCCTCTGCTCCAAAGTTTACTATCAAAGTATCAGTAAAGGGGTAGAAAAATAAAAAAGCTGCTCACTCTGTCTTACAGATAGTTATCAGAGGTAGCAGAGAAAGAAAGGCAAGTGACATGCACCTTAAGGGTCTCAAAATTGAGTGGGTAATGGAAGTGAACCCAGGGCAAACAAGATGGTTTCAAGCTAACCTTAAATTTTAATTTGCAGGTCTTCTCCTTTTTCCCATATTCTTGATGGGTGCAGATCGGTTACTGTTCTATAGACAAGTATTTACTTATTATACATGTATAAACTCAAAATCTACAGGCCTGAGAGAATTATTCCTCCTCTGTATTCTGGACATGAAGCTCTACAGGCTGGTCCGTCAGTTACTAACACAGTTATGAAATAAGCAACTTGGAAACTTCCTAGGTCAGGTTCACGTACCGTAACATGAAGGTATGCATCAGTCTCCAAATCTGCATATACTGTTGCATCTCTGGATATTCCTCCAAATGCCACATTTTTCTCTTGACCATCTAAGCCCTTGGATTTGGTGATGTCCCATGGCAACCAATTTCACTGATTTGCATTGGTGGGAATGCCATTTACTTTGGTCAGTTTGGGACAAATCATAACCAACTAATGCTTGAATAACGTGAGAATCTTACACTGTTGCATTGTTAGTCTTCTATTTCCCTCCTGGTTCATTTTATTTTTTTTTATTGGAAATGAACCAAACTCATAGTTACTGCTACAGAGTGCAACGGTAGTACAGACCAGCATTTCATGCAGTGTGAAACCCGAGTGAGGAGAAGCTTTGGCACATAGTTCTTAAACCCTTCTATCCTTCATTTTTAAAAGTATCAAACTTGGTAAAACCTTGAAACAAAATATTTGCTCTTTAGCTTTACGTTCACATATAGCGTCATCGCACTCCGGCAGCGATGGCTCAGCATCATCCAGAGGTAGAAAGGGGTGAATTTCACAAGAGGCAGAGAAGTCACCTCAACACATCTTTCAGATTGCTGTAGGGATTAACGAGCAGCTCCTGTTAACCCTCAAACCAAAATGTCACCACAGCAAATTTCTAGTGATATCAGAACGCACCAGGGGGCACAAAGGGATGAATCTTTTTTTTTTTTGCCTACAAGCTTTAATTTCATTATCTTTAACTCTGTCATTCCCATTGGTCTCTCAACAGGAAAGCAAAATATGAATGAGAAGCTGAGATGCTTTGCAAACTGTGGAAGAGAAGAGACTTTTTGCCTCACTTCTCCCTCCCCTAATCCTCATCACCCTCCCGACAGGGCTTATGTGAAATGGTACCGTGCGGCGGTCTTACCGAAAGGCAAAGTAGCAGAAGATGGTGAAAAACACAACTAGCTCCCTCCTCCACCCCCTGAACTCACTGAAGAAGGGGAAATGGTGGGGTTAAGAAAATAAAGTTCTCTCCCAGTAACGCTGCCACATAATGAATACAGCATTATTATGCAGAAGGCCTCTTGAGACATCGGCCTAAAAAAATTCCACTGAAAATGGAAACACCTGTTGGAATATTAACTAGGACAAAGTCAAGCAAGGAGAAAGAGGATAGGTGGCCAAGAGGTTGGAAAGTCTAAGGCGAAATGTTGAAGGGATTTTTCTTTATTTTTTTAGGAGTGTGACATTTCTAATATTTGAGTTCCTAAAACAGCAAACCGCATTTTCTTCATGCAAGTATCTAGAGGTAATGGAAAAAGCAGAAAAAAGCCAACATTAGGTAAAATATCTGTATTTCAAAGAGCAGAGCTACTTTGGACATCCTTAAGCTGTATGGCCTACAGTCAGACAGCTACCGGAGCAAATGGATTCTGGGTATGGGAAACCATTTACAGCTCGTATTTGATAGGAATTTTTTATTTATTTATTTTAATCTCAGAATCATTAGCAATTCTATTTTGGCCACAAGAAGCTTTCTATTAAGCTGAACACCCCACCCTGTTTTACAGGTTTGCGAAGATCTAATATACTGTAATAATAAATTCCACTTTGCTTTCTCATGGTCTCCAGTCCCTTAGAGAATGCCAGAAGCTTCCTTCCTCATCACCCTGCCCGGCAGATTGAGGCACAGGATGAGCCTCCTGACAGAGGGAAGACCAGAGAGCTCTGCATTGCTCTGGGTAACTAGAACTTAACCTGCAAGACCCCAACGTAGAAAAGAGTTTGGAAAGATGTCTAAGGACCATCACAGTTGTGACCCCAAGGCTACACCCAGTACATCACAAAAAGTATGCCATGAGCTCCGCTATACTTCCCAGTGCCAGATATTCCCCACTTAGTTTTTCACGTGAGTGTAAAAAGGAGACCAAAGTTCACCTGTTTCGCAGTGTTTGCTGCCTTACCAGAAGGTGTATCATCAGCCCGACACTATCTTCAACTGAATATCCAATTCAGACTGAATTCAGCAGGACTTAGCACAGGTTCAAGGGCACTATAAAGAACAGGAGCCTGCCAGCAAGAGCACTTATACTATGCTAGGAAACATGATACTTGGTTGTAGTGCACTTGTAAGCATTTTTTCCCCCAATACTTTTATTTTAAAGGGAATAACGTTTCTTTCTCTGTAATACACTGAAGAAGTACCTTAATCCTCTTGTAAAAGTCCCTGCAGAGCATGAAAATAGTATGTTTCAAAGGTTTAAACTTGACATATTGAGGGGAGGGAAGAGGGACCCCGTGCTTTGCAGGGCAGATATGCTTAGTTATACAGCACAGGTCTACAGCCTTCCTATAGACAGAAAGAAATTCTCAGTCTCCCTGCATCGCAGATAGGATGCCTGTTTCTAGAACCCCACCCTTTCACATAGGCTGGATGCAGAAAACAATAGTGATAGATGGGAAGCACAAAGCTTCACTGACATTCTTTGAGCAAGGCAGCCATTTCCCACTGCCTGCCTTGGAAGAAGAAAGAGAAGAGGAAGAAAAAAAAAAACCCAAAACCAAACCAAAACAAAACCCCAGCCACTTACAGAGATCTGTCTTGGCAGCTTAGCAAAAAACCAGTGCAGCTTCGGAGCAGTGCTCTCAGATTAGCCCGTGTACCACACCCAGGGTGTACGAACACTATCAAAACCTCCTCTGCAGCATATTGATTATCCAGTACAGCCTCACTAAAGAAATAATAAATGAACAAGCAGCCATCCTCAGACCTATTGACTGGGAGGAATAAAACCTCCTTCCTGCCTCTACTCCCTAATGCTCTCTAAGAAAGCCGCCCCACCCTCCTCTAAGGTGCTTGTATTTTACAGGCAGCTCAAGCTCAGCCCTGTTATAGTGAGCTTCAGTTTATCCCGATTACCTGGAAAGCACATCAGCCTGTCATATCCAGCTCTGTTAATCTTTAACCCTTTGCATGCTGAATCCATCCCACAACAGGCTACGAACAAGCCTGGACACCTATTTCCCTTTGGGCATTTTTTATGGAAAACATCAGTGGCTACTCACAACATCATGCTGAAGCCTGAACGGCTGGGAATATTTTCTTAATAACAATCAAGGTTGTTTCTTTACAAGAGCAGCTGCTTTCACACTCCCGGTGAATATTTTAGCAGAAGCATGTGTGTGAGGGAGAGAGCAGGAATGAGCGTGACTACGGGTGGATGAAAGGGGGGGGGGGGAAGTACCTGTGGGGAGGGCAGCCTAGACCAGAGGCTGCAGCACTGCCTTACGCATCAGGAGGTTCACGTTGCCCCTTGAGCCCAGCCACTAACCCTGTGTGTCACCTTGTGTTGCTGGTGCCCATTTCCCTTTCGGTCCTTTGTTTATTCAGACTATAAGTACCCCAGCAGGGACTATCTCCCCCTATGCATTTATCAAGAATATAGC
The DNA here is from genome assembly GCF_017639655.2 of Falco naumanni. Taxonomy (NCBI): domain Eukaryota; kingdom Metazoa; phylum Chordata; class Aves; order Falconiformes; family Falconidae; genus Falco; species Falco naumanni. Next base: position 7,881,636 of record NC_054069.1, read on the forward strand.
CAGAAGGTGTGGGGAAGTGATCTTAGCTGCTGCCTATGGGCCAGTAGGTCTTACATGAAAAATCACAAACACAGACAATATAAAATTTCATCTTATATTTATGCAAGTAATCAGAGAGTTACTTGATTTCAGTTAGGGGTTCTATGAGGAAAAAAAAAACCTCTCTGTAAGGAGCCACAACAAGTTTGGGAGATGCTATTACATATGCAACTGCAGTAGATATGCTATTGGTACGGGTAACAACAAAAATAAAATTGACATGGCCAAGAAATGGTACACATTTGTGTTATTTATCATTTTGCACCCCTTTTGTTAACAAAAACTGAAAATTAAAGCAAAATACAAGTAGTAGCCCTGAAGCAATCAAAGCACGGTGAAAAAGGAGCATTTTTGTTTTCAGCCTGGTTTCTCAGCAGAAAGGTACCTATTGGTTTCTTACAGTCTGTGTTCTCCTACCACATCCCAAATTTTAGACTTTTTGGCTGATTTCAGACAAACCAAGAACACACAGTAAAGGCCTGAAAGATCTTCAATTCCATGCAAATGCCAATAAAATAGGGACCAGACAAAGGCAAGCAGCCCTACGAATGCCCCACTGAGAGAAAGGTGAAGCTCACCCTTACCTCAGCATTAGCAAAGCCACACAGAAATGGCACTGGCCATCGGGCTCCTGTAGTTCTGCTGAGAACTACTACTACGTCCCACAAGCCTGAACAGCACAATAGCTTTACACACTGGATTGATAATCTGGGTACAAGTGAGGGGCCCAGAACGTGGCAAAGCTTCACTTTGTCTGGGAAAGGGAAGAAACTGGCAACAGCAAGAGGAAGACTTTTGCTTCCCATCTGCATGGGACACCTGTTCCAAGCAGCTCCCTAAGGACTGCTGTAATATATAATGAATACCGTAACAAACCTTCTCAATCAAAGAGGTGCTGGTGCAATTCAGGCTTTAAAAAAAAATGAAATAAATAACAATCGGTTTGATTTACACCATTCCCAAGCACTCTCATCTCTCCCTGAAGCTGTTTGGAGCTAAGCAGGTCTAGCCTCTGAAAATTAAGACCAAAAAGCCTTAATTAAGCCTCTAAAACCACAGAAACAGGCAAGTCCACAGGTCCACTTGTACAAATGAACTTCCAGAACATTCATTTGAATGCATTCTACAGTCAACACTACCAAAACTGCTACAGAAGAAGTCAGAATTACCTTGGTGCAAGGGGAACAAACTCTCCATGGGGGTGTTGGAACCATACTCTACAGGAGCCAAACTAGCCCTGCTGGCCTCCCTCCCTGAGCATCCCCACCGCCCTCCCGCTGCAGCACCACACCTGCCTCCACCAGCTCCAGCTGACCTGAATGAGCCCGTCAAGGAAAGCAGCCACTGTCACCCAATAAGCACTGCTATCCACAAAATGTGTTCTCCATTGGGAAGATAGTTCTAATCAAAAGGCTTTACTTTCAGTTTTTTCCAGTACCAGTACACTGGCTGAAATTAAAAAAAAAAGACAACCAAAATTTCAACAGATGTTCAGTACTGGGTTTTGTTTAATGAAATTTCCTTTTTTTCATCCTTAGAACATCACCATGCCCAAACATACGCATCACCTGCAGACTGTAGAAGATGAAACATCTTGTGTACTTTAAATGCCACTTCGAATCCACAGCCATGTCTAAAAAATAGGCCCAGGAGATCACAAACTGAATAAAAGCAACATTACAGAGAGAAATTTTGGAGGCACATCCATATATACCTGATATTTCAGCCACAAAAAGTCCAATTGTCATCATGCTGAATAACACATCGGATCAAAAATACAAAAGGAACATGAATTAGTGTCATGTTAAAATACTGTTAACTGGTGTGTGATTTTCTATTTAAAAACCAACACTTACATAAACCATTTTTGTAGTTTTATTACACTATATTCTTTATGCATATTCCTCTGAAAGTAAATTAAATTAAACATCACATGGATCACACTCTCTCCCACTGCACAAGTGAATCCCTGTCCATTTTCTGTCAAAATGGTGCCAGTTTCTTTGTGCCAATATTCTTGGACAGGCAGCCATGTGCAGTGACGTCACCAGGTTTTGATTCTCCAGGTTTGCGTGAGCAATGTTCTAAAAGGAGCTGCAAGAAATCATCTCTGTTCATTAGTACCAGTAATTGGAAGGCATTTCCATGGCTCCATGTCCTCTGGAGGATCTCAAAGTCTCTCTCACCTGTGATTTAAAAGGGGAACCTTAACTTCTGCAAAGCAAACATTTCCATGATGGAATGCTATAGCCTTTTACAATGCAGAATATTTATGGTTAACTTGAGTCTACTAGGAAGGAATACCTAGTCCACAACAAGAACATTACCAGATCTTTACTTCATACTATTTGCAAAATACATGAATCTAAACCTTCAGATTCCCTGTACTATCTTGAGTATGCAGGAGACGAATAAGAAAGGCACGTGTCTTGAATGAGGAACACTATGTTCTTCTCCTATGTGACTACGAGCAAATTATTTAGTCACTTGGTGACTGTTTTCCCCATCTGTGGAAGAGAATAATATTGAATGCTCACTTTGCCCACACAGCATTACGTAAAAAATGTTTTAAAAGGTACATTTTCAAGCATGGTAGCATCATCAGAAGTTTCATCCTGGGAGTCATTCTGTCCAGATATTCATGCACAGTAATACCTTTCAAGAGTCAGGGGTTCTTTTTCCAGCTTTGACAGATTTGCATTATGGGTTAATTAATTTCTATCAAGGGCTTTCAGAATGTCACAGAAAAAGGCACTGCATAAATGGAAAGCCATTTTCATTTGCTGGTGCTGAGATGAGGCCAAGGAAAACAGATTTGGATCAGAACCTGTGTAGCCCTAAGCCTTGGATTGCTCGAATCTCTCATGATAGTAATTAATGAACGAGACTGCAAACATTTGTTTTTCAGACAAAACTATTGCCTTGATATGAAATGCCTGAAATCACTTCAAAGCAAAATATTTAAGTTGTAAATATGTCAGAGCACACTGAAAAGCATTTGAATGTAATCTCCCAAGTTGTGCTCTGCACTTAGCTCTTCTTGTACTGCTTTTATTATTATAATCTTGATAAAGGCACTCTGAGGTGAGAAACAGAGCTTAATAACTCACACCCAGTTCCAAAAGGCTGGCAAAGCTCTAGTTATAAATTATTGCACCTGAAGTCACGTCCTGGGGTGCTTTAGCCACAAAATCTCATCTAGGTGGTGGGAGAGGAGGAAGTGGGTAAGGAAAAGGATGCTGCACGGATGTAAATACATTTTAAAAAACAACCTACTGCTTAACCATGCCTGTTCAGGTGCCCTTCTGGCAGAAAACAACCCAGAGGGTGGGAGAGAGGGGAGAGTGCAGGTGTAAGTCATACAGGGAGAATTCAGTATCAAACTGCTGTTGGTTACATCAGCCTAGCAACTGTTTATGCAAACAATCTGGCTGACTCATTAAAGTACTGCTCTGATCAGCTATTAACTGTAACTGACAGATTAAGAGGAGAACAGCATGAGACAGATACTTCAGAAGTGAGAGCAAAACATACTGGGAGCTTAATCTATGTTTTAATTCCAGCACCCTGCTCCCTGCCCCCACCCCTCTCCTTTGTCACAGTGGCTTCGCATGGCATGTTTCATATTGTTTAGTGCATATCTTGGCGCCCACCTAGACAGTTCTGCATTCTCGGCAGCACCCAGTGGCACCCACATGTTCACTTGACATTCCAGGGAACCCATTGTAACAGCCACACATTCTTCCTCGCCTTTCTGAGGGCTTCTTAGATCACAGATGCTCCTGGTATCACCCACTGTGCTTCAATACTTCTCATGTCCCATGCACATTCTTCAGGGTCTAATCCTTTCAAATAATAGTGCCTTCCTTCAGATGCTGCCTGATACCGATGAAAAAAGGGCTGAGATAGATGCTTGCTCTTTTTCATTTCCCTAAGCTGATAGACAGGACTTGTCAAATGCATTCAAGAAAAAATAGCTCAAAACCTGCTACTGTTCTATTACATATTTCATGTTCTCCATGTAGCAGGGAAGTCCCAGTCCTAAAGAACTCCCACTCTGAATTAGAAAAATCTTGTAAAAGCCATACCTTGTTCTCGCACAGCCCACAACGGATTTGAGGAACTTGTTGTCGCAGGAGGTTACAAAGTCCATTGATTAACGGGGATTTTAAGTGCATGTAGGCTAATAAACAGAAGAAAAGCCCACCTGAGCTCACAAACACAAAAGCTATAGGTTGCCACCACGTTCTGGGAATCTGTGAAGGCATTATTGGCATTGCTCTTGAACTCTGAGCATCCTCTATTGGCTCCCACTAGAGGCTCGAAGCTGACTGAGAAGGACCCTGAACTGAGGACAACACAGCAGATCTTACAGACAAACTCTACAAGCATTATACTCTGCTAAAACCAGTAAGGTTTTTCATACAGCTCTCATAAAGGTTAGGAGGACAGCAGGCCTAGGATAAACCTAGCACCCGGGACTGCCTTAAATGCTGACCAAAGTTTTGCCCTTCCCCTTTCTCCTCTCTTTTTTTTTCTATGCCACCAGGCTTGATTTCAAAAATGGAAAGATCCGAATCATCTCTTTTTGGGCAGGGTGGGTCCTGAGTGAGAAGCAAACCTCGAGTAAACACACCTTTGCCCTATGCAAGCCAGGCTCAATGATAGGAACTCCATTTCCTTCTCATATGGGCCGTATCCTTCAGACACGCCATGTGGAGCCCAGGTACACCATGCGGCATTGACCGGGGCTGCCTGACACCCTGAAGCCCTCCAGGCAGCGGTGGCCCCCATCAAACCGCACTGCAGAAACTCTGGCCAGCCTCTGCCACAGCCCCGGGCTGGCTTGAGCCACGATCCCCTTAAACCTCTTCCCCTCTCCTATGGCAAAAAGGAGGCATCGCTAATAGGACTATGCAGCAATTAGCCATTAAGCCTAATATCCCATTAATAGCTGCCAACAACGGATGAGTGAAGAGGGGCAGGAGAGGAGGGCAAGTGTATGCTGGTATTTCCCCAATATACTCCTGTAGTTTCAAGTAGTCTGCAGTGACTTTGGGACAGGGGTGGGATCTTTGTACTTAGACTGCAATTTCCTTTCTTACTAGCAAAGAGTTAGCCCCCAGTGTCCCTCCCCTGACTTAAATGAGAAGCTTTGTGAATGATGGGGTGTATAAGCTGGTCACCATCTTGCCCATAAATATTACCCAAAACACTTTATTTCCTGCAGAGATAAGAATATCTCCCATGTTTATAAGTTCCACATTGAAATCAATATGGTCTGCATTTAAAATGCACACACAAACATGCATCTAGCTATCTATATATACACGCTATGTGTTTAAATACATACCATATATGTAGTATATATTTCCATATTGTGCAGGATTAAGTGCATATTTCCACTGAAAAATAAATAAATAAACAACTAGCAATTTCTCAATTTCTTCCTGCTGTGTGGCAGTGGTGAAAATTGCTTAGAAATAAGACTATTATAAATATTCTATATATAACTGCACATTGTGGAGAAGCAGGGGAAAAGGGGAGAAGGTTTGTATGTTTGAAAAATGTGAATACAAAGGAGGGCATAGAAACATATCCAGCCATTTCCACCTCGGTGCTATTTATAGCTATAGTATTACGAGGTGTTTGTTTAAAGGGGCACTGGCACAGTATGGAAGGACCTAGTCCTCCTTCAAGGAGGCATGCAAACAATATTAACTTGGCAAAAGAAAGGCATACTAGTCTGGCCTGAAAAATTGTGGCTGTTCTTGCTTTTCCCCCCATGACTATAAGAATTGAAGTTCTAAACTGTATTTGCTTCCTCATTAACACTTTTATTCCTCTAGCCTGAGGAGCTGGCTCACTGATTCTGGGGTCGGGCCCCAAACTGAAAAGAGAAGAAACAGGGAAATTAGCAAACATTTCTGCCACCACCCTTCCCACATTTCCCTTCTTTGCAGCAGACATTGGCAAGAGAGTCAAATTTCAAAATGTTCTGGTTAGCTCCACAGTTGATTGAAAGTAAAAATGAAAAATATTCACTTGAACACTGCCAATTCTTCTGTGAATGTATTTAGTTTTGAAATTCAGTAGAAATATTGAAATAATTGGGATAAAAAAATTCAACCAGCTCCTTAGAGAGTACTTTGCTTCTGAAGAGTTATGGTACAAACCCCTGAAGAACTCTCTATTGTTCCCTTGTGAGATGCCATATGGAGTAGGAGGGGTGGGAACTCAAGGGAAGAGTTATGACAATGAAAACAAAAACATAAATAAAATAAAGGAAGTTCTGTGTTCTCTGCAGGGACATGACTAAGGACTCACCATTCCAGCCACAAGAAATTTCTGCTCCTCGAGCAGTGCATGGATAAGATGGCAACAGCATGGGGGGTTCTTTCAGTCCTGAGTTTTCACAGAGAATGTGGAGGCCAGCAAGTGAACGAGCCTCCCTGGAGGCCCACCGGACGAGTTTGCCATGCTCTAGTCAGCACTTTGCCAGCTCAGCCCCACTGGCCGGACAAGTTCTGTATGTTTTTATTCATAATAGGGAATTGTGGCTGCCCCATGACAAGAATAAGATGTTCTCCCACACTCCTTTGGGAAGATGTTGAACCAGGGATCCTGGTTTGTATATGCAGCCATAACCGGAGTGAAAGGCTGTTGCAGAGTACCCTGTGCTGCTCACTGCAGAGGGGAGACTGTTCCTTGCTCTCCTGGAAGCCCGCAGAGAGTGACGGCCAAGGAGCCCCCTCATAAGGCTGCTGTGTTGGAGCCTGTCAAATACTTCCAGTTGCAATGTGCTCTTCCCGCGCTTGCTGGAGTGCAGGTCCTTACACAGCACTCCAGCCCGTTAACTCCTAGCTCACAGGCATGAAATTTGCTTTCCGACCTATTGACGCTAGCAGAAAACACGTTAGTAATGAAAACACCCATTCCTCCAACAACAACTGCAATATGGCAATGAATATCTCGGTTCACTTTTAAGAGGCTATCTGTTTTGTAATTGCAGCTGATAGCTTTTCTAATAAGCTTATAAAACCTATCCGAAAGAAAATGTTGGGCCTCAGCCTCCTCTCAAATAATTCAATGCAAAGTGGGAGGGAGCACAGTGAGGCATGTGGGGCAGGCTCACCGCAGCTGAATTCGGGACAGCATTAATAGGAGACGACCCCCCCCCCCCCCACGTGCCCGGCAGAGCCAACTGGTGCAGGAGCCCGGACCCTTCCTGTGGGTGGATGGGGGTTTCGCTGCGGCAGGAGCAGGGAGCAGGTCTCGGGTGGGGGCAGACAGCAACACCTCTGCACCACTCCTCTGTCTCCCCCTTCTTTCCAAAACTTGAGCTTCACACATGATTTCGTTAAGGCTACTGGGCCACCAATTCTTCTTTCCTCTCTCCCCAGCGGGCTTGTTGACACACAAAAGCTGTCCTGCTTTGGCTCCGCAGTATAGCCTGGAAACAGAGTAAAGGCATGCCTATGGGCAGGGGAGAGAGTTGCAGCAGTATAAATTACTTTTACACTGGTACACACTGTGTACTCTGCTGTGCTGCTGTTACTGTTTTGGTGAAAACAATGCTTATGTCTATATAAAAACTGCATAGAAATCTAGTCATAAAACAACAGCTATCAGATTCTGTGCTTAATTATATGTTTTAATTGTTTAACTGCAGGGACATTTGGCAGTCAAATACACACACACACACACAAAAGACTTGCAAGAGGTTGAATCAACCTGAGAAAATAAAATATCCTACGAAATGCTTGATATATTGTTTCTTTGATAAGTTCAAACAAGTGTGACTCACTATACAACCATTCTATCAATTCTGAACAAAAAACTGCATGGGATTATTATGCTTTTAATCCAAAGAGCTGGGTATTTGGAATTCCTCAAGCCCTTTGTGGTGTCATATTAGCTAGGCCAGTCTCTCATGAAAAGAATGTATTGTTGAATAGAGTTGAGTCCGGATCTCTGCTCCATTGGGTTGATAAAATGGCAGTTGATTTAAAAAGAACCAGCTTGTCTGGAGAAAGGATTAGCAGATTAAGGGACTGCATGTAATTTTTTTTTATGTAATGTAAAGTTACATTTCATAACTAAAAGGGATTAATTAAAACGTTAATAGAAGGAGAGATGTTATTTTTCCAGGGACAAATGCCTCACCACACATATGAACATTCACTTTAGTTGCTGCTGCCTCAACAGTAGGAAATGAAATGCTATTCTCTGCAAGTAAGAGTTGACACAGAAAAGAAAGACAAGAGGTTTGTGTGGTGGCTCAGCATTTTATTTTCCTGTTGCACTGATCTGGATTTTAAAACAGAAAAAAAATTCCCTGTGCAGCTATATATACACACACACACACATCACACGCATGCATATTTTATCCCAATCCTTTTTACTTGCATTGAAGAATAAAGCAAAACTATTTTGCCTAATACATTTTCTGGTCTATATGATACTTTTCTTTCTGTGCTTTGTTTCTGCTTTGGGAGATCTGATTCTGCTTCCCTGCATGTACATTTTCAGTGAGTTAATAACAGTTTTGCAGTAGGGAAAGGTGGACAGGACTGTTAGCGTCCTGTTCTGCACTTTGCAGGAAAGTTGCAAATCTTGGCCATAAAAGCCTTACCTGAGTACAGTTTTAGCACTGTTTATATTGAAAAGTTCAAAGTAAATCACACCGGGAGGATGTGGCAAGAAGCTGTCAGATTTACTGCCTGTGTCACAAAGTTTCAGCTTGTCTTAAAATCCTGGTTTGGGGCTTTGTTTTGTTCTGGTTTCTTTTCTTTCCTAGGAATGAATTTTTTGGCTCTCGAATTTTGGACTCCTCAGGTTTCTTTGACGCTTTAGTGAAGTGATCCAGGGGCACTAAGCAAATCTAGGCTGGGTCCCTGCCCTGGGAGGAGGCATCCGGCAGTGTTGAGGTGCTGGCCAGGGCAAGCATGGCAGGCAGCCCACAGCCCCTGCACCAGGACCCCCAGCGCTGCACCCCACAGGCATCCCCTGCACCCCCAAGACACCTACTCTCTCACCTTGTCCTCTGTGTCAGCTGAGGATGGGCTGCTTCGCAAAGTGGACAAATGCCACTTGTCTGCTTCTTTTAAAAAAAAACCCCAGCCATAAATCAAAATTCATTGTTATTTTCAGTCCTTTCCCAACTGGGAAAATAATTCAAGAATCATGCAGGAGTCTCATCCCCCCTATTAAGAATAACCACAAATAATCTCCCTCAGTCTGTCATTTATTGCTAGCACTTAAATATACCTGTGCAATAAATTTTAATTGAGTGTTATAAACTTGTTCAATGACTGCCTTCAGCATTTATGTACAGATGTGCATTGATGATGCCATATTGCCACTAGGAGAAATTTCAATCCACTCTTAAACTGCCCTTCCTCTCACAAAAATTTGGATGTGACAATATGCTGTAATAAAAACTATGTGTTGTCATATTTATTTAGTCCAATGTCTAACCTGTCACAGTGATCTGACACTGATAATCAATTTTTTCAGAAGAAAGTACATATGTCCTCCTGCATCGCAATGGAAAACCTTAATGAGGAAGTTTCCTCCCTGTCCTTTGCTCAGTCACCATTTAAACTGTGCCCCAAAGTAGGAGGGTTGGTGCTGGTTCTTTTCTAAGAATAGCGTCCCACCCATTTTACTGCAGATGTTTCCATTCACTGTACGAATGTTCAATGAATTTTTCAATCCCACCAGATTCCTGGCCTCAGCCATGTCAAGAGACAAAGGACTCCACAGGATTTTTGTAAACTGTACAAAACCCAGTTCTTTTTAACCATTTTGAATGTACTGCAATCCACCTTCTCTGCTTCTTTTATTATTTACTTCTATGCTCTCTCATCTGAACAATCTCTTTCAAGAAATTATTCTTTGGAGAACTTTTGCAGGCGTCTAATTATTTCTGTTGTCCATCTCCCAGCTGTTTCTATTTATTCAGTATCATACTTGTGTAGGAGTGACCAATATCATGGGACGCTGATATAATATCTTTATATTTTCAATATCATGTTCCATGCTAGTTGGTGTTTTTTCCTACCACTTCACTGGTGTTTTTCTTAGCCACTGCTGTAAACTGAACAGTGATACCATTGAACTGTTCTGTTACAGACCTCTTTTTTTTTTTTTTTTCCCACTTCAGTGATAACTTAGATAGATATGGGCTGTCCAAATACTCTTTTGAAGAGTCCCTTGGAGTTGTCAGCCAGGAATTTCCACCCTGCCCCTCACATTTCCTTCTTATTATGTAGGGTTCCATTAAAAACATTTAGCCACCTCCAGCTTAGCCCAAACCAGCTTTTCCTGCCTTGATTTTCACTTTTCCAACTCAACAGTAAGTATATTCAAGCAGCTACGGAACCCAAGGCACAGCACTAATTTTTTGCTGTGTTAAAAACGACTATTTACTTCCCATCTTGTGGGGTGGGGGCGGGGAGGGGGGCAGAGGGGCTTTTCACTCACATCTAACCCACAGCAGTGCTTTACCAGTCAGCCCTTAGGTACTTGGCTTCCTTAGTAGCCTCTTGTAGGGACTTTGTCCAAAGACTTTCTGCATGTCTATATAAATTATGTCAACCTGTTCTCCTTTATTCACTAGTTTGATGACCTGTTCCCAAGTGTCTGTTATAGAGACATGAATTTCCTTTACAGGAGTTGCATTGGTTCATCTGTATCATATCAAGCAGTTGTGACCAAATTCTATTTCAAAAAATCTCTTCGTTCAGCCTGCCCAGCACTTAATTAAGCCTTGCTGATCTGCAATATGCAGGATGAACGTTTCCAAAGAGGCAGTTTTTGCAGGCTTCCTATAGACCAGCTGATTTGAGAAGGTTTATCACTTTTTTTCCCCAATAGCTCAGTCATGTCTTTCACAGATTACAGGTGTGTGCTTTTTGGTCCTTGTAACTTCTTGCTCTTCTACTGTTCGTATTGCAGCAGCAGGTAGGATCCATAAATCAGGCCTCCAGTGCTGAATGGTGCACAGCAGCAACCTGAAAGACACCGTCCATCTCACCCCTCCATCCCTGTGTCACTGCTTCCTTCTCTGTCGCTGCATTGCCTCTTCCCCTACTATTCACTGTCATAAGATTTAATAGGTAGGTATGGCTTTTATTTGTCTGCAATACTGTTACTTTCCTTAAGTGTTCTTCTAACCTTCCTCAAGTGTAACAAATATTTCCTTTGCAGTTCCACTGTTTCTAGCAAATCAATAAATTCTCTGCAAGTTGTTTGCATCTTTATGTGTTCTTCAAATTCCCCATTAGCCTTCCTAATTTCCATCTTGCATTTTAGCCAGCATTGTTTATATCCTATTCTGCTAACATCACTATGGTTGGTTTTCCATTTTCTGGCCACATTTGTACTGGGAAAAACACAGTCTGATGGGATTATTACCCCTTTTTAAAGTGCTGCCGAAGTATAAGGGATGAATGGCTGACAGTATCAACACTACATGCAAATTGTCTGGTACAATCCACTGCAGAGATGTTGGAGAAGTACAAAGTAACAGTAGAAATTTGTGGATTATTATTAATTAGATCAGTCCTCCCTTTATCACATAACTTGTAGGAGTCAGATTTCTTCCATCTTGGAGCCAGAATAACAGCAGTAACCTTAGGGTTAAAGCTTTCTGCGGCTCTTCAGAGCACCAGGAAAAGGCTTCAGCATATCCTTATATCATTTTATGCAAGCCAGACAAGGTGATTTATAAGTTATTCTCCCTGAGCTTCAATTAATTTCACTTAGGACATTTTCACAGTTGTACAATAAATGTTTAAATGAAGATGTTTCCCTGCTCCCCACCCTGGCATGGAATGGAACTGAATATTAACTGGTTATTGGGTGCCATTCATGGCCTGTGCAATTACAGATAAGAACATCGATCTGGCAGGAAAACAAATTGGCTTTTAAAAGAGGGTGGTTTGGATCTGACAGGTTAAGATGATTAGGCATCCCTCTAATGGATTCTGTATATTAATCCTGGATACACACAGGAAGCAGACATCCACCCCACTCCTGGGTACCAGACAATTATTGCCCTCATGCCGGAAACCCAACTTGCAAATTACCTACTAGGTTTCAGGCCAGTTGTTTGCTCCCTAAATTAACCTTCTCGGTTATCTTGTTGCAATGGAAGTTTATAGTACTGTGTAGATACAGCAATATTTTAAAGGAAATTTAGAGCAGGTGACACTATCTAATGACTTTTCTCAGGAATACCCCATGCCACACGGACATTGTTATCTGGTTGGATTCTCAAGAAAAGAGAGGGCTTTGCTACAGTTTTTAGGCACACAGACAAACAGGGGTCTGTGGGGTCTGTCATTACCTTAGAATTTAGAGAAGGCCATCGCTGCGGTTGTGAGAGAGAAATCAGAAGTATCACACTTCCTCTATCTTTTCCATGGCCCACAGCAAAATCACATGGCCTTCCTTCGTCCCATTTGTCTTCAGGGAGTGACAAGTCATGGGAGAGGCAGGTATTTACTAGGGAAGATAGAAATTGTCAAGAAAATCGGAGTTTTGTGAAAACTGCCAGCTTGCAAAATCAAACTATTTCCCAGGGAGGGACATAACCCAGGGAACCCTCTCTGGTTTCCAAATACAACCCTGGAGAGCTGCTGAAAACTCTGACTCTCAGGCTGGAGAAACCCACCAGTAAAGCTGATTGCCTGGGACCTCTGGGTTTTCACAGCAGTAAAAAACGGAGCTGCCCTTGGGATTAATTCCAAATAAGGGAGGACACTAGACTCTGGGATTTTTATTCCCTAATAAAGTATGAAGTTACCAAAATAATAAAAACTTTTGGGGACATGAATTACCACCCTCCTCCCAGATCATAATGAAAAACCAAGTGTGTAGGTATATATATATTCTGGAAAAGTGAGATTCCGGAGCTTTAAATATAACAGAGAGTATTAACTGTTCTTTAGGAGAAACTCTGTAATGCACAAGCTCAAGCATGGCTACCAGCAGCCGTACCTTTGGCAGCCATACCAAGGCATTGTTCTAGTTACTCAGCTCTATTTGGATTTAACCAGACTAAACTATACCCACACTGCGTCTGCACTCACCAAAAATGTGACTACAACAAAGATTGGTCTGAAAACAACCGATCTATAGTTCTGCACAACTCCTGGGTAGGACAATCAATTTTACGCGTTTCTTGTCTTCAGAAAGGTCACTAGCCATGTTATTAATGCGCTACAAATACAGGCTGCAGATTTCCTTTGCAATTGCTGGCTGGTCTAGTTTTTCATTTTCCCACAAAGCAGAGATGTCTTCTCACTTGCAAATATTCTGTCATGGAGGTATGACCCTCTTACTGTAAGGGCTCAAGAAATTGAATGAAAACTACCCTAGACATCTTAGTAATATTATTCACAAGACTCAAGAACGGTGTTTACATACAGATACCTTAGTTACTGATGGTGGTCACATTAGTACCAAGGGTCCCACTTCAACCTGAACAGAATTATACACACAGATGGCTTTCTGTCAGGGATAAATTTGGCCCAGACTGGCAGTTGTATCATATGGAGAATTGAGTTTCTTGATCATGACACTAGGCTTTAATTTGATAACTTAATCTCATACAGGAAGATATCCTGTTCCCAACTAAGTGACATTATCACTGCTACACTTTCTCTCTGCCCACCCACCCGCCCACCTCTCTCTCTCTCCAGTCTCCATTGGATTAGCAATACAGTCAGCAAAAAGGTTGCTATTTTGATTTTGATGATAGTCATAACGAAGCATGACTCGTCATAGGGGAACGTGAATTCTCATGACACCAAATGTTCAGCAATCTCACTACAGCACATCAGGAATCAAATTCCTCATGGGGAGAAACCTCATGGAGAAAAACAAATCAGAAATAAAATATCATCAAATTGCTACTTTCCATTGCTTGAAATTCAGAACTGGGTTTATAACATTTTCATATCATTTGCAAGGTGGCTTGCTAGATTTCCTTCAAGTATTAACTTCTCCTATAAAGTAAAAAATACAAAGGGCTTGAATCTTTTTTTTCCATATTCATATTTTTAAAATGAGAAATGCATTTAATGTTTTCTGTTAGGAAAACAGTAAGAAGGTGAAAAAGAATGAGGAAACATGGAAAACAATGGTACTCCATCTCTTCCCTCATTTTATGAACAATCTTGCTCAGAGTTCTGGAAAACCTAATGAAGTTGCAAAGACAAAAAGGTTCTGATTTTTTGTCCAGATTCCTCTCCTGTGTTGTGGGCCATCTGTAGCTACAATGAAAGACATTTTCCACTCAGTTAATCCGGAGACTAAACCTTCCAAAACTCTCTACATGTTTTGTGTTAAGAATACATTGTGAGATCCTGTTATCGGTGTAGCTTGAGATACTGCAGTGACATAAAATCTTGCAGATAATACAAGCTGAGCTGCATTCAGAAAGCACCTGATAAAACCAGCAGAAAATCAGAAAATCCACTTTTTTGACCGAATGACCTCCTTGTCCCTCCCCAAATCTATCTCTAGTTCTTGACTTTTTGTGAGCAGTTTGGCTTTAGACTTGATCCAAAGCCCTTGAAATCATTTGAAAGATTCCTATTGACCTCAAAAAGTCTAACATCAATCCTGAAGACTACAAAGGAGCTGTTGCATCTTTAAAATACAAAGAAGAAGATTTGTGCCAGAAACATTTCTCATTTCACAGGTACAGCTGCCACTCGTCCCTTGGTATTTCCATAATGTTCTGGAAACTGCAGCATTTGACCACAAATCCCTATCTTGTCCTCAGTGGTAAACTTGAATTTAATCAGTATCTTATTCTGCTGTAGTAAATACAGTGGCAGATTTACCAAAGAGGTAAACAAGAGAAGGATCAAACCCTTAATAAACACCTTTTGTTAAGTCTTTCAACTTAGCAGTGCAGCATGTGCCACTAAATAAATGGCTGCTCATTTGATATCAAAACATACAAAGTAGTTTTGGTGCAGAATAGTCACAAGGAAAGACCGATCATAAATTCTAGCAGCGAAATGTGATCATGATAAAAACTACAAATGGACCCAAAAGGGGCTGCAGCGATTTAAGCCAGATTCATTAAAATGCCTGCACAATACTGCAGGCTTGGGAGTGTGCTGAGCTGGGCTTTAACCATGTAAATCACCCCACAGGGCTATAGCAGCTGAGTGTCTCAGCTCCTCATGGCAGTATGGGCAGAGTTCGAAATATCCACCTGAGTACACCGTGACATCAGTCAGGAACCTCTCTGATGGGCATCATCCTCATTGAGCTTCCTCACAGCACTTGCACAACTTCAGCATTGCTTCCAGCAGCATGGTTACTCTTTCTCTAGATTAAGTTCAGATTGGGCCTGATAGTTACCTAATTTATTTTTTTAATTGAGCCGGACCATTTATACAAGTAGATCCAGCGCTCATGAAAGCAGGCCAATTGATCAAATCTGACCTATTTTCTTGGTCCACCCCCCACAATGTACCATGCAGCAGGAGCGACGCCACATGCCTGCACCGCCCTGCTCCATCAATATCCCTCATTTTCTCCAGCAATGACAAGATGCATATTCAGTGTTTGAGGCCTGTTCAGTCATTGATCTTATTAATAAAATTGTCAATGGGAATAAATTATTATCAGTTGCGGAGACAGCTTTTGTAACACAAGACACACAACCTAGACTCTGCTTTCTCATTTTTCAGAGACCATAGATCAGCCACCCATTGATAGCTGCCTTGGGTTTTAATTCTGCATATTCAAATGAAGACTGCAGAAATTAAACATAGTAACTGCATTTATCTATAAAGATCCTTGCATTGCTTAACCCTGTAGTATTTAAACATTTCAAAAGAGTTTAAACTATCCCAAATATCTTGATAAAGAAAAAGTTTATTAACTTCCTTTAACAGAGTTGGGCACAAACACACCAAGGGACTCAAAAATTCCACAGAAAAGCCAGGGTCAGAATTCAGATTTCCTGAAAACGTAAGCTAGAGTTTTAACTTTTGCTCCTTATTCCATACAGTGTTGGTTTTTTGAAGGGAAGTATTGGGGAAAAAACAAGGCTGTTCAGTACAGCTTCACAGCCCTGTTCCAGGCCAGGCCCCATGGTCATCCAAACCTTCTATAATATATTTCTTTATTGAAAACCAGCACCCATATTCTGAGGAATTGAAGTCAACATTCTGTGTGACACTCTTTCTTCCGAAATAATATTGCAGAAAATCGGTATTTATCAGAAGAGATTAATTGAATCCCAACAGTACTGTACATCAAATGAAGGAACAGGGCCCCTATTTATCTCTTAAAGTTCTGAAAATGAAAAACATCTAATCACTAGTTCCCTTTGATGAATGCCTCATTGTTCGCCTCTATGGAGAGGCATTTCATATGGCACTGGCAATACACTGTTGCTGGGGGGGGGTGGTGGTGGTGGTGCAAGATTGCTTTGAGAATTTACGTACAATTACATTTATGTCCAACCAGAAAGTATAAGTTTCCATGATACAGTATTTTCTTTTTTTTTTTTTTTTTTTCTTCCCTCCCAAGAAAAAAAAAATTGTTCCTGAGGTGGAGCAAGCGGAAACTAATACAATTAAATACTTTGCTTTGCCTGCCAAGGACATTTGACTGCTACTGTGCTACATCAGGTATGTAATGAAAGGCAAATGACAACGAATCTTAATGTGGTGGGGAGCTTGGGTAACTGTAGTTTTATGTCAGGGATAGCTTGCTAGAGAAAAGCTGCATTGTATCTAGGATTAGCAGAACTGCAGGATTTCATTAATGACCGAACAGCTTTTTAGCAAAACAAAGATAGTTAGGGAGTAAAAAGAGAACATGACTAGAATGTGTACCACTAATTGGAAAT
The DNA here is from genome assembly GCF_017639655.2 of Falco naumanni. NCBI lineage: Eukaryota > Metazoa > Chordata > Aves > Falconiformes > Falconidae > Falco > Falco naumanni. Next base: position 7,898,566 of record NC_054069.1, read on the forward strand.
GTATATTATCTTCACTTTGTTAGGGAGGAGGCACCGGGGTGCTCTATATTGTCATCTGGAGAATGTCAATTCTTACAAAAGTTTTTCCCAGGTTGGGATGCTGGACTATGAGGCAGCAACAGTTGGAAATGACGGGGTTTAAAGTGGACACATTTAACAGGAAACATACTGGAGTCAGATGGGAAATGGGTTCCCATCCTGCCAGTGTTGGAGATTGCAAATCTCCACCTCTTCACCCTCCTGAACCAAGAAGAAAGGGACAACCTCAGCAGGTTTCACACACAGATTGGATTTCCGCCTTTTAAAAAACCATTCCTCTCTTTTCAGACTATAAATTATATTTGCAAAATGGAGTGGCCTTTCAGACCAGAAAAGTAGACTTCCTCTTGGATAGCTACACTTTTTTCAGACTCATCAGCAACACTTTCTTACAGGCAGCTTCACTTCCAGTAAGTCATAATTTTCATTTGCAAAACAAACTTCACTGGAAAACTACAACTCTTATTCTACATGTATAGGACTTCGCAAAGTCTATTAAAACCAGCAGGAATTTCTGCACCACTCCTTCTGTACTGAGCTTTGTATTGGCCTACATTTCTGAGTCTTTAATCCAGTCTGCTTCCACTGAACTCAGAGCATTTTTTTTAAACTTGCAGAAAATACAAGATGTCTATGGCCATATCCAGCAACTGTTTACTCAGGACAGTGAGAAAAATAAATGTAGAATAATAAACCCCTCTTTTTTGCAAAACCTGAAATTATCAATGGGACAGATCCTCTTGTACACTAAGCTCCCTTTTGCAGGGCTTGGGGGAGTGAAACTTAAACCCACTCAAATGCTTTTCTATATGGTCAAAATGGTGTAAAATAGCTCAAGTCAAATGACAATTAAGCTTATTACTTGAGACAGCTTTTTTTTGTTTTTTGGTTTTTTTTTTTAACTGCTTGCCCTTGACCACTAGGCGTAAGGGAGGGGGGACGGGAGGGAGGGAGGGAGGAGAGACTCCTTAAGACAATTTTGAAACAGTCCAGTACTTTCCTGATCACTTTGCAAAGTTGAAATATGATTACAACCTTTTTGCATACAGAAAGAACCCATTTAAATGAAAAATTAGCTGCCTTAACAGGTCAAGCACATAGTTACATTAATGTTGTGTAGAACAATAAATCAACTTCGATCTCCAATTGAAAAAATGCTAATTTAGTTCAGTGATTCACTGATTGTACTTCCCGTGCGCCCCAGCGATAGAAATCTTTTCTTCTTATTTAATGCGAGACAGTGATTTGACGGCCCTCCTAATGGTGCTTGCAGACTATCAGCATTTCAGTGGAATTCTGATCATGGTTTTAATATTCCATGCAGCTTTGCCCCCTCTGATTTCATGCTGAAACATTAACAAGAGCTGACACTGGAGATTAGAAGCAGACAGCTGGAATGCCAGGTCTTTGTTGCAGCATGGACATGAGCCAACATCGTTCAACCGCAGCCAAGAGGGACCTGGGAAAGTCTTCTTAAGAAGGGGAGGTAGAAAGGGGGAGACAAGGTAGTTTACTGAAGGGCATATACAAGTAGATAATTGCAGAGTCCTTTCATCTCTTAAAGCCAAATTCTAATCAATCCTGGTTTATTAAGGGGAAAGGGGGTCATTAAAGGTAAATTTTGCACTGAAAAAAAAAAAAAAATCACCATTTAATCTCGGCAAGCATAAAAGTTTGCATAGAAAGCAACTGCATGTCCACAGCCACCTCTAATTTGTCTGCCTAACAATCGTGATTATTTGCAGTGCTTCTATTTGAAAATGCAGTGCCGGTCTCCTTTAAAAAAAGATTTAATCCACTTAGTTCCAGGTGAATAAATTGAGAAATAAAACTGGATTTATGTGCTGGTGCAGTGTGTGAACTGTAAATTCCCAGGCAAAAAGAAGGAGGTATTATAATGTAACATTCTTCTGTCTAATAAATTGTTTCCTGAGAACAGAAACCTAATAAAGATACATAATTTCATTCAAACCATGAAACAACTCTTACTCTTCACACATTCTTCAGAGAGAAACTTAGGGACAAGACAAGGGATGATTTATGGCAAAACTGTGGGTTTTGTGGGCTATTTTGTGTTAGTTTGGGTGGGGTGGTTGCATTTAAATAAGAACTGAAGTGTAAAAGGTGTAGAGGACAAGCAGTGCAGATATCCAGGCAAACCCTGGCTGTGGTAAATTCAAATTAATAAGTCAAGAAAGAAATTTCAGATGAGGGCAGGACTGGGGGAAGCTTCTTTATATACCTGGAAAAGTGTGGTAGCCCAAGGAGCAGCGATCCCTCAGGCTGGGCTTGAGCAAGTGGTTTATCCCGTCTTGACAAAACATGTAACCTTAGGCAAGTCACTTAATTTCTGCATCTCCCCTTTAAGCTTTCTTCTCTCTTAAGGTCAATAACTTTCTCTTTTTCTACAGTGAGCCTCTATGGCTTGGCTTCTTTCAGCTCAAGCACACAGTAATACTGATTATTTCCTAAAAAAAACATTCTCTTTCTCACTACAGTTACCAGTTATTATGAAACTGAGTCAGGTCGCCTACTGTGCTGTGCTACCCAAACACATAGGAGCTTGCAGTCTAAAAAGTAGGGTCAGATGGAGGGGTGGTAGATGCAGATGAAGAGCCCAGTCCTGCAGCAGCTCCTGCCAGAGAGCAAACACGTCCAGGCACAGGCTCTCTCAACTCCGGTGACTTTGAGCTCAGGGGAAGGGGTTCACCGACAAGGGGATCTTTACAGAGTGGGGACTGTAGTGATTAATGTGATGACTGGCCTTTTATGTACTTATTTAATAATTCCCATCTGCCCCCTCTCACTAGCTGTTCCTCATTCCCTTCCTTTTCAATCTTAAAGAGACGCAGAATAATAAACAAAGAGCAAATATTTGCACTAATAATCAAAAGGTGATATACAGACTCAAAATATTAGTAAAGAGCATGTGAATGGAAAGCATTCTCTTTAATATGTTTCGCTCATGTATTTCTTTCCACCAAAAGACATAAAACTACTTCCTGAAAATGATTTACAATTACTTTCTGCCTCCTTTGATTTCTGTACAAGCCTGGAACAACCCTCTGAGCCCTGTAGAGTCAGCCCAGATTTACAAATCCCATTGTTAATTATTAATCCTCATAACAGCACCCATCAGGTCAGCAATACAAGCATCAGTGGGTCTGCCGAACAGATGGGTAAACTAAGGCACAGGGAAGAGTAAGGGCAGCCTCACCAGCAAGAATGCACCTCCTGCTCCTGCGATCATCAAGTGAAGGTGATGTGATGCAGGAGGTCCAGGATCAATCTGGGAGGACGAGTCTACAGGTCTGAGTGTGCACTTCATTTCCAGTTTGAATTTGCCTTGCTTGGTAACAGGCTTTTATGCTTATCTCTAGTTGATTAAATGGCCTTTTGGTGTCTAGCATTTTTTTCTCATGAATGTACCGGTGAAATGCCAGCATGGAGTAATCAAGTCATCTCTCTCTACTCTTTTTCCTAAATAGACAGCTTTTTCAGTCTATCACTGAGCGACATCGCCTTTATCCCTCAAAATACTTCTGTGACTCTTTATAAAAGCAATGTTCATATCAGAATTATATACAGTGCCACTTCTTGTAATGACTTTGTGTAAGGGTGGAAATACCCTTCCTCTTGCCTTCACATCTGCCTCCTTAGAGGACTGCATGAGAACCTGAGCCAAAGCCTCACGTGACAGCCTGCACTGAAGCAGTGTCTAGTCTGTCCCCCACAGCCTTCTCAAGCTCCCTTCCTGAACACCGTACCCCTCTGGAAGGCTTGCTGTGCACTCCTGCACAACGTTTGTGTTGCACTTTCAGTGGGCTGTGACCAGGACAGGGATAAACTAGAAAACTGTCAGCGCAGACACATTAGTGATATTTCTATGCCAGAAAATGCCTATTTAATACCAATACAAATAGTTCCTACAGCTCTAGACCTTGCTGTCATACCTGAACTTTCTAGTCCAGTTCTGGCAAAGAATCTCCATCTCTTGCTGCCCTGTATGACCTTTCTACATCTTTCTGTTTGATCTGACTTCCCTCTGGCATTCTCCTTTCCACAGCCACACAATGCTCCTTGTGATGTCCAGGCCTCTGTTTTGGGATCTTCTGGGGAAATGTTTTGCTATGTAAATGCAGAACATTGTCATTGTAGTAGTGCCTCCTGTTGTATCGTCTTTCCTTCTGTTAATTGATTTGTTGTTGTCTAGACTTGAGCTCATCACAAGGAGGGCTGAGGCTCAGCATCTTTCCTTTGGAGCCAAGTCAATCTGTGAACCAAGTGGTGGGGCTCTAGACTGGATAGGGAACATGTTCTTGCAGATGTAAATGGCCTGGGAAGAGAAAGTAAAACTGAACTAGGTAATGAATGGAAATGGAATGGCCATCACTGAATCCACGAATGCCATTGACCTTTCTCAGATTTACATCATTATCTAAAGTTCACCAGAGACCTTCCATGCTTGTTATCATTAGCCCTCATTAGAAGTCACTCTAGAAACATTAACAAGCTTCTGAAATGCTTGGCTAATTGCTTTAATAAGGCAATACCAATACTAAACGATAGTTCCCATGATTTAGTACAAGGCAGGGGCCCTTCAGGCTACGTCTTCTTGGGTTTTACATGCTGTGTTGGGGGGCCTAAGGGAGAAAAGAAAAAGACTTTACTTTCAAGGGTAAAGCACTCACACTAGACGTAAAATGCTCTGATGTTGCAGATTGCAGCTATATTTTAAGTAAGTGGGGCTACACCATGCTAGTCAGTAGAGGATATGAACATTGTCTAGAAGATGACTGCATGGTCCTTCACCTAGAAATGCTTTGGCGCATGTAAGCAATCCAAATTTAGAATGGGAAGGTTGGTGAACTTCCGAAGCGAGCCATTTCTCATACAATTTTACAAAATAGATAACACAAATACTTACATTTCTCTGGGCTTGCTCCCCAGGCAGCACAAACTAGCACAGCTCAGCTTTACTCTGGCAGCATGTCCCTGATTCATACCAGGTAAGCATCTGGCCCATGAGCCCAAGCACTATTTCTTTTAAAGGTGGAGTACATTACTGGAGAACAAAGGTGGATCACGTGCAAAAACATACATGTCAGCACAGGCACACCAGACTGCTGTCATCCCTGAAATCACTTAGCAGTCATGCTCAGAGCCCATGAGTAAGCTAAAACACAAACTTGAAATGCATTGTTCCCCATAATCAGTGCTGGAAATAAACAGATGAACTGGGGAAGTTTCCTCCTGTATTCTGCTACTGTCACGCTGGGTTGCATGTGGGAACATATTGTACTTCCCATGAGCTGTCAGCCCAGCTCCTTTCACCTGTACTGAGTCTAGACATCAACATTCTACAACAAATATTTCTTTCTGTATGCTCCACCTGCACTCTCCTCAGTATGTGTTCCTCATTTCCATTAATACTCACAGGATGCTTCCAGGGGAGGCTACAGTCCTTCAGAAGGTTCTGCCACTATAAGAATGAGCAACTTCTGTGCTACCTGTCACTTATCTTCTAAAATGGAAAGGTGAAACAGGTACTAGGAACCAGTACACCAACGTTATTTGTCTGCAAACTCACATCAGCTCTCATTTGCCGATTTGCATTCAATGCACAGACTTTGAATTGTTTTAAATGGGGAAAAAGGGAAAAAATACACCTACAGCAAACATGAATATATATTTAATGATATTCAATAGCTCTAAATTTACTCAGATCAATCTCAGCAGAGAAAGGCTGACTGTTCAAACTTACAGTAACTTAAGCAAAATTGCATGAGGAAGCACAAGTACAGTTTCTATGGATTAGGAAAGGCTTGGGCCTCAGACTGCTCCCAGCTGTGCTATGGGCTTCTGGAACTGTGAACAAAAGCAAAGAGTCCGAGACTAAAAAAAAGAGTCCGAGAAGGATTTTCTTCTGTGGATCTACGACTAAGCTTAAAAGGCCTCAAGAATCCTTCTGCCAGCCTCAGTCCATTTGTTGATCTGACTCTGAGCCTCCAGTTTTGGAAAAGTTATCTGTATAAGCATATGGGGAGTTTTGAAAAGCCAATAATTATTTAGAAACATATAAAACCCAAGACGAATCAAAAGAAAGCTAAAGGAAGGAGTCAGTGAGACTTTTTTCTTTTCCTTTAGTCATCTTCATAGGCTCAAATAAATCTCTGACTCCTGCTGATGATCTTCTAGAGTGGAATATTAACGGGGTTTTTTTGTTGTTTTTTGGTTTTTTTTACTTAGAAATAGAGGCACAGAGCAGCAGAAATGCAGTGACTAGTCCAGTGCCTCATCATGAGTCAGAATATTAATGAATGTCTGAAATATTAGCATCAATCCCCTTCATCAACCACAGGGCATCACTGCCCACTACTAAAACCAGGCAGGGGAAATACCCTTTTTCTTCTTGATGTTCTCTACATAACCCCACAAAATCCTTGTCTGCTTTGTTTTCTCCCTAAAACGGGCCAAGGCTAGGATTACCTTACATACAGCTACGCTACATTATTAGATTATTGATTTACCTGAAACTATTAAATTAAGCAATGCTGCAATGCTACAGTGAGAACTGGCATTTTGGAAAGGGTAAGAAGTGATCTGTGGAGTTGATGCAGCTACAGACTCGGGCAATGGGTTCCCACAGGGAGAGCAAGGCAAGAGCTGTGGGCATTTTGGGGCATGAGTAGGGGCATGGATAAGCTCAGGGACGGGGGGCTTTTGCAGCAGCAAGGCAACCCATGAGAACTGCCCAAGGAGCTGCTTTTGCAAACACATTCATTTTGGTATTGCGGTCACTTCTCACTAAGGGTCCTACTTCCCATGGTGAAAATAAGAGCAAAAGCGAGCCACTGCACATGAGAGAGAGGGGTGGAGAATGCACAATAAGCTCACGTTCCTCTCGCTTCTGTATGCATCATGTTATTAACTTTAATGGCATGACCTTGCCTTTTGTGAGAGAAAGGAGAGCAGAATCAGGCCATTAGAGAGCAGAACAGATAAAACAATCCTTCCTATTTAATGGCAGCAATGAGTCAGCTTCATTATGGGGACAAAACCACCTTATTTCAGGAAATGAAGAGTTCTAAGAGCTGGATATTTATACATTTACTGTTTCATATCCTCCTTCAGGGACTGGTGCTACAATGAGATCCTTCTCTGAGAACTATCAAAGAAGGTAAGATACCTCCAGGATAGACATGGGTACTTCTAGAAATTATTACGAAAAGGTGACAAGCTTTGCTTGGTAGCTCTCTGCTGATCCTTTCCACAGGCATGTGCAGTCCTGCAGGGCCAAGCTGTCTCCGAGGCTCTAGCTGGCATAAAGACACTTATCCACTCACAGTGGGACAAAGCCTTCAGCTTTTTCAGCAACAGTGACAACTTCTGCAATTAGTTCCGTGTTTTCTGAGACACAAGTCTGCAGCACATATAAAATGGAAACAATAGGGCCCTCCCAAAATAGACTGGATTTCATAACAAACTAAATGCTGAGCTATTGTCAAAGAGTGCTATTGTATAGGGCCATGGCAGAACATTTGGCTCCAATACTCAGTAGCGAGGGCCATGCCTATTGCATTATAAAAAATGCTATGGCATCAGTTTTCACTTTGTGATGGTGTTTACTTGGCAGATAATAGCAGATAATTCCTCCAGCCATTGTGACAGCTTCAGCTGACCAACATCCAAGTTCAGGTTTCTATACTAATGAAGAGACAATTTCCCCACCCCACCCCCCGTTTGTTTTTATTTGTCAAATCTCTGTTAGTAGTTTTAGGGGGAAAAGGAGACATAAATAAGATCATGGACTGAGAGGTATTTTTAATATTGATAAACTTTAACAAAATAGAAAAGTAGCTGGATTTTAAAAATGAAATTAAGAAAATAAAGTCATCTTCTTTGTTTTTGGCAGAGTATCATCTATTAATAGCTTCTTTTCAGCTTCTACAGGTTATATTAGCATTCTTGAGATCCAGTGGTCATAAGCCAAATAGTTAGCAATTCACCTCTAGACAACATATCTGCTTTGAATTCAGCCTGGCAGTACGTATTTCAAAGGTACACCTGGAGGAAGCGCATCACTTTTAAGGGGAGCCTGCTGAAATGAGATGAGCTCTGAGGATAAGGTGTTGCTGAATATGTTTATACACAAAACCGATGGCTTCTGCTGGTGAAAGAGGGAAGCCTGGAACCGCACCCAAAGCCAGTTAAGTCCATCAAAAGACTCAGTGATGACTGATTTTAGTGACTTTGGGATTAATCCCTATGTTTGCAATTTACCAGAAGCAAAAGAACAAAATTTTACCTCCCCAGTAATCTTAAAGCTTGCTTGCAACAATTAAACAAAACAAAAGTCTCCAAGACCTTTTTGTTTCTGGATCATCCCAGACCATGGTCCATGAAGTGGATTACTCTGTTGCTGATCTTGTTTGTGCAGGTACATTCTGGAAGTGAAATATTACCAAGCTATTAAAGCTGGTGTGTGTGTGGAGGATCAAACCAGCATTTTTGTTCATCAATTCAGATTAAAAATTTAATTTCATGGTACAATGAACCCATACAGAGTTATATCTATTAAGGTCACCTATTTCTTGTACTTCAGCTTACTTTAGGTATTGATGACTGCAAAACTCCTTAGAAGATAAGAATCACAGCTTCAGACTTCTCAGCTCTCGCAGTTTTAATGTTAGACACAATTTTCCTGACTCTCAAATACCTTGGACGTTATGTTTGGGAATGAGAGGAAAAAATTGAAACTCACTCTCTTTCTCTCTCAGTTGCTGCCTGGAATTTTTAAATAACAGAGATCTGGCTTTAATTGAGGCTTTCATTGTTTGAAAAGGAGCTACAAGTATTTCTAAACTAAAATATTTGCATAGTTTCTTGCTCACTCTGCTAACTCCTGAGAGGTGCTGGACATCTCGCTGAACTATCCCTTCCAGAGGACACAATTGCTATCCTGTTGCTGTAATAGAAAAGATTTGAAGAAAGGTCTTCTGAATACATATTTAACATCTAAATGTTTTCTTTGCTGTCTTTGGGCCAAGTTCTTTTTCGATTGTTACTCAAACAAAACTCCCATTCATGTCAAAGCAAGCCAGCCTTTCATTAGCTCAGGAATTTAGCAAATTTGTGGTTAGTGCATCCAGAAATTGGTAGCATTTAATTGATCAAATAAAATAATTTTTAAAAGGGATTTTCACCACTGAAACAAAGATGTGTGGCCATTTGGAAACACTTCAGAATAAACTCACTGGTTTTTTGCCAATTTTATTTTTTTAAAAATCTCTGGCTCTTGAGTGCTTATTCCCGGTACTGTCGAACACATTGCCTGGGAGGAGTAGTGTTGTCCCAGTCATCTATGACTCAGGAGGTGGTTTTTGATACAGCTGTCCCAGACTCACGGAGGACCTTGAAGAACAGGTCCTTGTAACATCCCGATAGTGAAATGGAATCAAGCACAGGACAGTGTGTTTTTAGAGGCAGCTGTTTCTATCATCTATACACCATAAAGAGTACAAAGTGTCCTGTGTCACCTGCCTGTGAATTTGGCTGTAACACCTGATTTCATCTGGATTTAGTTTTGGGTATCCCAGAAAAGGACGTCAGCCTGCTTGCGCAGTTTGTTTGACATATCAGTGCTGTCTTGTTCTCCTCCTTCTTATCCTCTAGGTGTGAACAAATACTTGCTTCAATTATTTTTTTCCAATAGTTTTCCATGGGCTGGCACTGAAATGACTAGTGTGTGACTCTCCGCTTCCCGGACTTCGCACCTCCCCTGCACAATATTTTTTTTTTTTTTTTGAGATAAGCATCATGTGCGTGCTTTGTTTCTTCCCTCATCCTCCACATGTTCTCAGAGATAGCTGTTAGCAGTACAGAGATTGCACCAAGCAGCCTGTAATTATTAGAGGATGAAGTTCATCAGGCCAATGGCATTTCAGACATCTAACTTCCCAACACCGTTCAAAAACTAACAAGAAGAGGCACTACGCTTAGGCTTTTCACCATGACACAGTATCATCACCCTTCCTTCACTACACAGGCAATCAACTTTTTGGTCTTTCTCTTGTTTCTAATGAGTTTACAGTCAAATGCTGAGTTGTGTTTAACTGCAAACAGTTCCTTGAAATTAAGGAGAAATAAAAGGATTACATGACTAGACAGTCAGAAGTACCTTAGTTGCTTAGCAGCCACTGCAGCAGAGAAGGCAAGCCATTAACAGGACAGGACTAGTCCAGCCAGGCTTAACTTTGGTTACCAGGGTCTGAAACTTTATCTATGGGATGGTCAGCATCTCGCAACTGAGTTTGTCAGTTATCAGCAGTAGTGAAAACTGAAAGTGAGAATAACCTAACCCAAACCTCACTTTGAATAATAATCTGCGTCTACAAACTGGCAGTAACAAGTAATATAATGGGGAAAAAAAAAAGCTCACTTTTTTTTTAGCCTGTTATTAGAGAAATAAATAAAACAAATGCTCGGCTATCTAGAAAATGTTTAACTTCTACTGCAAGGCAAACAAAAATGGACTTAGATGAAATTTAAAACATACCCTCTTTTTGAAATGCTGTGCTGGAATCGTATGTGTGTATGTGTATGTATGCGTGTACATATGTGTCCTGTATTGTTTAGTTACGGCAAGAGAGAAAATATGAAGCAGACCTCAGCAAGGCTGTGGAGCTGCTGGACCTGCATTTTCTCTTGTAAATCAGAAATGACTCCACTGAAATTATGTTCTCAGACCTAGCAGCGTTAATCTCCATCTCTAATTGCTGTCATTCCACCCCATCTGTGATTCAGTGCTCCAAAGCAGCCTAAATCTTTTGACTCTGTGTACCTATGCACTTCCCTCCCTGTACATATGCCAGGGACCTGTCCTGTGTCCAGACATACCAGTAAAGTCGATTCTGTAGTTGATTCAGTGCAGAAACATATGCTCGTTTCATATCTAATCTGTGACAGCATGTGTGTCTTTTATCCACTGGCCTCAGCAACTGGAGTGTGTTTGTGCCATGCACATCACTATTAGGTATTTTGTTAAAGAATGTCTCTGAAAGAGCTCTCTTGTCTGCAAACTGGGGAGATATTTTCACTGCTGAACTGGAGCAATCTCCATACTCCTCTTCCTGACCAAAGGGGAATCTACAAAGATAGCGTTTTCAAGCAGCTGGAATGACTCATGGCAAGGGGATGGAGCCACGTTGTCTCGGCATGGGCAGCTACTAACGGTCCTCCCCTGGCGTCGGCCCTGCATTCAGTAACATGATTATCCACACTTCTGTGTATCAAGTTCATCATGTGAATGGGTAACCCAAAGGTGAGTTCATGCAGGGATGCCAAGGGGAATAAACAAAAGCCCCAAAAAGCACAAAGTGCCTGGGATTTGCAACAAGGATGAATTCCTCTGCCTGTGGGAGAAATGTTAATTTTCTTTTTAATTGTGCTGCAGGCAGGTAAACTGAGAAGGACAACAACCAACAAAGAATTCAGGAAGGACATTAGACACAAGCAGGAGGGCTTTTTTTTAAGGAAGGATGGAAAAAGGAAAGTGTGGGGCCAATTCCTACAGGGAATGTCTTTCTTATTCCCCAAGAGCGGGATTGGGAAGAGCCAGGAGAGCTGGCAGTGCCTTCATCTCCCTGCAGTCTCTCTGCACAGGACCAGCAGGCTGCCTGAAGAAAAGGTGGTGCTTCATGGTCTGTTAAGGGTTAATAGGTAGTGGCAGTGGGAGGGGAAAACAGGACAAACTGAAATCTAATATTCTCTGGGTGTTTCAAGCTGCTGGAATGGTCTTATAGGATGGATCAGATAATAGAAAAGAAAAGGTGGAACTAGGTCTGGTGTGTGCTGGACCTGCCTTGACCCACTGTAGCCTAAACTCCAACTGTCTCCAGACAGGGTGAGGAATTAAAAATTCCTTTGGTTGTCTCTGACATGCTGCCTCAGTGCGGGGCAAGCAGGGCTGGGGCTTGAGCTGCCTTGGTTCCTCCCCAGCAGAGCAAACAGGAGCGACGGCGTACAGAGGTGAAATAGGAGTTCAGCAGATCTCTTCCACCTGTGACAAATCACTTCCTTTAAATAATTTTTGTTATCCTTTTCTGGATCAATACCAACTCTTCGGTGTCAAACTGTCCAGGAAGAGGTACTGAATTTTTCTTTTAGCTGTTCAGTCATTTAGAATGCTTTAATCCGAGTCTGGACATTGGCATGGATTAAGAAAACCTTGTTCAGTTGAGATTAATAACCTGTGTACTCTGCTTTATGATGTGAAAGGAGCTCATCACAACCTGAACATTCTCTTACCTGGCTGTCACATAAGCAGTTTGGTTCATTGTAATTGCTTCCTGAGACTCAATTGTTTTTGGACAATGAAAACAGCCACAGAAAGTATAATACATATTCATTTTGGATGCTTTAAGGACTATATTTTGATTTCAATTATAGTTAAATGGCAGCAAAGGATGAATTCAAATTGTTTATTTAATTAGCTGTCATATTTATCACATTAATTAGTGTGCCGTACCTGTTCTGCTTAAATTCAGATTATTGCTCTGGAGGAGAGGAAAAAGTAATAATGGTCATGGGGTAGCATTCAAAGGAAGGTATCACAGCAAATCCCCTGTTTCAGGCAGCCAGGCTGTTCTTTAGAGATGAGCTCTGGCTCGAAGCAGAAGTCCAGATATTGCAGATTTACAATCCAGGGCTTGAGGTGTCCCCGTTCAGAGCACTGATACAAAGCCAGGTTCTGCGGCTGTTCTCTCCCTGCTGGGTGAACCAAGGTGGAGCTCCACAGGTACAACCCTTTGGAGGAGGGAGGGACACAGGACCCCCGGGAGAGGGGTCTGTCCTTACTGTTGCTGCAGATTTCCCATCCAACATTAGTATTAGAGCTCCACTTTTCAGTTTTCCTACCTCTGAAATGGGTCAGGGGGGAGCAGAGGATGTTCCCTGTCTCCCAAATTGTGTCCTTTAACTACAGCCATCCCTCGCCCCCTCACTCATGAAACATTTCTGTGCTGATACTGCCCACCATCCGGTGGATGTTGCAGGATAAAATGTAGTAATGCAAGATGCTGGCAATCAAAGACAGCAGAGAGCTCTGGAAACTTGCTTTGCAATTTGATCCGAGAGCTGTTTGCTGGAAGGACAGGGCAGTACCCCTAAGACTTAAGGTGTACCTTGAAGAGTAAGAATCAAGAAGTTTACTGCTATGTTATTAAATATAGAGGCTGTATAACATGATCAGCAATGAGTAAGACAGAAGCTAGGCTTTGCAGAGAAATGTCAGCCTGTACTATGCCTTTGCCTACTGTTCATCACCTGCGTTGCTCTCAGCCCAATCTGTCTAAGGCTACGATGGATTTACAGCAGGGGTAATTTAGGTCCCATCACACAAAGTTCTCTCTCCCTAAAGCTGCTTCGTTTTCCTTTGAGTTTTGAGCTCATAAGCTGCTCTCCCCTGGTGTTCAGAATACAGGTAGGAAGAGCCAGTGGGGCTAAAAGAAACTGTAGATTTAACCTGGATCTAATCGCAGCAATTTGACATCTTGTCGTAGTAATAAATCTCTCCTGTATTGTCTCCTGAAGTCAGAGGAGACAGCAAAAAGAAAATGTAGCAGAAAAGAAATGAAACAAAGCAGGACCAGCCTCCCTTTCCTCCGTGTTCTCACACAAGAACAGTACCCCCAGCCAGCTGAGAGGACTGTAAAATGTACGTGTGTCTACCTACGGTCTTCTGTCATCACACAGTGAAGGGAAAGACGGTACCAAATTGCTATTCATCCCGCTGCTCTTAAGCACCCCTATTAGGACAGGATAAGCCACCCCCTATAAGTGCTCATATCTCTCCACTGAGACAGACAGTTCACCACTGAATAGCTGGTTAAGCGAGACACGGTCCAGAGCTATTAGACAGACAGACCTCTCTGAGATTTATCCCACTCTGCCTGACACTATCAGGTTGTCCACTGGCACTGCCACCTGAAGCTTCACTCTCTTCAGGTAGACTATGCAGCTTTACATCTGCTAAATGTTTAGCCGATATTTAGTTACACAAAAAGAAAGAGGTGAACAGGCATCAATCTTCATGAAAAAGGTGGCAGGAGGTGACATCTGTCGTCTTACTGCAGGAGCTGTGATGGTATATCTGACTATGGGGAAGGAGAAAAAACCATCAATATTTCAACCCTTTCTACCCTCGTTGAAAAATGACACTGCAGGAAAAGGAAGATTAAGTTGCATTCAAATGGAAATTCAGTATGGAAAGCCATACATAGTGCTATAGCAATAGTAAAAGGAATAAAACCTTGCTGGCTAGCAAACTCTCAAACCAACCCAGGAAGTCTTCATAAGAATTAGCCAAATGTAAGACTGCAATATACTTCCAGCCTGAAGTGAGCATCTAGAAATGAACTCTCCCATCTACTGAGATGCAGTTACTAAGCACACAGTAATTCCTACAAAGCAGTGGCCACATTTCACTATGGCACAGGACAGGTTAAGCAAGAGCATTGGACAATAATTGTGGAAATACCAGGTATTTAGTTGTTTTCTCACAAACTGTCCAGGCCTGAAGCAAATGCCAGTCAAAGGAGAGCCAATTTTTTTTCAGTGCTCAAATGGGTAGAGAACGTCTGCAACCTGCTTCAAAAACATAGCTTCTGAGGGCGACTGATTAGGGACAGGACATCACAGCCTCAGGGAACAATTAACACAGACCCTTCCACCTGCTCTCCTGAGCCTACGGTAGGGATAATTAGTAAACCAGTACCTGAGCATCATAAGGTGCGGGCTGGCTTAGAAGCCAAAAAAGGATGAAACTAGATAACTGAGGATCTGGCCTCAGATGCCATGCAGGCTGAGAGAAAAGGGCTGGACTCAAACCAGGGATGGCATTCAGTACCTAAACTAGGACATAAAGAGGTTCTGCTTTAATATATGCTACTCCAGAGACTAGAGACCTCCTCCAACCAGCAAGAATTCCAGATTCAGTTCTGTGTTTTGCATCAGTGTTTCCTGAGAAAGGTTTCATTGCCTGGGATTTCAGGGAGAGAACTGCTGTAGAGGCTCCTGAAAGCCAGAGGAAAACAGAATGGCACAGGGGCCAACTTGGGTCTGTGTATGTATATAGTCCTATTTTTCCCTTTCCTTCATGCAGGCACTGGGAAAATATCTGCGTTTCTTGCTACTGCTTGAGCAGGCTGGGACATGGACATCTGACCTTGCACAGCTCTTAGAAAGGAGCTGTGCACAGACCATCTGAAGGACTAACTCATAAAGCAAACTGGAGCAATCAATAGGGGGAAATGATGAAGACCTGAGCAAGGCAAATGGTTTTGACGGGACTAGGAGCAAGGGATTATTTCTTAGGTGATAAAAAGAAATTATGATGCCAGAATCCGAGGCAGCTTCCAGTAGCAGAAATGAGACAGAGACAACCAATACCATGGCAAACAAATCATGAAAGAATCAGCTTCTGCTACTGATCCTTGTTCTCAGGTTTTATACCCTGCTCAGACAAGTATTTGAAGTGAACAGTCTGCAGGGTTTTTAGTTCGACAAACTTCGCTGTGACTAAAAATCCTCCCTGTGACTCTACCCTCTTGAGGAACGACAGGAGGAATATACCTTTCTTCTTTGCTGAACAAGGTTCGGTTTCTCTTAGACAACAATATAACGAAGGTCAGAATTTTTATTAGCCTACTCTCAACCTGCCTTAAAGTGGCTAATGAAAGATCCCTAGAGCTTCATCTTGACCTTGGCTTGTCCTGCATATTCCTTAATTGTAGGTAATTATTTTCTACCCTTTGGGTTACACTGACTCTTGTAAAGGAAATCTCTAAGAAAGGAGAGGGCTGATTTCTAGCTTGATTGATGAAGATAACCAAACTGATTTGTAATATTATTTAAATTTTATTCTTCAATTATGCCCCCTTGTTGCTGTTAGGCATGTAAATTTGAACGAGTACATCTACATCCCGTGATAAATTCGGGGATCTTGACTTTGCTACAGTGATCCTGTACCTCACTATCTCCTTGCAGCTTGATTTGTACTGTTCTGAAGGAGGGTTAATAATAACAAGTATTAGGTATTTGGCCATTAAATTTTCAGAAGAAAAACCAGTAATTCGTCATTGTTTCTAATCTTCAGTCCTGTAGTTCAGAGAAAAGAACAAAGCACTACTTCTAAAAAATCTCTCCCGTTTTTCTTTCCTATCACTTGTTGATACCATTTCACCAGTGGGAAAAGGGACAACAGCTCGCAATACTCTGCTTGCAATTTTAAACAAGCTTCCTCATGAAATATCCGTTTTAATACCTTTTTTCATAATTTTTTTAGAGGAAAAGTAAAAATCTAAGCAGAGATAAAATGTTTTAAATTATTTTTTTAAAGAAAACAATGCTAAGAGTTCTCTAGTACTGAACATTGTTGCTTCTGCCCTGCAGACAGCCTGGCAGAAAATGCATTTTGTTTGCGATATATGAAAAAACTGTACAGACTACATGCATTTTTAAAATAACAAATAACAAGTCTGTGATTTCTTTTGGCAGGAAGGGAGTAGGAAAAAGAATACAACTTGCTTTGAAAGTTAGAAAACACTTATCTAGTCCTCAAGTTTTGCTTGTGTATTTCTTGTCCGTGCATCCATCTGTTAAGTACACTGGATTATCCTGACCTTTTTGGCATTCTGTATGCTGATTATTTAGTAGCTCCATTCCTCCGATGATAACAGCCTCCTCAACTAGTGGGAAAGGGCTGGGATAGCCAGTCAGTCAAACTGCAGAATAATGAAAAGGTCAGACCAGTATAGCATACAACCATATTTCATAGGCTACATCAGGCATTAAATTTTGGTACCTCATCTTCATAAGAGAGACTGTAATGAGGTCAGAAATCAGGATGGTGGCTGCCAGACCAAAGGAAGGACTGGTGTAGGAAACCAAACATTCAAGACATGCTACAGTCCTGAAACCTTTTGGAGCTTTGATCACAAGGGCAGAAAATCTAGTTCATACCCCTGGTTTGTGCTGAAGATGTGATTCCATGTAATAAAATGAGAGGCAAAACCCAGTAAATTCTACTAGATGTGTTAGAAAATATAAATTTTCCTCTGTCAGGAAGAGGAATTAAAATAGAGTGCAGGGCTGACTTAAGTAACTACAGCGAGCTTCAGGCTGCCTTGTCCCAACAGGATAGGTTTTTTTCCACAGATGACAGAAAATATGACTGCAATGCAAGCACAAGTTGTTTCACAGCTGGGAAATAAGAAAACATGCCCCCTGTGCCCCTCTGCAAGCTGTGTTCAGGCTAGCGGGATATGGCTGTTCAGTTATGAGCTGTAGTGTGGGACCTGCAGGATCTTACCCCAGGCACAAGAAGGGAGCACTACCACAGAACAGTTGGTAACTTGAACAGGCTCATCTTCCAAGGCATGCCAGGAAATCCGTACTAACGAGGCCACTGGTAACCAGCCACTCATTGTTCAGCACCTTTCAGTCTGATGCATCAGCTATGTCTTCTGGCTGAAGAGATTCATGGAGGAACCTGACAAGCAAGCCCTTGGGCTGAGGAACAGTGGTATCAGTTGAACACGTGTCTATAATGTGCCTATGCTGCACGTTACACTCCTGCCTTTCTCATCCTCTGTGCCTCATTACAGCTGCCTTGTCCCGTACCATGGCTCCCACTTCTCCATCCTCTTGCCTTTCATTTCAAAGCATTACAGGTCTGTGCCCTGTTTTCCCCCTCCTTATCTCTCTAGCAATGGCATAGGTGGGTGTGGGAAACCATCCCAGTTGTTGTTTCCTCCCTTCAGCACTTCTGTCCCAGAGCAGAAGTGCTGTAAATGGCTGAGGGAACACTCCTGATCTGCTTTAGTGCAAATTTAGCCAGGATGGCAGAAAAACATGGCTTTAAAAAAAAATCAGCAGCCATTGGGAGTTGACAAACAGCTTGGGAAGCTGGTCTGTTAAATACTGAACCTGGCTCCACAACCACATAACCACCCACAGACTTCACGTCCTCAGAGAAGGAACGGTCTATCACTTTGTGCACTACAAGGGCTCTGAACTTGCTTTAATTCTAGATGCTGATCCTAAACATCATGTAATAATACACTCTAACAAAATGCACCAGGCCTTTCCCATGTCAAAATAAAATAAATTAAAAGAAAAGAAAGAGAAGTGAAAAGTATAAAGGGGATTTCATGGGATTTGAGTGCCAAACTCCAACAGGCTCTTCTGAAAATCCCAGCTCAGAGCAATAGACTTGTATTCTTGCATTTCTTTCTCCTTATGTCAGTAATAATGACTGCTGAACTAGTTTAAAGATCTCACATATTGCTCCAGGTTTTGTTTGTTCATTTATTTTCTGCATTTTATGCTCAAAAAGTTAATAAAGGGAAAATTCCTCTGCAAAAGAAAGAAGAGAAAAGATAAAATCAGAAAGAAAAGACTGAATTTTCATCCCATTTAAATCCACAGCTGATAATTGAAGAGGAAAGCTGTTTTAAATGAAGGATCTATTTGAAAGATTTTGTTTCTGTGTTCCCAATTATGAACTGTATGTTCCAGAAACAGGTTCAAGTGCAGGGCTCTGGCAAAGTCCATGCTCAAAATTCAGCACAGGCTTAAAGTCCATTGACTCCAGTGATACTTCTCTATTTGCTAAAATTTAAGCCTAAGCCATGCTCAGCAGAGTTGAAATTAAGCATGTAGCTAAGCATCTGCTTGAGGCTGAGCCTGGTCAGTGCATTTATTGTTCAATCCAGCACAGGAGAAGGCTGGGAAGATGGTAAAAATGCTGAAAATTTTCCAGAATTTTCCCCACAAAATGTCCTAGAGACCTCCTTAAATTCTGAAGTCAAGCGATCACTATGTCCATCCAAGAAAGGACTATGAGCTGTACTCTGAATTTCATCTGAATGAGACATCCAGGAACTAAGAACTCCCTGCTTTGTCTGAAGAACCTGATTCATCATGAGTTGTCCATCTCACCCTTTGCCCATCATTGCAGCATCTGGGCTGTTGGTACATTTCTTTTTCTCTTCTGGGTTGCAAGCAGGATGAAAACAAAATGTGCCATAAAACCACACAAGAGGCTTTGAGATTGGTATGCCAGACTTTGATGCAAAGGAAGAGTTTCCAGAAAACCAGCAAGGAATTTCCCTGTGGGATTTTTTTAGTCCACTTTGAGAGACTCAAGACCTCGGGAGGAAGTACATAGTCCAGCAGTTAAACCACAAAACAGGCCATCATCTCAGCCTTAGCCTTGCCCTCCCTTATGCTCTATGACCTTGAGCAAATTGCCTCCAGCCCGACCTTTCAAGCTCAGGGGTCTCCATATGGCCCCCAGATCCCTTTTAACCGGGAAGCTGAGTCTCAAAGTGCAAGCACAGCATCGGCAACGTCCAGGTGGGCTGTGAGAGTGCCACTGGCCCTCCTTTACCTGAAGCTTTCGAGGGAAATGCAGGCCCTTCATACGGTGCAATACTGTGAACGCTCAAAATGCAGACAGTGGTCCGAATAATATAAAAACCGAGTGTGTTATTAGTGCTGTCAATTTAGCCAAGAATGTTATGGCATGCGTGTCACTAAGAGAGACAGAAGCCATTATCGAAATGAGATTAGAATCATTTTGAAACATCAACAGTGGCATTATAGTTGGTAACATTTCCATCTAAAATAGATGACATTGATGCTATACAATCAACAATGCCACTGGGAATACAATATAGAACAGAAGACTAGACTGTTTTACTCAATATTGATTTTCCCTTAGCAGTTTTTGATTAACTGTCAAATCAATTAGGTTTCCCCACCCAAACATCATATCACATTCCTATGTTTTTTGATGTCCCCCTCACAAACTCCTTGTTCAATAGCAAACAAACAGGAGAAGCCTGGACTCAAGTGCTCAAAAGCACTCCAAAATAGAGGTTTTACAGGCAGAGATAAGTCCCGGCAGATAGCCTGCTTCTCCTCATAATGCTGGAGTCCAGCCACATTTTTATTGAATCAGGTTCTGAAGTTGTCTGAGGCACTAAGAGATCTGATTATAGCCTTGCCATAATGTCCTTTTAAAATAAAACGTGTGGCATTTTCATGGTGACATAATGTTCTTTCAGCTCAGAAGAGACAGTGTGTCTAGAAGTTTTTGACCGGCTTGGCCTTCCCACATTGGGAAGAGAACAGATCTATCTATCTATCCATCTATCTATCCATCCATCCATCATAATTTCACAGACCCTTTACAGAAAATACCTTGCTAGCTTTATTATCTGCATCCCACAGCAGCCCTACAGAAACTGTAGGAACACGTTGTTATTACTGGCCGGGCATTAAGGGGAATCAATGAGAGACCAGGGAACTTGCCCAAAGTCACAGGCAATCCCAAACCACCTCTGGTTTACTGGGGGCTTCCCAATTACAAGGCCTCCTGCTTTTTCCTGACCGTTCCACTCCAGGTGAAGGGACACATGCAGCATGGCGAAGAGGGTTTCAATCCGAAAAACAGAAGTCGAGAACTTTTTCAGCTCCCATAATTGCTTCACACCTACATAGTAGCGACTGGTAGTATGGAATCATAAAGCTCAGACCCAGACTGAGTCTAGATCTGAACTTTTCAGAAGTTCAGAAACTTGCTGGACCTTGTCTTTTGTTGCACTCTTTATTCTTTAACTGCCGTCTCTCTTCTACACCTTCTCTTTGTTTTTCTAATTCAAATTGTGTTCATTGTAGGCATTAAAAATCTCCTGGGGATGCTGTGCTATCTACTATATCTACCAGGACTGATAAATTGTACAATATATATTACTATTTGCATTGCACCAATGCTTATAGGGCCCAGCTGGGACCAGGCGCCTTTTATGTTAGTTTGCACAGACTCGCAGCAGAAGCCAGCTCCAGCTGTGAAGTTCTGGCAGCTTGAATGGGGACGGCAAGGCAAGGCAGGGAAAACTCAAAGTCACACAGCAGGTGAGTGTCTGGAACAGATCCTGGGTGTCTCAGTTCCCAGTCCTGTGCCCTACGCATTCAACCCCACTCTTTCTCCAGAGGCTGTCGTGACGAATGCCTTGGGACGGCACACAATAAACAAACACCTCTAATAAAGACTTCCACTGTTTCACTAAAAACAAGATCATCTGAACAACTTTACAGGACTTCATCTCCCTCCTGCCTGCTCCCCAGCGCTTCCCAGTCCTCTAATGAGGGAAAAGGATCTTTCTCTGCCTAAGCCAAAGCTGCCCCAGTGTTAGGTGTAGGGAGGCACAGTGAAACCAGCTGCTGCTACCACACTGGCAGCCAAGACTCTCATTTGTTTTGGCTAGCACTGAAGAATCAGCTTAGGCATCTTTGAGAACAAAATGGTGCATGGAACCAGTCCAAGCTGCAAAAGATAAGAAGCAATAAGAGTCGCAACAGATTATTTGTCTAGTAAAACAGAAGGAGAATGCTATCGAAAAACCAAGAGGATCCTGGTCCAGTCCTGTGAACATAAGTTCCGTTTGTGTAGTGCATCTCGGGCTGCACAACAGGTGCTAAGCTGCAGCTATTTCTGGCAAATAACAAATTGCTGCCGCCGAAAAGGAATGACAGAGGAAAGTGATTTCTGCACAACTGTTGTACAGAGGAAGGCTCTTCAGCAACATAGCAACGCTCACAGCCTCCACGGCAAAGTTGAAGGGGAGGGATGTAAGTATTTGGCTAGAATAAACATAAGCAACAACTTAAAATAACCAGTTTGCTCTCCTGTGATGTTGGAAAGGGATATTTGGTTGAAGATTAGCCACAGCCTTCCCTAATTGATTTTCAGCAGGGCAATTAACCTCTGAAACTGGACCGAGGGTAAATCTTCACCACCTTCTATTGCATTTCAGATATATTTGGCCCATTTTCTCCCTGTCCTTTACACAGAAAGGGAGGAGACAGGGGAGTGTAAGTGAGAGGGTGTTACCCAAAAGGGGTCTAACCAAACAAATCCAAAAGAAAACAAGAAAAAAAAGGGAATTCAGTGACCAAATATAAGCTTAATAAGTGATGAGTAAAGACTTGCATGAATTCTAGGATTAGTTCTCACCTAACATACCTCAGTCTTGCTGAAACAGCCTTGAAGGACCTGAAGTAATTTTTATTACGTGAGGGTCTACCTCTCTTCCTTAGTCAAATGTAAACTTAACAGTACTTAAAAGTACTGATTTCCTTTTTAAGGGAATTTTTTAAAAATTTGAGATTTAACATCACTTTCCTTACAAGTCAGATAATAATCTTCTGAAGTTCCCTTTCAGATCTAGGCTCAATCAAACACAGTCCTGATCTGGGAAATGAAACCCACAGAGGAGGTTCTGAACGTGCACGGAACACTCACCTTCAGCCTAAACAACAACTGAACTTTCACGTATCTTGAGCTAAAAAAAGAAGCATCTGAAGGGATGTCACAACAAAACTCAGTGTGCACAGGCGTGGTTCTCACAGTCAAAGGTTTCTGAAAGGAAAGAAGTACTGGGCACGGTACAAGTGAAGCCAGATCCAAACCTCTGCCATGAAATCACAAACAACTGGACTCATTTCACCCCCTAACTGGGTTTACAGGAACCGTTTCATTCCTGTGTGACTTCCCATGTGTCCATTCCTGTGTTGGTCCAGAGAAAGGGTTTGTGTGCCTGAAAATTTGTTCTTTTTTGTTTTGTTCTTCAGTTCCATAAGAGGTTGCCGTTAAAAGAGACTGCTCCTCCCTATGAACCCTGACTCCCTTAGCAGCGCACAGCATTTTTTAAAATTCAACATGTGAACGGCTTTATGATAAACACATTTCTGCAGCCAAAGGGATTTTTAATCTCACTTGATTTACAAGAATTTCATTGCATTTGAGTATAATATATTTTAATAGCATGGTGGAAATTGCAGCAGGGGCTAATTAGAGCAACTGAGTTAGTTAGATTTCTGTGCATTTGGAAAACAGACTGCAACCTTTTAATAAGATAATCAGAATGGATCACCCCAAGTCACAGAGTTTCGCTGTAGATAACCTGGAGTACTTCTTCATGTAGCTTAAATGGATGTAACTCCATTGACGTTAATGGGACAAAGATGATTTGTCCCTGTAAGAGTGCAACCCCAACCTTAGGGTTAGATCCTGCAAAGTGGTGAACACCTTCAATTCCCACAGAAGTAGTGGAAGGTCCGGAGAGCTAGAAATCTGGTAGCACCGAGCCCTGAGGTTGAAACTCTCTGCTTTCACTGCCATGTTATTAGTAGCTGCTCAACTTGCCAGCGAGACCTGCTGTTTGGGATTTTTAAGACTCACAGTCATGGTCTTAAACTAAATTATAAACCATTTGGCCTCAACCAAATTTGACTTGCTTCAATACCATCAGGCTGGTTTGAATTTTTCTCAACTGGCAGCCATAGGCTACAACTAATTTGAAACACATTGTGAAGGTCAACAGACCTGTCCCTGGCTCTCCCTCTTGTCTTGTTTCTCAAGGTAAGTTCTTTACTCTTAGACCTAGTGATCTTTGGTTCCTACTACAGCCAAAGGAGAGAAACAGTGATATTTAGGGTAAAACTCATCTGACCTATTTTGTACATGCACTTTAGCATAAGATGAATCACATCCTACAAGTAACATTTACTTCCTCTGCAGAGCACCAGCGAGTCTAGACGATTAGCTCAGATGCAGACATGCCCAGCAGAATTTACCAGTTCAAGCTCTGCCCTGGTCTCTACTATTGGGTTACCTTTGAGTGACAGAAGCCTCATTGACAGGGACCTTGGCTTTACACTTTATCCCAGACTCAGCCAGGAAACCACCACTCAGCTGCTCAGTGCTACATGAGAGCGCACAGGTGTCACAGCCACAGGCTACAAGACCTGCCACATCCACTCACTCCTTCAGGCACCTGCTCAACAAGAATGGAGAAGCAAACACAGAGAAAATTAGATGTCAGTATGTGCTGATTATAAGTCTCAACCAGCACCATTCTCCGTCAATGAGGCATGATGAATATGTCATATCAATGTTAGAAGGATACTTCAAGCTGGTTATGTTGGCTAGGATCTTCATGTGGGTGCACTCCTGCTCAAGGAATTGACTAAACATCATTCCTCCTGCTCTCTGCCGCTGTTCACGCAGTGGCAGTGACCTCCCAGAGCCTCAGTGTACCCAATTCTGTTCTCATTTGTATTAAGTAATTTATCTGACTTCCAACAGTTACTTGCTTTAAGAAAAAGAAGAAAAGGGAAAATTATACCTACTTTCCACAGAAGTGCTTTTCCGAGGGTTCCCTACCTTATATTGGGAGTAGGAAATGTTCCACCTAGGCTCAAGCAAAAGAGAGGAGCATCTTTGATCCCCTTTGAAATTTGCACAGAAGGATTTCATTTAATTTTCCAGGCTGTTTTGCCTTTCTCATGTAACAATACCTGATATCATTTAGTGCAAAGCACACCACCACCATTAAAAATGGTTATTAGTCTGGAACTGCTTCCTTAATAGGAAACACACATGCCACACTCTGGGAGTTCAATGTTTTTTAATAGACTTCAAGGTAAATGCCACTGTGACCCTTATTTTTAAGGAGGGAGGCAGAGAGAGGAATATGTTTCTTGGGCTGAGATTTTGCCCTTAGGCAGAGCCTTGGGCGAAAGGTGGAGCAGCACCTCCCCCCAAGAGGGACCCTGCCTCTGAAGCACTCCTCTGAGGATCTGCTCCTCTGCAGCGACTCATTTCTGCTGGAGGGAAGGAAGATGCATTAGCACTTCAGCATCCTTCCTCCCCAGCATCCAGCTGGTGCAGAGGAGCAGAGCCATGGCTCAGCATACTGACAGCCTTCTCCACCCTCTGCTCACCCTCTCCCTGCTTCCTCCTTCCCGCAGGCAGAACGAGGCCTTTGCAGAAGTGGGGTGCCCTTCAAGGTGACCCTGACAAAATCGGATAGGCAAGGAATTTGCATGTTCTTAAACAGCAGCATTAAGGCTGATTGCAGTCTTGCCTTAATGCTTTTCGTGACTGGCTAAATGCCCCTTCTAGAGTAAGAGATAGTAAAAATTCCTGCCTTGGGGAAGAGTAAAACAGTATATACCAACCTTCAGCAGACTGAAATGTTTCAGTGTAATGTGGCACTACACATCTAACATTTAGAATTAACATTGGTACTTAAGATCTTTAAGAGTTTTCTTTATTTACCTTCCCTTCTCCGCCCACACCTTGAACCTGGTGTTTAAAAGCAGAACCTGGGACCTCCTAAACGAAAACAGTAACAGCACCGTACCCACTGCAGAACAAGGACACGGGGGAGCTGTGGGCAACCTGACCTTATACAGACATTCTGAATCCATAGCATGCCCCCTGTTATCAGTTATTTATCATACCCAATGCAAGATACCCCCTTTCCTTACAACTGTATTTCACCAACAGGATATTTTATTTGCAATGGCAGGGAATGTCTAATGCCTATCTGATGTTTGCACTGGGATTTGTTGTTGGTTTTGCTCCTTTCATCACCTTATAAAGGCCACACTATGATTGCGTGATGTTGAGACTTTTGACAGATGTAACATATGTGCAACAATATTTATCATTTATTTAGCATGCTGGGTATAGCGGCTGGCAAGGCGCTGCCATGCCTGACTTAAAGGCTGCTGGCATTTCCATTAGATAAAATCCCATCATGCAGGGGGTTAAGAATTCAGGCATTTCAAATCGCATCAGGCTGAACCATGATTCAAATCAGAAAAGCCAGTTTTTGATTCACTAAGGGCTGACAAAGTGGGGATAGGGGGAGGGTCAGGAGGAGCAGGAATTGATGGCAGGTCACGAATATGTTCCTCTTTTTGTGAGGATGATCAGGCTAGTGCAGTATAGCTTATGGTTTTAAGTAATTGGGAGAGAGAGAGGTTCTGCACAATTCAGATGTAGCTCTCAGATACACAGTATTTCACAGTGGGATTTTCAAAGGCATTCGTATCTTGGCCTAGCTGTCTTGCTGCTACAGACAATTTTGGTGGAAGCAGACATAAGCCAATAGTCATCTGCTTTGAAAATCCCACTGCAAAGTGTCTGACAGTTGCATTGTAAGGACCACATGCCTGCCAGACACAGAAAGCCTCCTGCTATGTACTGAGGTCCTGCAGCTCCCAAGAACAGAGAGAAAAGCCCGTGCTGATGGCAAGATGCAGCAAGACCGAAACAGCCGGAGCCCCAGGTCGAGCTCAGGAGCTCAGCATCCAAATCCTCTGTGCTGGCTCAGTGTCTTCCGGGTGTGACAAACAAATGTACGAAGGCTTCAGACCCATATTCAGTGTTGCAAAGGTTAGCGTAGTGCAAACAACCTTTCTTAAGCCATCCTTATAAGCAAGATATAGCTTATGGGTTTAGTGATCATCTCAATGTTCTTTTTTTTTTTTTTTTTTTTAATTCTCAAAGAAAAAAGGACTTTTAAAAAACCCAAACAACCAAGGACTGCCAGTTTACCCTGAACATGGCTTGCCTGAAGAGGAATAAGAAGAGTCTTTTAATTTCTGCCCAGTTGCAGTGCTCTCTGTTCTCATGGAGCAGCAACATACCACACATTTCATAATTAGGGCGAGAGTGAGAGATAAGGCCATCGGTCTGTGCACATGAGAGGAATGTTCTGGGTGTGGGGAGATGGTGCTGAAAGGAAGAAGAGTTTTATATGGGCTGGAAAAGGCTCCGGGAAAGCAGAGTTATGGAAGGGGGAGTTCCATGTGCCAGTGGGAAAGTGCACGCATGTTAGGAAAATTTGCCGTTTCCCTCCAAGTCCTGCCTTACAAGGATTAAAAAGAGGCTGGTAAAAATACTTAAATTCAGATGATGTATAAGCACACACATTTGTGAGGGAGGTTTGGCACTCAGGTAAAAGGACAAGTGCTTTGTGGTGCTGCTACCCCAGGAGGGACAGAGCTGGGGAGAACCTCTGATGGCTCTTGTCACTGAGGTCCTGCAAACTTGCTGGTTCGAGGCAAAGGGGTGCTTTCCCTTTGACCTTTTTTCGCAAATCCACCACAGGGTAATATTTACAAAGGCCCACTCTGCATTTTGGAGGCCTTTTGTGTTTGTTTGTTTTGAATAGCCTTGGTTTTGGCACCAGCCTAGGAAACCGCGCATTTTTACAAGCTTCCAAAGCGAAAAGAGACCTTAGTGCCAAGCACAAAAATAGTGGCGGAGGCAGAAGACAATCATTATTTGCTGAAAAAAACCATAGGTAAATCAGGAAATATGAAATTGCAGCAAAATACAGAACCGGCAAATTCTGATATTTATCCTGGTCTCTGCTACCAACGAATTGCGTGACCTTTGGCAAGTCACTTGATTTCTTTGTGCTGGTCTTGCTCCTCAGACCGTGGGTTTGTTTCCTCCGATTAAAACTCTGGGCGCTGAGCCCACAGCACTGGGCCCGCTGCACTTCTGACCTTTCTGGGGACTTACAGCTGCTTCTGAAAACACCAATAAATGCCCATACTCGATATTTCGCTTTCAGCCCATAACGCTCGCTGACCATATAGGAGACTGAGATCCATGTGAATGCTGGAGCCTGGTATCAATCCTGTTAAAACTCCTAGGTATGAGTAAATACATATTAGCTATCCAGCCTAAAAACTTCCCCAGCTGTTTTTTGGAGTTTTGGGTTTTATTTTTGTCTTGCTTTTAACATTAAAATTCAGGTATTTCAGAAATGGTATGTTTTGCTGGGCTGCTGTGTGAGAAGGCTGGCCCAGAGTGCCAGGTGCGGGAGCAGCACGTAGCTCCTTTGTCTCAGATAAAAGAAACTGTCCTGATTTACACCACTGCAGCATCCAAGGCTTTGTTCAAAGGAGCCTCACATAGATTTCTGTCAGTGATAACCTGGTAAGAAATGACCTAAAAGTAGTCCACTGTTCTTTTCTTTTTAATATATATTTAAATGCTGTGTCTCTACCTGACAGCCGTTCTTCTGGGTGTTTTCTCCTCTGGGCAATGCAATAGTGGAAGCAATACTTAAGCAGCAGGCTGACTACAAAGACACTTGTACCAAAGCCTTGCATTTTACTAACAAAAGCAGCACATGAATCCCCTATAGAAATGATGTGGAGCATTTTCCTAAAATCAATCAGGCTCTATTATTCAGTTTAAGCCCAATCTCATTGTCTACTCCTTCCTCCGGAGGCCGATTTCTGCCAGGTAGAAAATTAAGTTTCCTTTACTTTTCTTCCCTACACAATTTTTCAATGTTTCGGCACCCGTTGTTCGGTGTGGGAAACCGACTTCCTGTCTCAATAAACAAGTGCACACAAGGCTTTTCTGGACACATAATGGGGGCTTTTTTTTTTTTTTTATTTTATACAAAAATCATTCCACACTTAACACATCAATGAAGCCACTTAAGCTCTACTGCATCTGAATTAAAGGAGGAATTGTGTGATCAAAGAGTGTGAAGGAACCACACATGGAGTTCTTCAGACACTTTACTTTTGTTACATTTGATACATAACAAACCCAATAAATATGCTTATCCCAGTAGCCCGTTTCATTATCTCATATCCTTATGTTTAAGAGCATTTCCTTTAAGAGCTTTTCTTTTTCTTTTGTTTTACGGCATCATAGTTTTGAGACAGTTTATTTTAAATTAAGATGCTAAAAAGACAGAGAATTTTTTTTTTCTGGGTATGCTCAAACAAGACCAAAAATGCCTCTACTTTGAGTTTTCCACTGTCCTTCAACTAAGCAGAATATATTTATTCTATGGCACAATACAGATACATGTGCAGTAACCTCAGAAAGAAATTATTAGAGACAAGACTCGCACAGGACATAAGGAAGGAGAGAAACATTTTTTTAACAATTGTTTGCAATAATTCTTTACGTATTCAGCACACTTACTTACACTATAGATCAAATTGCTTAGAAAAATAAAGATTTCATGTACCCACCCTGACACTTTCAGTTCTGGGAATAGCTGCAGATTCGCAGCTAACAGTATTTCTCCAGAATTACATTTAAATAATATAAGAGTGGAGTTTGCCCATTTTTTTTTTTTTTTTTTTTTGCTGTTGTTTCACATGGAATTGACCAGTTTCTCTCCAGCCAACAAAGAAGCTGCAAGGTCTGATTTTTGGAAGTGCTTATCATTCGTAGCCAACAGTGATGTCTGGCTGGTCAAAGGGTCTGCCAGCAGAATAGCTCTGACTGAGCCAAAGCGAGGACCTTGTTTAGTTCCTACAGTGAGCAGGAGGTTTTAGACGGTACGTTTTACACCCATGCAGAATAGTTGGCCAAATCCACTGCTCCTGTGAGGAACCTGTATTTACGCAAGGAGCTTCAATGGGATTTCTGTCGGAAACTGTGTGACCACAGAACTATACATCATATGGTCTGCCACAAATAACCATTGTAAAACATCACCAAACCTTCAGGATAACTCATTTGGAAGTAAATGACAGGTGTTTTTAGCAGAGTTTCTCATTAAAAAGCATTTTAAAATGTAATTTTTAAAATTGCCTTTGTATCTTTTTGGTTTTTTTCTCCCTTTTCCCCCACTTTCCCGAAGGGGTTCTGACAGAAACACTGGAGACAAGGTCCTATATCCATTGAAATACTGAGATCAGAACCTGCTTTGGTAAACCCGCTTTCTGCCACACAAGATTGTTTTCTTTCTTCTCTAAAACTGGATGAGAAATTATCGTGCCCTAAAATTGTAGATTGAATTGAATACATTTAAATGCTTCTCACAGACTCACATGCAGCAAAGGCAGTGGGGAAAAAGCACCTGAACTACCAGAAAAAAACGTATTTTCTGCTCTGTTTAATTCCTATCATTAAACATCATGCTTTTGTAATGAGCACGCCCTGGTTATAGCTCCCTTTGTTTTTCCGAGCAGTGTTTATCTCTTGTCACTTCCCAAATCAAAACAACTAAACAAAACAACCCCCTGCCAACAAGACAAGGTCTCAGCTTCTAAGTAGGACACATCTTCATGTCTTCACTCCAGCTGAGCTCCCACCAGTCAGCAGGGACTCAGCTAAGTACGAATGAGGTAAGACTTGCAATATTTGACCCCATGTCCCTCAACCACAATCTTTAAATGCCCTTTACAGCTCAGAGACCTCCGTCTCTCTGGTAACAGAGTTCTCCTGCCACCATGTTCTTACAACAAGTTTAACCATGTTTTTATGGTGTCTGCCATGAAACACAGTTCCTGAAATTATAAAAACCTGTGACTATCAATATTCATTAAAAGGGGGCTAGAAAAAGGAAGATGCCTTTAACAGTCATGGTTGAGGAGGGTGATCTTGTAAAACATAACTGAAAGAGAGCCAACAATTTCAAATGTGACAAGGCAATGAGAACAAGTCCCACATATTACTTTCCTAATCTCATCGGTTTAAGACTCATGAAGTTAGGCACCTGACACTCAAGTCTTGAATGCTTCAGTTAGCAATACTACACCAACACCTCATTGCTGCAAAGTGTAAAAAGAAAGTGCTTGGCAAGGAAGAAAAGGAGGATCAAAACCAGCAGCCTGGCTGATACTAAAAAGTAATGCCAAAATATCAACTAAAACAGTCATGCTCGCCCTTTGTTTGTGGTGCAAGGGGAAACATTTATTTATAGTAGTGGTATCCACAGACACATTAAATTTTCAACATTTTTCCTTCCTGCATAGCTTTTTTTGTTGTTGTTTTTTGTTTTTTTAATGCAAATCCATTTTGGTCATTAAATCAAAATTTAAGAAGTATTTAGCAGCCAGCAGCTGGGTGGCAAAAGCCTGCTCCTTTAAACTCCTGCATCTCATTTTGGTGCGTAATATCTATCCCTTGCACATCCTTGTTATCGTGTCTAAAATGATCTAGTTGAAACAAGCTGGAAGAAAAGAAGAACATTAAAGGCATTTTTTATAATCTCAGGTTTTTCCACAATGGAAATCCCTGTGTGATTTTCGACTTTTGTCTCATTTTCTAAACAGGAGTCTTTTAAAGGTAACTGTACTGGGTGTGGTAATCCAGCAGCATTAGTAGTTCTAATCACCTTTTGCTTCTGAGAAGGTATGCTTTGGGAGAAACTATTAGAGGAATAATCAGATACCAGCTTTTAAAACAGCCTGATTACAGGAGTTTGAGGGAAAAGGTGGAAAGGCTGCAAATTCTGGCTGAAGTCCTTGCCAAAACACTTAAATGATAACAAAACAAAGCAGCATTTAGTTTTTTACAGATGAAATTGAGAAAAGAGACCTCAAAGAGCCACTGATGCCTCATGAAACCGCTGCAGGTATTTAGTCTGGCAATACACTGCACTTAATGATTAAACTAATTCCCCACTCAAAAATTTTAAAACTTGATCTAAATTGTGAAGCAAATTTCAAAAAGAAAGAAGTGGATATTTGAATGGGGATGTTTGGTTCATTCCGCTGTAAGAAATAAGGTTTCCCTAGTTGTATTAATTCAACTAAGCTTAAAAACTGCCCTGGGAGGAATAAAAAAAAAATTAGAAAACCTGTCTTATCTGTATGTAAAGCTAAGGTATTCCTATGGATTTAATAAAACAAACAAACAAAAAAAAGACGGTACTGTCCACCATGTGGACAAAGATGATCCTTCATTGGTTTTGATGTGATACAGGAAAATTATTTAAAGATTTATTTCAGCTTTTAAAGCTCTTTCTGACAGTACAAGGGTATCTGCAGAGCTTCAGAACTTCACATTTTCCATTCAGAGTTTAAAATGGATCATTCAAGTCCACAAGTCCAAAATCCTTAATTATGAGCCGTAGTCATCACTTCTTATGAAGGAAAGAGTACTACGATAATGAAGAATTACACAAGAGCCACCTTCCACTAACACTTTCTAACTTCAGATATTTCATAGGTAGTTTTAGGCGGGATCACTTGCCAATGAAGTACATGTTAGCCCTACAATCGCCCCTGCAAGCAAAGAATAAATAACCCAGTTTTCATACCTGATGGCAATTTGGTATCTGCCCAGCAGAACGGAATTCCAGCAGCTGTTTTAGCCTCTTTTGCTGTAATATAGGAGCTGCCAGGAAAACCCTCCACACTGACTTCTGCCACCATGGCAGCACATGAAAAGTACAACTTCAAGCCAGAGATGCCTAAGGAAAGTCAGATCCAGACTCAATATATTGGTGTGAAGCGAGTAGAAACCAGCACAGTCCTTGGTGGCATGGACAATATCCCCTTCCACTGACAGAAAACTATATTCTGTACTAGGGGGTAATTCCTCGTATCTCTGGCATAAACATCCCATGGCAGTAGCTGAAAATCAAACCTAAAATCTGGAGGTCATAATGTCAGAGACTAAAATGATAAAGTTGCACATCAAAGAAAAGTACTGAAAACGGATTAATGTTTCTCGCTTGACACAAATAAACCCAACAAGATTCTGGGTTGCCCAATAAACCACACTGCTCAGATGGTACCAATGGGCTATTTCCAGAGTATTCAACAGAAAAAGTCACTATCACCATACTGTCCTGCGTATATGCCCTTCAACTCTCCAACTACATCTTTCACGTGCTTTCACTATATTTTAACTAATTAAAAAAAAAAAAAAAAGAAAGAAAGAAAGAAAGAAAGAAAGAAAAAAGAAGTATTAAGTTTCAGTGCCTCTAGAGGAAGATCACAGCTGTCACCTCTGCAATAGGACTTAGCAAAGCTGGCATCAGAGTCCCTTCCACAGACCTAGACCTTATCCTTCAGCAGAGCCACTAAAAACAGCAATTCTACATGCAAAAATAGTGCAGAAGTGTATGCACTTTGTGCTTATGGAGCAAGGAGACCAACAGTATGAGCCTTCCTCTAGCTGTCTCACAACTGCATCTCGCTTTCAGAAAAGATCGGTCACTGCAAGGAAAGATTTATAGCACAGGATATAACTCATCATGAGCAAAAGTGGGAATCTGAGCCATGACATTTTAATTTCAGACGTATTCAAAGGTAGGAGAGTCACTCTGTTCTGACTGAACTTTAGATAAGCACACTCTGTGCCATGGTTTTGGTCTACTCACAACATTCCTCAAATTTTCACTGCAGTAGGAGGAAAGAGAGAAAAAAAAAAAGAAAGAAAGGGGGAGAGAGAGAGAAAGAGTTTGGTTTACAGGAGGTGTTTTATTGTGTCGATACCCAAAGGCTGGATTCAATAAAACCTCCATCTGGCTCTCACACAGAGCAAACTCCTCTAAGACCTCGCAGCAGCTCTCCTCACCTCCAGAGTCAATTTTTGGAGGATTGTGAGTGTTTGCATGGGCTTCCCTCCTGCCACAGCAGGACAGGGCTTTTTACTGAGCCAGACCCATAGAAAGCACCTCTCTGACTTACACTTATTTCAGAGATTGAGGGTGACTTCAAACCCAGAGGATGTGCCAAGTGTGCTTTAAAAACTTGGCTTCAGAGAATCAACTATTCCCCCTGTGCCAGAGTACAAATAAAACTAAAGTAGTTGCTGAAACACTGCGTGTAGAGTCTACTGAGCAAGGCTCCCCAGCTTCGCTTACAGAGGGGACCAGACGTGCTGTTTACGAGGGTCTCTTATGGCCTTACCATCCACAAATACATTTCCGTTCACCCAACTGAAACTTCAGTCAATTTTTTTTTGTGGCTGAATCAGAACATAGGGTTAAAAAAGCTTGGAAATACATAAAGCTTGGTCCTACTGCCCTTATTTTCCGATTTACCACATGCCTGGGTACCAGGACTATAAGCACAAAATAAAAGCCTAGAAAGACAGTGAGATAAACAATACATACGTCCATAGACAGAAATAATTAATTAGATCTGATAGACGTTTAGTCCTCTCTCAAGTAAAACAGATATCAACTCCCAGGGACTTTGGTTCTTTTCTTTATATTGTAAGATTTGATCAATAAATCTTGGTTAAAATACCATTTTATTTTTTTTAATCAAGCGGCATTTAAATTTTTGAGTAAGTTAATTCCTTCTTTGTTAATTCCCACATAGCCTTTTCTCCTCCCGAAAGTTCATTTTATAGCTGGCATCTTGGCTCCCATTTTGTTTCATAGCAAAGACACACAGACAGAC
The DNA here is from genome assembly GCF_017639655.2 of Falco naumanni. Taxonomy (NCBI): domain Eukaryota; kingdom Metazoa; phylum Chordata; class Aves; order Falconiformes; family Falconidae; genus Falco; species Falco naumanni. The sequence continues at coordinate 7,932,661 of NC_054069.1, forward strand.
AATAACAGAAAAACCTATTCCTTTCTTAACAGATAACATTCGTGTCTTGTTACAGAATTTTCAGGCTGTAAATCAACTTGAAAAGCTAATTTAAGGATATTCACTTGCACTATTCAGGGCTGTATAAACATTCCAAATTCCAATTTTTCACGAAGACATATGCGAACATTTAAAAGGGATTTAAAGAGCCATTTTGCAGTTAAGAAGATCTAGATCTAGCATTTTATTTTTCTTCAACAAGATTATCATGTAATATTAATATACAGAAAAAAATATTTCCAGTGCCTCTATGTATTTATGAGGTCCTAAGGGACAGCAGAATTCCTTTAGCCGAGAGGAAGGCTGGAAGAAACTGCAAGAATAAGACCGACTGTTGAAACATCAAATACACGGCAGAATTCGTTCATACGCTGCAATTTCTGCAAAAGTGCTGTGGTGTTGGTTTTCACTGTATCTGCTAGTTTAATTGTTTCTGCCTGTTCATTTCTTTGTCCGCTGAAACCACTAGCCTAAGGGAGATTTAAAAATCAAAAGGTAGGACCGAGGTTGAACAGGAAATGAACACTGGTGTTGCGGCTTTATTAAAGTAAAAAGTTCAGAAGTGGCTCTAGGAACTCGCGCATTAATACACGGTTTAAGTGCCATCTCCCTCTCTCCCTGCTCTTTTTGTTGTTGGGTTGCTGCTGCAAATAAAACTGAAATCCGCATGGCGAAGAGGCCTGGATTTGTGAATCTGAAACGGTGAGAATGTGTCCTCGGCAGCCCTTCCCAGCCCGCACGCACCGAGGACCCCTCTAATGAAAAGATCTGCATTTGATTTGGTGCCGTTGCAACCGCCTATTTTCCCTGTGTATCCCTCACCCATGTGGGAGTTTGTGTAGACAGAAAGCTCGAACGGAGAAAGAGAGCAACACACGGATTTCTATTTTCGGTGGGGGAGCATAAAGTGAACTTCCAAAGTTAAGAGCTCCTCACCCCTGCAGGCTGGGTATAACACCAATGACACACTCAATGAAAATAAACAGAGCTGGCATTAGAATCTATGCAAGGAATTCCCCCCCCCCCCCCCCCGCCCCCCCTTTTAAAGTGCACTCTATCTTTCTCCTCCACTACCTCTCTTTCCTTTTTCTCTGATCTCCAGGACAAAAGATTCAACAATCAGAAATTCAGACCCCAAGCAAGGAGGATTTGTACTTAAAATACCACATGGCCAATAAAACCTATTTTACAACATATCTCACCTTTAACAAGCAAATTGACCAATGTAAGCAAAAACTGACCACAAGTCCTTTTACAAAATAACCAAAAAAAACCCCAACCCTCAATTATAGCTATTTATACAGCCATACAATTATCAGAAATATATTCAGATTTTTTTAAAAAAAGTCACAATACTGGGAGTTTCACTGCCTAAATGGGCTCACTATACCAAAAGGTACAAGGCCACAGATTTCAGGAATTAATTTGGGTTAATTCAAACAGCAAAGATGAGGTAGGCAAAATAACAAGCAATTACCTTTTCCTGCCTTTGAAGAACAATGAATTTGGGACTGGTCCAACTTCAGAAAGAGTGATTACAGATTTTATGCTCAGACGAACCTCTACCTTTTTAATACATACAATATATATATGTGTACATGCACACTATACATGTACTTTTTACGTACATATACTTATCTGTATTCCATAACACTCTGCACTTGAAGGATTAATTAGAGATAAAATTCAATTATTTATTACATACCCTGCTAATTATTTTTGAAGCTCTATAAAGAGAGCAGGAAAGCTAACCAACACAAGACGTAATTAAGCAGAAAGGCAGCATTTGTGTGGTCACTTGGTGAATTCAACATGCAAAACGTTTATCATTTAACCATTTCCTCTATATTGTGCATCGGGGTGGAAGGATTTCAAAGCAATACAGAATTACAAATTTGACTTAAATATGTTTTTGAGGAGGACACATCTATTTCTATGCGTATTGACAATCACTTTAGTGGATAATAAGCAATGTTAAATAAAACATGTAGCTAAATAGGCATTAAAGGCCTTTTACATACTTGGAAGAAAAGAAAACAGGTTTTTTTCTTTTTTTTTTTTCTTTTTTTTTTTTTTTAATGCTGCAGACTGCAGGCATTTTGGTCTATCTCTGTCAAGTGCAATTCTTTCTTGATGAATGACAAGGTACGATAATAGGCTGCCGTTACCAGGGCAACCAGACAGCAGAGCTGTGTGCCTTGAATTTTGTCATCTGAAAATGAAACCAGAAGCAAAAGAAAAGCTGAGAATCTAGCGACAGATTAACTTGGAGGGGGGGGGGGGGGGGGGCTGGTGGGGGGAGAGAGCGCGGGAGGAGGAAGGAGAGAGCAAGGCGGGGGGAGAGGGGGCTACATTACAAGCAATTAAAACTACTGTAATATGTGGTATATGTGTATCTGCATGTGCCTGTATTGCAATTTCAGATACCATTTGTCAATAGGCTTTTATTCCTGTTTTCTCCACCACTCTCTTTGTTCCAGAAATTTATAGAAAGCTTTAAAAAGTACCTTCCAGAGAGGCCTCTTCAGCACATCCACCTTTACAATAGGTGTCTCTGCAATGCTGCTCTCCACCCTACCACCAGCAGCACCCCAGCAAGTGCCTCCCAGTCCCACTCAGCCCCTAAGATGCTGCAGCTGAGAGCTGAGGATGGGGAATTAGTGCTCGTTGCTGTAGTTCATGCTGGGCAGGTGGCATGGGGCCTTCCCACACATGGAGCTGTTCAACCCATGGCTAAATAAGACCCCCTCAACCCAATGATTCATCTAGTGCCTTCGCTTTGGACCGGGAAAGTCTCTGCTATGGTCTCTGTGAAGTTCTCCTGGGTCAGACTCAGCCACAGGGGCTGGTTCTGGTTCATGCTGGGGTTCACAGATGCAAAGTTAGGGGAGGTTTAGCAAAAGGTTGAAAGCAAAAAGACTGAAGAGGAACCAGTTGCCAAACTCCAACCTGTGATCAACGTTTAAACACCAGGATGTCTGGATCTGGGCTTAGTTGAGGTTCGGACCTTTCGGAGATGAGCTAAAACTGAAGCAGTCTACCTTCTGCTTTGTACCCTGAAGTTAGAATAAAATAGAATCAAAACACACATAAACCTCAGGTTTAGAAAATATAACTATAACTGCAAAGCTTGAACTGTTGAGGCACAGTATAACATAGCCAGTGGCCTTCACAAACACACAATAATATTCATAGCTGAGACAAAAACTCTGCTTGCTCAAGCCAAATTAAATAAACCTGTAGCACATTTCCTCAGCAAAGTAACCTGAAACCTCATCCCATTCGTGTTTCAGAGCCACCGTCTTCCACAGTCTTCATGGATTTTCACGATTGTCCTCTCTCAATAACCTCTTGGGTTATCAGATGAAACCTCGCTCCTACCATTTTGCAGAAGAGCTGTTGATAAAATAAGCCTTCTGTAATTTCTCTGCTGTCCCTCAGGCAAAACTCCCTGTGATCCTTGCACGGTGTGGGTGAATCATTAGGCTCCCATACCTAAGTAGCAGGCGTTTCTGCCAACTTTAAAGATGAAGAAACTGAGACAGAGAAAAGCTGCCCCAGTCAGACCCTTTGGAGAGGCAACGGGACTCTTCGGTTGTACTTCAGCTGGTTTTGGAGCAGGGTTTAACAGCCTCCCACGGCACCGTGAAATAGGACCTAGCACTCCTGGCTTACAACCTCAGGCCTTAATAAGCCAATTTCTTCCCAACAAGCTTTCTCTCAACGTACCAATTTAAAACATAGTTAATTCAATTAAATGAGAATGCAAAGCAATACATGATGCTTAACTAAGATTACTCCACCTTTGCACAGGAAAATTATACTTGAAACATGTCAGTCAGAAGGATGACATGTTCTTGAAATAAAAAATCATAATCTATGCATGTATTTACATGGGGAAACCAGTTACCTGACTTTTAAGGTATTAAAAGGAAATGATCATCTCTAACATTTCTCCAGACACCCAGCATAATGGATTATACAAGAATGACTTAATTTTTTGACATCTTGATTGTCTTTGAATATTGTCCATGGAAAAATGAAGTGATTTTTCTCAATATCATCACTTGCATGATTGACTTTTTCACCATGACAAGTCCAGGACATTTCAGTTATCCTGATTTATTTTTGCTTGACTAGTGTCCTATGACTGGGTCTACATGCCATTGAGGAGAAGAACCCCTGCTAGCTCTGGCATCAGCAGCAGTCTAGTTGCATCAGCAGCTTCATTCCATATGGACTAATTAGCTTCAGTTTTCAAGCAAGAATATTACATTAAGCACAGTTATGCTAAGTTTTGAAGCCAGATTAATATCATCTACATGTTACATGTAGCTTTAGCTGACCTCCTGCACAGGTACCAAGAAGACAGTAACTGCTTTTTTGGGTTGAAGGAGTAACTGGCTACTTCATTTGCCAGTCTCCATTGCCAGTCTCCATTCAAGCAAGTGGTCACTAGGGCAACTACAAACTTGTCTTTATTGCAGGTTGCTTTCCAAATGCAGGGTTTGAATTGAATTTGAACGCAGGGTTATTCCTTCTGCACATCTTTTCCATTCAGATTTCAAGAGGTAACAGGAATCTTCATTAGAATTTTTCTGTTACCAACTGGATTTATAAAATGGGAAGGTCTTACTCCTGATGATGTTATCTTGTAACTCCCAAATGGATTTTGTCCAATGCAAAAAACAGTATTTAGAATTTCAGATTTCCTGCTTTTTCCATCCTTTCTGCATTCCCCGGTTTCTGCATTGTGAGAAAGGAAGAAGGGAAGTTCTGCTTTATCCTACTCACTTATTCCCAAAAATCAGGAGATGTGGAGAACACAGTAAAATACAGCACTTCTCCAGCTACTGCCTGTCGATTCTATTTCTCTGCTACCACGTACCACCACATAGCATAGGTGTCTTTTGCCATATGGAAGATCCCACAGTTGAATGGCAGAACCATGAAAACCAAACTTTGGGAAATGCTCCTCAAACCTGGGGCACTCCTTATACCTGCTTTGGCTAAATGGAAAAGTGATCGCGTTAAAAGAAAATGTTTACATATTAGTTATATTGACTAATTCTAAACTGCTTTTGCTAGCTTTGCCTAAACCCACAGTTGGGTGAGGCAGTACAGAGTATAGCCATCATGACTATGTATTATTTTAAAGATGGGAATTGAATTAAGGCCTCAGTTTCAGAGCCATGTCTTAACCACTAGCCTATCCTCCCGCTGCTTTATAATCCTCCTTCTGTGCACCTCTGGGTTAACTCAAGCTGAAGCTGAATTATGGCTCTTCTTTACCCCTGATAAGCCGAGGGAGCTGTGGAAGAGCAAGCTGGAGTTTACTTGGCCTCATGCATCCATCAGCAACATGTCAGCTCGTTTCCAGTTCTGGAATCCTTACTAGCAGTGATGATGGAAGAGGCACATGGAAAAAGGCGGGGTTTTCAAAACCCTCCATTGAGCACAGAGAGGTGACAGCTCAACAAATCACCTTTAGATTTGTGAACTCAGCAGATTGTTTCTGGAAGTTGTTGAGAGAAAATAAATATGGAAAACTGCAATGTAATTTCTAAGAGTCACTTTTCAGAGGCTGACCACATTTTAAGTATGTGTTAAGTGATGTCCTTTCTCCTACCATTCTTCTCGCCAAAACCAACGTTGTATCAATCTCCTGACAAAGACAAGTTTGATGCTGGGATTCCAGACACCAAAACAAATAACACCACCTACAGCCCTTGTGAGTCACAGAACTCATGTGATTTTTAAAAAAAAAAAAAAACAACAACAACAAAACCAACTAACTCTTAGTATAAGAGGCTCAAAAAAGGAAATAATTCAGTTACCAAGGCTTTCCCCTTTGTGAATGATCTTGTGTTCAAAGGAGAGAGAATGATTTATAAATATCCTGAAATAACACAAAGAACACATCTTTATATACTTAGTGATTTTTTGCAGCTGGACCCAAAACCACCCTGCATGGTCTGATCTCATGGACAACCTCTGGGAGAACTATCCGATTGTGGTAAGCTGCATAGCTTTCTTTAGCTTCCACGGAGTTTGATGGTCCTGCATTCCTGTGCTGTGGAGGTGAACCAGCTCCAGCCCCAGTTTATACACACTAATATGTTAACATGGCTGCATGGCTATCAGACCACAGTCGGCTCAGTTTGGCCAGCTCTGGACACAGGCAAGTGCAGCTTTGGGCTCTTTGCACCAGCCTGCATAGGTAAGTCCTTCTCTGCTGCTGGTTGTGTGTGGACAGCTGGCTCAGGAGCATCCCTTGACTAGGCAGGTCCTCAGCCAGCTTCTCCAACAGTCCTTCCCGAAAACTATCTCAAGGACAAACGCAGCATTTACAAAAGACGACTGGGGAAAATGGTTCTATTGGAGAGACATGATGCTACACTTACATATGCAGGATGGGGATACTCTGGTTTTGGGTACATTCAAATATATTTAAATGCGAGCCTTCCTAGTGCTTCTTACTGCGAGTGCGGTTGTCCAATAAATTGTTTGGGAAATGGCTTTAGACTTTTGCAATAATAGGTTTTTGGCAAGCAACAGGACTCTTAAAAGAACCACTTTATCATTACGAGAAGATCATAAATGAGAGTTAACTCATAGATACGGTGGTTTGCTAACCGTCAGAGGTAATAACAAAACATGAGCTACTTTTATATGGACTGCCAAGGAGGAAGCTAGGGGGAAAAAAGACTGTCACCAGCCCACAGCAGACCAAACAAATGCATGAAAAATGTATTACATCCTGCAGTCTGGCAGATCCTCTTTCTGTCATTTTGTATTGGCACAATATACTTTTTTCTTTGGGAAGATTCACAGAACTGTCTTGTGGGCCTCATCTCCACTGGACATGGAGAACAATGTCCTCCCTTCTCTGCTTCTTTCTTTTATGTATTAGAAGGCAACTTTCAAGTTTCACTTGCAGCCTTCTCTTCTCTTAAATAACCCCCCCCCAGTTCTCTCAGATTTTTTTTTCCCAAAAAACATTCATTACTCATAAGCCTGTAGCCACTCGTGCTGCTTTTCCTACAGCGTGATGGGTTCATGTTATTACTGAAGCACAGACCCAAGAGAAGATGATGCCCTATACCAGTTCTGCTTGGTAGAGGGGCACGTTTATTTCTCACACACGACATCCCGATACGATGGCATTGCTGACTCATGCTGAGGTAGCTGGTACTACATGCGCGTGTTAAGAGCATAGTACTTGCTAGCCTTCACACGTGCCAAGGTGGGCCTTCAAGAATAAAGCCATGTTCAGCAAAGTGGTGAGCAAAAGCCAATTGGTTGCCCATGGGAACATGATACCCTGGAAAAGGAACTTTCAGATGCTCGGAGATGGGGACTATATTGACAGGGAACTGAGGGACTCAAGCTGTAGTGACAAAGGAGACCAAATATTTGGAGAACGACAAGAAACAGCCTAGTCAACTTATCTGTTTTCATAGCAGTTGGAGATTCTCCTACATCTACATTGGCAGGTGGGTGGGGGGTTAAGATAGCTGTCACACTTCGATAAGTAGGCCACTCAGTTATGAAAGATTAAGGCCAGAGATGCGGATGCAGCAGAGTGTAAATGAGACTCCCAAGAGTGAAGATCAAAGTTAGTAGGAAAGCCATAGTAAAGCATGAAAACCAAACTTCCTACCAGGAATTTAAGCATGAAAGGGCTATGGTAACTTTCAGCTTCAAGGCCAGAGGCTGAAGACCTTATTGAAAGCTGGTGGAGGGCCTCTGTGCCAAGCTTAGATAGTCCTCACTGAAATCAGGCAGGAGAAGAGGGGTTTCTTCCTGTCCAATAAAAAGAATCAATTTTGCAGGCTGGGGAATTGTGCTAACAAAGTAAGACAAGATACAGCTTTGATATTTCTTGGCATTTTTCTCCTACAAATATGAAGACCACAAGACTTTAAAAAAAGCCCAGAGGGTTCTTGTCTGTTTGTAGTCATGTAAACTGCTGCTCATCAGAGACTGTTTCTGGCCAAAGAATTAAAGCCGTTTCCTTCCTGGCCCCATTTGTTAAAGATTTGCTCTCTGCTGCTCCACTTACATTACAACTGGCTGGGGCTTCGCAGGATGTGAGAGGTATTGGAAATCCCTTCCACAACAAGGTGACATTTATGCACTCTCATCTGGTATAGAAGAACAAGATGCACCAGTTTAAGTTTCATATTCTCTTTCTTGCAGTCCTGTTAAAGCCTGCAGCTACCTGATGAAATCCTGGCAATTTTTTTCACTGCTGTCAATACAGCCATGTTATTACTTTAGCCATTTCCCTCACTCTGTGAATGACTTTATGTGAAATTTGGGATAAACAACTCGATTTTCCTGTGCCTGTAATATGGGAGCATGTGTGTGTGTAATAATTATTGTATTTGCCCTACAAACTGCAACACAGCCTTTAGATCCATCTCACCTGAACATCTGATAATCTATTGCTCATTACCACATTATAACCATGAAGTTTATAGAAATGTGGTACGGAAATAGTAGAAATTAAGTCTGCGTTGATGTTCTATCAGAGGAAACAATAAAGGGAACACTGACGAGCTGGTTTGGCAATGGTACTTTCTCACTTTTCAAATCCCAGCCTCCTTTAATTAACTTTTCTAAAGTATGCAAAGAAAGAAGGGTGGAACATTAAGCTCTGCTCATGGATGCTGGTGTGCTCTGATTGCTATTTCCAGCAGCTGCTGCTCATTGCAGATTTCAGCGGAGGGGGAATAGGGGAGGTATCTCCCACTACAAATACCACCACATTTGTGTGCACTATCACTTCTTAATCGAGGTTTAAAAGTCCTATTTAAAAAAAGACGATGTGCAGTGGAGCATTTTGAGCAGGCTAAGGGAAGGCACAGCTGCACCCTGCACCAGTGCTGCCAGGGTCGGTCAGCTGGAGGCGAGGAAGGCAGATTCTGCCCTCCCGTGCAGTTGCACTGCAGCAACTTCTATCCCCATGGACACCTCATGGTGGGGGCACTTCAAATGCCTTATCAGTGGCCCTGTGCTGTAAGTGAGCTGTTCACAACAGGCTAATACTGTCCAGCACCTTCCCTGTTACAGCTGTGGTTAGAGTTTATAATGGGAAACATTGCTGGTTTATTTTCCCCTTTTCCCACATTTCTCTCCTCTGGTTTCCCATTTCATTCTCATCTTTCTTATCAAGTCATTACCTCTCTTGATCTTCTATTATATCTCTCTGAGGAAAATGAGTGATGTAACATTCCTCCTGCTCACACTTCAGCAGTATCCGCTTCAAACGTGTACCAGCCTCATCCCCTCAAGGGGTTTCAGTTCTGTCATTGTAACTCGGCAGCAATAAATTTATCAGAACTAGACAGGGGTTTAAGAGCCACAGTGACTGAGAGCGGGACACATAGCTAGGCCTGAATTTTCTAACCTTGGTAACATTTGAGCCCAAAGCACCTAGCATGCACTTCACCATGGTCTAGCTCAGTAAGGGCTCTGCACACGTACTCAGGTAACCAGGTCAGGCTAATTTCTGTGCCGTCGCATTTCCACCCCACCATCACCTGCTAGCAGTAACATAGTCTCTGGTAGCCCAAGCCATAATATCTCATCACACCTTCACCTCTGGCAGCAGGGCCAAACACTGTGACGAATTTTCAGCGTACAGATATCATCATCACAGGTGGCATGAGTCTGTTCCTGTTGGCTTTAACCAATGCTCTCCCTCCTCCCATTCATGCAGAAAGCAACCCTTAGCTGGGTGCACAAGAAGACTTCCTCAGCAGTGTCCAGGAGAGCTAGGATGATTTACGTCAGCTGGGGACTGAACCAGATTATGTTTAGCTTTAGCCCCCTGTTTCAGAAACAACAACATTATGAATAATCCTGTTATGTTCATACATCTTGCATAAAGATCTGAAATGTATAAAACCAAGGAGAGGAGGGAATTCATTAAGGTGGTCCAGGGAAATTTTGCTCAGAGAAATAAGGGTCTGCCTAGGAGAGTTGAAATTATTTTATCCCGCTATTTTTCTACAGAAAAGAGAAAGGAAGGAAAAAAGAAAGGAGACAGGGGGGAAACTAAACATAAGAAAAATTTCCAAAGTGTGGTAAGTATTAGTCTGTGGAAGCATATTCCTGAGGAACTCATGGCAACATTATTGGGTTAGTCCAGCTGTACTACAAAAAAATGTGTGATAGTGATTCTTCTGTGTTTTACTGCAAAATTCCTGATCAGCCAGGTCTGAAGTCCAGAATCAATAGTAATCTTTCAACAGAGTTCAAGGAACTTAAGGGCAGGCCCCATGTGCTCATTATTTTAAGTAAATAAAGGGGAGAAATAGCGAGTCAAAATGTGACATGGGCAGTGAATTTAAGAAGATCTCCCTAATTTTTAAGAGATCTGCTTAAGCCAACTTTTTAAGACAAAACAGTGCATGCATTGAATTTTCGGTTCAATTACATCATGTCAAACTGATTTCATCTGGTTACCGCATGTTATTGGAGGGAATGTAACTTGATGCAGCTCAATACAGCTTGTGGCATACTGTGATTTATTACAATTTAAATGATAAAGCGCCCAAGAATGTTCAGGCAATTGGATTACTCCATTGACTGAATGTTTAGGCATCTATTTTTAGAAAAGAGATGTCAGTTTGTGCAATACTAGATGGAGCGATCCATTGTTAGTGAAGGGACAGGGGAACTTCCCTTATCCCAGAGCACTGCTTAATGTTACCTCTGCATTTTATCCTTTTGAAGTGGTTTGTGAAGACCTGGATGTGACAGGATTTTATTCATCAAAGGCATTACCAAGTTCTCAACACACTTTGCTGGGCCTTCTTCTGAAACAAAGATTGACTGACAGGATAAATCAAGCCCAAGTCCAAATTTTGCCTGCGGCTTAAGGACACTCAGGGCATGGTTCTGGTTTTCCTACATTTTCTAAGGAGGGGTCAGTAATGATAATTGCTGAGGAGCAGGAATAGGACTAGAACTTGCCTAGAATACACGCAAGTCTGTGGATGCCAAGTTCTTGGTTCGCACCATCCCATACCCTCATAATTTATCAGCTAGATTCGCGAAGCTGGAAACTGTTTGGACCCACAGCTCTAGACAGACAGACAGGAAATGGAAAAACTATGTTCCGTTCTTTTGTTTTACAAATATTTTAAAACAAGCTATATGCCAAAACAAAAAAAAACCCATGAAACTGGAATGATTTATGAATAACATGGCACAACAATAAAAGGTTGGGCATTACTGCAGTAGATTCTTTAATTCAGCCAAGAAGAGAAAGTGCTAAAATCAACACAAAGGGATCCCATCATGTCATTAGTAGATGAAAGGCTGGTTCCAATCGCTTTGGTTTTCTCAGCTGGATCTCTTTAGGAACACTGAATGGTGAGGTGGGGCCTAATTCTCCATTTTTTGTGTTCCTAAACATGGGACATGGGCTTTGGGTGTGTAAAGGTAGGAAAGGAATTTGATGTGTGTGTTTGTAAAGACAGTAATAACATATTATGGCCATCGTATATCAAATTAGTCCTTCTCTTTGATATCGTAGTCAGAGAAAGTCTTGTGATGGCTCCAAGAATGTGTTCCTGTCTTGACAGCAAACTCCTCATTTTACATGAAAGCATCAGAAACTTCTGGGAAATAGATTAAATCTAGTTCCAAACTTCCTCTTGATATGGATAAAAAATGTCTAAGAGAATGGGCTTCATTAGTATCAGCAGGAACAAGACCTCCTGCTGATGAGCTCTTGGTTCAGTGTTTTAACATCTGATCTTGCTGTCTCTGGGTCAAATTTATGCCTGATGCAACTTTGACAATAACATCAGAGTCAGCTTAAGAAAGAATTTCTCCTTGCACATGCATCAACCCAAGTCCAGGCCTTAGGAAAGAGGCAAGGCTCTGAAAAGCCAATGCACAGAAATAAACTCATTAAAAGAAAAAAGCACATTTAAGTGCTCATTCTTTTCAGTATCTCTACTTTTGCATCTCCTCTATCAGTAAAAATGTCTGGTTTTATAGAAGAAACATAAATGCATCAACAATGCTGAAGATTTCAACAATTAATTGCCTAGAGATAGTCAGGGGGAAAGTCACCAGAAAGCCTGTTACCTTTGTCTTCAGTTTTAGCAGTGAGGAGGGGAAAGCTGAAGTCTGTATGAAAGGATATTCTGGCCCAGGTGATGTAAAAAGTACAGGCAGGCTCCTACCAAAACTGAGTATGTTCCCTGATGGAACACCCTTCCCACTTAATCCTCCAGTCACAGCTTCCAAACCTCGCTGGGCTGGGCTGTTTTGGCCCACGTGGCAAGATTTCCATTAACCCAACTCTGCAGTCACTCCCTTGACCACACTATAGTGGAGAGCGAGCTGTGAAGCACAAGGGATTCTAGTGTCCCATCTGAGTTAATGCTTCCCATGGCAAAACACCGGCTTTATTTTTCAGCTACCACTTAGCTAGGGTATTCCCTGATCCTGCATACTTCTCCCAGATTTACCTGTTGTTGTTATATTTACCTAAAAAGAAGTCTGGCTATCAATCTACCCTACAAGGCAAAATATAATGACAGAAGAGAATGTGTGCAGAATCAGTGAAGGTTTTGTCATAATGTATTAAAAAAAAAAAAAAAATAAAAAAGAAGAAGAAGAAAAAAGCAGGACTTCCCATATGTGCAGATAGGAGCCTTTTAGTCTTGAGGTCAAAACAAACTTAACATCTGAAGAAGTTAAAGTCTTGATTTAGCAAAGATTTATATGTACGTGCACCTCTCCTACTGACTTGTCTTATTCAAGCTAATGTGAGTTAACACAGGAACCTTTTTTTTCTTTGCGAAATCATAACCTCAGATACTACCCATATAATGGGATCTAATTGGCATTGCAGATCCATCTGAACCTGGCACATAGTTCAGTTCCCGGGGCCTCACAAGCTTAAACCCAAGCTTGAGTTCAGATGCTGAAGGTGGTGTAGATGGAGACTGCAGAGGCAGTCTCGGAGGCTGCGGGTCCCCATCCTGTGCCTGAGCTTCTCACTGTGGAGAGCAAATCTCTTTGTCCGAAGACTCAAGCTGAACAGCAAGCAAATTGTTCAGATGATTAGGGAGTTTGTGTTGAAATTAGCCTAATACGACCCAATAAACATAAGAAAGTAGCTTCCCTCACCAGGATGTAAAATCCTTACAGGTGTAAAAGCTATTGAATCTGCCAAATGTAGCACACTCAACTCTGAACATCCAAAACTGCTTTACGGAAGGAGATAATGCTGGGTAGGAGTCAACAAGCTCCAGTGCACTGCACTAAGAGCTGCTGAAGGCACAGCTTTATCCCCCCGCTGCTGTGTTACCTATATTTGAGGTGTCTTCAAAGCACAGATGGAAAAGGCTGTAAAGGAAACATTTCAAAACTAAGGGTGCATTAGGCAAGTGGTTGCAGGCACTGTGATTTATAGCTGTAGTAATGAACTGGATCTCAGAAGAGCAAAATCCAATTATCAGCTCTGCCATCCCAGGCAAAACGCTTAAGCCAAACTTTCTAATCAGTGCTTTCAGGTTAGGCTGATTTTCAGAGGTGCTAAGCAACTCCCCACCCAGCAAGCTCTGTGTAGAATAACAGATCTCTGGCCTTCTGTAACATAAACCCTCCATATTGAAAGCCAGTCTCCCCTCCCTTGTCCCAGAGGAAAAAAACAAAACAAAACAAAACACACACACACAAAAAACCAAAACCAACCCAAACCCCAAACCCAGCAACAAAAAAACCCGCAACAAAAAAAAAAAAAACAACACAAAAAACCCCAAAGCAAAAAATCAAGATTATATTTGATTCTACTGTGCTTGATATATTTTTTCAATAGTTGGGTTGAAAATGAACAGTCTTACTCTATGATATAAGGAAAATGGAAGCGTGGAAAGGAGGACACAGAGGTTAAAAATATTGAAAATAAGGGACTTGATTCTCTGCCTGTGGTTTGCTCTCATGTGAATAAGAACTAGGAACATTTCCATACCCACCTCACAAAGGGACTTGTAAGAGTTAATTCAGCTGTCTGCAGAAAGTGCCTTGAGATCCACAGATGGGACTTGCTGTAGAGGTGATGCATTTACTAAATAATGAGGTACGATCACATGTGAACAAAACACACTCGTATATTGCTCCCTATGTTTTATAACATTAAGCTCTGTGTTGTTTTCCAACAGACAGATACATTCCAACCCAGAGAGGATCAAACACATCCCAGAATATTTTGTCTTTTTTTTTTTTTTTCTGAAGTGAGGAGATAGTTCCAACAGTGTTGTCTCTTTTGGGTATTGAAACCAAAATAGGATCTTTTTTCTTTTTTTTTTTTTTTCCTTTAAAGAGGGAGGGGGGAAATAAGGTAAGGTTTCACATACCATGTGCCAAAGGAATGTACCTTCTCCCTGGACATCTGTCCCTGAACAACAGAAAAGACCTTGGGTCTTGTATCTCAACTGAAAAGATAAATGTGGAAACACACCTCCCGCACTGTCCCACTGCAGTTTCACACTGGGACCTGGAGAGCTCCCTCAGGAGAAGTACTAATTTAAGTTTTGGTTCTGCCACTGCACTCTCTTTTTGCCCATCTCCAGCTCCCAGTAAATGTGCACCAACTACACACGTGACCTAACACAGGGTCCTCCATGCAAGTGCACTAGATAGAGGCTTGTGCTTCTTTGGGGCTGGAATCTGGGGAAAGTTCTTCCTGAAACAGGCAGTAAGGAAAAAAAATGGAGCAATTTTATTTGCCTTTGCAATGCCAGTTTGTATGCTGTGATTATTAAAAAAAAAAAAAAGGCAGCATTTGGGTGCCTCAGGAATATGGGGATTTAAAATTCTTATTGAATACTTTTGGCAAAAATTCGTATTTTTTTACCATACCAGAATCAGAGAAATATTACATGCCAGAAAGTCATATTATTTTACTGGGTTTTGATCATTATTTGTAACTTTCCTATTCATATATTCCAAAAGGAACTGAATGCTGACGTAAAGACAGCAAGCAGAATACTGCTAATTCAAAACCAGGGCATCCCTCCTCCTGCAATTATGTTTCAGCATCTTTCAAAATCCACATTACACCCCAAAACTGTACATTGGATGTTAGATCACATGAAAAGGATCAAAGGGGGAATGAAGGAGAACAGGAATTATGCCATAGCTGTGCTGTTTTTTTCTGAATTACCTGTGAAACATAGGAGAGAGAAATACAGATTTCATGAGATTTTAGTGTATTTGGGCCCTCAACAGTGAGAAGCAACACATCCCTTAAATCACGTTACCTTGCCAGATATTCATGAAGTGAAAACACCACCAAAGAAAAGATCTGAAGGCAAATTTTGATCAGTCTCTGTGTGAGGTGCTCCACGAGCCCACCAACCCTCTTCCCAAGATGATATTCTTCCCCCAGCAAGGCCCAGGAAGAACCCAGCCCCAACCACTCCATCCTCGAGGGCAGTGAGGTGCTCTAAAAGCAAGGGGATACCCTGGGGGAAAGGGGAGAAAGGGGTGATCAAATGAGACAAACACACTTCAAGTAGCTGATTTACAGATTCACCATTTACTGGATTCCTTGTGAATAAACAAGTATATTCTTTGCAAGTTCAGACATGGTACAAGCACACATGCACAGGAAAACCAAAGTCCACTGATTATTTTTGGCTCCTTTTCACTTTTTGTCCTTTCCGGAGAAGCTGGAATCCAGGCGAGTCTCAGATTTTTATCCAGAAATGAGTTCATACACTGAGAGAGGGCTCTTCCTAATCCTCAGCTCCTGAATGTCTGATGCTTCACAGGATTCCTTGCATAATTCATCTTAAAAGTGGAGTTACCAGCGGGGCAGTCAAGTGAGAAGTATCTAATGGCCTGTGATCATCAGACACAGCTTCCAGGGAACAGAAGCCACCCGTTCAGCTTCTTGTAGTAGCCAGAGGGAGCTGTTCGGAGACTTCTCTCAGGAGCTGACGTAGCTTATCCTCCTCTTTGCCACACAGGACACCAAAGGGCACCCCTTCTGTCCCATCTTCCAAAGGCATACAACAGCAAACAGCACCAAGTTTCGGCCAGCATGCTGGCTCTTTGTCATGAGCAGCCATGGTCTGAGAGTCAGCAGCACAAATTAAATTTCTACTCCTTGCTTCTCAGAAGCCCAAGCCATCCTTCAACTGTTGCTGCTGGATACTACCCCTTACTTCAAGGACAGCATGAGAAGCACATATTGCACAGTAAAGCCTATACTCATCCTTTTATCCCACCTGCCCCATCCCCCACCTCCCCTTAAAGAACATATAATTTATATCCAATGTACCATCAGCCCACCTAAAAGACACTGCTGTGGGTGGAGCTCTGTGAGCACAACACAGTCGATCACGGACACAAGGGCCAGCAAATAAATGATTCTGTAAGTGTCAGATGTTTCAGTTCAGGAGATTAGAGATTCATTGACTACACTGTGGGAAGAGCTGTTAAATAAAAATGACTGCAGTAGTCTCAGCCTTCCACAGTCACGTTGACTACCACATAAATCAGAGACTCATCTTTCATCTTGAAAAATATCTTTTTTTTTAATTGGTTGTAGTGGCCTTGTATAGCAAATACAGCATTGGGTGAATGACACAAAAATGAAAGAGAATAAATGCATGACTTGCTTACAGAAGTAACACACTCTTTCATGATTACATCTGGAGGTACACAAGAGGGTCTCCTGGTATATCAGTAACCTTATTCACAACCTGGAAAGTTCCACTGAGGAAGAATGTACACATGTATAGCAGCCCTGTAAACCAGGAGACACGCATTATTGCTTTGCTAATGGTGTGCTGTGCTTCCTTGGGCAAATCACTTTTAGGTGCCTTTTCCCCTCGTGTTCCCTTCATCTATCTTGTATAAATCAGCCTCCATCTCTTTTGAGGAAGGAAAAGTCTCTTTCCATGTACTAGGGACACTGCTATCTTAGGCACTGTGCAATTTCAGGATGAGCCTCCAAGTTCTACCTTCCATGCATTAATTACAAACCAGAGCATCTTACCCCACAGCATTACTTTTCTGGGTAGTCCATGGAGTCAACCTGCACCATAACTGTAACGCAGGAGTAAAGTTCAGTTTGGGCTCAGAGTAAAAGCAAGAACTAGTGCTGTACCTAAAAGACTGATGCACACGCCCTTCCATTATTTAAAGGGTGAGCTGCACACTGACATTTTACTTGAAACAGAAAATGTTTAAATGACTGGTAAAGTCAAATTTTCAGACATCCCTTTGTTTGGCAGAGGAAAAAGTAACCTTAAATGCATCAAACACAGAGGCAGTAAATTACAGTTTGTAAATGTGTCACATGAACTTATGGATACATTTAGATCAAAAGGGTATAATGAGATATTCTGAGTAATATTTGATGCACCTAATTACTGAGAACATGCCTAGCAGTTTTTCAGTGGCAGTATCAATGCCCTGCAGGTACTTGTCCATGCAGCCCATTCCCCTGTATAGGATCTGTAGATGGCTAACCTGGCCTGGATTGTGCTCATGGATACATACAGCCACTGATTCCAGCTAAAAATGCATCTAGAGAAGAAAGTGTTCGCATGGCATGATAGTTATAGTTGTCCTACCAAAGGCTGGAAAGAACTCCACTGATGAGAATGGAGCTCTTCCCAGTTTGTACCACTGGCAAATGAGACAATGCTCTGGCCTTGAAATCAGAGCCCACATTAAACCAAAGGTCCCAGACTTCTCCCAGACTCTGCCACGCACTTCTCAATGTCAAGAAAAGCTGAAAACAGGCAGTCTAGGTCCCCAATTAACTCTATAAAAAGATCTTGGACTCCAGCATTCATTCACCAGCTCCAAATCAAAATGAGTCAGGCCCATCACAGTCAACCCAAGAATGGCTCCGAGCTGATAATTTAATCTTTTTAATGGATCACTTATAATAATAGATCTGGCTTTTCTGAAGCTATGATCTTTTTCTCTACTATTGACTAATACTGAAAATTCCAGCTATACATATTGATTTCCTTCAAATACTTAATCACCTTATGCAGAAAACATTATCTTGAGAAACAGCCCAAATAAATGTGCAACTACTTGTAACCTTTTGTGTCACTGTATCAGGTGGTGAAGCAGTAGCAACACTGGAAAACACAGTATCTTTGGGAAATGTAGCATATTATTAGATTTGATGATTTCCATTTTCCTGATGGCTTCCGAAAGATCTTTGTGCTAATTAGTTAAGAATACCACTGAATTATTTAATTATCTCTACTTTTGTGCAATGAAATATGTTGTCATATCACACTATCTTGCTGTTGCTGTTCATACTTAATGATCCCTTTATAGTTAGCAATTTCCTTTGTTCTCCCTCTGTAAGTGGTTTTTGGTGGTGCTGGGGAAAGCAGGGGGAGCAGAGAAGGAAGGCAAAGGAAAAAATATCAGTTTTAAAATATTTTTTTATGTGTGGGAAAACCTTTACATGTGTTTATCTCCAGCTCCGGTTCCCCACGCAATATGTGAAATGTTTTCCAGTGCTACAGCAGACCCATGCGCTCGTTGCTAATGTAACAAGGAATGCTTTCCAGGGGAAGAGGAAAGAAACTATCTCTTCAAAAAATTTTAAATCAGCAAGGAATGTTTTTAACAAGGAAGAGGTAAATTATGATAATTACTCTGACTGGTAGGGTCCTTAAGCATTACCAATTAGCATGTATTGCCTGGATTATTGAAACAATGTGTGTGTTCCCTAGAGTGAAGAAGAACTGGGATGCTCTTTCCTTCTGAGCCCTGGGAAAAAGGCAGGGCAGCAAGAATGCGGTACAGTTGGCAGAGAGGCTCTTCTTCCAAGCACCGTGCGCACCAGCCTTGTGCAGAGCTGCACACAGACACTGGGAAACTTGCACCTTTCACAAGCCCGCATTTTGAACTTCTTAACTGTGTGGCTGCATTCCACCTTACTCACAGAAAAGTGAACAAAATCAGGGTAGCATGAAAGGGAAGTGGCCACTAAAACAGTCAAAATCATTTGACAGGGGTTAGAGGTGCAGATTAACATTTACCTTATACTCTGGGTACTACAGTGCCTTCTATGATTATCAGGCTGCTGCACAAGCATACTATGAATAAACACTTCATTGCTTTAAAGTGCTGAAGTATGGCCAAAGACTTCATTGCAGAGAAATTAGAGTTAACAAATTCAACAGAAAAAGAGGTATATTATGCCATTTTCAACTAGCATTTTGACTGAGTTGATACGACTTTGTGAAGAGGCTGTAATCAGATTTCAACTTAAGTTGCATTTTAATATCCAGGATTTATAACACGAATGAAGTTTTGATTCAGAAATTAATTAGAAATTAATCAGTCAAATCAGTACTAGCCACTACGTAGTATCTCAACTATAATTTGGTATCTGGCCCAATTAGTAATTGGAAATTATTCAGGAAAGACAGATAGTACAAGTATTCTCCATTTTCTGAGCTGCAGTACTATGCAACTTTAGGTACTGTTAAAACCCTTGAAATAAAAGAGCAACAATGGGAAACTGCAGAATGCCCTGGACCTTTTTTACCTTTTGCTGCCACCAAACCCCATGCCTTTCAACCTGGGAAAGCAAGTTCCAACTAAGCTGCAACAAGGTCAAAGTCACAGAGCCAAATGCTACAGCTACTGCCCAGACAGAACTTCTAAACACTAGAGTTTTTCAAAATTTGCGTGATTTTTTTTAAAAAAGCACTACTCAAGAAAAAATATACCTGGCTTTGTCTATCTTTCTCCTTTTTAATTATTTGCATCACATATTGCACAGAGTACTTGGGAACGTGTTATATTAGATGTCATGGTAGCATATTAGAAATACTTTTAATTGAAACTAGTCCCAGTCTGGTATTTTTCTTAGTGGCTGAATAAGATCTTCAATCCTTACTAAGCCCAGCTTACTTATTCTATTTGTTAATTAAATTAACACCTAAGGTTTATTTTTTCTTCCATTTCCCTCTTAAGATAAAAAAACTGTCTTTTTGTCCACAGCTTCCTTTTATTCCAGTGAAAACGTGCAACTACAGAGACTGATGAAATTGTCACTGAAGAAACTGTGTAATACTAAGACACGGTAGCCTTGTAGCTATATATATATATTAAATATATATAGATAAATACATATATATATAAAATATAATTTGCCTGTATATATATAAAGCAAAAATAAACCCCAAACTCAACATCCCTTCTTTTGTCTGCAGAAGGTAAAAACCGTTGCAGGAGTAGTTCCGCACTGATTTACATTTGCTTGCAAAGAAGTTGTTCCAAGGGGGTATTGATAAGGCGCCGAGGTTCGGTGGGGCTGACGCCCCCTCGGCCGGCGGGCAGCGGCCCGGCCGCGAAGCCCCGCGCCGGCGGGCTGCGGGATGCCTTACGCTGTGCTTCAGCTCCTATTCCCACGTTTTCTTCTCGCAAGAACCTCGCCTTTTCCACTGGAAATGGAAAGTGGGGGAGCCTAGTTTTCGGGCTCCCTCCTTATTTTAATCCCTGCCAACTGTTTTTCATTGCGTTGGGTTTTATTCCGCTCGCTCGCCGCGCTGCGGCTCCCGCGGCCCGGGCTGCTTCCAGCCGCGCTGCGCCTTTAAAACGCCAGCGCCGCTAATTGATGTGTCTGGGCGAGTCTAGACTGGTAGTGATTGAACCCGCTCCCAATTATGCTCTTCGCTGCGCCGGAGCGGAGCGCTGCGCGCCCGGCGGGGAGGGGAGCGGGCCCTGCCCCCGCAGCCGCAGGGCCGGCCGCCAGCGCCCCCTCCCCCCCCCCCCCCCCCCGCCTTGTTTTGCCGCAGCCCCGCGCAACTCCCGCCTGGCTCCGCTCCGCACCGCGCAGCGCGGAGACAATAGCGGTGCTGCAGCCACCGGGGAGGGAGGGGCTCCGCGGAGGGGTGCGGGCGCGGCCGCGCCGGGGGGCTCCCCGGTGACCCCCCTCCGGCAAGGGCGCAGCGCGGTGCCAGCCGGCGGGGATGCGGGGACGGGCACCGCAGGCGGCTGCGAGCCCGGGGCAGACAAAAGCGTTCGCCCCTTCCCCCCAAGCTGGGGGGGGGGGCGGGGGGGAACAACAACAACAGCGATTAAAAACAGCTTCAGAAGGGAAAAAACTACTTTTTGCCCGTCTCTGAGGTGGGGGGAATAGCTGGACAAAGGTGGCTGGGTACTACCGTATCCTATCCTGATTTACAACGCCGAACAGGTAAACAGAAAATAAACGCAACGCAGAATAAGTTTCTCACTTTGAAATTAGAAGACGTTTGGAAAAACACACAAATTCAGAAGTGAAAGGCTTTGCTGGCATTTTTTTTTTCCATAGAGGTAAAATACTCAATGAAATTACAGTGTCATTAAAAAGCTTAAAAAAAAAATCAAACAAGCAACCTTTTCCAGTTTGATAACTATTAAACAATGGAAACCATCAAACATACCCTGAGCTACCAAATACCAAAATGTTACACCATCAATTAATTTTTGGTGCATTGTGGTTTAAGTTAAAGCATTTGCATTCAAATATCAAACAGTAAATCGGTGCCATAACAAGGTACAGTAACTTCATTATAAATTGCCTCGCAAAACAGAGATAAGAAATACAGTACCAATCAAAATTAATTTTACAGCAATGTAAAAATCTAATAAAGAAAAACAGCAGCAAACATTTTTAACATTTCTGATTTGTCATTTACATATTTTTTTGACTGGAAAAGCAGGAAAGTTTTAAGTTCTAGAAAAAGACTAAAACAAAACTTCACCATTGGCTCAGAATTTCTTTTTAGTAGTTTCCAAAACCATTAGTACACACAACCATTTTATTATTTAGTTTATTTTTGACCTAACGATCCATAAGATCCAACCGGTCTCCTGGCTTTTTCACTGTTGGGGTTTTTTTTCCCTTTTTTTTTTTTTTTTTTTTTTTTTTTTGTGTGTGTGTGTGTGTCCATAGAGCACATTTCTAAGATTAATCGTTCAGTTTTAAACTTGGAAGCATGAGGCATGCTGGGATTTCAGCTGAGGTCAAGCACGAATGTACCGAGCTGTTACTGTTACGCTCTCAGGGTACTCTGTGTTGCTCTCAAGAAGGGAGGGAAGGGGGGAAAAAAAAGGGGGGGGGGGGGGGGGGGGGGAGAGAGATGCTATATGCAGTGGCCTGCAGCAAGGCAAATCTCTCTCAATATGAAAACACTGGCATGTCTATTAATATACCTACATATGTAAATATATATACATATCTAGGGTTTTATTTGCCTACATACATATTCATACACACATATCATCCATATGTGTATCTATACACACACCTCAATAGCTATATTACATGCATCCATATCGTGTATATCTTATCTACACACGCATATATAATATCACTATATGTGTACACACATACACCCCCATATCTGTATCAGCTGTAAAATTATAGCTTGAATATACACACACACAAATCTGCTGTACAAACGCTAGTTTTAATTTGAGATATTTTTACAGTATATGGCCATAACCACCGCCCTACTATTAGCCGATCAACCCTACAGAGGATGCACGTTTTTCCCTTAAAAGGTCTACTAAACACTGTTGTATGTGTGTGTATATGTCTATATATATATACACACACGCGCGCACACACATATACATATATATATGATATATTTATAAAATAAAATAAAGATGTCAAAGCACAACTCACAGCTCCCAAGAGCCTAACCCGTGGATTTAAAAGCTAAACATCACAAGTTAGGGTCTCAGGGATTGAGAGGGGCGCAACAAACTATTTCTTGCAAAAAACAGGGATCAAAAATAAAAGATAAAAAGGAGAAAGAGGAAAAGAATAGCAGGCAAGTTCAATTCATGGATCAAGATTACAAAACAGGACACACAGGTGGAAGGAAAGAGCTTCTCTAAGGACCCTCTGTTGAGAGAATACATTCCATTTTTAATCGTTTATACAAAAATGACAAGGCGCGGCAGGTTCCTTACAGCTTCCAACAAGGTCGCTTGCGACAAATACATGAAAAGTCTCCGCGTTTAAATAACGAAGAGGAAGAAAGAAAGGGAAGTTTGGGGCAGTGACGGAATTATTTTCATTGTTTCAACGAAAAGGAATGCAGAAATAAGAGCAGGAATATGCAGGCTCTCCCTCCAGCCGCCTGGCACAAAGCATGCAGCAGCATAAAGGCGCTGCCTCCCCGCCCCCTCCGCCAGCCCCGCGGCCGGCAGGGATGGAGAAAAACCCCGAGTTGCAAGAAAATCAGGTAGAAACTCACCATTTGGAAGCGGGGGAGGCTCCGATCTTCAGCGCCAAGAGCAGGGGGGAAAAGCCCGGCGGCGGGGAGGCGAGGGGCGGGCGGACCCCCGGGCGGGCTCGGGGCAGGGGCAGGGGCAGTGCCCGGACCAGGCTGGGTGCCCGGCGGGTTTTGACACCCGAGCGAGCGCGGGCGAGCGAGCGAGTGCGAGCGTGCGGTGTGCGCAAGCCGGGGGAGGGAGGCGAGGGTGGGTGTGTGCAGCTGGGCAAGCCGCTTGCATTTTTAAAACATCTTTTTTTTTTTTTTTTTTTTTTTTTTTTTTTTTTTTTTTTTAAGGGAATATATCAAGGAAAAGAAAAGGGGGAAAAGGAAAAGGAACCAAATTCCTCCGCAGCTCCTCGCCTGCCGCCCTCCTCCCTCCGCGCACCCTCCAATGCTGCTGCTGTTATTGTTGTTATTATTATTATTATTATTAAGAGACGGGGCTGGGGAGGGTGGGGGGGGGTGGGGGGTCTGCAAGCAGCGGCCCGCTCCTAACTCCAGCATCAGCTGGGGGCGGCCGGAGCCAGGGCCAGCCCGGTGCCAGAGCCAGCCCCAGACTGTCAGCGGGGAGGGAGGGCGCGGGCAGCGCCGCCGCAGCCACGGCCACCCTCCCCTGCCAGCCGCGGGCAGCGCTTCCGAAGGAAAACCTGGAGAAAAACCCGCTTCCCCGGGAGAGAAGGGTCCGCGAGCACCGTGCGCGCACACACACACACACACACACACAAAAGGGACTCCATCCTGCACCGACTCCTCTCCAAGCACCTTGTGCAACCCCAGCCAATGGAAATTTACGCCGGCCATAACCGAGAGCACCATTTCGTCCCCAGCTTGCCACCTCCTTCTCCGCTCTTTTCCCCTTCCTTCCCTCCCTCCCTTTCCTCCCTCTTCCACCCCCACTCCCCCCCCCCCCCCCCCCCCCCCGCCCAAATAAATAATACGGATCTGCACCCTCCACCCATCTCTGGAACGGCTTAGGCCCACCGGCATAAGCGGGGAGAAGCCGAAACGTACCGGAGGGCCCGAGTTTAAAAATGCAAAATATCCGCCGCTGCTCGCCCGCCGCCGAAAGCGGGTCCCCCCCGGCCCCGGCCCCGCACGCCGGGCCAGCCCGGCTCCGCGCCCCGGCGCTCCCCGCCACCGCACGGCCGGGGGCAGCGGTAACAGGCACCATTATGGAATCATCATCATTCACTCCCCGTCCTTTTCTCACCTCAGGAGTCTGAGCCCATTCACCAAAGTCCTTCCTCGTCCAGGATCTCAATTTTTTGGTTTGGGTTTTTTTTTTGGTGTGTTTTTTTTTTTTTTCCTCCTTCATGGATCAGCCAGTCCCGACATCATTAAACTATAGTCCTCCTCTTCCTCCTCCTTCCTTCTCCCCCTCTCTGTCTCCCCCTCTCTCCGGTTTTTTTTTTTAATTTTTTTTTTTTATTTCAAATAGGGGGAGTGGGGGGGTAGCTGGGGGGGGGGGGGAGTAGACATAGCTGCATGAAGTGGCTGCCTTTTAGAAAGCACATTTAATCTTTACTGGCTCCCCTAGGCTTCGATGAAGTAGAAGGGAAAGGAGAGGGGGAAAGAAAAAATACAGGCAAGGGAGGCTGTTGAGGGACAGCAAGCATCAGGCTCAAATCAACGACCAGATGAAAATGTACTAGACCACACTGCCCCCTCTCTTCCTCTCGCTCTGTCTCCGTCTCTCTCACACACTCTCACTCCTGGAAAGCTTCAGTGTCTGGTTACAGACTCTTTTGGATCCTTCCCCCCCTCCCCACCCTCGCCCTTTGCCAACTATCCTAGAGATTCCTTGCATGCCTACTTAAATCTTTAACAGAATAAGGACTCGCTCCCCCCGCCGCCAGCCTCGCACACACACACACCGGCCCCGCTCACCCCTCCTCAATAAGCTCTTAAGCTCCCGGGAAAAACCCGCCGCCGCGGCCGCCGGCGCATCTCCGGCGCGGCTGCCCCGTCCCGGTGCCGGTGCCTCAGCCGGTCCCGCCGCCGGGCAGCCCCTGTCGCTGCGCCCAGCCCCGGGACCCTCCCGGGCAGCCGGGCACCCGCTCCCGCCCCACGCTGCCCTCCTCAGGGGGTGCGGGGGGGGGGGGGGGGGGGTGAGAGAGAAGGGGATGAGGCGGGGAGTGGCGAGACTGCAGCCCTTCGCCTAGCATCCCTCTGGCTGGATCTGGATTTTAAAACAATAAAATCCACCGCTGCTATCTCGGTTTCCCCCGCTCCCCCCCTCCGCCACACTGCAGCCCGCAGCCGCCCGTGGAAATCGCACGCCCCACGTCTGCATTGAGGCAGGCAGACTGCCTGGCTCATGCCCGTGATGACTTTAGAGCTGACAATCTCCTCTCCTCGACACCCTCCACCCCCCACCCCGCCCCGCTCAATGGCAGCACTGCTGCCTCTCACACCAGACTATATTTGCAATATGTGCTAATTTACCAGCTATATGCCCTTGGATTTTAAAATGAACTCATCAGTCAATGTTTCTAGTACCGATGCTCCCTCTCTCTCCCTCACACACACCCTCTGCTGCAGACATGTTACTCATTCTCCAAGCATTTCCTCTCCGAATGTCCGTCAGACGCATATACACTTCATTGATCAAACCAAATCCCTTGATAACAATAAATAATAATACAGACAGTTAACATCAGCGGGGAGCGGAGGAGTGGGGGGGAAGACAAAGATGACGACTAAATCTGCATTGTGCTTTACTGGGCTGATCCCTGCATTCCCCAGAGATGCAGTACACAATGCCGAGTGCAGGTATGCCCCTGAAAAGACAGCACACACCTAGCCGAGTGGGGCCTTACCTGAGACCCCACACTTGCCTGAGCAATGGGAATGGGAGGTGGGGCTGTTGATGCCTAATACCTGACTCTGCACAGGCTTCAAACGTGCTCGTGGGAAGAGAAGGTGGTCTTCGCTACAAGGGAGAGGAAGCACCTAATGCAAAATACAGAAATAAAGAAGGTGGTTTCCTTGTAACACTGCGCACTGCACAGATGCTTAGGACTTAAAGGTATCTGGGTATCCAAAGACCCTGACAGGTGCACAGTGGGATTTTCAGAAACACCTTCTTAGTGCCCGATGAAATCTGTTTCCTTTGTATTGAAGACAGCGAGCACTGATGCAAGAAACCAGGTTAGGAAGACAGTCTATTAACTATCCCTCTGTTACACGTGCCGGCTATTTCAAGGGCTTTAGGGCTCCTGTGGCTTTATTTCCTAGTTTTCTGGGGCCAAAATGGGGAAGGCAGGAGAAGCTGCCTCTTGGGATTTTGGCTAGCTAGACATCTTGTGTGGGTCTGGCAAAGAGAAAGTGACTGCAGTGTTCGGGAAGTTGGGGAGGGTGGGGCTATCTAGAAATCTTTGACTCACTGGGGTAACTCCCTGAGCACAGGAATTAAATTATTACTCAAAGCAAGCTACATTTTAGGAGCAGCAGCCTCAGAATGAAATTCTGCATGCATACAGAGTTTGAAACAACTAAAATAAACATATGGAAATAAATATACAATGCATAATTAGATCATTGGAGGCAACGCAGAAGTCCCTGGGTGAGAGAAGAGGTGGGATTATGCAGTGAAGTCGGTCCAGGGAATCACGGATACAAATTTTCTTATTTATACCAACATAATCCTGATTGACATCAGCCTAGATAGGGGAAGAATCAAACCTTGTGTACTAAAGGATCTAATCTTTGGGGAAAGTTGACTGGATTAGAGAGACTGTATCTGCCAACGATCCTTTCACTCTCCCTACAGATTCCCTCACCATCCCAGCAGCAGGCAAGATTTTGCCATCACACCAAACAATTTGCATCTATTGTCTTTTGCACGTTCCCTTATCTTCCTTCCAAAAAAATGTTTGATTTTTTTTTTTCTTTTAAAGTTTTGTTGCAAACACATGATTTCTTTATACGATTTAACCAAGTCTTTGGAGGATACTTATTTCAAGCAGTTAACACCTGACCCCAATTTTTGTGGGTAATTAGTGAGCTAGATAACCACACAAAATGGGTAATTATTTAGTACCCAAGGGTACTGTACAAGAGGGTAGAGGCTGGCAATGTTAGCAAAAGCACACCTCTAATTATTGTATCTATACTGGTGATGTTTTAAGAATAGTTACTCCATCTAATGATCCATGATAAATCAGTAAACTATTTTGCTTCCCTTTAGCACATATACGTAGGCTGACGAAGCGAGGGCAAAGCAACCTGAAGCCCCAGCTTTGGAATATGCACAGGCCCCAAGAGAAGTGAGAGGCATCCACTTGGAGAAGGAAGTTAGACTGAAAAGGGCTGGTCTAGAACAGCAGTAGCAGAGCCTAGTAGCCATCACTAACAGCTAACAGGTTGGTTGGAGATGACTTGAAAAGCCATGTAGGGAGAAGCTTGTAGAGCATGCCTCAGGGTCTACTTCTTGCTTAGGTAATGTGGCCGGGCTGAGGGATCTTTGTATACAACAATAATTCTACTCATGTTTTAACTGAGTTCAGTCTTGCTTATTGAAAATCACTTTGAAAGCTGTACAAATGAGGGGTTCTGTGTTTGTGGAAGGTCAGCTCTGAAATGCAGGAGGGTGGCATGGGGGGGAGGGGGGTAATATTTGATAAATTTCAATTATTTGCCATCTTCAATATTTACGCTGCAAATAACATGTTTCTCCCACAGAAAATATACCACCTCAGCAGATTTTTTTCACCAATTTTAGAAGTAGGAAGAGATGGGAACTATTTTGAAATAGAGACTAAATAAGAAAAATTCAACTACCAAAGGAAAAAAAAAAGGATTTGATCATCAGAACCATGTGAAAAGAAGCATTATGCTGGAAACAGATCCATAATCTCTAACACAGTGGTCACTACCCACTGACCACTATTTGCAGCATTACACACACACTTAAGGATATCTTCAAACCAAGACATTACGCTCAGCGGAAAAGCACTTTCCTTTTTTAATTGCTTTTATGAATCATCAGCAACATCCGGACACTTCATTTACTAGAGTCCAGTAACCTTGTTTTTCAAAGACTCAGATTCCAAACCTAAGGGCCTGCAGGCTGGCACAAAAAATAGAGGCGTCATTCTCTTTTGATCACCGTCATGCATTTAACTTAGCTTGCTGCTTTCGGATCATTCAAGCCAGGCACTACAGAAGAAAGCATAAATGGCAACATCACCTGGCACTGTGACCACCAGGAATTAAACAGAGGAAGTCTGAGGGGTTTCCACAGCTCCTCATATTTATCTTTTGTTCTGTTTTTTGGTTGTTTGGGGGGTTTGTTTGGTTGTTTGGATTTTTTTTTTTTTCAGTGAAATAAGTGCAACTGGAAGAGGCCTGAAAATTGCTCTCATATTTAAAGAGGCCAAGTCTCTGCAGTCCATTTAGTCCTGAGCATGCGCGTTCATATTACCAATGTGAACAGGTTCAGAAGCAGAAAAAAACCCACCAAACCCAAACCAAATGCCAGAACTGGTGGTAAGTTCAGAGCAGCTGTGAGGTGGACACTTATCCACTCTGAACTACACCTGAAGACTGAAGCTTCTTTTGTGTGCTACAGGTCATTTACCAATTCAGTAACTTATAATAATTGGCTGCTACCATGCTGAGGTGGGTTTAAATAAATTGGCACCCCCTTCACTAATCCTCTCAGGGCCCTGGTTTGCAGGAAAAGGTCTTGCAGAAATGGAGTGAGAGAAAGTTTGGAGAGAGAAGCTGGAAAACAGAAAGGAAGAATGAGTTTAATTACGGAGACAAGTTCAAAGGAAGAAGAGACGTTGGTAGGTGCACAGTTACGGCAAAAGCAGAGTAAAGACAAACTATTACTACTTTTTTGTGAATTAGCAATTCAAAGTAGAAGGCACACAGGAGAAAGGATGCTCAGCCAGAGAGGATGGTTTAGAGACTTAAGCATTAACTATAAAACCTTAAGACCTTTTTGAGACAAATCAATAATTTCACTCTGGGCAAACTATACAGAGATCATTTAGGAAATACCTTTAAAATAAGTTACATCTCAGCTATACGGACAGCATATATGATAACATATGGGAATAGTTTACAAATTAATAAAATGTCTTCAGTGGAGTAAAAAGTATTTAATAATACAAACAAAGAATCCTAATGACATGAGGACAAGGTACAAATTCACAGTGTGAGGCACATATATGGAAAGCAAAGCTGGGCAAAGGCATCATGATTTGGGCATTACCAGAACAGTGCTCTATCAAGTGAGGAGCTTGACAACCAAAAACTTCTAATTTGAACCTCACTGTTTTGTATACTGTTGTCTAATTCCCCATCAAGTCAGTGATAAAATCACTTCACCTCTTCCTACCCTGCATCCCCAAAATACAGAATCATCACAACAATACTTACCATGTCCTTGGAGTGTTCTGAGGTCCTTGGAAGAGAGCTGCTATGTCCAGATTACTTTTGTTATCCTCATCTGATATCCTGTTAGTCAACAGAGAGGACGGAGTGTGGTTAAAGATCACGTAAATTCCCTTTCATTGCCAACAATTCCTTTTAAACTGACTCATCCACCAACTTTCACCTCCAAACCCAACAAGGCATGTGTTAGCAAATTACCTCACCCAAGCACTATCCTGACAGCAACACTACTAAAAAGGTGGTAGTTGTATTTTCTCTCCATCCCCCAATTCTGCTAACAGCTTTCTCAAAGATCTTTGAGCTCCAACTATATCAATCCCTGGATAATGGAGAACAATTAAATAATAAGGTGAGAAGGCCATAAAACAATTCAATCCCAAGGCGAGTAAAGCAAGCAAAAAGCAAAATGAGGTGGTGCTGTTCACCTCCCGGTGAAAGGTCCTGGAATACTGCACCGTTCGGTGCCCTTACTGGAACCCATGTATAGGAAAATGGGAAGAGTTCAACAAAAGGTCAGTCAGTAGAACAGAGAGATTTGAAAAGAAAGGTTACAGAGCTGAATTCGTCCAATTATCAAAGAAAAAGTATGAGAAGTGGGAATGCAGTACCCCGAGTGATGTGCCTTTTGCGTTGGGGGAGCTAACAATCTGCCCCTATCCGTGAGTTCTGTACACACTGCTCTGAAAACTCAAGGTGAAACTCGATTTTATGTGAAGTCATGCAAAAAAGTATTACATCTACTTTTGCATGATTTGCCATTTCCATATCACATAAGGTACCTGAAACCCCTCGTATTTCACATGGTTTCAGGTCCACAAAAGTTTCATGTAAGACTCACTTCACTTAAAACATAACAAAAACTCCAAGAACCTCACTAAAATTTTGGGTAAGTCTAACCTGTTCCAAGCTGGTGACATGATTTCCTAAGATCTGAAGCTTCATACCGGAAGTCTGACAAATTTTGTAGTATTTCAGTTACTAAGTGATGGAGCTATATTAATACATTAACTTACAAGGTTGCTACAGAAGTATTCTATCTGGTCAACATTTAATGCTTTTTTAAAATTTACTTGAAATTCTAATAGAATCATTGCATGAAAAAGATGGTCCCTCTCAATAAACTCTTTCTTCTTTTTTTCTGAAAAAAGCCAGCAAAACCAACATCTGTTGAGGCTGTTCAATTAGAATTCAACCTGCTGAACCCAGATTCAACTTCAGAAACATGGATAAAGTTTAGGAACACTTTGGGAATCTCACCTGGCAGGAAAAGCAGAAAATTAAATTAAAACTAGAAATTTGTGTGACAGAGCAAAGCTAGAATGAATTATATTTCAATAGCAAAGAAGTGCTAGGGTCACTCTGTGAAAGATTGTAATTCAGAGATTGGAGGGCTGCTGCCTGCAGTCGACAAGACCTTTCCCATCTTCTCCATGAATTTGCTGTGGACTCTCAGTTCTGCAGACTTATTTCCAATTCTCCCCTACATAAACCCAACACAAATAGGTAACATAACTACTGCAGGTAAGAAAGGAGTTGGGACTATGAGCCTTAATTAACGTTTGTGAAGAGCCCTGAGAGATCACAGGGACCTGAGGAACCTCAAAGCACAGTTATCCTTAAATATCCCCCAGACTTCCTGTGAGATTCAGCCTTTTCGACCAGCACCAACTTGCTTTTCAAGGAGAGGGTGGAATTATTTAAAAGATAAAACAAAGAAAGAAATGTTTTTCAGGTTTTCCAGTGCTCCAGCTACAGCCTGCAGTTGACACAATTAAAAAAGCCAAACACAAATAACTGAACAACACATGAGGGTATATTTCTCTCAAGAAAAAAACACTTGTCTCAGCCACTGCTTTAAGAATTAAACCAAGAGGTATGACTCCAAAATATTTTCTACAACTGGTTGGTGAGCCCAAGCCACCAGTCCCTGCGCAGGGACAGGCAGAAGCTGGCATAGAACCAGCCAGAGGAATCCCAAATCAGTGGTGATGACAGTGGTGAGAATCCAAAAGGCCTGTTCCTATTCCCAGCCCTGCCACTCGTGTGCTAAGTGGCTTGGGCAAGTCTCCCCTTCTCTTCGTGCTTCCTCTTCTGCCTGCCTTATCTATTTAGCCTGCAAGCTCCTGGGGACAGGGAGTCTCTTCTCACAGGGTATCTACAGGATGCCAAGCTGTTTAGGTATTGCTGTCAAAGACATAACAGGCTTGGGCACTTCAACTGAACGCAGCCCCAGTCACCTTCACCTCTTGTGAAACCAGACACAGAGGTCTTAACATACGGTAATTTGTTTTCAGCTTCTTTGCTGGTGGTGAGAGTGTATTAAAAATTAGAAAGCCACATATCGAGAGGCATGTGACAGACAGAATGAATGTCAGAACGCGAGGAGGATGCAGCAGCCTCTGAGGACTTACTTTCGGCCCATCAGATGCTGCTTAGTCTCTGCATGCCAGAAATAGCAGCGGGACGCAAGTGCAGCAGCCAGTCTCCCCACTCCTGGTGCCAGTTCACACTTCTGCATCACTTCACGTTGCAGTGCAGGCTTTAGTACCCCCTAAACTTAAATTTAGTTGGTTTTATAATGCAAAAAGACAATGTAACATTTTTATGAGATACAAAATGAAGAAAAGAGCACAACTGGAATGTCAGATTATTTAACTTACTATGATAATAAATGACATGAATTGGGATTTTTAAAGTGTAGTAATAACCATTTCTAGTTGATTTTATTTGTCTAAAAGTAGTATTAGGTTATAAATATTGTTGATTTTAACTTTGTACAGCTAATGAACGTATGCCAGCATGGAGGTAGTCCATATTTCTTCAAAGAGATATATATCATGCTCACTTGCAATTCCAATATCACATGCAATATGACTGCCTCTGAACAATTCACATACGATCGGTTCCTCTCTGTCTTTACAATACTCCTTATGAGGAACAAGGACCTCTATTTCATAGATAATGAATAAAACCAAAGAAAAAGACGTGGCTCATCCAAGGCATAGTGAATAAAACCAAAGAAAAAGACGTGGCTCATCCAAGGTCCCACAGGGGAGTCTGTAGCAGAACTTCAGGGTCTGCACCAACAACTTTAAAAAAGAAAAAAAAAAGAACAATAATTGCTCCACTGTAACCGTAGAGGCCGTGCACAATCTCCACTCCATTAATAATAAAACAAGAAGGACCCCATGAGCTGTATTCAAACAAGAATCCCTCACAGTAGAGACAATTTAAAAATTACAAAGCTAATTCACCTGGTGTCTCAGAGAAATCTGAACTCACATTTCCCAGCGATAACTCCCGCCAGTCATGACAGTAAGCCTGTACCTGGGATGATTCAGTAGCAGCTCTTAACTCTTACAGTTTGACCCACACAGGTGGCCTCAATGCTTCATGCTAGACCGGACTTTCCACACGGAACCAACTGCAGCAGCAGGTCCCGAGTCATTATTTGATCACTTTCCCGCTTAATTGCCATTTTTAATTACTTGCATGGTAACAACAAAGAGTCTATCTACCAATGGAAATCCATTCTTTGAACAAATTCTGCCTTTTCTCTTAGATGTAAGCTATTGCTACATAAGCCATTCCTGATTAACATGGGGCCCTCATGGGAAAGCCACTGCCTGTCTTAGTGATTTCATTTCCTACATCTTCTCTTCTTCAACTGACAATCCAAGTCACTAAAAAGTAAGGGCAAAAGATCCCTTGTTTTATTGTTACAAGATGACAGGGTTTTTTCCCTTGCTATTTTCTTTCAGCAAGATATATTAGCACTACATTTGCTCCTCCATGGGGTGGGATTTCTTAAATAAAAACGTATGTTATATACATATGATCTTGGAACCAGAGCTGCATTCGCCTATTAACTATCCACATTTGCTTCAGACTTGGCCAGCCACCTAGAAAACCTGCCAAGACCTTTCTGGCAGTCTTTTCACAACAGTTCCAGGAAAACATGGAATATTCAAAGAATTTTAGGGCCTCCTGGCTTCGTTTGTCACCACTCTCCTTGCCCACTTAACACTAAATCACAGGCAAATTGCTCTAATGCCCTATTAAAGATTTAAAAATGGCCTTCTCCACAGCAGGGTATCTGAGGACAAATCTGCGCTAATATATAATGCAAGGCCTGCATTAATATGTAATGCAGTGTGGCATGAGGCAGACCAAGGGCTTCACAACATGTAAGGGAGCTGCTTTACAAACTTTGAACCTCCCAAGTGAATTCTGTCCTAGTTGGAGTTTTCAAACCACCCTCAGATACCCAGGCAAAGGAAGGATTCATTTTGTCCTCATCGTTACTCCAGTGAATTACCGTTGAGGTTTCAGGCCCACGTCATACAAGAAGCAAACACAAATGTGGACAGTGACATCGGAATTCACTGCCTCTGTGGGTCTCAAGGCACTGCTTGAGCAATGCCATTAAAGATACGTTGGAGTCCCATTGCCTACGGCTTGTCTGTAAGCTAACTGACAGACTTTGGGATGACCAGATGACGTGATTCTATTACCGAGATTCAGAGTAGCATTCGCGGAAATGGCAGCTGGAAGCGTTTTCTTTGCAGCCTAAACCAGGATCTAAGTCCTTTCAAAGCCATGGCAGGAGAAAGACAAAAATCCTGCTGTCATTTGCATGCATTTATTACGAACCAAGGCCCATCTCACTTGCACAGCTTCCCCTGGTTTTAAAAGGCAAGAGAAGCATACTTTAAATAATTTCAAAAGGCTTTTTTTATTACACAGAAGTGACTTCAGATGTCAAGTAGTCTGTCTTAATTCCTAGCATGAATTTATAGATTAAATGTTTAACCCTGGACTTCAACATGGATTGAGAATTCCTTGCTACTGAGAGCTGACAGAAGTGCCTCACTGAGCACCCCCACATCCCCACATCATTGCTTCTCTGGACCATTTCTAGTTACGCCTCAGGACCTCTTGACTCAATTTTGGTGCAGGACTGAGTCTCTGCACACATACTGTCTCGCACCTTGTTAGTCTAAAAGTTATCACACATTTCTCTTTGCTCCAAATAACCTTTTCTGGCTCTTGAACTCATTAGTCATTGTTGGTTTGCAATTTGCTACTTCATAGGCACATGACAAACATACACATACATACAGCTACAATGTTAGACAGCACCAAGACAGAATGTTGTATGAGATCCCCCCCACTTCTTCTAAAACACACAGCAGTGAGCTGGTGGGCATACTTCCTGAGAGGCTCTACACACCATGTAATGAGATTGTGGGTATGTATTTTGCGATTCAAAGTTGCCCCTCCGCTGGAATATAAACAAAATGGAGCATCATAGAACCCCTCACACTAGCAATTCCACCAGCAGAGTGTGGATATCTTCCTCTTTTACCGAAGAAGGAAGAGACTAGCGTTCCCTCATTCTGATGCAAAGTCCCAAGTAGTCACTTTATGAAATGCAGCCACCAGCATACGGCCCTTGTGGATTTATTACAGCACCGTGGTTACAGATTGCTGATCAGTGACTTCTATCCTAGAATTCTACAAACAGACATGATTCAGCAGTCTAACTACACCATTACTAACACAGTAGGTAGTGGACACTGATTTTATTTTTTCCACTAAGACCTAAGCTGTTTAATGTCTCATTCAATAATTATTCTCACGTACAAATGAAGGGAATCACATGCCCTATCTTAGGGCTCTTGTAAAATCAGTTCTCCTTTCACATTTCAAAACCTATTGGAAAGGCAATCTCTAACATCGACTCAAACCACAAGATCTGTAGCTGAAAGCAATCATGTCTTGCCTTCTTGCCTTCCCATTTCCTTCCTGCTTTTTCTTTTCTTCCTCATTCTTTTTTTAAAATCCTGTCCTCCAAATCTAACAACCTCATTTATGAGAGGAAATGGAAAGCCAAGGGGAAGCTGTGGCCTCTGACAGACTGCAAACACCACTATTGCAAACCACTCTCTGATGCCACAATTGCTATTCCTTGTCAGAAGAGATGAGCAGCCACTTCAAACACAAGGAAACCAGACTTTACAATAACCCCCCATCAGTGTCATTAATCTGGGAATGGGTTTGGCTTGCTATTTACAATGATTCCTTAAATCTCACTTAAGCTAAGGAATACAAAGGGTGTGCCTATGCTCTTCAGGGGTCTGACTGTAGTGACCCCAAATCTAGCACCAGCTTGAGCTGCTGCAACTACAAATCTCCAGCAGTACCACATGGATGTGCCAGCTCAGGCTCCTGGGCAGCAGGGCTGTGGCTAGTGCAGCACCACACCTGAGCTCATCACATCCCACAGCAGTCAAGTGACAGCTGGACTGTACCTGTATGTCATGCTCTTGCATGGTGAGGACCAGCTCTAACCTCATATTGAAAAGTCGGTGTGAAAGCAGAACCAGGTGTAACCCTCCTCACTGTTTCTCAAACTTTTATTCCTCCTGGTAATACCAGAGTTCCAAGAAACAAATTTAATGAGGAATGGAAAGGTCACGATGCATGTTTGGACACAGATTTGCAATCCAGCTGACTTGGCTTTTGTACACAGCTCTCCCAATGATACACTGCCTGGCCTTGGATAAGTCATTCACCTTCTGCTTCAGCTTCTGGACAGTGGTCCAGCAATCCTTTCCCATTGCACATGGTAACCGTAAGGAGCTGGAGGTGGCCCATGTCATTGGATAATTACTACTAAAACTGCTACAGTGCAGTTATTCAATACACGAGCCCAAGTGAAGGCCAAACTCCTCTCAGCCTTTCACTTTTATTTGTCGGTGGCAAACTATGCGCTTAATCCTTTGCAGGAGACAGACATAGAATGGGTCAGAATCCAGACTTCTCTAACACACCTTCTCCAACAGTGACAAGCATTAGTGGCTTTGGACAATCAAGAGCTGTCCTTCCTACTGATTTTTCCCTGGTCTTGAATTGCTGTACTTCATGCAGAACCTTGAAACATGAAGTCTAAACTCAGTTCTAAAGTTATTATAATGAATTACAATAATTCTATGTATGGTTATTGAAAACATAAGTATCTAATATGTTCTAGACTTGCAAACTTCCCATTAACTTCTAAAAGCAATTAAGTTCATTTTTTAATTAAAAACTGGTGGGAAAGAATTGCTTTTCAAAATATTTTCAATTTGTCACCATTTAATTTCTCCGCATGTCTCCTTGCATTCACTTAGTGAAACTACGAGAATTTATCAGTCTACCTCTTCCTTCCTCTCTTTTCATTGTAATGTCAATTTGTTTTTCCTTTCTAAAGGGAATGGTGCCAGTATATCAATTTTGGATATCTCCCTGCTTAGGACCATTTCTGCTGGCACCTTTTTAAGCCACTCTTCCTCTCCTCAGATTTGGTAGTACAGCTCCTACACTGCATGTCTTATTGTCTTTGGTCCCAAAAATACAGACAGAAAACACTCATATGAGTTTCACATCACTATTGTGCAGGGGTTTATCCACTCTGTGTTTATAATAGGATCAAGCCCTAAAATGTTCATAAAAGCATCCATTCATGGCTTGAGCTTTATATCCCTACTGAATGTCAGAGCAACAGACAACAAGATCTATCCAGAATTCTGTGAGGAGTAAACAAAAGAAAATAAATCTCTGCCTTTATCAGCCATTTGCCTGACTAGTTATGGCTTTTTTGGACATTGACAGTTGCATGTGTAAAAAATGGCCCATTCACAAAACCACTCTTACACTACAATTGTTAGACATGACATTTACACATCACTGTTAATTATAAATTACTTGATCCTGACATTTCCTTAACACGTTATGAAAGCCATAATGAAACCCTCTCAGCTGTGTGTCACACCTGTAACAAAGACAAGCTTAGAGAAATTACAGTCTTGTCAGACCTGAGCAAAGGGCTGAAGGAAAAATGGCAGCAGGGTGACTCACACTTGAAGCGGACTTATCCTCAATGACCTGAGGGGGGTAAGTGAGAGCCCTGCACCACAACATTTGCTCCTCTGTGGCAAGACGTGGTGATTTGGTCACCTGAATGTGGGAACCTACAAGAACGTAGATGGAAAACAGAAATCAAGGACTCCATGGTGGCTATACTTACACTGCTCTCAAACAGTATTCTCAGAAAGGGTCTTGAGTATGGTGGGCTCTTTTCTTGAAAAAGAAAAAGTGGTTGTGCATTGAGAGATGTCTGGCAGGAGCCAGGGAGTAGCTCCAGCAGGTATCCTGCAGCCACTGGTAGGGTCCTCACTTGTGGGCTGACAGCTCTTTCCCCATAGGTAAGTGTCTTCATCCTTTTAGCACTAGTAGTGGCTCTCTCCTGCTTTTAAGAAAGTAAGTGCTTGGAATATTTCTTAGCCAGTGGCATTCCATTTGCAGTACACCTCAGACAATCTTGGACCACCTAACTGGAGAGGAAGCTGTTTTCTATGACTTTGAGAAGGAAGCAGGGAAAGGTGGTGGTGAGGAGGAGCCACTGCATATAACACAAAATGTGGAATTTAAATTTCTTTCCATATTTGCCCCAGAAACCTGATTCTTGAACTTATTTAACCAAGAAACAGGGCCATGACATCCATGACATTGCACAAAGAGGCTAATTTCACACTATTGCATGTAAAAAATTATTTGCTCAGGGAGAATACATTTTATATTTTGAATATATATATCTAAATATATGTAACTGGGACTGCCTGGAGCATCAGTGGGGTCAGGGCAACTTAAAGTTTTGTCTTGCTTGAAAAAGAAATAAAAAAAAGGGGTGGGGGTGGGGTAGGTGTTCTCAAGTTAAACATTTTGGATCTTCCTCTGCTATGGGAAATTTCCAAATGTCAGATTTCCCTTCTGTCCCAGTTTAGACTGGAAGCTTTTATCACAAGGTTAAATCCTGACAGCCCAACAGCACACATATATGAGTTTGTCTCTGACTGAAGTTTGAATGGATATAGAACTTATGTCAAAAACTCATGCTGGAAATGTTGAAATTCACCTGGTTGTATATCTAAGCCACCAAGCTACGAGAAGGGAAATGTAAGACTGAGAAGGACAGTGTTAGTCAGAGCTATGTGTTCAGATCTCTGCTTTGGCCTCACACTGTTCATTTCCAATAGAAGAGTTCCAAATATTGAGCTGGTCTATACCAGCTAATTCTTTTATTTTCCAATCGCACTATGCATTTCAATCAATTATCTACATCTAATTGAAAGGACATCTGTTTCCCTTATAGGTTATACTTTTTGACACTAACATGCACAAAAAGAACTTCCTTCCTCAGTAATTTATAATTTCAAAAGGAGAGCATAGCAGCATTTCTGAGGTCTGGGCTTTGAATCTGTGTAATGAAATTGTCTTATTTTTAACTGTCTGAGCAGCTTTCAAGCAGAAGCGTGTTAGAATTCATATTAATTTATGCAGTACCCTATCATCATCATAATTTAGCTCACAAGGTTGCTGTGCTTGGAATTCCAGTTATGACATGAATTCTATACATTTTATACGGATTTATAAATGGCACCAATAGAACACTTAGGGCCTTATTCATTAAACAATGACTCATTCTGGCATTCCATTCTATTTCATCCCAGTTCTTACAAAACTTTTATGTACAAATTTGACTGTACTTAATGCATCTGATTTAGCAGCAGAAGTGTTGCAGCATAGTTTCAGCTGGGTGTGGAAACAGATGAAAGGCATTGTTTTTTTAAAAAAAAATAAGGAAAAAAAAATCCCTCTAACAGTCAAAGTTTCTGAGTTACAACCTCCTTTCCAAAGGAACACCATTCAGGTCTCAGGAAACAGCCCGTGCCTCAGCTTTCTTACCATCTTACCCTCCCCAAGCAGAACTGTGAGGCCACACAACAGAATGGTCAGAAGACACTTATCGAGCCGCAAGCAGTCAGGTACTAATTCTGTGGATAAGCAGAGTTCCTCCTTCTTCAAGACTGTAAGGTGGCCATCTTTCACAAGCATCACAGCCACAGAAAACACAGAAGCAAAAGAAAATTTCCAATGGTGCACTATTGCAAGTATTTTCTAGCTGCCCAGCAAACAGGAAAAACAAAAAAGGTATTTCTGAATACAACACTTCAGTAGTTATTCTTGATAGATAATTTCAGTGTACACTACAAGAGGCTTAAAGGCTTCCCTTAGTATGCGATTTATGACTGTGGCACCAGCAAACTAATGATGATGCAGGACCACAACATGAATTTTTCAAAATAATCTCCCTAATGTCCTAGAGCTTCCAGTGAGATTGGTTCTATTTTGTGTGTGTTTTAAATGAGAATTCCGTTGAAAATAAAATGATTAAGCCAAAATAAGACCTGTTACCTGTCTTTCAGGAATGCACCTATATTATAAATAGTGGCTAACAGTATGCCTACACAGCAAAATATAGGGCCATTGTTTGGTAAATTCTAGCATAATCTAGGCAGAGCACATAAAAATAGCAGTGAAGTCATGATGGTATGGGTTTTAGCATGCTCTAGCAACTACAGTACAAAGTCTTCAGGGACGCGCTGGTTACTAGCCAGTGGGAATCTGTTTGAACTGTTCTCATTACTTCATTCAATCCAGTTAATCCAGGTAAACTGGCATATGCTACAAACTGCTCTCCATTTTATAGTTTGGGCACCTCAGCACATATGACTACTTTACCTTCCCTTTGTCCTTTCAATCTTCTTCCTGACTGCTGGATGTATGGCTATGATTTCCATAATTTCTGTAGACCTTTCTGGAGCAGAATAGTCTCAGAAGTCACTGCTCCTCTATCAAATCTGACCGGGATTAGAAAATAGTCTCAGAAGTTGCTGGGAAGAAAGAAGGCACAGATATATAAATGTGCATAAGGCAAATGAGCACACTAGCTGCCATCTTCTCATTGGAAACCATTCCAAGACTTCATCATTCCTCGGATGCTTGCAGTTTTCTTCATTACGTATATAAGCATCAGTGCCTGTTTTTGGTCTTTATCCTTAACCAGTCACAGTAAATTTGGAATTCATTTCACTACATATTCTTGAACATTAGGATACTACCTACCAAGCGATCACCATACCAAGAAAAGCACAATACTCTCTGCACCCATGGTCCGTAAGGGAGAACAGGGATGCGTGCTTAAGTAAAAGGTACCATCTCATTTTCATTAATTCACTAACCATGAGATTTCTAGTGCTTCACTTTGCATTACAGACTTGAAGGGACAAAACCAAGATCAAAGTTTACATTTCATTATCCCAGGACAGTTTTCAGGGAGGTAGATCACTTCTTTTGCATTTTACATTCCAGTGGAAACGTTCGCTGAAAAACGGTTGCTATCTCTCTGACTATTTACAGGCTTAGCTGAATAAAAACTGGGAATGTAATGAAAAACAAGGAAAACTTTGAACATCTTTGTCTGTTCATTGCCCAAGCTGACAGAAACAAAAATGGCAGTTAAAGGAACTGTTCAGGGTGAGCCACCTTCCTTTTGCCTCCTCCTCTTTTAGTCTACAGCTCATGAGTTGTTGCTTTACTCATTGCAAAAGGTCCATAATTGTAACACTGCCATATTCTCTTGGAAATCTATTGAAATGGCATATGATACAAGCCATATGATAGAAGCTTAATTACACAGAGGGCATATGGAAGGCATATGACATAAGGACATATGGAAGGCATATGATAGAAGGGCATCCGAGGACATATGATGGAAGTCTAATTAATTGACAATACATTCCCCTCGTCACGGGGAGAGCTGGAATGCTATTTTGTTCAGAAGAAAAATATGCACGTTGAATTACGTTTACCACTGACCATTCTCCTTTTTAATTATTATTCCTTGTTCTTTGGAGCAAGAGAGATCATTTGATTTACATATCATATGATTAACATACTTAACTAAGTTTGATAGCCACAATTGTGTGTATTAGTATAAATAACTGCTATTTTTGAACCTTAAGAAGTTCCCTTATATGTGTGCAAATAAGATCTAAAATGCTCCCATCAAAAAGAAAAGTGACTGTTCTCATTTGGGAGTTATTACTCCCCATTCATAAAGCTATTCCTAGAGAAGTACAATGCAGGTTAAAAAACAACAACAACAAAAAAAATCAACCCTTACGGAACAGCTCTACACTGGATGTGAGTCAATGTAGCTTGTGGATTCACAGCTGAATATTTTCACTTCCATCTGCAAGAAGATTTATGGGGGGGGGGGGGGGGGGGGGGGGGGAAGTTCTGCCTAAAATGTGCCAAAAAGATTCCTCTTTTTTAACTACCTGCACGTGTTTGATGTATGTGCCTTCATGAACCACAGAGGCAGCGTTGTGTTCACTCGGATACTTGCCTTGTCCCAAGGAACTGCAGAGTTATAAACCATGGCGGTGATATATGTAACCTCTCTGAAAACAAGAAGAAACAAAATCCCACTAATCCACTCTTTGAATGACTAATAATTGAGCACTGAGTAACACCTGAGAAACCAACAGCTTCTCTTTGCACTCAGTGAACAAGGATTTGCAGATATTAAAGTTTTTAAGTGCCGTTTTACCCGAAAAAAACATTTTTCTGGGTAATGTAGAATATCTCCAAATATTGTTATCATTTTCACACTTTTAGAGTAGCCTAACAAAATGAACCCTGTGCCTACCTTTTACTTTTATTCGCTAACTTAGAAAGTTTATCCACTAGCAAACAGCCCCTCTTCTATCTGGGAACCCTAAACCTCTTGTCAGAATTAGTCATATATGTAGTCAAAAGACGTAATACAGCTCATGTTCTGGGCCCTGACCAAACATTACAGCCACCATCTTCACTCAGGCTGCCAGGGGACCAGAATCCTGAACAATGCCAGCTTGAAGACCTTGACACTTGTGTTTAAACTTTACCAGATAAATGCCAGAGTTTCAGAGTTTTTTTTTTTCCTTAGGCAAATAAAGCTGTAGATTTCAATAGCAGCCAGATATACTTGGTACAGTCCCTGCATTTTAGACATGGAAGATAAATCAGAAACATGGTCTTTTGCCCAGAATAGCTGGCTCACCATGTACCCATTCTCCACACAGTTCCTCCACAAAATTTGGGGTGGTTCCACAGCTCCTTAATCCAAACTCTTGTGAGGGAGAAGCAAACCACCTCTACTGGATGTGTCCAGAAGCATCAGCCTTTGAAACACCTAATGTAACTGTACAAGCCTAGGGGGACAAAACCCCCTTAAGAATCACCATTTTAGCCGACTGTAATTGCTAATAGATATTCCCTAAAAACAGCTCTCCTGAGGACTGTGTAGATTTAGGTACTTTCACAAAAACCCTTACAGGCTTTATCTGGAAGCATCAGCACCAGCCTCCTACGCTTCCTGAGAGACAATGAGTGTGCCAGGTCTCACACTGCCACAGGGCACAGCCTTGTTTAACTCCTGGTGTAGAACTAACCAAACCAGCCAAAGACTAATGCAAAGGGAAACCTGCTTACACACCTCAATAACAGATACAATACAGGATGTTTTTCATGTTACCTTTGGAGACTTCTGATTGCTGACTGCAAAGGCGATAACACTGATATGTTGCCATGGTGCTTTTTAGGAATGTTACACATTGTGCTGCTTGAATGCTAACAAAGGAAGACAAGTATTACTAGTCCACTGAATTTGCAAAATCCTCAATAATATAGCACCAACAGGTAAAAAATGCCAAGAGAATGAACATTTCTGAAGTCCTAGAGTGGCAGAAGAAAATAACAGGTTTTCCAGCTCATCTTACCTGCTCTTTCCTGTTCCATGTGTCCAGAGCAAACATTGCTGAGGAATTATGGTCGCTCATCACGCCGTTCTGTGCAAGACCCAAGGAAAGCTAGGAGGTTGTACAGTTATCTCCCTTGGTGTAATTCTAAACTATACAACCTACTACCTCAACCTGGATGCATGCAGTCAAAAATGCTGAAAGCTACCCAACACTTCACAGCCGACATAATGTCAGGGTTTCTAGTTAAAAAAAAGTCCTCAAAATTCTCAGTGCACCAATTTAGAAGTAATTAATGCTTTGCTGGTGAAAGACACCAAAACCAAATGCAGCTCCCCACACTGCATATGTTAATAGATAAGACACAGTAAGCCATGGTTATTACTTCTAGATATAGACAAGATCATGGTCACTTTTCACACAAGAGGGAATTTTGCCTCAGGCCAAAAGAATACCTTTCCTCTTCCACAGTAGATGCATCTGCACTACAGCACAGAACATACACATACATCTTTTTAAAGCACTTGAATAAGGCTTAGGATGACATTTGTCCTAACATGTCTTTTCCTTTTTGAACACATACAACATTAACCTTGGAACATGCATCTTGGCTCCTGCATGTTTAAAGCATGGTTGCAGGAGTGGGATTAGGAGAAAAAGGGTGGAAAGTTTTAAGTAAATTTAACCCTTGCATCAAACTCTTGTTAAGATTAACGATTTTAGAAATGCAACACTGAGCCACTCTTTAGCAGTCAGAATAAGAAGGTGTTCTCTTAACAAGGAACACATTACATTTTTAACTTGTATTAGTTCACAGTCAAACAACCAGGATGTTATCATTGTGACT
This sequence comes from Falco naumanni, assembly GCF_017639655.2. Lineage (NCBI taxonomy): Eukaryota > Metazoa > Chordata > Aves > Falconiformes > Falconidae > Falco > Falco naumanni. The sequence goes on from NC_054069.1 coordinate 7,976,946, forward strand.
CATTCCCATTACCCACCAAGGTATTACTTAGAGCAGCATGCTGCCTATTTATTATGGCTTACAAACAGGGATTAGCATCTTAAAATATGCTAGTGCAGACAGTGGAACTGAATCAGTCCTGAGATCCTGCCTCTCAGGTGAATGCATCCTCAGGCACAGCAGCTCTGTAATGGAAGGGGATTACAAGGGAATCAAACCCTGTGAACAAACACTGAGCAGTGCTGAATAGATGGCACCTTGGTTGTTTCTGTTTTCTTAGGATAAAGTAGCATTGCTGATTATGAAAAAGTCAGTGCTCTACCTTTACATTCAAATCCTGACTAGAAATAAAGGAGGAAGATGAGAAATAATACTACCCTTCAGAATTCCGCTTGCAGCAGCAGAAGAACATTTGAAAAAACCCAATCCTTCTGCAAGGTTCAAATGTACGTGATGTTTATAGTATCAGCGGAATTTATAATGACTCCATATTTGGTAAAGTTTACTTTGACCTGATAAGGCTCTGTGAAAATACAACATATTATTTTAGTTAACAGGACAGGAAAGTACCCTAACAATAGAGTCACTGTTAACCGTTTTATTAGTTAGAACAGTGATCCAGCCACAAATCTGGGTAAGGAAACCATGGCTCTTTGGCCCTCAACACTGACCAGGAGCTTTACTGCTGTCTAAAAGCATCCTGAAATCATCCCAATTCCTTGATGCAACGTCATAATTTTTGTGCGCTGAACATCTGCCTTCTGACACGAAATCCGATGATGTAACTAATGTAGCCCTATGGAAGCCAATGAACCTGTATGCTCATTTTGGGTGATGGAAGATCTCAAATCCCACCTGATTTCTGTGTGACCCAGGAGACTTAACTCCCCTTTAGACTTTCAAAAATGTCCTATTTCATATTCTGTAGCTATAAACTAAACCATTTCCGTGTCACATGGCTAGGCCACTCATGTTTTATACAACTTATAATTACAAGTATTTTCCAATATCTCTGTCTTGTCATGAATGGTAGATATTATATAATTCAAACAATTTAAAAATTATTATCTCCCTCTGATCAGTTTAATCAAGGAAAGTACTGTTAACAACACCACTGCATTGAGACTAACACAGGCGTACCTTGCAGACCAGGCAGTTTTAAGCAGAGCTGAGAAAAAACCTCTCCAATAATTTGCTCTAAAATAGAAGGCAGGGGAAAGGTGTTTTGTTTCATTTATATCCTCAACTCAGTAAAGGTCCTTTCATAGATATATTACAATAGAGAACTCCTTATGAAAAAAAATCCTTACTCTCAACTTGTGCCTAAATAACCTAAATTTTTCTTAGGTTGGCAAGTGCCACTGTGACTGTTTTGTTCATGACTCGCCACCTCTCCTTGCTGCTCTTCCATCGCAACTTCAACTTCCTCTTCATCACCACATTTACAAATCCTTGAGCTGTCAGCCCTGTGCTGGCACTTATTCAAAGAGCATTCTCGCTCCCTCCCCCGTCACTATATTGAGCCAGGGAGCTGAGCCCCGCTTGACACATGTGCTTTTGCTGCAAGTACCAAGACCTGCTCCAAGGTGCCATAGCAGCGTCCAAGCACAAACCACTGAGAGAAGGTCCTCACTGGGAAAATATTTGTATCCAAGCTCCCACGTGTACTAACACCTCTCTGCAGAAATGTGATGGTAATAAGCAAGTCCTTCTGTGGACCTGTAGGCAACCTATGCTCTCTTTACAGAGCATTACAAAAAGACTTTAAGATAAAGTATTTTCTAATTACTAAAGCAGCTTCTGTCCCAGGGTGTGATACCTAACTCACCCTCTGGTCGATTTTTAGATACCTCTGTAGCCTGATTATCCTGGCAAATTAAAACCAGATTATCCTGGCAAATTTTCCCCATTTATGAAAGCTTGGCTTTAGAATTACAGGTATTTTGTTCCCACCGCTCTAAGCTCAGATGAAGCTTCGACAGATGAGTGTATTTGCATCTCAGAGTAACTGTAATTTCAAGCAGAAAAGAGTGTCACACATCTAGTCGTTCCACCAATTAAGAATATCTCTGCTATTACTGACATGAAGCATTGAGTTTAGGAATAGAGATCAAATATTAAAACAGAAGTCATCTAATTACCACTGCTTCACAATACCTATGAATGCCTGACTCTTTGGTAACTACCTATGTACTACAGACATTCTTCAGGGAGGAAAGCAAGAGAGATTCACAGCACTGGTGTCTATCAAGACACTTTCTTTTGGTGGCATGAATCTCCATGTTTGTTTTCTGGTGATTTTTGTCAATTATGTCTTTACCCAATTAGCACAATCATATCGAATTATGTAATTAGACTAAATATGTAATCTAATGATAATGTTCAATTATGATACGTATCAATGTTGTAAAAGTTCCTATTAAAAATTGTGATAGGGAGAACTGCATTACATGTAGAGCTGTGTGTTCCTATGTAAGTTCATGTGCCCCAGAGCCTATTGTTTGTGAACCCTGTTAGGCCTCTTGCTTTTTCAGAACCACAGAAATGATTTCACACTTCTGTGAACAAAAGGAAATCTCTGTCCCAGCCCAGCTAGTTTTATTTTAAAGCAACATTATAATCAAAATTGTGTTCTTTTACTTAGTGTAACCCTCTGAATTCTGAAATACAGTAGCTTAAGTAAATGTGAAAAAGACTGCTGTCTTATCACACAGAGGATGGAATTCAAGTTCAATGAATACTTATTTTCAAATGGAAAGGAAATGTCATTGTAGCAGTTCTTCCCAGAGAGATCACAGGTTTCTGCCTCTGAAGTTAACAACAGCCCATGCCACTGACCTCAGAAGACCTTAGATCAAGGTGCAAGCTTTAGTCTGGACTATGAAGTTATGCAGAAGTATCGCTCCTCTTACCGCCTGCTCCCTTCATGGACTTCTGGCGAGAGAAACATTCAGAAACCTGCTTCCCCTACTTTACACCACACAAACCCAAACTTCAATTTTTTCCACAAACGAGGAGAGAATTCAAATCCAGAACTGATTTTTGAGGACTGAATGGCTGCAATATTAAAGTATTCATTTTTTTAAAAAACATGCTTCAATGCAAAGCAGCTATTTAGTCACAATCCACAGAAAAGGAGGGTTTCAGAGGGGAGACTATTCACAAATAACGACACAGAAAATACTGCCCCTGCAGCTCTACCACATTTTGTGTGCATTTAAAAACCACTCCTATTGACTTTACAGATATGAACAAGAGAGTAAGGATACCAGCAATGGGAATTCAGTACAGATGTATTCAGGAAAGCTGAATTATATTTTGTTATTATCCTCAGTAAAATCATCAGCTGAGATTTGGCTCTGAATCTTTATGGATGTGAATGATGCCGAAGAAGGAAGAACCCACCTTCACTTTCAGATCCCAGGCAGGCTATTGCAGGGCTAGCCAAGGAGCGGGTGGAAAGCAGAAAATACTCGTGAAGCAAACATATTTCCTTTGAGAAAAAAATAAATACCAAACCCCACAAATGATACTCGTTCCAGTTTGAGGTCTGAAAACTTGTTTGCTAAATTTCAGCCCAGAGTGATCTTTTTTACAGCTGACTTTCATAAGCCTCAGACAGAAGAGATTGTACAATGGAAATGCTGACATGATTCCTTACTGGTCATCTCACCCATTCAGCTTTACTTGATGAAACTTTGTTATTAGAACTTAGTTGTGATGAGGAACCTCAAGAGGTTCCAAGGTTTACTCTAGCTCAGAGAACTCCTAGAAGTCTGGCAGATATGCTAAACAGGGCTGGAACTTCAAGAGTCTGCAAAACAAGGAAAGAAGTCTCATCTGGGCTCAGCTGAAATCCAGAGCAAGTAAATATTTTGGAAGCTGTCCAGAACTTTTCAACACATTTAAAAAATGGCGTTTGCCTCAATTTTTAGCAAGAGTTACAGCAATCTGAAGATTTACTCAATATTACATTACAGTATCTGGTACTTTCCAGGGGAAAGGTAGCCACGCTCTCACTCCTGAACCATATAGAGCTTTTTGTCAGCAGCTGGAGTGCAGCATCAGCTCAGGGTTATACAACACATGACATAGACACTTTGTGCTGGGTCTAAGGGCAGATCAGTGATGCTGCTGGGCAAGGTGACACAAGGGCTGCAAGGCTGATTGCTCTGACCACAAAACCTAGGTTATTTTGCTTAGCCCAGGCCTGCCCTGTGATTGAGCAGTGCTCTATGCTTCTTGTGTGAAGCCCAGTGAGCCCAGGTTGAATGCTCTTGTTCAAGATTCTGCACACCATAATAAGGACCCAGAGCCAAAGCTGTTTTCACATCCACACTGAAAACTAAAGGAACTCATAGGTGATCACCAGGAAGCTGTACCAAAGCCTGGTGCCACTGCCAGGGTGGCATGGTGAGGCTGTATTTCAGCATGATACTGCATATCTACAACCAAAGGCTCCACAGGCCAGCTGGAGCAGAACTCCTCTCCTCCTCCAAACTGCTGTAGCCAATGTTCCTAAGTTGTGGAGACTTCCTGGCTCAAGGGCAGGTGTCTGTCTTAGTCTTGCATTCCTCCCCTAAGAACATCCTCTCCTTATTTTCTCCCTTACTGATTTAAAAGCAAATAAACAGAGGGGGAAAAATAAGTCAGATTACTGAAATAATCAGAACACTGAAATTTATCTGCCTTTTAAGATTTTAACCAGATTTGATTATCTAAATAAGGGCATTTGGATACGGTTCAAGTTCCAGGGTACACAATTACATTCTGCTTATCATGAATCCCATTTGCCACTGCATATGGTTATTCTAATTACCCGAATGCTATTGTGTGCTCTTCTGCTGATAAGGGCTCACTGTGCTCCACACCAGACGAGACTGGGAAAAGGGGGAGCACACAAATGTAATAATTTTCATACCCCAGTGGATACTGTGCAACTTGCTTGTCTGCAAGGGACCTTACAGGTGCGTTCAGTGAAAGATGCCAGGAACAGAAAAGAGAAATGGCCTTGTTACTCCAAGGGAGAAAACCATGATTTACCAAGCCTGAAAAATCAGAGGAATCTGCTTTGGAAAATCTTTGGTCTGGTCTTCAGGCAAGAACTACTGCTTCTAGTTTAAACTGTAACTGGCCAAATGAAATGCAATTGTAGTAAAGCCTCCCCAGATGCAGATATAGCCATGCAGTTCCACAGGAGGCATTTGTTTTCCCCTTGGGAGGTACTAAAGCAATGACTCTGCCTATTGCTAGAGAGAGGGACTGCATTAATTAAGGTATCAATTTTTGAAGAGGATTTGGGGGCTTTTTCATGTCCTCCAGGCCTTCTTGGTACTTTCTATATTCAGGTGCTCTGGTTTGTTTCCAGCTACAGTAACTGCCTTCTATTTCTTTAAGTTCCCCTGCAACATCAAACTGGGTGAAGTGTTCAGTACTTCCTGCCCTTAGCAATTTTGCAGCGTGTCTCTCCGCTGTTATGCAGTTGCTGTGCCTCAGTGACAGATGAAGAGATCTCTGTGCACTCTGTATGGCACTTGGATCAAAGCTGTTGCATAAATGTAAGCTCCTTACCAACAAAGAGAGGAAAAAAATTCATAAGAAACACACAGGTAGAAGCTCCACAGACTCCAATTAGTTTTTTCTATCGTAAAGAGAAGACACATTTCAAGGTTCTTCACATCATTTTTTCAGACTCCAGTTTTGCTCTACAACTTAATGAAGTGCAGTGAAATACAACCAACAGAAAAGAAATACAAATTAACGCTGAAAACACAATACAGTTCTTTTCAAAAAGCTGAGCTGAAAAAAACAAAAGGGTGGGGGAGAATATTGGAGGCTATAGTTAAAAAATAACAGGGGGCAGTTTAACAAGAAACAAACTAAATTAAATTCTAAAATTTAGTAAAACATAAGAGGAGAAGGAGGAGAGGGGAAAGGCACATGAGCTAGTGGCAGGAAGGCAGAAGTGGGAGCCAAGCCATCCCAAGTACTAAGTTTGGCACAGGGAGTGCAGCCTTAGCAATGCCAAGCAAACAGGTATAGTGGGAGAGCACTGCACTGCAAAGACCCAAATTACATGTAGCACCGTGGCAGAAAGCATGGCTACACTCTGCTCAGAGAAGCTATGCTGGTATTGCTGACAGATGGGCCGACTCTTCCTATGCCCATGGTGGCGTCCTCTCTGTGGCCATGCTGCTGCACCCAGTGCTGCAGAAGACACCAGTGTTCAAGAGGCTTCCTTGGGCATGTTTACCCTGTCCCATAAAGCAGAGGCCACAGCGTCTCCAAGCTCACGTCAGGCTGAGCTGACGCATACCCACACAGTGGCACAGATACCCTTTTTCTTTGCCAAGCACCAGAAAACCAGAAGCAACCAGAAAACATGCTTAGCCTCAGAATACAATGTGATGGTTCTCCTCACAGAAGCACAGGGCTTGCATCTTTGCCCCATTTCTGATGGTACATTTCTAAGTTTTGCTTCCTAAGTATCCAGCCATGTTTAGATCAAGTCTCTTACCGAAGGAGGGGGGAGGGGGGGAAGGGAAGTTAGATACTGACTAGCAGGTCCCAACATAGTCAGTGAGAAATTACACTACAACGTTTTAAAAAAAACAACACACGTTTCTGCTTTCCTGTTCTTTGATTCAAATATTGATTTTTCTAATCCAAAAATATGCTTTCAAACCCAACTGTGGTATCTCATTTTGCGACACATCTGCCCAATTTCCCTGCCATGGGCTTTTGGCTCTCTCAAAGCAATGTCACCTGAAGTGCCAGCCTCTAGAAACATCCATGACAAATTCCAGGCTTTTCTCAGCAAATTCTGCCAGAAGACTGATGTCTCCAAATGGCTTTCCAGAGAAGAGACCACCATGCAGAAATACGTATTATATTGGGAACTGGGTTTGACCAGCTCATTTCTCTTTGGCGGTTAGATGAAATGAGCCAATTCTTCCTTTGTAGCCATAAGACAGGAATCTAATGCAGTGAATATTCACAGCATTTTAAAACAAACAAACAAAAGCCAACACAGAATATTAACAGCTCCTCTGGGAAAAACTGTTTTTACTGTCACAACTGGATGTAGTCTCATCCTGCTTCTATCACTGCCCATGACGATACCCTACTCATTCCACTAAGGATGAAACAATGTCCACTAGCAAAACCAAAGTGGAGGCGGGAACCAGCACCACATGCCGAAAGAGATCTTGACTCAAGGTCCATATTCTGGACAGTATCCCACAACCAGGCTTCAGTGTGGCCTTGCAGCACCCTTGCTTGGAAGAGACTTATCCGTCCCCCTCCTCAGCCACCTCTTACTGTCTGTTTTTTGAAAAGCCAAGCCATCACCTGTGGCCATGCGTCTAAGGCCTTTTCCGTTCAGGTAAATGAAACCTGAAGAGAGGTGCTCAGCGCTCATCCTGTGCTGTGGCAATGGTAAGCACACAGCTGGAAAAACAGCTGCCTCGCACTACAGAGACAGCCCAGCAGCAAAAGTTCTTCTGGAAACCACGCATCTGCTGCAGTGCAGCTTTTATACCTCAATCCCCCATACATGCAGGAGGTGAATATTGACCACCAGCTCCTGTACCCAGATGCATGGTCACACAGAATGCCAAACTGTGCATTTTATTTTCTTTTTTAAAAGCTAGTTTCAATTCACAGGGAGAAAGAAAAGCAGTTAGACTGAAATTTTATTAGCAGAAGCCTTCTTTGACATCGTTTTATGCTTCTATAGTAAACAGAAAACACATAGAAAACCCTGGAAATTCAGCAAGGAAAAAAAACCCCAAACTTTTTTGGACTGCAGCAGTGTGCGTCAAACCAACCAAGTTCAAAACCAGAGAAATTTAAAAGTGGAAATGCAGACCAAATCTCTGGTAGAATTAACACTGAACGCTGCTGGAAAAAAAGAGTCAGACTTTATTTTGAGTTTACAGCCTAATTATTCTCATATAGAATCTGTATGTGAGGTTTTTAAAAAATGACTTTTTAAAAAATAATTGTTCCACTTTCATAACTTAAAAATGTTAGTTTTATGCAGCAGGTTTTATATTGCCTGCTGACATGGTGAAGTTTTTCCAGCATGATTGTTTTCCCTTAAAAACTATTTTGAAAGACACAAATACCATGAAACTGGAAGGGATGGGGTTCTACAATAAAGTGGTTTTTGAGACAGAATAGTAGTTGGAGGTTCAATACCCTCCTCTGTTACAGAGCTGCAAGCCTGCAGCGTACCCAGTGATTCAAAGTTACTTGATAATAAAGGCAAACAGGAGCATATACTCCTCTCATAAACAAATTGCTGCCACTAAGCAAAGAAAGAATGGATCCAAGTTACATTATAAATGAAACAATTTTACGTGCTTCCCAAGAAGCCCAGAATCAAACCACCTAAGAACACTCCCTACCACGTCCCCACAGCCAAACCTATGCATAATGTATCTGAGCTTTAATTTCTTCGGTCTGATGTCAAATAACTCCCCTGTCCCATTTTACTCAGGCACAAATGAACTGCTGGTTTGTATGAGTGTATTTTAACACTAACCAATGCTGAAAACTGATATGATAATTGCAGAACAAGATCTGCAGCTCTAATTTTATATTTCTTAAAAAAAAAAAAAAAAAAAAGGAGGAGGGAAGAAGGCATTAGACGAAGGATACAACGAGCAAAGTTGAACACTGTCAGTTTAAATGCATAAACACAACACTTTGTGCACTTGCCAGACAGACACATACCTATAGATACAAGCTTGTGTGGAGTATGACCACAAGTTCGGATCTACGGGTTTGTGGCAACAGGCAGGGATCTCTTCTGTAATTTGCTAGGTGTGGGTTTTGATTTTCTATTTAAAGAGGAAAACCATTTCTGCAAATGAAATTTCAGAGCTGTTAGTAAGTAGCAGCCTTCATTCTCCTCAGCACCTTAAAAGCCCTCCTTTGGAGTAGGGGCGGGGAGGGGGGGGGGGATGTTGGAGGGGCATGGGGATGTGGGGGGAAGAGTTTCTTCCTGAATTTGCTATAAAATTAGCGCTGTTGCTACAGTTTCCTTCACTCCCATATAACCCTCTGGAAAAAATTAGTGAAATAAAATGAATATTGAAATAAACAAAGTAAAGTAGATCTGTGTTTCTTTCTTATGAGTTCTTTGCTGGACAGAATTACTGATGATTACACAGTACTGGAGAATTAACAGCCAGCGTTGGAGGTACATCGTTAACAGCGTAGCAAATAATCACACAGCAAAGTTTTTGTATGTAGACAGACTTGCAATACACATGCATACCCCCACCCCGCAAAAAGCTGTCTCATTTCCATTCTGGCAGCCTGGTTAGGACAGATAGAAGAAACAACTGCCTAAGAGTTGTTTGAACTTTCAGAGAAGTCATTACTGGTCTGGGGTTCTATTTAAACTCTATTTTTAAAGAAAAGAAATCCTTTCACTCTGTTAAACAATCTAGAATTTTCCCCTAACTCCGTCTCTCTGCTGTCTCACTGCATTTCTTTCTAAAATGACAAATATAAAACTTCTTCAGGATTTTTCTACTAAGTATTGGAAAACAGTCATGGAGCAAAGTTTTGCCACTGCAAGCAAGAAGCATCCCCTCCTTCCCCCAAAGTTTCCAAGTTTTCTTTCCTGTGTAACTAACATTTCCCATTAATGAAATTTTACTGGGTGGGCAACTGCTGGGGAGTTAGGCTGCAAAGCAGTCCGGCTGTAAGCTCCACACAGAAGTGGTGAACAACATCAGTGAGATTAATTGTCGCTTAAAGCATCACAAAATTTTCACTTTCTACCTCTTCTCTTTCTTCAGAAGATAAACTAGGTAAATGCAAGGTAGTATTATTCTCTATAAAATGAAGTAGTCAACACTTGGAAAATAATTTTGCTATTTGGATGCTTTTAGATAGTTTCCCCCACTTCTTGTGTAGGGTCTTAAAATAAATCACTTCAACCTTTCCAACCTGGTAAGTATGCAATTAAAAAAAATGCAATTTTCCTTTATTGGAATTACTGCTTGGGCTGGGTTACAAGAAACTCCTGTTCCATCCAGCAATAGAGATGTTAAACTTTCGCCATCTGTCCAAAGGTTATCTAAATTGATCATCTAAGTTTGGATTCCTATGCTTATACTCCAATACCTACCTTAAAAGTATCCAGCTTTTCCAAAGTTTTCAGCACTCAAAATTCATGCCAAGAACAGGAGCTGCAGGGGTTCAACATCTTTGAAAAATCAGGACAACTTTTATGTTTGAGCCTGAATGCAATTTAGGAGCACCCAGAAATCAGAAAGGTCTAGCCCTGCAATAATTGTACAGCGGTCAAGGCAATGGGTCAGGGAGCACGTGGTCCTGCAGACAGAACAGAGTCACATCATGCACAAATACACGTATTGTGCACTTCCTTGGAACCAAACTGCAAACGGAATATAACAAATGCTACCCTACCAAAAATAACCCAAGCCCTCTAACTACAAAGCTCATTTATTTCAGGGAACCTAAGATTAAAATTCAAATTGTCTTCTGACCCCTCTAATAGGGCTTAAGAGGCACAATATCAGGAGTCAGTAACATTGCTGCTGCGGTACCAGTATTACGATGGCAAGGGATTTTTCTGTCAGACTTCTGCATGCCACTCTCATGCTGTAATGCAATATTGCATAAGACAGAGTATTTTCTTTATGAGTATCTTAATTTTGACCCTAACACTCTTTACGTTAATGTATGTATATGAAGGTAAGCTAATTTGCATGTCTGTGCTGGCAAAGAAGTACTTTATTTTTTCATCTGAGACAGGAAAAAAAGCAACTATCACACTGAAGTACACATACTGTGTGGAGGTTAAATTGTTACTGGGTTTTCCTAGTTCTAAAACTCACCCCCCCACCCCCTCCTTAATAGCTCACAATCTCACTTTCTAACCACTGGGATAGCTCAAGTCCATGAAGGAAACCAATATGTAACATTTGGGTGGCCTGTACATACCTCCTTGTGGTATAGGACACGTGTCCTCAATTCTGACTGGTCTGAATGGAAGTTGCAGGCACCCAACGCACTTCAGCAACTGCTCTTTATTACTGAGTTATTGCAGCTCTTCTCAGAGACAGAACTGAGACAGACCTTCTAAGAGCCCATCACATGCTTGCAAGGGCAGCTGTTAGGTGTTGACCCACACAGAAAATACACGCTTTATTTAGTTGCCTAAACGAGGGCCGATCTCTGCTGCAGTTCTGGCCAAACATCTCCTACTGCCTTGCTACCTGATTGGCTTTTGCAAAACAAAAGGGGAAGAATATAAAACAAAAACAAAAGGGAAGAACTGAAGCCATAGCTTCAGCTGTTAAAAAAGGAAAGAGAGAAAAAGAGAAAGCAGCAACAGCTATCTCTAGAAAAGCACCTATGTATGCCAAATAAATCCCTCAGGCAGGCCCCCACTATAAATCTGGTCGACCTCTTCTGCATTCCTGTGGGCCCTGAAGAAAGGCAGCTCGGTGGCACAGAGATTTCATTTAATGGCACCTGCGTGCTGTAAATTACAAGTATCGAGGAACCAACCTACTCCTTTTCATACATTTTGGAAAAAAAAAACTCATTTGAGACAGTGAACTGATAAAGGCAGCAGCAAATGAACATGGTTTTGGTTTTTGAAAGATATGGAGATATATATATGTTTTTAATGAGCACTGCATTTTAAAGATGAATTTCACTTACATCAAATATATGCAGGGAGATTGAATGAGAGCCATAGAATATACAAGATCTGGGTTTTGAAACATTTCTCTACATTGATTAATCGTACAGCTATTGTACCTTTTGAAAACCTGATGAACATATACAGAGTGGCAGAAAATCCATGATAGGCAAACGAATCTATTGTCTTCACACTGTATTTGTCTAGAATGCTAAGATTACAAATAAAAAGTTTCCACCTGTACATGAAGGATCATATTATTTATATTAAGCACTGCTATATCCTTATACTAAGCATACTTTGCTTCACTATTAATTTTAAAATATGTCAGTGATCACAGGCTTTGCTACTACAGCCTGGGACAGTCAAAAAAGTAATACACTTTCATTAGAATTAACCCAGTATAAAACTGGCATTTTATAGATTTATAGCCAAAGGAATATAGAAGGAAAGATGTAGAAATAAAGTCTCTGAAGACATAACATTGGTTTTGGTCTGTGGGTGGTATTCTTACAAACCACAAAGCATAAATGCCCTGTCCAGGAAAACTGATCATTATGGAATGCATTGTGTGCCTGAGTAAAAAAGCTGTTTGCAGCCATTTCATACTTCTCTCATGAAAATAAGACAAATAAGAAACAGCTAAATAATTGCTATTCTTTTCCCTCACCTCTTCCCTCTAGTTTTAATCCTAATCTGTTTAGGCCTAGAAATACAAATATATATATATTTATTTTTTTTTATACACACGCACACACACACACAATCTCTCTCTCTCTCTCTCTCTCTCTCTCTCATAAACCTGAGAAGACCTGTATCAATAGATTCCTGTACTTCAAATAATTTTAAGAAATCATAAGGAAAAGGAAGATACTGACTGGAAAATGTATGAGAAACCAAATTACCTCAGTAGCAGCATTTTACAAGATTTCTTATCGAATGTGCGCTGCCATATTGCTAGGCCCAACTCTTCAAGGAACGTATTCTGGAAGACAAAATATTTATGGATATTTTCATGGCATATTTTCAAAAAATGGATTTTACCTTTATATATCCAGAGGCTACAGCTTTAGAAACAAAAGGAACAGACAAGGTCCTAAGACAGAAATTACTCCCCCCTCCTGATGTCCTGATTTTTACATATTATTTTTTTTAATTATATTCCATGTTACACCTTGGATCAAACTACTCCTGCCCTCCCCCCCACAATGAGTTAAATCTGTGGAAATAAAACATTTCTTGTAACACAAACATTTATGAAGTTTGCCAATTCTATTACCACCAAAGCGATTAAGAAAAAATACAGCAATGTGGAAGTTGCAACAGCAAATGCATTCCCTGCTAGTTAGTAACACGCATCAACTTCTTAAACTGATTATTTATCATATATAGATCCTTATCCAATTAAAGTTTGATAAAACAGAATCAAATAGGAGGATTGTTACCTGCTTTTGAGAAGGTTCACCAAGCAAGCATTTTAAGCTTTTTGACTCTTTTAACACTGATACAAGGAATAATTATTTCTCTCTGCCGATGCGATTGTTAAAAGAAGAGAAACCCCGGATTGTGGTGGCTTCGTGGATGCTATTCTTTTTGCACCACAGCAGGATTCTTGGCTGCCAGTCCAAGCTGCTTTCACTTGCCAAGTTTTAAGATGCCGGTTTTGCCTTTCATTTTATTGTTCCTTTCGCAACGTTAAAGACCGACTTAAAAAACCATGCACAGCTGCTATCGGGGAGGGGGGGGGGAATTATTTGAATTTTGCACAAGAATGGAGATGAGGAAGGAGCGCGCTGTGATGTAACCACAACGACACCCACAGAAATATTTCCAATACTGGGGGGGACGGACTCACGCTCAGAATCCTGGCGTTTTCTTACAACACAGTTGGGAGATCTAGTGTAAGAGAAGGAAATAATAAAAATGTCCAGACCCACGATCAATTGTAGTCACATTAGAGGTGGAGGTTGATACTTCTCCCCCCCACTACCTATTTTTTAAATCCACTTGCTGCAGCTTAAGACTATTCTTTCTTACTGAGGATTTCTTGCAGGGGGTGCAGGGGAGCAGAGGTTGGGGAGCAGGCTAACAAAAGGATTCCCCCTGCACACAGACTCCTACCCCACCCTTTTGCTGCTTCCCTCTGATAGGAGTTCACCCATGCCCAAACATCACGGCCTTTCTCTTGACGCAATGCCACCGTGAAGAGACTCAGCATCACGGCACAAAAGCTTCCATCAAAATTCAGTACAGCGCTGCGAATTCTTTCATCAAACACATCCATTTATCGTAAGCAACTGACTTTTTTTTTTTTTTTTTTTTTTTAAGAGATTGTGTAGAAGGATGGTGGGAATAGATTTTTTAAAATCCCCAACTTCTCTATGTATGAGTTGATTTATTTTATTTTACTTGATGTAGCAACAAAACTATTGGGAATGGTACCAAGGCTCAAATGCATTTAAATGAACAAACAGCAACACAAAGTTGGTTGTGATCCTTCTCGGACTTTACCTCGCTATTAAAAGCATTTACAGCGGCTTATGCTCAATATACATCATAAAGTATAGAATGATATAACTCTTCCATCAGACACACATAGAGTCAGTCTGAACAACTACTTCTTGATACAGATGTTGGAGGGACATATACTTCCCATCTGTGTGAGGAAAATTCCCACTCAGAGACAGTTCCTTGAGTTACCCATGCAGACAGACCTACGCGCATATGTAATGCACACAGGGTAGTCAGAATGGCTGGAGACGACTGTTTTTCGCAGTACATAGGTGACTGTTTATACAGCCTGCAAGCCAGAAAATGGAAGCTGTTCCAAACATATAGTAATCGAGGGTGAAAACAGCTCTGGCACCAGCTGTTATATGTGCAGAGGTTTATGGCTGACTTTACAGCAGAGCTAACTGCAACTAGCAGAAGATGAATACAGCCCCCTATTTCATATTTTAAGAGAAAAAGAGGCAGACTACAGACAGCTTAAAGTTTCTATGAAAACCAACAGTCTTAAACAAAACCAGCGTGAATTAATAAGGGGGAAAGAAAAACAGAAGCTTTGTTCTAAAGTGAAAGCATAAGATGTGAAATTTCAAAATCAGATGGCTTGGTCTGTGATTTCTTTCATTTAAATGAATTGATCTGTTGCTAAACTGCTGCTCGTGTGCCAAGAAACTTTTAACTCTTTCGGCTCAAAACTCCCCATGTTTTGCTATTTTCTGTCTCTCCCAGGCATACTACAAATAAATCAGAAAGCAGAAATTAAAAATGAAGGGGGAAATAAAAAACAAGAGCATAAAAAGAACAGGGGAATTAAACCCACAAGCACATGCAGAACACAAAAGAGCCACAATATGGAGCGTATCGGTGCTTCGTTAGAACTTCTACTGTATAAACAACGTGATTCTTGTTCTTACAATGTTGCTAAAACTTGGAAAGGAGACAGAAAGGCCTTCAACCTTCACAATTCCACGTACAGCAAGAACTCCAGGGCAAGCTCAACAGAAACAGGGCTAGCAGCAAGAAAAACAACAGAATCCCTGACCTAATTCATTGCAAATTTTCACTTACCGAGAATGCCTTAAGCATTTCCAATAGAACCCCCTTTCCTACACATGTTCGCCTATGTGAAAAAGAGCAAAAAATCAAACTGACAAGCTCTCAAAAACACCCCAAAAGATAGCTGCTTTGGTAAAATTTGAGTGAAAGTTCCTAGTGCTTTTCCGTTTTGTTTTGGATTTATTTTGCCCACTTAAAAAAAAAAAAAATGAATGAAAAATGTAAAATAGACATGTTGTAATTAGAGATAATTCCAGGGAGAAAAATATTTATGTGTAGAACAAAAAAAAAAAAAAAGGAAAGAAAAAAAAAGATATTTTTATATCTATATATCTCCCACTTTCCAGTTCTTCTGCAGTTCCCCCTAAACTGCTGCTGCTTGCTCCAATCTGCTGCCTGCTTAACAACGGAATGACAGGCAACATCTGTTTGTATAGAAGCCAAGACCAAGCCTTTAAAATTTTTTTTGGCTCAGTTTCTTTTTTCTCCCCCCACCCACCCCCCCACCCCACCCCAAAAGCTTTAAAAAAATAGAAGTAAAAGAAAAAGTAAAAGCGCACAGCAAGATTTTGAAAGCCACTCAAGTGAGGCAGCAACTATTTTCCCTTGAGTTATTTCAAGGTACAGTACTTTGAGGATAACTCTTTCCTCTCCCTCCACCCGCCGTCACCTCCTCCCCTGCTCTCCCCAGCCTACATCTTCATTCTTGCCCCGTGCTATTAATAAAGTATCACACAAACTGGGGAAAAAAAAATATCCAACGTACCTTGATCACTAAAAGGCCACTCCCTCCTATGGGGAGGAAGGGGGTTTCTTCAGTAGGCAACTAAAAAAAAATTGTATGGGGAGGTGAATAATGGGACGGTTCAGGGGACAGCCTTGCCACAGTCCTCTCACCCTCTTCCCGCCCCCCCCCCCCCCCTGCATTTTACAGGCTATAAAATATATTGTGCATATTTTCAAAATAAAAGAAATTGTTTTGAAATAAATAAATACATGAAAAAAAAATCAGCCCAGATCCAAATACAATTCAAATGACTAACAATGTCAGTCTACTGCCAATTCTGTGGCAAATCGGGAGAAAGCACAATAATTCCACATGCTGAGATGTGAACAACTGGAAAGAAACCAACTCTCTAGAAGTCACAATAAAAACTATTACGGTGCCCCCACCCCCAGCCCAACTGCCATCCCTTTCGGAGTCTCCCCCTGTACCCTCCTCCCTCCAGGGGAAAAAAAAAAAATTAATAAAAAATTCAGCCACTAATTTAACAAAAGGAAAAGGAGAAGGGAAAACAACAAGACCATCAACCGAAGCTATTTAAAAACTCAGGGAATGTTTTATTCACTGGTGATTTGGGACAACGCTCCCGCGCGTGCACACACCCCCCACGCGAAAAAAAAAAAAAAAAAAAACCAAAAAAAAAAAACAACCAGACAAGTTGCTAAGGAGACTTGTGTAAACTCAGAATACAGGCACATTTCTGGCCTTTCCCCCTATATTCCATCTCGTATTCTGATCACGCACCACTGCGGCATGATTGCACCAATGCACTGCATTAATCTTGGCCTTAAACGGGCTGACTGGCAAAGCAAACTGTGTGTATATATCATCTTTCAAACTTAACAAGTTAAAGGGAGAGAGGGTGGTGGTGGGTGGGGAGGGCTGGGGGGCGGGGCGGGAACCTTCGTGCTGAATATAAAATATAAGAGCCGAGCTTAGTAAGGGAATCTTAAAGAGGAAGTGTTATTGAGGCGTATATATATAAGCCTCCCTGAGCTTTCTTGTGTCTCTCTCGCTGTGTCTCTCTCGCTCCTCTCTCTCTCCCACCTCTCCTAACAAAATCCCCTGTCCCCTGGCAGATGTCTGAAACCCTGCCAGATCTGACAATGTCGGACCCACTCTCTGCCACCAGACGTTTGGGGCTACAGACCAGCTCATTCTCTCAGCACAGTGGGGTCATATATACATATTAAACAACCATTATTTTTTTTTTTTCCAGTCCTGATGTGCATGTTCCTAAATCATACATTTAGAAATAGTATTTTCACTTTTCACTCGCTACTTTTAGGAAGGGGCAGGTTAAATCAAAACCTGACCCATTCGTGGAAGGTGACTGTCACTAGCACAATCCATTCCTCAGTAACTGACAACGCACCAGCCCCTGGCTGGGACAAAATTAAACCTCCCCCCCCCCCCTCCCCCCCCCCCGGTTCCTTGTTATTGGGATGCAGGAAATACATCTCTTTCTTTAGGCCCTCCTCCCATCTCTCACAGTCTCAAATCCTCTCCCACTGACAGACAGCTCAGTACAATCATTCAACACCTGCCTTTTGCTTGTTTTGTACACTGCATTTCACAAGACAAGAATTTCAGTCCTCAAATAAGGAATCCAGTAACCTACGAATTCAACAGCAGCACATACAGGAAAAGCCAATTTGTGCCTTGGAGCTAGTCCTGCTTTCAGGTCCAGCTGAGGGCTTTTACTGAAGGCAGCATATTCCAGGAGGGGAGCCCCAACTGCCTTAAGGAGCATCATCTTCACTTTATACCCAGGCCAGCAAAAGCACAGGAGAAGTGAGTCCATTTGCTCAGCCTCAGAGGGTTTCCATGCCAGAGCTGAGAGTGGTCCCTGCCTTCATTTCAGCACAGTCGGTGTCACGCCATGGTGCCACCCCATCCAGGAGAAGCATCACCATGCGTTGGGCGTATAGGGTCAAATGCTCATTCCCTACCCCAGTACTTGTTGCTCATGTGAGGAACTCGAGCCCTACGCTACGGCAGGGGTGAGGGTGCTGAACAGCCACACGTCCCGTGGGCTTTGTCTCAGCTGCAATGTAAGATGCAAATGGCTAACTGTGACTAATGCTCTTGACAAGGCATAAAGGAGGGACAATATGGAAATCTGAAAGAAAAAGCATAGCTGGACTCAGAGCATCATGTGGAGAAAGGAGAGGCTGGCCATCAAGAACAACTCTACTGGTATCTCCCACTTAATCTAATGACAGTCTCACTCACAAGACTATTATCACAGCACCCGGTGGGGCCAGTTCTGGCAGTGTGCTTTCCTTTCAGCTCCAAATGAAAGTGTGAAGGCATTACTAACAGAGGAGAAAACTATAAAGTTCTAATCACCAGATTTGGGCTCCCAAGCAAGTGAATCTGTGGCACTGCACAGAAGATAGAGCATGAAATATGTACTTTTAAAATGCTTCTCAGTGGGTTATTGCTCAGGTGGCTATAGAGCCATCCTGAACCTCACTCCCTGAGATTTGGAGGGGTCTAGCATTGTCTCCACTCATCATTTCTCATTCCTCTTCCATAGATCTACTGGGAAGTGGAACATGTGACTCACCTGACTGCTTATCTTTGTTTGGGAAGAACTACCTGAAACAAAAATACCAAATGAACAAGTTAAAACTACTCCTTTAAGAGAAAGGTTTGGCTTTTGCCCTAGCAGGTAAAGAAAAAGTAGGAATCGTCATAAAAAGATTATTAATTTCTCACACACCAGTATTTTCCTGAGTTAAACAAAAGCATGCAAAAGAAACATTTCCCTTTCCCTAGCTTGCTCAGTTCCTACATACAGAGAGGTGCTCCAAGCCCAACAATGCAAAACCGAAGCACCTGCCTGCAGGACACCTAGTGTTCAGGTCTACACACTTACAAATGGCTGAAATGAGGTTTAAGATGTTGTTGCGCCTTAACTTCTTCTGAAGGAGGGTATCACTTCTACAGCAGAGCCAGGACAAGGGATCATGCCACGGCTTCTCTAAGCATCAATAAAAAATCAGCCATTTTAACTTGAAACCAGCCAAGGAGACAGTATAGACCTACCCACGCACTGGACTGGATTAGACTTTGAAAATCTCATACTGCAAGGCAGACGTATCCAGCTCTGCTGAGGCTGATTCAGTCTTTCATCGCTGAAGTAGGTAACTGAGCCCCAAGCAGCCCTGCCGAAAGGAATACGCTCAATACTGGGCAAAGATCCGACTGCACCTGCACCACTTCTGTCGAAATCCATACTGACCATGGAGCAGACAATCATGCGTGCATAGCCTGGACACAAATTGAGCATTTTTTCCAAGGAAAACAGAACCCACAGGTCTCAGACCACTAGACAGCTATTAAACCATCAGGCCCAGTAAGAATGGGTACTTACTTGCAAGGCACCAATATGGATAGAAACTGAGAAGTAGTAAGGCAAGGTAGAAGACGCAAAAATACAGTAAAACCACTGCAGATGCAGTAACAGGTTGCTTATAAGCTTTCCCAGTTCTGGGCCCTAAGGTTTTCAGAGGGATTTCTAATGTTGAGGTTGACTAAGCAGGGCTACATTTTTGTTTTGGTTGCAAACTGGAAACCACTATTTTTATCCACAAGTCCCCCAAAGCATCTGTTTCTCTCTAGCTATTTAAGACTTCCTTAGGACCTAGTTAGAGGTACATAATTATTTTTAAATATTACTCTTTGCAGTCACACATTTTATCATCATTACATGTGTCATTATCTGTGTATTTGAACTGTGTAATTTGAAGATGAGGAGATAAAACCCTTGCAGGGGGTCTGAGAATTACTTGCCCTTAAGCAAATATTTTGGGATAATACCTACCATTTGGTACAAGCTAGTGCATCCTCAGTGAAAGGAAAAGCAATCCTTTTACAGGTCACACTTTAAAGTCACCTAGAGAAAGAAACTGTTTAGAAGAATCCAAAGAGTAGGCTAAATCCCCAGCAGAGAAGAATACCCTAGTTGTTCCTAGCTTGCAGTCAAGGCACAGTCATCTAGAAAAATCAGTATAAACATAATTTGCTTTCACTGGAAACACCATATTCACATCAAGTTCTGTTCCTCCCAAGGAGTAAAAGATGGGGATATATCAAACTGTTTCATGGTTGGACTGTAAGACAGAAGACAGTCTGTCTTATTTAATGAGCTACATGGAGTCACAATTACAACAGACCTGACAGAGCAGTGGTTTTGGACCACTTACGGTTCGTATAATGTGATGCAAATGTAACTCAGGTCATCTAATTTAGGAGGCCACTTTCATTTTGCTGTTTCTATAACTGGTCTACCTTGCTGCTACTAATGGCTATGGGGATTTTTTTATTGCCTTATCACTGCTGTCTCCAAATGACAGGCAAATAAATGAGATCTACTCCAATCTCTTCCTACAGCAGGCAAAACACACCCTCTTGTTACTTGACAGGCTAGGTACATCATCAGGTTCCAGAAGACTGTAAGGCACCCATAGTGGGATGCTACCACAACACGGGGAAAGCAGCAATGGACCAAAAGTCTCAGCGTCTGGGTCTAACCTGAGAGATGGATGCATGCAGGAGTGATGTTTAAAACTGCATTTTAAAGGGAACAATCAGATGTGTCATGCAACCAGCAACAAGACACGTAGAATTTCAGTTCCTGACAAGCAATGGCCCCAGTCTGACCTAAGACTGTGTTGGTCTTGATATTATTCTTGGAGTAAAAGCTGCTACGCTGTCCAAGAGCAGGTCGAGCACACAAAGTGGTGAACAGAGTCACACATGTTATGAATGCTTTGGGTTACATTTTTCACACCTGTCAAGGCCTCCTAACAAGAAATTTTGTCCTCTATATACCCTATCCTACAAATCCTAAAAAGAAAAAAAAATATCTACCCTTTTCCACCCTAAAGTCAAAGCTGATGACTAATGAAGAGACCAAGACAAGCAAAGGCAAATCTTAAGACAGAAAAGCAATGGTTCACAGGGAATGTGAACAACCTTACACAGCTTGTAGGTGAGCAAAACACAGTGGGATAGTAGGGGACCTTTTCTTCAACTTCTGCTATCCAAACCCAGTTCACAGCTACTTATTCAAAAAGCAGCTGCCACATGAAGCTTCCATAAGGGAAAACGCCAGTGTCCTAGGCTGAATAACACACCCAAGGATTTGTAATTTTGTTTTCAGTACCAAAGTGCTACACCATGCCAGGGGAACACTTTTTCAAAAAGTGTGGGGAGGGCAGGGAGTTGTGCCAACCTTTGGACAACCATCTTCATTGGGACTCAGCACACCCTGGGCTAACATCTGGGAGGTGTGCAGGGTGCTGAGACCACAGCGGGTGCACATGCAGCTCACCCAGGCTGCCCAGCCCTACCCAGAGCTGCCACTGCCTGCCATATGCCCCCCGGGAAGAACGTGTGCACACACCTACGCATACCTTCTGCATTATTCCATGGAAGGTTCATTCCTTTGGCCACCGATGCAGTGAGCTCCAAGCAAAGCAGCCCTCCGAGAGTTAGTGCAAAGACAAAAAGCTTGACTGGCATCTCATCAGATTTGAAAGTCAGATATAAATCATGCAAGAAAGATGTTTCACTAAACATTGCTGTCATCTTTATATGACTCCAAACCTTCAAACAAGAAATAGAAGACCCCAGAACAGGTAATTTCATTCTGTATATTACTCTAGTCACAGACATCTACAATTAGGTACAAATGAATTTAGTATGAAATAGATGATGACAATCCTAATGGAAGTCTTCAGTAACTGTCCTTCCCTCTCCCCTTCCCTCCAAACATGAAGCTGGCAAATGTCCATATCAGGTACCAAGGGAGACAAGCCTTCATCCCAGTCTTCTCCATCAGATTGTGACTGTTGTTAGTGAAGCACTTCGCCAAATAAGTACATTCCAATAATCAGAACTGCTGCATTTAAAACTTATTAAAATACAGCTATGTGGGCATACAAAATTAATTTTTCTTCACCAGCCTTTTAGCATTGCTCATGGACATTCATTCCTTGGGCGACCTAACTGAACCCAGAGAGCAATGTACTGTACCTTCGATTCCCAGTGTTGCCACTCCTCAACCACTCTGAACCAGGCTGCTTCTCACTGTCATCAGGCTAAGTAAATAGCATCGATCATTGTGTCCTTCAAACTTGCCTAAGCTTTTGTGCCCTTACTTTCAAATTTTAAACATTTTCCCTCTTGAAGGTGCATGGGGCTAGATCACTATTTTAACCCTACAGTTAAGACTTTCAGAAAATTACCTGCATCGTCAACCAGGAGCTTTCAGTATTGCAAGTATGCTACTGAAACAGTGAGAGCAGAGCATGACAATTTACAGGCAGAGAATGGAAACACGGAGAGAAGGGGCGATTTTCAGAAGCTGACAGAGGAAATGTGCTACAGAGCCTGGAATTTATCTCACATCTCTTGGCTCCAGTCCAAATGCTTAAACCACAAGATCATCCTTCAGGCCTAGGACACTGACAAAATCTTTAACTCTTGTAAGATCCTGAAGCCTTTTCAACAAGTGTTTTGTAGCAGAGGTGGCCTCTAGCCTAGAACAGGATCCTGATGTTCAATGACAGAGATACAGAGTTCGGGACCTGGCTGTTGGATGACAGCCCATGCTGGTTTTAATATCTGATTTGGGTATTTCACACCCTGGATGTGACATAGCACTCCACGTATTTCTGCCTCAGCTGGCTATGACAGTTTGCTGAGATCTGAAATAGGTGAAAGAGATTTTTCCAGATACAATATATTACTGCGAGAGTGCCCCTTGCCACTCCTTCCCTGTACAACCTCAAATAGGGGGAAAAAAAAGAAATAATCAGAACTTTAGGAAAACTGTAATGTAGTGAGTAGAATTGCAAAATAACTTGGAAGTAGAATACTTAAGTATAAACCAACAAGTTTTCTTGGAGAAGATTTGTGGAGAGGAAGAATGGAGGTCTTCTAATGTCCAAAACTTTTGCTTTTCAGTAGATATAAAATTACTGTTATCCCCATCTCTCTTCAACACAGAACAAGCCACAAAATAAAGTGAAACATGTTAATTATCATAACAAGAGTGATGGCTAGGGATGAAACGGGGGACAGGTAAGAGATGTGTCTACGTGCTCAATACCAAGCGAGGAGGGTGGAAGCAAAGCAGACTGGGGGGGGACGTGGCACCCTCTTGTCCATCTCCTCTTTGGCCTGAGACTAGAGAAAGGACAAGTGAAATAAATGGAGTCACAGCTTGCCACATATCACAGAGCCACCTAATGGGAAAAAAAAGGCCTCTTTCAGTTTCAAATGACTCAAAGAGAAATTGCTCCACCACTTCAGACTACTTGGCTGTGTGTTTCCTTAGAACAGAGTGCAGTGAGCATTTTATCTCATCTCCATTTTCTAAATATAGGTCACCTCAATCCATGGCTGCACTGCTAGTGATACCTCAATGATTTGCCACAGCCCTGGCTTAAAGTAAGTCAGAAGAAACTTAGGAAATGCTAAACAGCAGGCAGCATCTAACTAGGAAATGAAGGGGGCTTCTCGTAACCCGTTCTCTTGCACAGTCACCGAAGGAGATGGATCCCCTACCTTTGGTGATGGCTCACTTAAGAAGAAAAGCCTTTGAGCCCACAGTCAAAAGCCAAGAAAATTCACCTCTTTGGCTGCTGGACACAGCCACAGGAGAATGCATCATCATTACCATCATGCTATTCCAGCATGGGCACAAAACTTGCCTCTGGCAAGAGGAAACAGCGATGGAACAGACAGGTAAAGTGGTTCACACACTGCTGTCAAACTTTCTGGAGATACCCTGATGTCTTTTTTGGAGACACTTGCAGATCTAAGACCAGCATAAATTAAGTTAAAAAAATGAAATCTGAAATCGGCCCTCGCAGTTCAAGAAACGTAGTCTTTTCCCTTTCCTTGCTCTTGTGGGATTCTCCCTTTAAAAGCCCTAAAGGATGAACATGTAGAAGATGGTCTCATTTGTCGTAACAAAGCCTATTGCTGCAAACTGGAAGAGGGAGAAGTGCTTCAGACCTGCTTTAGATTAGGAGGAGACAGGAGAAATAAAAAGAGCATCTGACACCAAAATAAAACTATTTTGATCACTGCCATCTCCCTTATTCTAAATGAAGCAATTGTGGGCTACGTTTGTTTTGCATGCACAATTAGCAGACAGAACAGATGGCAAAGGTGTCACTTAAAGCCACACGTCCGACAAAATAACCCAGGCTGCCAGTGCAATTTTTCACTAGGAACAAGGAATACTTTCCCCTCTTCTTCCCATTGAAACGTATCCCAAAGAAATGAGGCCAGCAAATGTTTGCATCAAGTAGGGGATTCACCGCAAAAAGGAATCCATTGTGTTTTGGAGTGTGTTGATTACTGGCTGAGTGAGGAAGAAAAGGGCAATAGCAAATGGATTGCTAAGAGAACAAAAAATAGGAATGGAAACTAGGGATACATTGCCAGAAATATAACAAGGGGCTCAAATAAACATATACTCTCTCCTCCCTTTAGCCTTGTGGTTCAGGCATAGCTTGCAACTCAGGACATCTGTGTTTCATTTACAAGAGAGCTGAATAGGAGAATTTTTATCAGTGAAGGTATCTGTTGTCTTATGCCCGTACCTGAACTCTTTCTGTAAATGTGCTTATCCTCTCAATACCTATCTCAGTTTAAGGATAGCGGAAAACTCACTAACAAGCAATGTAGAAAGTTTAATGCATCACCCACTGCATCCAGACAGTTCAAAACCATGGCCAGGAGAGACTATTTCACTAGAAATCTGGAGTGTAAAACATGCGTGTGGCACTCCCATCCTATTTCCTCTGCCACAGGCAAGGAATGAGATAAAAAAACCCCAAACCACATGCCACTTGTTAAAAACATTGTTTTTAAACACTGTTTAAAACAGTTCAAGCACTGTTCTTTGGTCTATTAGTACTGTACCATGTTTGGCTTGTGACACTCACAATACAGGTACGTGAACATCTCAGAGGAAGAACTTCTCTGGGGAATCTCTCCTGACAGCCCATCTTGCATGACAAAGTCCTTTTGTTAAGTTCTTAACCTCCTACAAAGCCCCAACAATTTAATCACAGTGAATATCCCTGCTTGTAGGAAAGAAAAAGGAGAGACAGATACTAATGTAATTTTGTTCCTTTCATAGCCTTGTGAGGTCCTCCGACAGCCTTGCTGATGGACTACAAGAGGATTTTGGCATACCGTTCTCTGAGCACTATGGATAAGCTGTTCCTAGCATGCATGACTGAGCAGTGTCAGGACACAGACTGATGGGCAATATAATAACCACCATGAGTCATGCTCCACTCATACTGCAAATGTGCTAGTAATTGTGAGCTTCCACAGCTATTGTAGCCTCAAAACCTCCTCTCTGATACTATTAGGATGCTAATAATTGTGAGCTTTGTCCAGCTACTGCAGCCACAGGTCTCCTCTCTCAGATACTGCAAATGTACTAATAATTGTGTGCCTCAATAGCTACTGCAGTGTAGAACTCTGCTTTTTTTGATGTTGCAAATACTCTAATAATAATGATGCTCAATACAACTGTAGCCTGCTCTGCTGATCCTCAGCAAAAGAGCAACGCCTAGAGAATGAGAATAGCTCTCTAAGAAAAAGCACAGGATTAGGGGAAAACAATAGGTGCCTAAGAAAGAGCATAGACCTAGAGAAAGAGATTAAGTCCCTACAAGAGAGTGAAGTCTCTAGGAATGCATATAGACCTAGGACAGACCTCAGGCAGGACCCAAAGCTACCATCTCCACGTCTGCCCCC
Source organism: Falco naumanni (assembly GCF_017639655.2). NCBI lineage: Eukaryota > Metazoa > Chordata > Aves > Falconiformes > Falconidae > Falco > Falco naumanni. The sequence continues at coordinate 8,002,766 of NC_054069.1, forward strand.
TGGTCAAAGACCCTTCCAAAACAGGAAAGCCTCTCTGGGGATGAATGTGTTGACCATCTTGGGGATGATGCAAAGTCCCATCTACCTGCCAGGTGTCTCCATGAGGAGCAGGATGGACAAGCTGCCTTAACACTCAGCCTTTCAGTGAGGCTCGGATCCCGGATGATACTTTGAGCAAACCCCATAGCAGTTCTCCCTCAGGCCTTTCCTTCCCTGATTAACCCTCCTTTCCCCACAAAAGCATGCCTCAAACTGCCATGTATTAGAACCAGCCAAATAATGTCAGCACAGAGCACTGGTGTTCATGCAACAGGACTAACAGCTAATAGTGATGTTTCTTTCTACAAGGCAGCATAGTAACTTTCTCGGGTGATTGCAGTGGAAAATCTCTCCTAAGCATTGCTGCTCCACTCACCATCCACTGGTGTAGGAAAGGACTCAGAAGTGTCAGCAAGTTCGACAATATTAAGAACATTCAACTTTAAATAGAGAAAGCACAGCCACTTTATTTTATGGGTAAAAGGACTTAATACAAAGCAGCTATTTTAATGCAAGATACAGTTAATTCATCTTCCTAAACCAGATGGTTTTAACATTTTTGGACACCTTGTTCCTATTTCCTCTCTGTTGTACAGTAGAGGCTTAACTTTGTTTTTACCTCTTTCTGCAGTTACCTGAACATAAGCAGAGAGCATTGTGCAAGAAACAGGCTCATCCAAAACACCAGTGTGATTTCCCATCAGCCTCAGCCTCAAATGACATGTGCTTTTTGTTGCCTCCACTACCTCTGATCTCCCTGCTTTTCCCCAGCTGCTCAATAACCCAAGAGAAGGACCCCTATGCTAAGCCATCAGAACACACAGCCCAAGGGCCAGAGCTTAATACCCTCCAAATTTAGCACTGGACAGTGGTCCACTTGCATAACTTTTAAACATTCAGCAACTCCTCTGAATTAGGAAACTGCTTCACAAACGCTCCTAGAGATGTTTCGCATCTACTGGAAATTCCCTTTAGATTCGTAAGAGAGGGAATAGCTGCCAACAGTGTACTGCCCTCACCATTTCTGTGGCTTACAAAGAATTCCACAAAAGCTTCACAGGGGCTTCAGCTCTTGCAGGTAGAATTCATACGGTCAGAAATCTGCCCCAATCATCTCAGGCTCAATCACTCTGATTCCTTATGCAGAAGTTTGGGGATCTGAGGTGCCCAAGAGGGATTCTCAAAATATCAGATTCAAGTCTTAGCTATCCAGATTGCCACCATGCATGCATGCACTCAGGGCTCTGCATAAAACACTATGACCATGGCCAATTGCATGCAAAGCCCTGGAAGCAGACCACACCATCTTCCCTTACTGCAGAAGAGCAGTGGTAAAAAGATTGAGGAAATAGAAGGAACGACTGTAACGCCTGTCTAGGCTCCCCAAACTTCAGAGAACATGCCTTAACCAGCTGGCTGTCAGCTGCTTTCTACTGTCTGGACCCACTGCACTTCCTGCTAAAGTTGTGGGAAAAAGATGGAAAGATTCAGCACACTGAGAGATGGAGCACAGCTCCCTGATGTGCTGCTTGTGGCACTCATCTAGCGAAGGGGAAACCTAGACTGCCTATACCTTCTGCAATAAATAGCAATTAAAATGTACAAACAGTCCTCAAAGCTGTAATATCAATATAAATAGTCACTGAAATAAAACGATTCACTAGTTAAATCAGTAGCACAATCACTAAAGGCGGTAGGAAGGTGAATACTCGCCTTAAGACCTTGCCTCTGCTGGTACTTAGTTATTCATGCAAAGTGGAACAGCTGTAAAGTAGGCTGGAGTTTAGCACACATTCCTGCAAGCTGGATGTGGTTCAAAATTCCTAGAGGTAGGGGAGGTAATCGAACCGAACCAGGGTGTCCCACATCTGAGGTGACTGCACAAACTCCTGAGCCACTTGATGACAAGAAGATGCTACTGTGACTACTCTTGACACTCTACCTTCATCTTGTCAAATCCAGCCTTCAAAGCTCTGCATTTCACTTTGTGAAAGCTCAAGGCAAACATACCATGTTAAGCATGAGGAGAAAAAAATGTGTGTGTGTGTGAATGATTTCCTTGGGGGGGGGGGGGGGGGGGGGGGGGGGAGGGGCAATGTAGGCTTTTCTCCCTTAACCTCCTGCTTCTGCCACTGATCTCTCTGATTTCCTGCCCCCTAAAAATACCCCATTATTCACACCATCCAGGAACAAATTAATCCCACTGAAGTCAAGGGTAGTTATAAGACTTCTGAAAACTTGGTACACTTCTAATTTAGGCACCAATGAATTCAGCAGATTAACAGATGTCAACTTATTCATGCATATGGCTTCATAAAAGCAAAAGGCATTTGGACCCAGAATTCAACAGCAGCAGAACAAAGCTAGTACACCTATTATATAAGCAAGCACACACATTATTCATCAGTTCACAAGCCATGTTATCATGCTACCTACACCCATATGTGTTAGTCACTATGTTACACAGTAGGCATATGTGCATTCAATATTTAATCTGCAATAGCAATTGGGGGGACATCAATTAGACATGTGTTACATCTTTTAGAACATACATAAGCAGGGAGATGAATCTCAATGCAAAGAGAGGTATTTCAAGTCTCCAGAGGTGAAGCCCTTTACAAATGGATTGATGGGGTCAATTCACCTTTACCTACAGTCCTCCTGTAAGTCTTAAGCACTGGCAATTATGTGGTGCCCTGCCATTTCTTCATGGTGGGAATTTTACCTGGTATGGATAATACCTCCCACTTCCACAGCATTAATTTTTGCCCATAGGCAAGATCCTCAAAAGTGCCATAAAGTATACAGTTACCTCATTCCTACTGTCTAATCATAATTTCAAGAGAATGAGGTAACCAATCTCACCAGCAATAAATTTATTATCATTGTTCAATCCAATTTCCCTCCTTTCTTTTCATTTATTCAGCTAAACCTATTCACGTCTATGGTCTTGTATAAATGCTACACATTTATGGCACTTCAGACAACGTTTCGCACAGTGGAAGGCAGCTCTGAACTCCACCTTGAGTTCCACATCTCCTGCTGAAAAGATACTAACTTGACATGAGATGTCTGCATCCAGTTACCAGCTCAAGAAAGAAGGGACATGGGTGTAAGCACTACTGCCAGTGCAGAAGCTCCTGGTAACTTCTCCAGGGTTACATATGGCACCATAAAGCTGTCTTTATGAGACATAAAGCCTCCCAGGTGTGCTTTTTCTGCAACTTCTTTCTAAGCTTGGGCAACTATGCTGTGATCCTTAAAGAATATCTGAGCAATTCTCACAGCCTCTTGAAACCCAAGCTTTTTATTGATTTTTGCATTTCCGAGCATGCTGGAAAGCCTCAGAACTGCGTATTACCAGGGACTTTTGACAATAACACTGGGGTATTGCTCGGGGCCTGCAAAACATAGATAAACAAGTACCCTGATCCCAACAGCGAGACATACTTTCTGATAACAAGTTTAAGGTTCCTTTGGCTTTCTTTCATCCTGTTACTAGAAATTCGTGTCCAAATTTCTCAGGAAGACAGAACTCAAATCCATTTAGATGTACCCACGCAGCAATAAATAAAATAATAATTAATAGGTTACTTAGATAAAGACTTTCCATCTTAGGGCAAAGGAAAATACTCATTAATTAATCATCAAGTTGGCATTGACTTATCTTTTGGCACCTACAATAAAATGTAAGTCTAAAATGAGCGAGGGGTGGGGGGGGGGGGGGGGGGGGGGGGATGAAGAAATAAGAAGCCAACAATAGTTTTGGAAATGGATGACAAAATCCAAATGTTCTGCCTCACTGGTGCTAAATTAAGTGCAGTGTTATCAGTGCAAAGATTAAAAAAAGAGAGATTTTCCTCTGAACCTTAAGTCACACTTCTTAGCTACACAGGACATGACAGCAGTAGTGAAGACAAGAGAATTCACTCACCCTGAAAATGAGTGGCAATAAAAGGATCTGTTCAGTTATTGATTTCCCCAAACACAGCTCTATATAGCAGAAAAAGAAAAAAAGACAGTAGTTTATTGTATGCAATGGATGAAGAAGTGATCCCCCACACTCCTTCCCTTCCTAGGCACCATCCGACCACCTTTGCCTTCCTCTGCCTTCCGCTGTTTTCCCTTGCAGGGCACAAGGCAGGGGATTATAGCCAGCCTGCCTTTTTTTTTTTTTTTTTTTTTTTTTTTTTTATACTAAGTGGAAGGGGCTCTAGCAAGATCCTGGCTTTAGCTGAATTTTGTTCTGGGAATCATTTTAGTGTAAAAAGGATGAGAAAAATTGTTTTCCCATCTTTCATCAGAGGCTTTGAGCTACCAAACAAAGATGAAAGATCCTCACATAGAATTGCCTTTTCTCCAATTGATTTTGTTTAGCTTCCTTTTGAGTAAAACTCAACTCTGAAAGAGAGAAGTCAATTCCAGAAATACATGCATAACGTTTAACGTATGCATCAACTTGAGTATTAAGGGATGCACGGTTCTCCCATGGTTCCTCTACCTGCAGTTGAACTGTACTTTCTCTGCCTCCTGCTCTGTATGCATAATGAAAAGTCAGATAGATTCTTGTTTATTCTGTTATGATTTTCTGGGATTTTTGCAGAAGCAAAAGAGGTCTCTCAACATCTCTGTCCATATGATACAGCAATGACAGCATGGGAGACACCAAAAGGGATGTTATATTTCACTCTCCTAAACTTCTTGAAAAATCATTTATTCTCCTAATCAACAGAGTGTGGGAAACCTAGGCCTCAATTTTTAAGATGCTCCAGGGCTTTCCTATTGTTTTCTATTGCTGTTGACTTTTGATAGTATTACTAATTATTACTACTACTCTGGACCATAACTGGCAGCTTCAAGTCAAACAGATCCAAATCCCATCCAAGACAAACTACCTCTGCTACAGCCTTTCTCCAAGATCTTGGGCAAGGCACGTACCCTTCTGGTACATCTGGTCCCCACCTATTAAGGTAAGACAGAAAGCACTGCTCTAGCTTGTGCTGATGCAGTGCTGTGGGGTGCTTGAATACTATGGAGCTGGAAGTTATCTAAGCACTAAGATGGAAAGAGATGCTTTGATGCTCTTGGGCTCACAAAGGAGATCTGCTGTAATATTTTCTGGATTAGATAGTTAATCCTAGTCTTTACCATTGGCCTATTCTTGGTAAAATCACTCAATCAACTGATATCACCACGTATGTCCCAGATAAACCTGATGATACATTAGAAAAATATTACATCTGGCACTTTTACCCCAAATCCAGATGAGAACCAACAAGGGAAATGGCTATACACATTTCTTCCAAAATTACAATTAATGAACAGTCAGTTCAGTTCCATGTCAAACGTTTTGCAACCACCTGTGGTTGATCAAAGTAACTGTGCTCCTTCCCGCCCAGGCACAGGCAAATCACTGCCTGGTAAAGCAGGCAGTAGGGTGGGTATGTGCTGTGCTCCTCCAGAAAGCCATTTTATTACCAAATGACCTGTGAATAAGGGAAGGTAGAAAGACAGCCTTAAACTATCTTTGCTTCTGCCTTTAATTCCAGATACCCTAAACTACCTTTGCCTACAATAATACCCCCCCCTGGAGTCCTACTATCATCCAAGACTCTCCAGAGCCTATAAAGCCAGTGGTGCCAGAAGGCATAAAGGCGCCTGATACAGGCCAGCTCTGGCAGCTGTGCAACACCTGGGAAAATCCTGGTATTCTATAAAGCCAAGTTCAATAAGCAAAAATCAATGTATTTCTAATCAGCACGGCTACTTAAGCACAGCACAGAGCCCACAGCTTCTCAGAAAGCCCCTACAACCCCATCCAAATGAAAGCTTACTACTTCTGTAGATCCATGTACGATCCCCAATATTCTCTTTCCTTCTGTTTCCCTTTTGCCACCAAAATGATATAAAACCCAGCAATTCAGCATGTTCTGATCAAATGCACAACCCCCTCCCGAGACCTGGTCTTAGCTGCATCAAAGTCCATTCAGAGGCTGCATTTTTTTCACCAAACTTGTCCAGCCACAGTGACTCACAAATTGACAGTACGGAGAAGTAAAATGTTTCTGGATCTCTAAAGAAAGAGAGGATGCACTTTCAGGTGTCAGGTTGGGGGTTTTGTTTCACTGAATCTTGCATTCATTAATTGCATTTCAAGAATGAAGTCAGATTTCTTTTTTTTTTTCTTTTTTTTTTTTTTTTATTTGTAATGTGGCTGGTTATTTGATGAGTGAAGCATTAGATTTGTGAGTTGTTCTGCAAGCCAAAACATGCTCCCTTTCATTCATAACACGGAGCTGCTCTGCGTTAAACAGCCGATTATCATGAATGAAGTGGGTGTAACTTCCTTGAAATCCTCCAAAGACCTGTCAAAGCAGAGCTACTGCAGCTCAGTTTTCTCCTTGAAGTGTACAGATCATTGGTTTAATTGTTCCACACTGATCTTGAAATATGCTTTCTTGGTTCAAAGCATTAGGCAGTATCATTTTTTGAGGAGGAAAGGGGAAGGGTGGAGAAGGGTGCCTCAGGACAAGACAGAAGAGTGGGTATGTGCCTCAACCATCAAATTTAGATTTTTCTTTAGGAATCTAAATTGAGCTTCATCCATTTAAAGTGTGTCAGACAAAACCTTACAAAGCAAAGCCCTGGCCTGTTTTGCATGGATAATCAAGAGCCTCTGGCTCTTTTTTGTAAGAGGAAATGTTTAACCCTAAAAAGAGGAGGACTGATCTTATGATTAAAGTGCTGGCCAGCGGCTCAGAAAATTTAAATTTGACTCCAGGTCTGCCACTCTCCATCCTGTTTCAAACCTTTTGGTGTCGCCCCAGTGTTTCCACTTTTACAAAGGAACATGCTGATATTTCCAAACTGTGATAGTCTTTGAGCCCAGAGATGGAAAGACTACACATACATAACAAACAAACATACTACAATCTGTGTCTATAAGCTCATTTAATATAAAGATCTTTCTGAGGATGGCCTCTACCTTTAACAAAAAAACCTGCAGCATCTCAGCTATTCATCTTATCACACTTTAGGACAATGACGGGTGGATCTTGGCCAGTAAGAAATTGTGATAGTTGCATTGACTTTGGCAGACCCACTAGATATCTGATCCATATCGCATCTCTAACACTTTAAAAGCCTAGCAAGCTAGAGATGACTACAGGAAACTCAGTAAAGAAAAACAAAAACATGAGTACTAACACACTTACAAGGGTCAGTCTCAGGAAACACGGGGGAAAGCGGCACCAGTGGAAACTATTAAAATTTTTGTATTTCAGATCAGATTTTCTGCTACATTTCATTATCTCACCTACAAACAAAACAAAACCAACAAATCTTGATAGTAGTTTCATGACAACAGTTTTTACACATCTCTTGACAGCTATAACACTAACAAAGGCTGACACTTCTGAAAAAAAATATATTTGTCCAGCATTTTGGAGATTTCAAAACTAGTAACACATTGCAGCCAGCCCCAGGGACAGTGCTGTTTCCCACTGGCTCCTGATTCCTTTATCACCTCCCTGCAATGAGGTGATAAGCACCTGGACGCATTCACATTTGATTGGAGAGTGCACTCTACTGAAATGCTGTCCCCTCTCCTTCAAACTTCAGCGCAGTAGGTTAAAGGTGCCCAACAGTAGGGCACGTACTCTGCCAGCTCCATCTAAATCCACCCCTCTTCCTTGCTTGTAAGCAAATGGAAATCACAAGACCATATCCTGAGGGGTTATTCTGCTCCCATTAAAGTGATCGAGAATTTTGACACTGGTTTAAAAAGCAGCAAGAGTTGGCTGACATACAAGCAGGTCTGACAGGTTGCATTTTCATTCTCATTACTATTATGGGCATGAGGATACATTTCTATTTATCTTTAACTGGCATTCAGTCCTGGATTTAAACTGCATCTGTGGTTGCATTGCTGTGAGATGTATCACTAGTTGTGACTCACACTGCAAAGGACACATTTGTAAACTGACCCACCATTGACAAAATCCTCTCTTTCTTCGTTTGTAGGAGGCGAGATGAGGCACAGGTTCCTTGACTGATTCATTTCCTGAGGAAATTTTTACTCTATGCATCTTTTTCAGTCCTTATTCAGTCAGAGAGTAGTGAAGTGATTAATACAAAATCCGTGCTTGACACAGAGTGGAAGGAGGATTCATTCAAATTCTTTTAAAATCAGTGCTTAATTAATTGCTTAGAAAAACAACCCATTGCCAAAAATGTGTGGGGTTGGTTTTTTGGCTTTTTTTTTTTTCTCCCCACCCCCACACCCCACACACCCCCCTCCAGTTGAGAAAGCGTTTTCAGCTGAGAAACTAATTACAGGCAACGGCACACAGTGAAATGCATGAAGGACAAATCTGGCACCTTTTGAAATCAGCTCCTCGGAAGGAAGAATTAGCAGCCTGGACAGAGATGCAGGCAACTCCAGCAATCCTGTGTCTGCTGCTTGATCTAATTCACTTACAGCCAGCTCTGGTCCTTTTCTCACCACACTGCAGAAATCCTGGGAGAGCTGGATATCTAACACCTCTGACAAACACAACAATGATCAGAAAATTAAAATTGCCAGAAATAAAAGATAACACAAAGAGAGCCCTGAGGAAACAGCAGTAAGTTTCTTGACAATTTTTATCTACCTGATTATTCATATCAAGACAGTACTAACCAAGTCCAGATCGGGATGGGGTTGTGAACAATCCCTGGGGCTTGGAAGGCTGTTCAGAACTTGGCACTCGGGATCAGGCTATTTTCTCCATCCTATTAGGGTGGACAGTGCTAGCCTACAGAATGAGGGAGAAAAATTAGTGCATGCTTCCCCTTCATTTCTTCTCCCTCTCCCTCTCTCTCTCTCCACGTTCTTCTCCTCTTGTCTTTTTCACTGTGAGCACTGAATGATGGGATTTTTGACATCAGAGGAAAGTCATCCTTTCTCCACTCCCCCAGCTCCTGTCCGCTTCCTCCTTATACATGTCTGTTCGTTTGCGTACTATATCCCCACTCAAAGAATGGGATCAGCTGATCCGACCACAGCTTCATCTAACTAAGCATCCTAAATCCTGCCCAAAGTAGACCAGACTGACTGGTTCATTCACCCTGGCAGCCTGCTACCAGCAAGCCTTTAAAGTGCATTTTGTAACTGCTACATAGCTGGCACCGACTATAGCAAAGTCATTGTTTAGTCAAGGTAAAGTGACCTCTGTTTACTTAGACAACTCAGCTGCCTACAGGGAATAACTGGATTTGAGATAAGTGAAAATTTGCTGGGAAACTTTAATTTTGGCTGGGCTGATGCTTACTACAATAAGCTAAATGTTTGGTCAGTTCATGCCCTTTCTCCTGCAGTTTCTTCAGCTCTTTGATTTATTATCTGCAACTGGACAGCAAATGATCCCATCCAATTTCAGCGAGTCTGTGGTAAGCCGAAGACAGATGAGAGATTTGTTCAACTAAGTATATTTTCTGATCCCCAATAAATATCCCGTTGAATACTGTAAGCTGCCAGGCACCTGCCGTAAGTTGCTTCAGGTGTTAAAGAAGAGCATTGACTAAATCAGGTCTTTTTCTACATGCAGCTTCTCATTCTCCCCCTGAGATAACTCTGGGCATCAGTGCAGAAGTGCAAGTTAATTCCAGCTGCACTCCAGGGGACGAGGAGCGGGGCTGTGCGCAGGGTCAGGATCAGGGCTGGTGCGAGCTGAGCACCACCCCGGGAACTGCGTCTGCAGTGACTCAGTCATGACCGAGTGAGTCACAGCGCTTCTTCTGCTTCCTTCTTTCTCCTGGGGGGCGGAGGTAGGAATTTCCTGCTGGCCCGTCCTCGTCCTCGTAAGTCACAACGTCCTGTTGCAGCAATACTGCTGGGAGGGTCAGCGAGTGGGAGAACTGGAGCCGCTGCCCAGCCCACCCGCTCCAGAGGAGAGATGGGGCACATTGCCCCACTCAGGCATGTACACGGGGAAGAAGGCAGAGAGAGATCACAGCAGGACCCCGGGTCCTCTCACTCCACATCATAGTTCAATTTGCAGAATAGCCCTGACACCTTCAGATACCTAACAACTTGACTGAAACAGCGTATTATCCATCCAGCAACCCAAGAACCCAATTGTCCTTTTACAAACATATAAATTATGCTGATATAATCCAGGTAATTTCTCTGCCTTTCTTCAAAACAGCACTGTAGTGAGAGGAGAATCAAGTCCTAAATGTCTGCATGGCATCCCCTATACCTATGCATTTGAAGGTGAAATCCAAGGCATTCGGTGGAGGTTCTGGGACAAATCCAACCCTTAAATGCCACTCTGTGAAAGTCTTCCCAGCTGCCCTTCAAAAAAGTTGAACTTAATCGCACTTGCAGCTAGAAGGAACTCAAAAACCTGGATGGCCTGTGCCATGATAACCCTGAGAAAAGCCAACGCATATCTGTAAGAAAATGGGCCATGCATAATTAGAAAGGGAAGGAAAGTTATTAGCCTTGTGAAGGCTGCCTTCCAGAGCAGATCTAACCTATCCGCTGGTGAAAATTGGTGTTTCAAATGGTGGAAAGGAAATGAGGGATACTGGCAGAGATGGTACAAAGCAGAATTCCTGGTCACACTGCAGGGAGAGTGAGACAGGCCCAAGTTTAGCTTACATCAAATGCATGTGCAGAAGTTAAAATGAGCTCAGTACACTATGGCAGTCATTCCTTCAGACTCCGCACAAAGAACTGGACTGGCTGACAGCACTGATTTACTCCACAGGCTCACCTGATACACAGCCATGTTGTACAGTGCTTAATCACTTTACTTAGAGTAACTGCTAAGTACCACACAGTGACAAATAATATTACACAATAACATTAATAGCACCTACTACAATAGGATTATATCCCTTCAACTATGCTGGTATAATTATATGACCTGCCACCAAGTGTGGCCACAGTGGGTGGGACTTTTCAACCTCTCTCTGTATATTTTCAATCATGCACCTTTACACTGGTTTAATTTCATCCCTTCTAGGGCTAGCTTTGCTTTAGCTGTTGCAGGGAAAAATATTACAGGGTTCAGCCAATGAAAACATAAAGGCACATGCATGCAGGGATATCACCACTTCAGCACTGTTAAAAGCATTTTATGATACTGATGCTGGAGAGGGAGTTTGTGGATAGTCAGTGAATGGATTTTGGCACATTTAACAAGAATGGGTTTGGGGAGAGATCAAATGTTTCCAATCTGACTTTCACATCTTATCTGGAAGTTGATGGCTCTTGGAGCATCTTTTGGAGCATTTTGTATCCGGGCATCAGACTCCTACCAAAAATTTTCACGAGAGTTCTTCTGTCTACAGATAGAGGTATAATCAAATGCAAGACAAGGAAATTAAAGCTAAGTAGATTTTGAGCAAAAATAAGATACTTGTTTTTAACAGCCAAAGGCCATTAACCCCTGAAAGCACTTCTGAAGGACAGTGGGTGGTTTTTCATCACTCAAGTGTTTTAAAATCAAGGATAGGTATTTTTTATCTAGACAGACCCAGTTCAAACAGGGAAGTCTTATGGCCAGCATCACGTGGAAGGTCAGAGCAGACTCTGCTGAAGATTCTGGCTGCCTCCATACCCTACCCAGCCGTTTACCTACTGACTGCTCAGTGCTGTTCTTGCAGTACATAGCTTTGTTGTTCACAGTCAGTCTGTTTCCCCACGGATGACCAGACCTGACCCTGCTTAGATTACAAAAGCTAAAGGGTTCAGAAGTGAGGAAAACAGGAAATCCAAACAGTGAAAATCTCAGCAATAACGTTTCCTAACAAAGACCTTCAGATCTCACTCTTGGCCAACAGCTGTATTCGTGATGTCCAAAAAGGATGATGTTTAGTGTGGTGAAGACTGTCTTTCTGCCTTTTATTTTTATCTTGTTGGTTTTTGGTTTTTTTTTTCCTGTACTGTGACATTTTCCTCCTTGTTCAAATCTTGGTCATAAATGAGGGTGCTAATCCAGACTAAGAAAACATACATGAACACATGTAACCCATACGGTTCAATTACATGGGCTCATAGGATGGAATTTTCCCTACAGAAAACCAAACCAATACCCATGCACCACTTACGTTCCCCTTTGGGCCACAAAATGGGATTGAATGTTGCAGAGGCTTTTTATGTCAAAAGAATTGAAATGAGGTGACCTGTAGCTTCATTTATTGCACCACCAAGTCTGGGGCTGCAAAGCAACTCAAAGCGTTATCCTGTGGGGAAGCATGAACAATAGCTGAAGAGTAAGGAAAGCTTAATTGTGAAGAAAAATATCATGCTTGTTTGCTTTACTGCTTCTGCATTTTAAACCTTACCCGAATTTTCTTTCCTGACCTAATATCATATATATGCAAATCACAGGTATGGCTGTGATAGTCATGTGAGCTCTGTGGGCCAAATCTGTGGGTGGCATAAACTGGTGTATGCCATCGGGTCATAAGTGAAGACCTTGTCCTAGGTCTTTACAGAGAGCGTTACAGGAATTTAAGGAGGTTGAAGAGGCGTGTTAAGGTCTGGCTGTTTTGCATGCAAATTTTAAATTTCATCCAGCTTTTTAGGTGAAAATTGACTTCCCTGGCTGGCAGCACGGAGGGCAGGTTTTTGCCATTGCACTGCCATCTAGTGCTGCGAGTTTGCAAGGCAAAGTAGCTGGCAAACGATGGCTGACCAACAGCAAGTGTCCGAGTCAAGTTCTGAGAGTTCCAGAATTAACCTAAATTCTATTACACAAAAAGAATTGCAGAAGGCACACCCATTGGTGGCCCTCAACCATTTACAGGAAAGATAAGCATTATGGTATGTAAGATAACAGAACACTTACAATAGCAGGGGTTGCATAGAAGCTCATTCATTATCCAGCTGTTACACATGGCAGGGGACATTCAGAACATGCAGGTTTGCAACTACAAGTCTCAAAGTCCAGCTGCTCAGCTGATACAAGCTGCTATGGCTCTACCAATTTATAACTGCCAAGATTGTGTTTAAGCAAAGCCTGCACAGAAGTTTTTCACAAGAATGACACTCTTGCAAGCACTTGAATGCCTTCGGCCATGCTTGTTCCAGGTTTACTGGATACGTTCCTCATCATAACTCCCTTCTGCATTGTATCAGACAATCTGGGCCAAATTTATTCTCTTTGTAATTGATTTCAGTAGTTCCCACCATGGACCACTTTGATAGCCTCTACTCACAGCCATTACCATGGTTAATCAGCATCCAAAAAGGATTTACTAAGCAAGCATGTCATATTGCTTACAGAAATTCCTCCTTATAATCCCCATGCTCAAGGACTGGACAGCAAAGTTAAGGCTTAACATATGAACCTGAAATTATCTGACCTTTATGAGTTAAAATCACAGTCCTAATGTTTTACTCATCTTGAGGATATTTGCCCTCAGTGGTATGTGTATCAGAGGGCGTGAAAGTGAGAGTGTCTTGAGTTTAACAATTGCTCATACTTATAGTGGATGAATCATATGATAACACCACAGCAACATCCTGTATAATTGTTGGGAGCCTCTATTTCTGGCAGTGTGTCCCTACTCTGTCTCATGAGCAAATGTTATTTGTGCTTTACTATATAAAACCAAAACCAAACAAAATTATACAACGGGACACTATTTTACAGGCACCAGCCAAAATCACAAGTGCCTAATTGAGCCTCCAGTTACCCACTTCAATGATGAAGTTAATAGGGCTGAGATGGATATCTCCATTCTTCATCTGATTAGTACATGAGCAACTCTCCGCATGGGATTAACAATATTTGTGTTTCCTTAGCCACAATTGAACTCAGTGGGACTATCACACACGTAAAGATCTGGGACACTGCTTGTGAGGCAGTGGGTGCTAAGGGAACAAGCACTGTGTTGCAGGTCAGGAGATTTGTGCTTTCCTTCTGGATGGCTACAAGCAAGTCACTCCTCCCTTTTCTCCCCTCCCTTTTGCCTCTTCAGACCTACAGTCTGGAGGCTTCACTGCTCTTTGAGCAACAGAGATACACACCAAGTAGACTCCCAACTCGCTTTGCCAACCCAAACACAGACCTGCCTGTGGAAAGCAAAACACAACATGGCAGGCAATGCCAGAGCATCACAGCCAGTCACAGATTTCAAGCAAACTCCCCAGCACACAGTAAAAAATACCAAGTATCAGTACCATCCCTAGAACAAAAAGGCATCGATTCAGCTTGGAACCCCTGTGCTGGAGTTTCCAATGTACACCGCTATGCCCTAAACACTGCATCTGCCTGTGGCTGCGGCACTGGGGGCTACAGCAGTAACATACTCAGCCCCTTTGGGGTGCATGTATGGCTGCTGTCATGCATTCCTCCGGTGGGAAACGTTTGCTGTAGGTACTCTTGCAATACGCACACTTAGGGCAGAGGCCAGCTCTTGTTTGCATTCATAAGGTGATGGCAGGGTTTTGGCCCCTGCTTTGTGACTCTGGTTCTGAAGCACTAATGAAACACAACACACTGGCAAAGTAGCTAAGTTTTATCAGCAGTCACAGAAGCTTCAAGGGAACTGTGGTTGAAACACCCTGGGAAAAATCAGCCTAATGGTGTAAAAAACCTTTTTGTGTGGAATAAGACTAGGAAAAACCTCTAAATCCTGTAAAACTATCAATCAAAAATTTCAGAACATTTTTTTTTTCTCATTAGAATAAGCTTTTGCTTTAACATTTACTGGCTCTACTATTATATTTTCATATATTAAATAAAAATTCAATATCGACATAGAATCTTTTAAATCCTTCTACAGTAAATACGTATTTTTAAAAATCATAAATATTTTGATGAAATGGTAGATTCTGTTCCAATGTATTTTTTTTCCTGAAGGAGGAGAGGGACAGGCAGAGGAAAAGCTTCCTCCAGAGAATTTCAAACTATGGGCCAGTTTCTGAAAACAACTACATTTGAAATCCTTTGCAAGAACTATCTACTGTTTAGCTCTAAAATAACATATTTCTAAAATGCCACCCAAGTTCGCTAAATTATTACCCTTATTATTTTTTCATTTTCATTGGCAATGGTTACATTCAGTGTTTTAACCACTACTTGCAGTAGAAATTTATAGAATATTCATGCTAATAAGAATGAGATTTTTAAAACAATCTAGGGGATTAGCCACACATCTTCCATTAAAACTAAAGTACCCTTGACTGCTTTACATTCTCATGACATTAATTTTAAGAAAGTCTATTTAAAATTAACATAGAAGTGGGCCAATATTAGGGTGTGGGGTCTGAAACCCTTTTCTTTGCAGTGGAAGCAGATGGGAATTTCTTCGTGTGCAGCACCCAAAAGGCACTGCTCTGGATTCTGCAGAGACTTTACATTATTTAATTCTGTGTCAAAAAAAAAAATCCAAACCAACCAAACATAAAAAACCCAACAAAAAACAACAACCAAAACAAACCAAAACAATGGGTCAAACTAAAATAAAACAAATCAGCAAACGAGAACATCAGCAACAGAAAGCAGAAACACTTTATGAGGTCACATTTACTATTTTGGCTTTAAATCTTTGGATCACTCGCTCACGTTTCGCTGCTTTCAAATCCCAAACCTTAATCTGAACCTGCGAATAACACGACCCCAAATTCAGACCCGCCTCCCCGGGCCAACAGTTTCAACAAACCCCTCACTGCAGGACTGGCCAGCCTGAGCATTCCTTGCTACAATGTAAGAAAAAACCCCGTCAAATTAAAAAAATATCTTCACCGCGGCCTCCTCATTTCCTGGCTGCAGCCGAAGCCGGAAACGGCCACGTTTCCTGAGCAAGGCCGCTCTCCGGGGAGCGTCCGTCTGCCAGCGACGGGATGCCAGGGCTGGACGGAGGCGTCTCGGTGGATCCCAACTCTGAGCTGGAATCGCAGCAGCGCAGCATTCATACTTAGCAAGGGACACCTAGGAAGATAAGGCAACAGGCGAGGGAGGGAAAGTGGGAGGAGATGTACGTAGCAAAACAAGACGGGAATATAAAAACGTGTTTAAGGAAAAAAAAAAAAAACCAACAAAAAAACGAAAGAACGAACAAAGAGAGGGAGCAAGACAGAGGAGAGTGTAACCAACAGCAGAGACTGTGCTCGGTGAAATCAGATGTAACTCCATAGCCCCCTACATTTGGAAGGACAGCCTCCTGGTCTATGCACTGTATACAGGGCATCTGTTTGGTCCTGATTACTTTGAAAGGGGTATTTTCCTGCAAAGCACAGTCACGTTCAACAAGAAAAGCAATTTATTAAGACAACACGAAGGCTTGGTTTTAGCAGAGTGGGGAGGGATTTAATAGCCCAGAGGGAGGTGGGGAAAGATGGATGAACGCAGATTACTTCTGAAGAACTCTGCAAATAGGTGGAGCGATTCACAATCCAATAAACCTCACAGGGAAAACCTTATGTTTCCTTCCTGCATTGGAAATCCATTCTTCCTTGGCTCTTTGTGGCTGGGAAAGCCTCTAATTATCCAGAGAGATGTAAAATCCAAAACAGTCCATATACCTTTCAGGTAGTCATCTTAGATTGCTTTTGTCAACAGAGAAGCTAAACAGCATTTCAGAGTTTTTACCACTTTTACCACCATTATCTTTGCAATGTCTATGGGTCGAGAGTGCTCATTATTAAAGAGGCTGAGAGACAGCTTGAGTCATATTCAACTTGTAGCTGTGACCATCTCAAAGTTGGGTGTTAGTTCTCATCTAATGGTTTAGGTGCTTTATATCACAAATAAAGTGATACAGGCACCTGTGGGGGTAAATCAACCAACGCTTAAGCAGACAGAAATGATGGACACTGCCAGTTATTCCCCAGAGTGGTAGCTTGGTCTAGAGATCTGGATTTTAGCTGATGGAACTTAGTCAAGAGAAACCTCACTCACAGAGGCAGTTTAAGGAAAAATAATAATAAAAAAATACCTAGAATGGCCTAACTCCCACTGTAATTAAATAATAATCTCAAAAAATGGCCATCAGTGACCGAAGGTCACACAATGAGTTTGCAGCCGCAAACCACAAATTCCTGACAGTCAGTCTACTAAGAAGGAGGCTTGGACTTGGCCTCTGCATCATCCTGTGAAGAGCATGTCAGTTGATAAAACTGTACCATGTTTAATTGTTGAAAATAGCACCTCAATCTGACCAATATATAACCCAACCAATCTGCTGAGCCTTCACAATTTTTATCCACAAAACATCTTTGCTTTGGTAATTATCAATCACCCTTATACAGAAAGGTTCCTCCATTTTTTTTTAACTACTCAATCCTTTGAGAGACAGATGAATTTTAATGATTTAGATTATTAACCTAAAGGTTGTTCCAGACTGGGAGGAACAGAATAATTTTTTTAATCATTATTATTATTATTTATAATTATTTAACATAGAGGAGAAAAATATCACCTTAAATGTCATCATGATGCTTTTTAATTGCCTCAGATGAAATTCAGAATAATCATTACTCTCTAAATGCATACAGATCTAATTTTAAATACCCTAAGATGCTGGATATTTATCTGGAAAATGCAAAGAATGCATATTCATTACTGTATAGGGAGTTACAAAGACAGAAAATAATTGATCAACCATTTACTGAAAATTAATTCTTTTCCCAATCCACAACTGGGCTGGTAATCTGACACGAAGCTGAAAAACAAGCTGAGCCAGGTGATTTTTCTTATTCATTCATTCCAGCACTTTAGTATGTATCCTTTATGAGGAGGTATGTTTGATGGATGTGTAAGAACATAATTTTGTGTGGCTAAGATTTATAATACATATGTTGTGGATTTATCTGCATTTAGAATGGTCACACTAGGGGATGCCCAGCATATGGGGAAGTTCAGTGTATGAGGAATACTGGTACCCAGGCACTTGTGGAGAGTATCAAAACACAGGAAATATATGGGACTTGATAGTTTCAAAGGATTTTTTGTTGTTGTTTTAGCTTGGTTTGGTTTGTGTGTGTGTGTCTGTGTCTGTGTGTCTGTGTGTGGGCATGGGCGTGGGGGTGTGTGTGTGGGCGTGTGTGTGCGTGCGTGCATGTGTGTGTGTGTGTGTTCACATCGCTACTTCAGAGAGATGCAAATGAATGCAAGAATGTAGGTTTTGGGATGAAGGACAACTAACTTTGTGTAGGGCCAGCATCTCATGGGAATGAATAGCATAAAAGTGGGACATGGGATATGGGATGACCCAGGGAGGATCCAGACCCATGCTTGTACAAACACACCATAATTTAGTGATGATGAACCCAATATGAGTTACTATCAAATTTAAGCGGAAATGGAAATTGTGTTTTATTTCCACGATGGAAAGACAGTCTGTTGTAAAAAAAGCCTCAGAAAACAAACACAAAGAATTAAGCAATCATCTCATGTTTTCAGATAATGGCAAGCTTAGAGCATAAAGACAGTCATGCCAGTAATTCTGACTCCACTGAGCTGATGCTTTGGGAGTTTTACATTGCAACCAGGTGTGGATGCAGGACCATGAAACTGAATTAATTTGGAAATGCTGTCACCAGCTGAACTAGCAACACAAGCAATAGTTTGTATGGAGTTAGAAAAGAACAGTCATTATTAAATGGGGTTGATGCTGAATTTTTGGTACTAAGGAGCATTAGGCTGTACCAGATAGACAGGGAAAAGACCTTATTTGTTCAGGGAAACAACTTGATATCCTCCTCAGAATCCCCAGACAAACTCCAGCACCTTTGAAGACACAGTCAGCATCTGATTCACTGGCTCTGATGCTATCCCTTTGAGCCACCTATAAAGCCATCCATAAAATCTGTCTCCAGTGTGAGGGGGATCAGAGGTCCCAGGCTACAGCAACACAGACAAGGAAGAGCTGAAATCATCAAGCAGGGTCCATAACTACTGCTTCAACGACAGGCTTGCCACCAGGCTCCAGGTGCAGAAACATCACTGCCATCGCCCAGGCCACCCTGTTAATTCCTGCAGGTAGCGAGAGTCGGGGGTCAGTTTGTAACATCATTGAGTAACCACGGAGTTCTCCCACAGCAAGACAGTCTCCAACGACACATTGTGGTACCTTACACCATTGTACCCACTGGCTATAAGAATGCACCTGATGACAGCATCTCTGCACTTGAAGGAATAGCCTTCTTTCTGATAGGAAACCTTCTACAGTAAATAACAGTTACATAAATAAACAAAACTAGAAAGAAAGAGATATCAAGTTCCCCTGTAAATTAGTAAAGGATCCAATAGTCTAGTGCCAGGTGAGAGGGTAATCGACTCCACAACAGAAAAGCTCCTGTTTTTGCAGTAGTTCCAGTAGGTACCCTACATCTTGCCCTAGTCTGCCTTACTCAATACTTCATTTTCCGAAGCCCTTTGTTTTCTAAGCTGTGTTAGATCAAGGCCTCCCCATTTCCCATCACATACATGTCTCTGTGCCCCTGCTGCTGCTATCAGAGCTGGGACACAGGCACTCTGAGTGCCTCTTCTCGGGGAAACATTTGCATTTTCATTGGCACAGGTACAGCATTCAGAATTCTTTCAGGCCAGGCCAATTAAAACAAGCTGAAAACTGCTGAGTGAAGCAGTTTCAGCAAGGATCTGCTTACATTCCCCCTCTGAGAAAAGCAGGGGGCCCACTTTCTGTAACTCTCTCCCTCTCTGCACAGCGTGGGTTTTGCTTTTTTTCCCTTTTTCTTTTTTTCTTTTCTTTTTAAGGTGGAATAACTTGTGTCCTTTACACAGTGGCTCTAAGAGATGGATGGCAGAACTTGGGAATGCAGCTTCATTTTAAAACCGGAGCCCAGTCTGTAATACCAAATTGAGGCATGGGATAAAAGGAAAAAAAAAAAGGGGGGGGGGGGGGAAACCCAGAAAACCTCAACCAAACACCAACCCAAAACCTGGTAACTCTCCACAGATCAACACACTTTACCTCCTTCACAAACCTCGCATGGTATTTTCTTAAAAAGGAATAGAGCCACATAATTAGCGATCAGTTGAAGCCTAAGGCTTTTCTACCACCGCAAGAGTCTATTCAATGCCTACTGGCTCTGCTAACACACTCTTATTACTCTTGGGTTTCTTTTTGGACAGCCTCTTTCAAACCTCAGATGTGTTGTAAATGCATACTGACAGGTTGAAAGATACCATTTTTAGACCCCTGAGCAGAAAAAAAATCCCATCCTACTAGTGCTGTTTTCTTTTATGATAATCCTCAAGTGCTAGAACAAGGCACGAGGTTCTAGGAACAATGAACTACCTCAGAGGGTCCCAGGGAAGGAAGGACATGCTCCAAAGGCTCACGTTTCTGCGCAACACCCGTTATCTCAGGAGGCTGGCAAAAACCTGCTAATGGCAGCAGCCTTAGCGGAGCCCAGAGCTCTGCTAGTCACAGTGGCCACTCTTCCAAACACCAGCATGCCAGGACCCAGTGTCAAATAACTACCACAGAGAAAACACCTGCAAATGCCCTTGCATCAATCTGAGGAAAAACGGGCTAATCCAGCAGAACAAACCACAGCACATGGATTTGCATTTGTTTTCATCTCTGAGAATGAGGCTGTGTCAGTCTTAGACTCAGCCTGAATTGATGCGAAACATGTATTGCATGTAAAATTTGGATCCATTTGGAGCTGATCTGGATTTCAAACAACCATAGCACCAAGGGGAATCTGAATCAAAATTTCTTTCTACCCACTTCCACTTAAAATTATCTCACCTTGACAAATAAGCACTGGGGTTACACAGCAACCTACACAATACAGTTCCCATCGATGCCTGTACACCCAGGAGTTGCTACAGTACAACTAGAAACTAAATCGTAATGCAACATTGACAGGTCATCTGCTCACCTAATCATCACAGCATTACTAATACGTTAATAAGAGAAGCATAGAAGAAGCAAAACAGGTGACAGCTGGAGTAAACAGTGAAAGATTTGAGACAACAGAAATACCAGATTTCTTAGATCATCCCTGAGAGAAGACAATTCTCTTCTGTCCTTTTCTATTTGCTTTCAGAGCCCTGTTCTAGGAATGAGCTGGCCCAAGAGACTAGGAAACTAGGACATCATGACTATTCTGGATCAAAATCCTTTTCTTTCTCAAATGCTGCCAGGATGACCTCTTCGGTGACCTCAAGCAGCTCAACTTGTCACCTGCTACACAGGTGACTACAAAGGCCATTTATTGATTTAATTAGGGCAGACAAAGAAAAGACATAATCAATCCCTGAAGTACATGGAACATGCAATGAGTATCCTCTGATTTCAGCTCTACCTGTTGAGAAAATGTGGGATTATTGATCTTTAAAACTGTGAGCAGAACCCCAACTTTAATAATGACAGGTAACAGTATCTGACATTCCCATGGCAACTTTTATGTTGGAGTGTCCTGAAGTACTTGAAAAGACACACAGCTATGCACCTCTCCTTCCCGGCCTGCTTTACAGCTCCACCTCCACAATGGCCTCTCTTCTCAAATAACCTGCAGGTTGAAACAACCCCCATACCTTTTATCCAAAAGCAGTAATGTTTTTTATCTTTTAGAGATCGTTCTTGCTTTCTTTTCCCCACCAAGGAACCTCATTTAGTCTCCATTTTGACTCACCTCCCCACAGAAAAAGCAAACAATAACAAGCAAACATATATTAAAATATCCTCCATGCAGAGAACTCCTCTCAAGGCATAAGCAAGGACTGCACTGAACGGGTCACATTCAACCGAAATTCAGGTACTAAAGGAAATAATATAAAGAAAATCTTTTCAACTGAGCAATCTTGGTGGGTCAAAGCTACCACCCACCTGGGGCGCTTGGCCTTCTAGTGACATTTGCCAAGGGCATCACCCATGTTGGGATTCCCCCAGTTGTGCCCTCCTAGGGAACCTTCCTTTCTGGCCCTCAGGGGAACACACACACACATGCGCGCACACACACACACACAAAAAAAAAAAAAAAAGAAAAAAAAAAGGGGGGGGATCAGGAAACACTCACTTGGTCATGTCCTGAGCAATTCCCAAGATGCAAATGAGCCTAGGCTTCCTGCTGTCCCCTCAAATATGTTACTTTCCACTCCCACCTTTCTTCCTCCTACTTATCTCCCTCCCCCCTTGCCTTCTGAGGCTGACTGAGTCAACTAGTCCAGATTAGATGCCAAGCAATGCAGTCTCTGCACAAAGATTCAACTCCCACTGACAGACTAGAGAGATAAAAGCAGTCTAGTTAAACACTGTCCAGAGACAGCACAGGGAAAGCTGGGCTCCCAGTGGCTGACTGGGTGATGTCCTGAACTGGTGACACTCCAGCAACTGAACTGCAAGTACTAGAGGAATAAAGACTTCTTTCTGGTGCCTATGCTTAAATACAAATGAAATGGGTTAAATTTTCCAAAATATCCACTATCTGGAGACAAGATTGACTGATGAAAACCCTTGTTCAGGTATCAAAGACCTGCTGCTCAGAGCTGCAATGAAGCAGCCCTCTCATTTACACCACTTCACTGGGACCAGGTGCTCCCAGGCAGATAATGACAAACACTATGCCAGGTCCAGGAACACCCGAATTCCCTTGCTATTGATATAGTCATATGCAAGTGCACCTTTATCCCGTGCTAACAAAACCATTTCCCTTGCCATTGAAATGTAAGAATTTCTACAATGCAAAATGAAGCCCATCTAACAATGCACGTGAAGAGCACACAAAACCGTGGTGCCCCTGTAGCCATCTGAACCTACGCAGAGAATCTGTGGAAGTTTGGAAGGTAATGTCCCATGGGGAAGGTGGACAGAGCCTACCTCTGCAAAACTTGCTGTAACACCACATACTGTGGGTAGGCAGATTTGCCAACCTGCAGTCGTGCTATTCAGTCTACCCTTGTAATGCTCTCCTGTCATTTCCAATGGTATTGTTTGCCCCTTGAATGATACACAGAACATCATGGCATTCATTGGGGTAAACAGCTCAGTGCAAAGTGCCTGTCCCACCTGTGGACCTCTAAATGACCCTGAATGCAGAGGTACAGAAAAACTTTCAGCATTCACTTGGCCCATCTCTGGTTACACGGTAGGAAACGAAGTTGACACAGCAATATAAACGTTATTACTGACAATGTTAAGATAGACAGTGGGTGCAGGTCAGGCCATATATCCGGGCGATACTCTCTAACAGTCACCATCATATTTATCTCTGGCTTCTTCAGAGCCAGTTTTAGTAGTTGGAGACAGAGCACACAAAAGGACTATTCAGTGTAATCCATGATCTGAAATAAAACAGATGCATGGTGGAAGTTTGCAAACTCCCCGGCACAGAAGGTTGGCAGATCTCTGCTCCACAACTAGGCCCCATCTTCTTGGCAGCATCAGGAGCCCCTCCATAGCTCTGGTGCCAGTGGTACTGCTCACACTGTTTAGATGAAGGACTGTCTGGAGGACAAAGCACTTAGCTTGGCAGTTAACAGGTATGCAGAACTAAACCAAAACTCAGAGGCCACCTGAGCTTTTAAACACTTCCACAGATTTTGGCTGGTAAGGGTTCTTTTGCTTTTTCTACTGTTCTGGCAAATTACTAGGCAGAACGGGAAAGCACATTGGAGTAAACCCTATCATCTGACTTGCTGGTAGTTTTACTCTATGTAAAAAAACCTGAGTAGTCAAGGTGCAACAAATGTCTATAGATGTGAGGTTTCAGAGACCACAGTGTGGCGTGAAGCAATTTTGAAGATCTAGTAAAAGAGGGTGCAGTAAATCAGGTATAAGACCAAGGACTGATCTGAACAAGGTCAGTTTTCTATCTGGAAAGCATAAGGGAAGATTCAAGTGCTTTAAGTGGAGAAAAAAGCCCCCAAAACATCCCAGTTTGAAATTAATTTTGTACCCAATTTAAGACCAATCCAAAATGCTTTTGTTCATAGCTGGCATTTCAGGAATGAGTGCAACCAAAGGCACCTGGTCTGGTTTTATGGACTGAAGTGCTTTTGGAAAGGAATCAGATATGATTTGGACGAAAACAATGGAGGCCCAGACAGAGAGGCTGCCCTGGGAGAGTATACCAGCTGTCTGCTCAGTTTCAAACCTCTAATCATGTTCTTGGAGAGAAAGCAAGGGGACCTGTTAGGGGTTGCTGCGCTCTGTGCTCGGGGCCAGGTCCAGACGGTGGAGCCAGCGAGCGTGAGTCCTCCCCACACAGAAGCAGCTCCACCGCCTCTTACAATTCTGGCAGAGCACAACAACAAACGAGGCTGAGTCTCTGAACAGACACCAAGGGCTGGGAACGAGGCAGCGGGATTAAAAACAGCAGCATGAGCAGAGATGAAATACTGGAACTCAGGGCAACAACGAGAGGAAGCTTGGCAGTGCCTGGATAGGCAAAGCACCTGCTGGCATCGAGAGGGCAGGATTGCTTTTAGCAGGCAATAGGTCCCACCGCCAGCCAGCATCCGTCAGCCTCATTTCTCACTGGCAGCCTGGCTGTGCTCAGGTGAAACAGTTTCACGGCCCTGCTCCAGCACTGATGGCCTGATCCCAAAAACAGAGGCAGTGTGCTGCCTGGGCTAATGCAACGTGCAGGATGGACAGCAGAGGAATCCAGGCTAGTGGTAATGACGGCATGGCCTCAAAGACTTCTTGGGTTCCACAGCAGATCAGCAGCATCTCCAAAGGTGATTCAGTCCATCCCAGTGACTCTGAGAGCTTCGTGCAACTAACTTAGGTGCTGGTTTTAAACACCGAAGAATAGGTAGGGTGAATCAATCCAGGCTTGCGCATGTGTGGTTCAGATCTCTACGCAGGATTTTGTTGCTGCCACTGAACAGTAAAGCGCCAAACATGGCTCATACCAATTCTACCTCTCACTAATATGTTTTGTCAGCTCATCACAATCTTAAATGGAACCTTTAGGTGCTGGGAGGCATCTTGGCTTCTAATTAGGCTCAGTCAGATTTTGTGGCCTCCTATGCCTATGTAGCCAAGTTAACCTGGCTCACACTGTTCCTAGCTTCAAACACCTGTACCTGAGATCAGTTTTTCCACTTAGAAGAAGATAATGTCTACAGCTTCCTCCCCTCAGATAAGCTTAAGAAGAGAAGAAAATGGAGTAATGTCCCTGCCACTCAATATACATGTGGTTCTGTATCTCATCTCCACAACAGCTCCCAAACCAGGACACCCCATACAAAGATCTGGCATCTTTCTCTGCAGCATTTTTAAAAGCCTGCACAGCAGTGCCCTGAACCCGTCCCCTTTCTGCTATGCCTTCAGCTCTCACCGTGATCAGCGGGAGAGATGGGCATTTTCAGAGCAATACTCAATCTCCCAGAAACCTGAGTTGCCTTCTGCACCCTTTTATTTCTCTCCACTCACTCACAGGTATGCTGGGAAGCATAGGACTGTACCCTAGGCAGCCCAGCCAAATGCTTAATGTTAGACAGAACCAGTCTTCAACTAAGGAGTTTGTACATACAGTACAAGAGAATGAGAATTGCTCTAGTACACTTGCACTATAAACCACTATGCACCTAAAAAGTTTTCAGTCTCAAAGCAAACCACAACTATGAAGCGTGAATGCTTTAAACTGGCACCTGGTCTTCTCAGCAGCTGAATATGCATAAACCATGTTGATGTTAACTAAAGGAATGACCAAAGCTCCAGGAAGCCATCATAAAACTGAGTTCTGGTCATGGGAACTGTAAGGAACTTAAACTTCTACCCAGGAGGATCAAATCCTGATTGCCAGATTAGGGAATAATTTCTCCTGAAGCCACCCAAGACACAGGTTTGCACCAGCTGCAGATCTGAAACTCTTTCAAAGAAAAATTGCATTCATTTTCTTAGCAGGTCTTAGCTGCACATTACTGGCACCCAAAAACAGAAATCAAAGCACAGGATACTTCAAGGGGTGAATCAGAGAGCAAAAGAATTCATGGATCTCTAAGCCATCACAAAAAATTTTCATAAGCTGCTGTTCATTACCACTACCATTATTTGTATTTTCAGAGATGTCACAGTGTTCTCAGCACTCTGCAAACAACACGCCAGAATTTGCAGACCTTTCCAAGCAAACTGCCTAGTTGGGTTAATGCAAAAACCCAAAGGCCATCCAAAAAAGCAGAAAATTCAAAACTGACTCTGTCTGTCTCATTACAAAGCACTTGCTGAAACTTTTTTCATCAACCATTTGCTTACTATAAAACATTTGATCTAATACCATTTTTAAAACCAGTTAAGCCTTACAACTGTGTAATTTCTTTCTGATACAAATTAATTTCAGTCGTGGCATTTTTATCACCTTTAAATCCATATACAGGGCCTGACTGAATTATCACGGATGTTACTCACAACTCTGACAGTGACCCAGGGAAAAAGGTACTGACCTGTTGTGGTTGTGATATGTGTAATGCACACCACTTGTGTCCCCTTTGAATACAACCTGAACCTTGCCTCAGTAATCCTGCCTTTGCAGTGGCATTCCCTTCTCATCCAGCTGCCAAAAGGAGATCTGAAATGAACATAATTAGCATCCATCAGTTATGGCTTTTTTCCCCCCCTGCTAAGCATCCAAAACCATATCTTAGATAAACAAACAAAACAAAACTATCGGCCTGAACCAAATCCTGGTTCCAAACAAATCTGGGTAAGAAATTTGTGGTTGGGATCTGTCACATTAAATTCAGCAAAGTAATTTGACCTCAGATGTGTCCATTACTATGATATATGGACCCCAAACCATTTGGTGGGTTGGGTAATGTCTTCTGGCATCTTTTAGGATGCAGCCCAGAAGCATGTCTGTGTCTGGGGTCAGGGACAACCTGGTTGCACCTGAGAGATAATTCAGACCGAGAAACACTGAGCAGCACAGAGGAAGATGCACTCAGGTTTGTTTTGCATGAGCAGTATAGCTGTTGGGATCAGGGCATCGCTGTGACCCCTTGCTGTGGCTAACTGAAGTCAGAACTATCTCTTTCTCCCCATGGACATGCCCTTAGGCCTGGACATATCTCACTTACCTTCAGGGACCTGCCTGAGGTAGCTCAGGTGAGGGACATCCCCAAGGCACTTATTCAACAGAGGTATCTTTGGAGACTTTGATCTCTCACCATTAGCTACAGTGCATTAGGGTGCTTCAAGCCAAATGTTCTAAGCCAGCCACTGCCTCAGATCCAGCTCTTCCTTTGTGCTCAGTTATCCTGGCTGCTGTTTGGCTCACACCCAAAAATGCAACACCTTGGGAAGGCTGCATCACAACCCAGTCTTTCCAAAGAGCACCATCTGCAAAGTTGTAAGGACACATGTATATCTTCGGTTCTCATACAGCACATCTTTCCTTCCCACTGACTCTTCAACCACTGCTCTGACTTCCAGGAAACACAAGGGATTTGCTGTGGCATGTGGGACTTGAGGGCAAGACACATTGCTGAAATGGAAGAGGTCGAGAGGCTGTAGAGCTCTGAATGGGCTGCCTTGTCTTTGCAGTTTCCACTGAGCTCAAATTTTGCCTAAAAGGGATTAATTAACACTGGACAACCCCACAGCAATTCCTCACCAGCTCTGGAACAGAGGAGCCTGTCACTATGTTGATACAACATTAAAGGGCTGGGTCCAAAACGTTATTCTGGCAGGAAGATGCATGTACTAGGCCAGAATCTGATATCCTGGGTAAGCTGGTTCTAACTCTGGTGGAGGTACTCCAGGCTTGCCCTAGTGTCACTGAGATCAGCCCTGTCCCACAGCCTTTGAGAAGAGCTTCATCCTGTCGTGCAGATGGTTCACTTTCTAATTTGGAGGGGCTGAATGACTTTTCAAACCGTTGATTCCTGACTGATGTAGTCACTTCAGGAGACACAAAAGTACAAAATCTCAGCATGGAGTGATTCCTGTGCTTTCTTTTTCTTCCCCCTCACCCCCCCTTGTCTGTTCTTTTCTTTTCTTTCTGGACAGTTTTATATATATCTATTTAATTTTGGCATGTGGCCAGAATGTCTGTTCTTATTAGTCTGGGCTGGCTGTGAAACATCTGCAGCCCATAATAGCAGGAGGATGAAAAAAATCAGTTGTCATAGGTAAAGTAATGACCCCTTATTTCTTTGTTTTAACATACTGAAAGGACAGTCGAGAGGGAAAGTAAAAAATGACATAGCTTTACTACCAACCCTGTCATTGACTGGACTCAACTGTAGACATTGGGTCATATTGCTATCTGGTAAGTGACTCCAATAAATTATTGTCACTTCACACCAGCGAGAGTTCCAGTTTATTAAATATGACATGCATTTGCTGCATTTAAATAGTGTCTTGTGCACCTTTTTTTAATTTATGTCTTTAATATGAACTAACTAGGCACTAGGAAGAAAATTCCCTCTGGGCAGGTTATAACTAGACTGCCTACTGGCATACCCCTCCAGTATCCCAGCTGGTATCGGCTGCAAACACGGCCAGATCCAGCAGAGCCTCCATAATGGCAAGGCAAAAGGGCTGCAAGGGTGGGGCAGATACTTCGAAGTCCCACGGGCCACTGCCTCAACCAGAAGAAAGGCTGAACATCCAAAAGACTGACCAGGGCACAGGCAGTGATGCAGAAGTGGTACTTGGGGTATCACTGGAACTGTGCAAAGCCTTTTATAATAAACAGAAACTTCCATGATCTAGGTGTACGGTGACACTGGTGAGACAAGTCAGAGGCAATATTTACTCACCCAGCTCCTAGCCTAGAGAACTCTATCTTACCTCAAAGACCAGCTAACTGTACTTCTGCAAGACTATTCATCTGGAGATGAGCCCTACTTACGTTTACAAAAACCTACTTCAAAAGATGTATTTGTACACCAGAATGGCTATTACTCAGGAGAGGTGCTTGGTGCCTGCTAAGATGGTTGACAGTAAAGAGATCAAAACATCAGACCCCTTAGTGTGTAGTAGCGCCACAACCAAAACACATCTGGACTGAAGCAAAGGCCACAATCAGACCTCCTGGTGCAGATTTCTGCATGTATGTCATAGGGGATGCCAGAGAGAGAGGATCTGGAAGGACAGCTAGAGGTCTAAATAATTTATCATGCTCTGGAACTAGGAGAACAAAGTAGGTAGCTTAAATGCAGCTCCAAGAGTTTCGCTACTGAAAGCAGACTCGCTCTCTAAGGATTACATGGTATTTCAATCCCAACAGCCCATTCAGTGAAAATGCCACAGTCAGGATTTCAAGAAACCCAGAATTCCTTCCAAAACTTTGCTGTGTTTTAAACAAACTTACTTGTCTAGCTGCAAGGCAGCTGAGACATTTACCCCAGCAGCTGGTTTTTTTAGCTCTGCATCAAGTTAAGCGCTGCCATTTGGAAAAAAAAAAAAAAAGAAAAAAAAGAAGAAAAAAAGAAAGAAAAGAAAAAAAGAAAAAAGAAAAGAAAAGAAAAGAAGAGAAGAGAAAAGAAAAGAAAAGAAAAGAAAAGAAAAGAAAAGAAAAGAAAAGAAAAGAAAAGAAAAGAAAAGAAAAGAAAAGAAAAGAAAAGAAAAGAAAAGAAAAGAAAAGAAAAGAAAAGAAAAGAAAAGAAAAAAGAAAAGATAAAAAAGAAAATAAAAACTTGTGACCACAAGGGACTCTGCCAAATATTCCCACTGCTATCCTGGAGCATGGAAATGCAAGTCTGCTGTTGCACATGGATGTGACTATTTGCATTTTTTATAATTCCAGAGTTTAATTGGTATCATGGCCTTAATCAGAGGCTGAAAATACAGCTGAAGTCATCATAGCTTAATTAGTTTAAAAAAAAAAATCTGCAGTCTGAAAATGTCTCTACTAATGTGAAGGTCTGTCCTTAGCTTGATGCTTTGGGGTTCAGATGAGCTTTTACCTGTTGCTTCTGCTTTCCTGTACCAGCACACCTTAGAATAACTCAAAATCCCCAACCAATATCTAGTCAAATCAGCGGGCTTCCCTGCTTATTCCTATAAACTGTTCCACAGCTTTCTTGAACTGAACTCAGAAAAAACCTGACCAGATTGAAGAGAGTATCTTAACTTAATCCAGGTATATCCCACTAGCTGCATGCGAATTTCCCCCCTACAGGAAATATAACGTTCTTAGAACATCAGCAAGTATCCCTGGATCTTCAGTCAAGCCAGCAGGAACACAGTCCTGAGGGAAACAACTATGTACGGCCAGAGAAATCACCATTTAGTAGTGGGACTGCAAAAGCTGCCCTCTGTGAGAGCTAACACTGTTGCCTTGCAGCCAAAGTTGGGTGGTGAAGCACAGGAGGTTTGGTGCTGCTTCCCTTTTCCAGTGCAAGGGATGGATGTGGTCTCAAGGGGAATTATCGCCTTTGGGCTGAGGGATCTGAAGCCCTGGCAACAGCCATCCATTTACTCACTGGACAGATTGATAGCGTTGTACAGGACATCCTGGATGAACTTTTTCAAACAATATGTGACTTAATGGTGGGATTCATCACCATGCAATGCTGTGGGGCCAAATATATAAACAGGTTAAAAAATGGATTAGCAAAATTCATGGAAGATAGGTCAGCCACAGACAATTAAATATGGTAGTCCGGATGCAACTTCCAGTTCAGGAAGTTAGTCGGTCTAATGCCCTTCCACCTCTGATTTACTTGTAAAAGGAAAGCCAGAAAAATTCTCCCCATGCCAGACCTGTCCCTTGGCTCCAAGCATTAGCTTGAAACACAATAAATTCTTTTTTATTTGGCAGGGGGAGGGGGATATAATTTCTTTCAGTAATGATATTACAGCGTGCTATTTATTTCCCTCTGCAGCTCCTGAACCTCTCTGTAACCTTCCATCTCCCTGTCCCCTCAGGAATATCACAAATAAATTAGTGAAACCTACTGATACCACTAAATTCCATTTAGCGAGGAATTAGGAATCCGATCACTTATGTACATAGGAAAGGTCTGACTGGATCATACTGAAAAAACATTCTGTCTTTTAGAATACTGGACCAGAGGAAGATGCTGGAAATTCAACATGGAAACATATAGGTTGGTTTGTCCACAAGGAAAGTTTCTTGTAACCTCAGGGCAGCTGCTGTTTGATTTATTCCCTGACACATGCCTGTGCAGAGGCTAGTTTTATATATATAAAATACATACACACAGTAGATACTGCAGTATTCCCATTCTCTTTGAATCCTGCTAAACACTTGCAAACTCTTGACCCAAAGAGCAGCTTATGGCACAGGTTATCCTCTCTTTGCTCCTTTGTCTTCTTACCTGCTGCAAGCATTTCTACCCATTGTCTGTTATTGAAGATGTTTAGGGGGTTTGCTGGAGAGCAGAGGACAAGATGACGAATGAGCTAACACACAGCAATGGAATGTGAGTAAGTCTCAGCTATTTTTAATTAAGAAGCGATGACAGCTGACTAAACTCCCTGACACTGCAGTTAAAGGCTCCCTGACCCAGACATTATTGGACACACTCCTAAGACCAATATATATTGGTCCCGACGGTGCTTCTATTATTGTCCTTGCCGTCTTGACAGATGCAGGACTAACAAAATCTATGTCTATTATCAGCATGCAAATAGTGAGATAAATGCGTGAATACTTATGAGCAGGAGGAGGCAGCAGGTGAGAGGAGGACAACGAAGGTCATTTTCAAGGGAGTGCTGAAAGTTCCAATGTTTGGTTCCAATAAATGTTCAAAAGGTTTGGACAAATTTAACTGCCATTTTCATTTTCGGTTGGTTAAACCAATGATAGATTGACCATAAGAGAGGCAGAGAGACAGAAAGAACATTTCCTGCTATAAGGCAGATAAAAGATAAGAAGCAAAGCAGTATGGTGCCTTGGACTGGCTTTTCTCAGCCCATAGATCACAGGGAGAAAGCTTTTCTTCTAATTCCAGAACCAGAGAGCTCAGCAACCTGGCGGAGTGACCTGGATTCTGAAGGGTAGGGATTCATTTGGCTTCATATAAGGGCTCTTTAGCAGAGCTGAGAATACAGTCCAGGTGTCCAGCTCCCGCTGGCACAACAGACTGTCTCAGAAAGATGTCAAGGGGAAGATACCAACCACAAAAAGACAACACAAAACTCACTTCTGTTCTCAGGGCTTGCACGGCAATGAATCCAGCAGCAGAACCCTTTACCTTGTGCTCACTAGTTGGTTTTAGTAGGGCAGACAAAGAAAGATTCCCTTCTACCCTTCCCACAGGATCACAGAGAAAAGGGGTAAACCGGCACATGCAGCAAAGTCACACCAATCACGTACAGACTTGGCGTGAGCGAGACAAATACATTAAGAAGCATCATCAGGAACTTTCCAGCATGGTTGTGGGGTGGGAGGGGGAAAGAGTTGCTTTCTGCTGTTGCTGAGACAGTTCCCCCCCCCTGCTCTCTCCCAGCCCAACCCACCGGCTTTCTCCTCTCATTGGCTCACCGGCCGCATCGAATGATCCTGACAGGTTCCCTCCTCCTCGCCCTGTTGGCTTCTGCCTATGGCCATTATCGGGGAGAGCCAATCAGGCCCGTAATCAATAGTTTGTGGGAAGGAACAGGGCTGTGCGACGCCACATTTGCATTAAATCTTTTGCTGCCTGTGTCTCTGCATTCAGATAAGCAGAGATTGGCTCTATCGGCCATCCTGGCAGAGGTGGGCATCGACGGCGGACGGACAGCGAAGCAGCGCTGCAGAGAGCTGTCAGCAAAAGACAGGCACTGCCTGCTCCAGTCCTGAACTTCAGGACAGGCTCAACGTGAGGAGGAGCTCAGACCTCGACCTTGCAGGCACGGTTCACGGACCATCAGCATCCTGCCTGAGCACTGACCCAGATGTGGAGATCCTTTCTGGTAGCCTGCCTGAACTCATGTCCCCAGCTTGGGTATTCATCAGGGCAGCTGGCTCTGAAAATAAGGAGAAGGTGTACAGCAGGGGAGAAATCTTCTTCCATGCAGTATTAAAAGTGATGCCCTCTCCAGCAAGCTTTTACAAAGTTGTTTGGTCTGAAGGCATCTGGAGGCCTTCCAGGGCAGGCAGAGGGCATGGAAACACTGCACAAGGTCAGAGGAAGTTTTCCTGCCTTGCACCAGGAGGGCCACTGACAACAGTGCTGCTTGGTCACCGCCAGCCTTCAGAAATTCAGGAACAGTGGTTCCTTCGTCCTGCACATCGCTGTCAGCTCGGCTCTCCCCACCCCACCAAAACCCAGCTGCTGGGCAGTAAAACACAACAGCAGTGGGACAGCTCCCCAGTCCTACCACAGACCAGGTCAGGACCTGGAACCAGACACAGAGAAGAGGCAGATGAGTTGGAACATTTTTCCAAATTCAAACAAAAGAGGCTTGAATTGACACCATGCATCAATGAAACATCAATGCAAAACAACTAGATGTTGCCAGTAGCTTTAAACCAGACTGTGAAATAAAACTTATCGGTGATTGGGACCTCAGGCACCAGGGCATCAACCACACAGCCAAGCTAAGTGTGAGTAACTACTGAACTGTCCTCAGGCCTTAAAGCTTTCCAGTTTAACTTGCCCAAGTAAAGCAGCTGATGAAATATCCCCAGGCACACTGGGACACTGGTGAAATAGCTACCCTTTGGCTATTTTCTTTCACCACACAGGTGAGTCAGCATCCGGACTGTGGAAGAAAAACTGGTGTTTCCTTTTCTGTTCAGGACTGGAAGTGGCTAGCAGCAGCAGGAGTTCAGTCCAGTTTCTAGCCTGTTTCTAGCAGACATGTATACAGAGGTCAATGAACCCAGCAAAGCTATCCACTGTGGCTGGATGCACATACATTGGCTGTAAGCTGTCCCTTAGACAGGAGATTAGCCTAGACATTCCACTTGCTCTTTGTCCTTTACATCATACAGACACTCAGTTAGGAACAGTTATAACTTAAAATATTGTAAAATAATATAATTATGAGGCAAAGACACAGGAAAATGTTCTATGGAAATTTCCACAGAAAATCTATTTATTTATTTCAGGGGTGGGGGTGGCTGGACACAAAACACTGGGTCAGATTAAAAAAAATAATTCCTGAGTGTCTGACCTGAATGAATCCATTTTTATGAAATCCACAGAATCATCAATATAATATGGAACATCAAGTTAAAAGGAGGAAAGAGAAGAAAAGAGCGCATATGAAAATCAGGTTCAAATCCCTGCTTGGCCTCAGTCAGTAAGGACCTGGAATTAAACGGCTTCAAATATTTTAGGATCTCTCTGCAGTTCATATGAACTAAGTTTCATCCTGAGGCAGAACAGGAAGAATGTTCTGCGCTCTCAAAAATGTTCATGACTTCAGACAAAAACATTATACTCAGCTTAAAAACAAATCTGTTCTCTTTTTGATCTTATGTAATAGTCTAGATGTCTGTGTTTTGATTTCTCTCAGCTGTGCACTCAAACTGGTACAAAGCTCAATGAAAGAAAATTAATGGACTGGAAGGAAACCTACACTTTTTCTTCTCTAAACCATGTGCCTCTTTTGCAGTTACCTTTACAGAGAAGAAAAGCCTGAAATTTAGCAACCACCAAGATGATAAAAATGAACTCAAATGAGAACTCCTGTCATGAGTTAAGCCTGCTTCAGCCACTCAAGAAGATAGAGCCTATGAACAAAGCCTTTTTGATCAATAAAAGCATTTTAA
Source organism: Falco naumanni (assembly GCF_017639655.2). Taxonomy (NCBI): domain Eukaryota; kingdom Metazoa; phylum Chordata; class Aves; order Falconiformes; family Falconidae; genus Falco; species Falco naumanni. The sequence continues at coordinate 8,037,405 of NC_054069.1, forward strand.
ATAAAATGAAAGCTCTTTCAGACTAATTCAAGAAGCAACCTACAATGGAAAAGATTCAGTCCCTGATGGCCTGGGATCAAACTTGTTTTCTCCTTACTGTTGGTGCCTACACAACAACATTTATCTGGACCTATTAGAATGGCTGTAGATGGAAAAAGAACTAAATTCTTACTATGAACACGTAGGAAATATCCAACAGAAAGGCAAAGTTGGTATGTTACAACCTATGCTGCTAGGACTACCACAGGGTCAGTTCACATTTAACTGGTCACTCCACCACCCAGGGAGGAAGGTGTGCTCCCTTACCTGGCAGTATGTTCAGTCCTGAGGGACCACGTGGTACCTGTCCTTGGCAAGAAAGGCAAAGAGGATGGGTGTGCACTTCTTCACCTCCAACACTTCACAGGCACAACCTGGGGTAACAGGCATAAGAAATATATGAATATAAGGAATAACACGATGGATGCCCTGACAGGAAACGCAAGTGGAGGAAAAACTGTGTTCATATCTCTGTTTCCCCACCCCATGATGTATCTGCTTCTGGTCCAAGGCTTAGACCTCAGGGCTTCCAGGCTGTCATTCCCCACCTCTCTGGCACAGCTGGTGAAGAATAAGGAGCCAAGAAGCCTGAGAGTCACTTCTGAGCCAACAGCTTGTGTTCCCAGTCTCAATTTTGGTTTCAGATTTCCAGTTTGAAAGATTTCCATAATTTCCAATGTATATCTTTTCAGATCTGTCTTGCCTTAAATATTATTGAAATGCCAGTTGTCTCATCACTTTTGTTATAGAGAGGAAACTTTTTTCCATATGCATTTCAGAATTTTTCACGAGAAAAAATCCAAGGATGCAGCCATCCTTACTTAGCACATTGTATAACTGTCCACAAAGGGATTTGATTTCTGCCTATCTGCTTCTGGTTTGTTTCCCAGCTCCATTTCATTAATAAAATTTCTCAAGAAGTTCGTATCATTAATAAAGCCAAAATACAGGAATGATTCTCATAACTCCTCTAATTCTCTGATGCCAAAGGCTAGTAAAAGGTCTCCAAACTTGTATTTCATCTTTAGATAGTTCTGTGCAAGGTAACTCAATGTTACTAGTCCCATTTTGCTATTAAACAGAGGCACAGAAGAATGCTAAGAATTGTCCCAGGCCATAAAGTAAGTAGAAAAAGACAATCAAACCCTAAATCCTGATACACAGCGTCTTGCTCTGTCCCAGTGGACAACATTCTTTCCTATGAATACTAAAAATATTGGGGTCTTCTGTGAAATAGAGTAGGATGCTAATTTTTGAGGTGAAATGACCAACACAGCATGGGAAACCACGTAAGTGAATACAATACTCTCAGCTTCCTGAACTCTTGTACAATAACAGCTTAACTTGTTTCCCACAGACACCTGTATTTTAGTAGCAGATAAGAAATGACACATGTATATACATAGACGTGTTTTCTTTTTTTCTAGCTGTACACACACATATACCCATATAATCACTAATATAAAATACATGCATATATATGTATATATCAAAGTTATTAAAATTAGAAGGAACTTTGATGTTGGACTCTGCATGGTCTGAAAAAACGCTAATTATACCACAGCACAGCTGTGGGAATGAACTTCCTGCTCTGGGCACAGCACTTCAGGTACATAAAATGCAAGGACCTATTTGGAGGAGAGCACAGAGCCAACACGTTTCCTCAGGATGCTTCTTCCCACCCATCACACCTATCACCTGCTCATGAAAATGAACTTCCCATGTCTCCACTTGTTAAACCTTGACCCCCTTCCCTGAGAATGTGCCACTCCACAATACTTGCTCAATATCACCACAACACCTGGCTACCTAACAATTACATTTTTTTAAATTGGAGTGCAGACATACCTAAATAAGCCAGGATGAGATGGCTGGATGCCTTTGGCACTAATGCCAGTAATCTCATGAATGCTGACTCTTAAAGCAAAACAAGTAAAAAAGAACAAGTAAACTAATAAGTTTCTAGACTTATTTGTTTAGAATAACAGATTGACAAACATAGTAAATTTTAATATATTTTTTTCTACAAACAGCTTTTTATAACTTACAACCCAAAATAAGCCCTAACCCAGCTGTGGTGTCTTGTTAAACAGTAATTACTCTATATAAGGCTGACCAAATGGGAATATTTGTGGGCCAGCGGAATGAAATTATTTTAGGACTTACACAAACTTTCTCTGGGAGTGGTGAGACTAGCTGTGGGCAATGTGGCATACCTAAGAAACAAGCAGACACTGGAGGGCTTTTTTTCTTCTTCTTCCAAGCCTCCATTAAAACTCACTAGGTGACATTAAATGACTTCCTCAAATTTCTGCTCAAGGGAAAAGGAAAAAAAACAAAGAAGTAGAAGTGAGATTAGTTTACCCCTCTATAACAGAGGCTTCACTATGTCATTGTACACATTTTGAGATTCTCCCTCAACGTAGCTACCTGTCATGCCTGCTAAACCTCACCCAAACCTATGGCAGAACATAAGCAAGCAAAGGTGCAAAGCAAGACCCTTGTAATGTTTCATTATACTGGGAGAAGAAAAAAAAAAAGAAACAAACAAAAAAATCAAGCCTCATCTCCAGCTCTTACCTACCATTCAGGTTGCTTCATCATGAGCTACTGTGCAACATCAGCTACTGAAATGTCCATCATCAAGCATTTTCCTGGCTAGGACTGTCACAAGCACCTCTCTTTCAACCCAGCCAACATGCTGCACCAATGATTCCTTGCCACCTCGATGCCACAAAGCCAAACCCTTCACGGAGAGTTGAACTGTTTTGCTTGAGCTTTGAATGAACTTATGCTAAACTACATCAATACATATCATGGAGCAACTTTTCATCCTGTCTACACTAAGGATGTGCTCACACTCCTCATCTTTTGGCAATGTTTGGGCCCACTGAATCTGTGCTGCTGAAGATAAGGGAGGAAGAGCCCATAAATCCAAACTCCTTCATCCTCTCAAATATTCAGTTCATCATTTCAAAGTGCCTGATTTTGAAGCTGGTGAGGCAGCACAGCTTGCAGAGGAAGGAACAAAAGTCCTGTAACCTGGAGCATGTCCTGCTTTGTAAGAGGGTGGGGATCTCTGTGGGGAATCCTGGAAGAAGAGGATGACAGAGCTTTCAGAGTAGCAATGCTCAGTTCAAAAAACCTGCAAAAATTAGCGGCAGCATGCCATTCTGGTGCAAGTGGCAGTTTTCCAGTTTCCAAAATATCCCTCCTCCTTATGTCATGGTAAAACAGCAAAAATGGAAAGTGGTTTAGCAAGTAGGAACATTGCAATTCAAAATAGAATCAGAGAGGATTAAAGCAAATACCCAGACTGTTCTAACCTGTGTTTATGGCCCAAATACTGTACCAATTCCTGTTATTTTCAGGGTTTTTTTCCTGTGTTGTAACATTCTCTCTGCGATTAAACTTGGTCCGTGCAACATATGACTCATATGACTGCAAGTCCCTGGGCATGTGCTGCAGGTTCCATCCTATAGCCTCAGGGCCCAATGCAGCACATCACATGTGGGTTTTTGCTGGAGAGGTAGGAAGAAAATGACAGCATCTGCCTAACACTAAATTTTCATCCTTATTTAAGGACTTAAAAAAAAAAAAGTCCATTTTTCTGAGCAGGATGGTGGGTGGAAAATAAAATAAAGCTAGTTTTTAATGATCTCAGTGAAACTCAAGTCCATTTTCTAGTTAATATGCATCCTTGCACACAAGAATTTCAGGTTAAAAAATCGTTACTATGGAACTCATGTTATCTGCAGCACCAAACGCTGACAGTGGCCAAACTAATCCTGGGTAGGACTCCTCTGCCTTCACTGATGTGAAACAGATTCACTGTTTTCAGCTTTGCTTTTCATTTTACCTGACCTTCTGCATTTCAGAAGACAACTTCTTTTTATGTCTGTCTCCGATTAGTTTTTGAATTACCTCCATGTTGCATGGTTATTCAACACTGAGTCCACCCTGCCGTTCTTCGTTCTCTTTCAGTGACCCACTCCAGTGCCAGTATCATACTGACATTCACTTAGAGACACAGTAATGCCTTTAAAGTTAATGTTAAATTCACAGGTGAGATCAATTTTAGCTGCAACAAGACGTAGCAGGAGGTGTTCCAAAGAATAAAAATTCACAGAATAGAAAGAGAGGAGGAAAGAGAAAGAAGATAATCATGCAGAAGCAATGGACTTGTGTAATATGTCGAAGGCTTATATTACCTTTGTACAAATATAGTATAAATATAGCAATGGGTTATAAAGCTTCTGAGCTCTTAATTATCAGTTCCATTCACAATTGGTAAGGCTTTTCTAACAGAAAGGAGCAAAAAGCTAATGTTGCACATTTGCATAATGTAAGTAGAGTTGACTGGATGCTGAACATCTCACCTATAAACAGCTCCTCCTTGGGCTGTTTGCCAGTGGGAAGGAGCAACCATGAATTGGGACAGCAGCTTCTGTTGTGTGGTTCACAGAAGGGACTTGAGCAGCACTGGTAGATCCTGAAAGAGAAGGAAATTCACACTCATTAGGGGAACTAGTTGTGATCTCCACATTTTACTGAGCTATTGACTGCTGGAGAGCCCAGCTCTGTTCACACGCTGAAAGTTTTATTTATGCCTAAGAGAGTGAGTCTAGGCCTGGAGAATTCAGGTAATTCGGTACATTGGTAGGTACATGAGAATCCAGCTGACTGTGGTGGACATGTCTGTCAGTACAAGTTAATCAAGACCCAGAGCCTCTTGCTGAAACAATGCCTGAGGTCAGAGCTGGCTGCGCCACCTTCTCCAGTGTTCGTCTACTGAAATCAGCAGAGTTACATTGGCAGAAGGGAGGCTGCTCAAGGTACTCGTCGGCATTAAGGCATATACTTTAGCCATAGAGAAGCAGAACTTCCTAACAGCAGAAGCTGTGAGCCCTCAACTCAAGGCTCTGCTGACTATTAGGAAAGCCAGGCTCCTGCCTTCAGAGCCCTGATCCACTCTCTTGGTGCTCCACTGATGAAGGACAGCTCCACATTCACATTTCTGCTTTCATTGGCTAAGACCAGATTCACGTGAATATCATCCTTAGTCTCTCCATCTTTATATATATGTGAATCTGCAACCTTCCTTTAAACACAATCAAGCATGACACAGAAATACGAGGTAATTAAAGAGAACTATGGAAAGCAAATACATATACCCTTTGTTCCATTGGGTTGTTTTAAAACACAATGCTGTGGTTTATTCCTTCTCTCTCAATCTGTCACCAACACTCAGCTACATGGGAGAAAATTTTAAATTAAACTCAGACAGTATGTCTGCTTCACTACTAACACCTTCTAAGCAGTGATGAACCTCTTACATAGACTCTTTGTGCTATAACCCCAAACTATAGGGCAAGTAAAGTCACAATAGCTGACAGCAGTTACAGACCTGGGCAATATTCTGAATTAAAATATAAAAAACAAGTAATAAAACCAGCAACAACATCAAGAAAAAGATTTGAGTCCTGCCAAAGTTACTTAACTTCCCAAGCTCAAAATATTTGCTGCAGTCTTTAAATTTGAGATGTGTGGTGTGTGTGACAGATGGCTGCTCCTGCAGTACATGTAATACACTACCTTTGTACAAATACTGTATTGTACAAATATTCATCAGTTAATTTCTATAATGACTGTGTCAGGTAGGATCATTAACACCACCCCTAATTTTACTGATAGGTAGGCTGAGACAGAAGGGTGGAGAGGATTGTCTAAAGTAAGTAAGCAACAATGAGAACTCCAAAACATCCACCTGTCTCTAAGCCTATTTGGTGTTTTTTTTTGAATAAAATAAAATTTAAAAAATTAAAATCTTTGGCACAGTTTGACCCAACGCCAACTGAAATTTGAAGACTTAAAAACCCACCAACCAAACACTGGACTTCAGCTCATACCCTGGGTTCATAGCTCATGAAGCACTTACGTTACACTAAAAATGTGGCTTAGCTTAAATATCCATTTTTAACTATCAACAGAAGTGAAAACATTAATTCATGCAAATCAATGTTCCCTAAACAATAACTTTCCCGTAGAACATTTCTTCTTTTTTAACATAAACTCGTATCTAACATAACCCACTTAAAGTATTATATCTGCAGAGTTCAGCAATTAACTCTGTAAACTGTTTTCCTTGAGTATATGGAAGGCTATACATTACATAGTGAAATATAAAATGTATGCTATAGTGAATGAAAACCTCTATTTGAATGATGATTATCTTTCAAAAAGTCTGGGATAAGGGCCAGATTACCAAAACAAATTCAAGTCAGCTATTAGAGTTCTACTTGTACATCCAAAGTCCCCTGTTATTTCATGCAAGTATCCATTTTCAGTGCATCTTCGGTGGTTTTCAAATGCAACTGTTTACATGTAAAACCCATAGACAGTGCTTTCCTGAAAACATGGCCAGAAAAATCCAGTCTGATGAATAAACAAGCAAGCAAATAGGAAATGGGTGCAAGAAAATCACAGAAAGAGGGAAAGGACAGTACATAAACCAGCCAAATGAAGGCAGGAGATGGCACTGAGGGTACTTCAGATGCTACTGAAAGCAAGGACAAGGATGGACAGGCTACACCTTGTCTGCCTGCTAATCCAGGACAAAATGAGAATCACAGAGATTTGTAGAAAAATGTTTCACATAGAGGTTGTAAAAGACTGCTGGAAGTCACCTAAGCCATCCTTCTACTCAAAACATGGCTAACCTCAAAACTGAATCTGGTGTTGCCCACTTGAGCTCTGAAAATCCCTAAGAATGGAGATCCCAGAGCCTCTCTGGGCATCTGCTCCTGTGCTGCACCACGCCCTCAGGTTTGAGGTCTGTCCCCCCGTCCCACCCACCCCCCCCCCCCGTCCCGTCCCATCCCCCATAGCCAATCAGAATTCCCCTTGTTGCAGCTATGACAGGATTTTTTTCCCCAGTTGTTTAAAGAAAACTTTGCTCACGTCTTCCTCTCCATCAGGTGGTTAATAGGAGCTGCCCACTGCAACATCTTCTTTGTGGCTCTGCCCACTCTGATCCCAACCCAGAAGCTTCCAACACCCACTGCTGCTCCTCTGCACAAAACACAACCCCCTCTCCTTGTTTTCCAGGTACATCTTTGTCAAAGAGCTGTATCCATCCATCCATCGCAATATCCATCCAGTCATGTGAACTATGCCACCATGCCTGCCATTCCAGCAAAGCTTGAGTAAAGCCCTTAGCACTAAGGTACTAATTAAATAAAAGTACTGTTACATATACTAGGTGAAGCAAGGCACACAGATGAGGGCAAACTGCCCAGTATCAAGCGTTACTGACAGAGCCATGAAGACAATATAGGAAACCAAACTCCTCATCTTACATGTTACCTTTTAAACAGCCCTTGATGATGCCGTAGAGGGCAAAATGAGAAGGAAAGCTTCTCATGGAGAACAGTCAGACAGGGCCAGATGCTCAGCAGATCAAAATCGGTGAACTCCACTGCTTTCAATGCAGCTATGCCAGTTTACATCAGTTGACGATGTGACCTATATAATGAAAACCAGCTTAAAGCAGCCAAGGAATATAACCTTGATTTATTCCAAATACATTATACTTCATGCTGTCACTTATCTTTTACATGCCAACATGCCAGCTCAGGAGACAGACACATTTCAATACTCTCAGCTGGGAATCGTGTTCTTGCAACACTCCTCGATGATGCACATACTGTCTCTATTTGTGCTCACCCTTTCAGATGGCACAGTGCCCATGAAACAAGCTGATTAGCACTTGCCCTGGGCTATCAAGGCAAGGCAATGGTATGTTTAGATCAGCAAACTGCATAACAATATAAATGTCATCTATTCTACAAGAAGCTTTGGCAGTATTTGCATCTTGTGCTTCGTTGCAAGTATGTGCCAAAAAGAAACTCAAAGACTTGCAAAAGGAAGACAGGCATGGGATTCGCCAGCCCTCCCAGTTGCCAAAACATGCTGTAGAGCAGTGGGTGCCTCATTATAATCCCCAAGGACCATCCACCAGGTGTCAGATTGTATGTAACATGAACACTACTGGTACGTATATATATACACATATAGCCTTTTTTGTTCAACCAGGCTCATAAGCAGAAAATGAAGCACAAACAGTGTGCCTGGCACTGTTCAAGACATGATCTGTACACTTGCCCAAAAAAGATGGCATCTAGCCTAAACAGAATAGGCTTGGGTGGTCACTAGCTGGTTGTGCAACATCTTTGCTGACAGGGCAAACTGTAGCAATACCTAGCAGATACAATGGATAATGGGACACCGAGTTTAGGACACTAGCTGGAGTGCATGCCAGGCCTCTAATGGCCTGGCACTCATTAGCATTTGATTGTTACTGGAGACCTATATGACATGAAATGATGGTCTCGCTCCAATTCCTGGTGAGCAAATGTCAACACCATTATCACAGTAAACATCCATCTTTGTGGTCTTACCAAAAAAGCCAAAGACTGAATGGGAAGAAAGGCTGATCTATGTCTCATTGTCAGTGGAGGGGACTTTCCAGGACAAAGCTGGGGTGAACTAGCAGGGTTCAGAACTGTTGCCTGTACAAGTCCTACTTAATTTTTTAGCAGATGGGACAGGATGCAGGACAGATGCACCAAAAGAGAGAGAATGCTGCCAGACAAAGGTAGGAAAGAGAACTCTGCAGATAAGCGAAAAACCATCATGGCCTGAAATTGCTAAGTGGATAGTGGAATAACACAGAAACAGAAACTCATTGTAAGTACATAACTGAGCAGGACACTGTAGCAAATTCAAGGAATATTTACCAGATTTCACAGGCCTTTCCCTGCAGTTTACATTTTCTTCACGCACTAGGAACCAATAGCAGTGGTAAAGGTAAACCCCTCAACTTTTCTGTGTCAATTAATCCAACAGCCCAAGGCAGAGCTTTCAGCACTCTGGAGTCTCCCTACAGCTTCCTCCTATAGCAAACAAAAGAGCTTTCTGCACAGTTTGTGTAAATTCACAACTAAATGCTTTATCCTGACTACTTACTATTATTTGCTCTATCAAAGTTTTGTTTTCATGACAAATTTTCATACCATTTTCATGACATTTTTCATACAAACCACTTGAACTAACTGCTCTTCCAAATACTGGTTATGGGTGAGGCCTCCTCCTCTGAGATAGTCCTTCATTGTCCTGTATAACCTCACTGCGTTTCTTCTCATTGTACAAGTCTTGGTTTAATGCTAGAACCGTAGCACAGACAGTAAGACTACAGAGTGACTCTCCTAAGGAGATTATGCCAAGTGTCACTTAGCATTAAGTTTCTGTTTGAAAACGGAAGTTTTTTTATTCTTAGTTATGCTAACGAGAACCAGAAAAGATACTTCATATTTCTAATACTAAAGTGGAACCCTTAACTGTTTGAGAATCCTTAGTCATGCCCTTCTGCTACTGCATAGTCCTCATAAATTCACACTTACATGTTAACAACTTCTTTTATTTCTGAAAATAGATATCAGTCTGAAATACTTTTGTTTGGTTAGCAGTATCCAGATGCATTAAACTTCTATTATGTAAAGAGGATTTGTACTTTATACTAAAGTTTTCAGGAGAGAGATATTTAAAAGATTATGAAATATGCTTGTAAAAAAAATATGTTAGAACATATCCATCAATATTTCAGTACAAATTGTTGAAGCACCAGAATTACATCATGCAATTATCTTTCAGAATGTATAGCTCCTAGCACTGATCTTTATGTTTAACAGAAAAAATGGTTTAGTACTTAGTAAATGAATGTTAATTGAGGTGCTGGAAAAAATTCTGTCATAATTCAATAATGAAACTAGCACACCTTGTGCATTTGTTTAAAAAACGCTATTCTGACTGTATCAAGCATGAGTGGTCTTTTATGTGATATACTTACTGACACAAACCTTTACACAAAGTCTGATGCTTTCTGACTATTGATCAAAGATCAGATCTGGTCTCTCATAGCAAGCAGTGCCATACTGTATATGCAGTAAAGTCAGTGGTGCTTAAGACGAACTAGACAACTGGAGTCTGGCTCCAAGAAAGCATTATGCAAAAGGACTTGGATTTCTCTCAAGGGTTCTGTTTCTTTTACAGAAAAAAACAATTAGAGACAATTCTGTTACGTCACAGAGTCAGTCATATTTTGTTTGGGTTTTTTCTTCTTATATACAGCCTTTGCAGAAATATTTCCTAGTTGTCTATCCATTGATCTTCCTATTTTACAAAGTGTTTGACAAATCAGTCTGGGGTTTGATCACAAACTGTGTCAATACGAGGTCTGTTTATGGCACGTATATTTAAGATGATAAACAGGGCAGGTTTTGCAATGGTAATGCGGGACATAAGAAGAGCCCAAACAAAGAATCCCATTGACATATCTGTGTTTTGGATCTGGCCCACTGTGAATTTGAAGACAGAATAAGAAGCAGGATGACTATCCCCTTCCAGTAAATATGCAAAGTTCTCTCCTCACATACAATGGAAACAGTTCTACACTGATGTAGATCATGGTCCATGGATAATCAGCCCACTATTCACTTCCCCAGCTTTGCGGAAGCGTAATCAGGAAAGCATTATGAAGAAAAACCTGCCCTGCAGGGATAGACTTGCTTTAATAATGTTTATGACTTGTTCATATTGTATTTATGCCTGGAAGTTGATTTCTTGGGTTTTCCCACCCTTCCCCCTCTTTCAGCCCCAAAGACAACTTTCAGGCTGATTCCTTCATCAGAACAAACAGGGGAAGCACCAGTGCCTGATGGACAGTACTCTCCTCTCTATATGCTCAAGATCACATCTGGAAATAATGCTTGATTTTATCTAACGCACAGGTCAAAGCTCACCTTTTCCTGAAGTTCACAGATTAACAGGTTTGGACTGCAAGTACAACACTCACCCTGGTCAGCTGCTGGCCTCCTGTCGTGCTTGTCTTGAAAACAGTCCAGATTCATGCCACAAACAGCAATAATAAAAGAAAATGATTGAAGACTTCCCCAGTATCTGCCAGGCTCACAATTTTTACCAAGCCTTACAAATGTGTCATCAACACTAGTTCTTTTAAAGCCATCAATCTTAGTCACCCAAATCCATCAGAGGAAACAAATCCCAGAGAGAAACCAATCTGCAGAGCAATTGCAGAAAGACAGGCTGTGAGAAAAAACATGCAGAAATTTGCTTCGTCTATGTACTCTCAGACACGTTCCGCAGGCAGAAATCTGCTGGGTTTGCTTTTGCTGTGTTATTCCACTCTTGATTTCATTGCTTGCTTCTGCAAAATCTGCCTCAGACTTCCCAATTTCCTGATGCTTTCAAAAGCCACCAAACACTGCAACTTGATTTGGCTTGTGTGGCAGTTAAATTTGATGACATTCAAAGGTATGCACCGAAATGAAATTTCCAGGGAAGAAGATATATAGGAATTGATAGGTTATAGGCATTTCTTGGGCTTTTTGTTACATTTCAGTGTTGTCAAAGTGCTTTGACTAATGCTACTGTAAGCTATGAAAATTCCCAGGTACCACTGATTTTGTGGCTGCCTGTTTGCTTAGATGCAAAGCACCTGGGTATCCAGGGGTGACTTCAGTCACTAGAAACAGAACCTTTCAGACACATCTGCTACCCGAAGGGCAACTGGCCTCACCTGGACTTGCAAATGATGAACACTCCTGAAAACAGAGCACAGCCCATTCAAACAAAAACACTCCAAAATGAGACAAGGCCATCTTTACCATTTTTTGAACCAACCCATCCTGAAGCATGGAGCGTGTTTGGGCTCCTCAAACTCCAGGCTGCACTGTGGCTCCTTCCAAGCCCCGGACCAGGTGCCCCCTTCACATAAACACTGTGAAGACCGGGCAAATTTGATCCAGAGAGGCTGAGCCTGAGACTGCCTTGAACTGCACTGAGCATAGCTGCAGAGCTCATAACCAAAATGAGAAAGATGGCTTTTATTCACAGCCTTGGGGCATGCTCTGACTTCTGCAAGGAGATGGAGCAGTAGGTGTCACTTTCAATGGCTCTGATGACCTCTTCTTGGCAGCAAGCGTGTGCATGCAACCAAGGGCAGGTGGAGGGGAGTATCTACGGCTCTCGTGCCTCACAGCTGCACTGGACTTAAATCTTTGTTCTGTTTTATAACATCAGGGTTCCTCTAAAAGACATAAAATAAAAAAGTCAGTCATGTTTTCACTCCCCGAGCACCCCTCAGCACCTGTGTCAGCCTACAAGAAAAGCCCCTGAAAACCACGAGGTTTCTTTCTTATTTACCTCCTTCATCTTTGCTTATTTTCTATGAAGAAAAGTAACCCAACCTTGGCTTAGTATAAACCTAGCCAGAAACAAAAACCCTCTTGAATTCCTCTTCATTATAAATGGATTGTCAATGTGTTAAATAAATCAGTGAAAATGGAAATCCAAAAATAAATAGCCATCCTGCTGTTGCTATGACAACTCAAATTTTTTACCTGGACAGAGATTTTATATTTCACAGTTAGTAATCACTGAAAAGGAGGTTAACATTTTTTTAATCCTGTCACATTTCACTACCTACCCCCAACATAAAAAAAAAAAAAAATGGGGGGGGGGATTATTTTTGGTTACTTTTTAGCAAATGAGGGAAGATCAAAGAGAGGAGCTATTTTTCATTCCAGACAGGAGAAAGAAGATACACAATACCATTTACAACAACATACTTTATAACATCTACTCAGCCCAGAAAGGACAGAGCGCACAAAATGTTACAATAAGATTTCAAAGGCTTTAATGTGGCCCTGCTATGCAAAAAGCATGGCATGTATAGAATATGATTAACATAGCTTAAAACCGTGTTTTGGCTTTTATGTTAAGGCAATTTCACTATGGTTAAAAGCGACAGCATCTCAGAATGTCAGCAGGGAGTAAATATTTTGCAACTTGTGCCATCATTCATGCCAGTGAAATGTGTGTCTGAATGACCCAGCAGGCAAGGCTGCAAAGTTAATACACTGCCTGGTCCTTCAAATGGCAGAAACCAACCCAGTTCCAAAGTCCACAGCTAGGGAAGGCCCAAAGCACTGAAGAATCAGGTCCACACATTGCAGAGGAACTAACTTCTGGGTTCCATCTGCCACATGGGGCAGGAAGAAACACTCTTGTCCTCTGGAATGGCAAACAGAGAGAAATTCAGCAGAGGAGAGAGGCAAGAGCCACTAAGGGGACCCCAGGTATCACAGAGCTCTGAGCTGGTATCACCTGGAAATGCCTCAGCCAGCCCAGAAAAATCACATAACGCTATTTTATTCCATTTTACCTGCTGTAAATAGTCTACTTAGTAACTCATTGCCTGGAGGCTGGTGGGTGTATTCACTACAAAATGGGTCAAATCAGAGAGTGCCTTCATCTCTTGGCTGGTACACATTTGCAAGCAAGCCTTTCCCTCACCCTGAGAGGTGACAAAAAAATCTCAAACCTCTAAAATGTTCAGAAATTCAAAACGCAGTTAAAAAAAAAAACAAAAACAACTCTTTAAAACAGTGTCACTTCAGTATGTTTCCATTGGCCAATTCTATTGTAAAATGTTTACAGTAACAAGACAAATTTTTAACACAACATTGTTTTGACCAAAATACTTTCTTCAGTTTGATACTTTGTAACTTGTTTCCAAAGAAACACTTAGAATTTGGGGTAGGGGGGAAGCAGCACAGAATCAAACTGCTTCTTGTGAAAAAATACCTTTTGTCAGAAAATGTCTTGACCTGCATCAACCATAATTAATTAATCCCAGTCAAAATCTAGCCTAATGGCAATAAAATGCTAAATACTCCCCAAATCAGACACAATATCCTCAGCAGCAAAGTGATAAATTCTCACAGAATCATACACAATATATCTGGCCATGTTAGATATGCTTGCATAGTTTTGTTACTAATGTATGCTCCTAGTAGCCCAAGTCTGTATCCAGTTACTCTTACTTTATATAGATAAGTATACACACATATGCATACACACTGTGATTGTGAAAGTGCTCTAAACAAATATGGGTGTTTGCATCCTGACTTGCCTGAAAAGCAAAGCAGACTGTTCAAGCAGCAGCCTGTGAAAGCAAGCATTCAATTCCACTCAGAGGCTCGTTTTCCTCTAAATGGGCCTCTCAGACTCGGTGACAACTCTTAGCTGCCTGAAAAAAAAAAAAAAAAAACTGGCATAAAAAAAAAAAAAAAAAAGAATGTATTTTCCAGTGCAAAGTAATCCCTGTTCCATTGCCATGGCACCAGACATCCGTCTCTTTCTTTCATTGACCAGACGAGGTCCTCCTCAGCCCCTAGCTTCTTAAAAAAAAAAAAAAATTTTTTTTTTTTGTTCATGCCTGTGTGTGTGCCTGAATTTGTTTCCTTGGTAAGAAAAGGAGTCACTAAAGTATTAGTTTAGGTTGATTGATTTTTTGGGGACAGAAGAGGTTTCTGGGGCTTTGTAATCTCTGACATGATCTCAAAACAGAGGCTCTTCAGCATGATACAATATTGAAATAATGAAAGGAAGGCACAGCTTGCCCCTCGGAAAGACAAACAGCACAGTTTACAGACTGGAAGTAAAATCCTTTCCAAAAACTGTGATTTCTTCAAGGTAGAGTGAACGTTTTTGAAATATAGGAGGAATACAATGTAATCTCTTTTTCTTTTAACTTTAGAGGAGTTTGTACACATGGCATAGTTCTGAAATATCCTTTATCACGACAGCAGCTGAGAACCTGTCTGTAGAGTGCAGCAAAACATAAAAAGAGAAGAAAAGCAAAACCAGTAACTAAGACAGTTTAACATGAAAAAGACAAGGGGAGAAAAATAAATATAACTATCATCAAAGACATACCAGCGCTAAAAAACATGCAAGTTCTGCAGAGGTTACCAGACCCACCTTAGCTCTGCCCCCAGGTTTTGGGGTGCCCTCCTATCCTCTCCTACTTCCCCAGCTAAGGAAAGCCAACCCATTTCCAGCTTCTTCGGGTGAACAGAGTAGTACAGAAGTGCTGGGCCATGACTCAGCATCTCTTGCTTTGTTTCAGTAGATTATTGTATTTGGGTGAGTTTAAAAGACATATCTGATTGCACCTCAGTGGCTCTAGGAAGCTGCAATTCACCTTGTATGCAGGGAATGTTGCAGGTGCTTGGCTTTTTCAGGAATGATTCAGCACCTTGGCAGGATCAGGCTCTTTTGTGGCAAGAAAAAACCCACATGCATGCAACTGGACGTGCTGTGTGTGCTGACTTTTCTTTAAGGGAAAGAGAATCTGTGCTTACTTATGGATTTTGTAGGAAAAACAAAAGAAAATTTCTCTCTCAGACAGAAGGATATACATCTTCAGCTGTGTGTGTGTGCGCGCGCCTTCCCTCCAACAAGAGTCCTGACAAGACAGATGGCTTAGAATTGCCTAATGCCACAGTTCACCTTTTTATTTCATAAAAAAATCAATTTTCTGTGGCATCCGCAGGCCACTGCAGGAGGAAGAAGAGAAAGGGAGCAAATGTATATGCAGTGCACACAGAGACTGTGCTACTGATGGCGCACGCGCCAGCACACACACACACACAAAATTGATTCCCTGTGGCTCCTGCAGCCTATCAATTTTGCATTCAGTGCAGACCTAGAGTGAATTTATTACTCCTCGGAAACTTTCTAGCAGAAAGGGAGATGGATCCATTATGGCAGAGCCCAGGGTTTCAATCAGACATCTCCTGCAGTCCCCCTGCCGATTTTGACTCATCCCTTTCCACAGTACTTTGAAGGTAAGAGGGCACCTGATTTAAGACCAGCAGGTTCAACATTAAGGGTCACATGAGTGTTACTGGCGTTATCGAATTTCCCAGAGGCACTATTTGGCGTCGAGGCCCCATTATACTACAAAAATCTTGATATTTAGAGTGCAAGACACAGCAAGAAAAAAGGGAGAAGGAGAAACAGAGCTGAGGTGACTTAAAACACACTAATGGTATCACTAGCCACCAAACCAAGACACTGAGTCCAAGCCATTTACCAATCTGTAGCCCATAACCAATTCCTGCTACCCAAGGCCAAGGGGACCCTTTTCTTGGACAGGCAGGACAAAGTTACCTTGCAACGTTCTGGATGCTTTGGCATTGACATCTCTCAGAAATAATCTCCCACTCCAGTAAGGAAAATATGTCTCCCACAGTTGGCACAACTGTGAAACAAACTTCTGTCTGACACTTCCATGTGTGATAGGAGCACACACAGAAAGCCAGAAGAAACTTTATTCTATGATAGGGATCCATTTCGGGGTTAGGATTTCTAGGGCCCTAGGAAATAGAGGATATTTTTCTGTTCCAGGAGAATCTGGGCACCGGGAAGATTCTTTGGCTCATTTTATATGCAACACTGGGTTCAACATCCATGTTCAGTCTCTTTTGCCATGTGCAACCAGGAATTACAGTAAATTGAGCCCAGGAGGGACAAAAGAAGACTGCTCATCTCATCACTCTCCCTGGAAAGGATGGGTAGCAGTAAGAGAATGCTGCTTCCTTAAGCTGGGGGGGGGGGGGGGGGGGGGGGGGGGGGTGCGGCGGCATTAAGTGATCTCTCTTTGCTTTTAGTTCTTTCTTTCAATTTAACCCAGTTTGTAATTCAATACCTTCCCAAGAATATTTTCCTGCCTCCTTTTAAATTGTCTGGGTAGGAGTCACAAACTCCAATGTGATTACTGCTGCAAAAAGGAAGAGAAACATGACGGAGCGAGATGGGCAGATGTTAGACAATTAGTCAGGAACATGTTTGTAGCTCAATGACCTTTATGATTAGATTCAGTTTCTGGAAGACGAAGCTTGGATATGGATATAAAGTTGGCTGTTTACCCCTACCTCTGCTTTCAGCCAAACAGAATCTTGGTACCTACACCCAGAAATATATTGCAGTACTTCCAGCCCAGAAGTTTCAAACCTGATCTCCCACTTCATTCTCTCACCCTACGTGCTGTAATGGATCTGCTCTTAGCTAGGAAGACTGTTCATGGCAGACAGATCAGGTACCTGATGTGAACATTTTTGCCTGTTGTCTATCCATGCCTCACACAACCAGCCCCTCCTGAGGATGCTCTAGGATTGGCTCAATTGCCTTCTGCCCACCATGATGTCTATCTAGACAAATAAGATTTAAAGTGCTACCAAATTTCATGCCTTGACTTCTCATAGGAACAAACGACAACACCAGCTGCCAGACAGGGGAGAACCAGTCTCCCTCATTGTCACTTCTGCAAGGCGCACTGAACAGAAAGCCACACCAAACGTAGCTGAGCTGCATCCAGCGGCACATACATCCAGTTCAGCTCCCTTATGCAGTGTGCAAATTAACACCAGCAAATGAGTTACGCCAGGGTGAATCTGATACACAGCAAAATTACATCCCGCTGTAGAATTCCAAAAAGGTCTTCCACCAGGATAATGAAAACGATACCTCTGCGATGTAGTTTGCCAAAATCCTATTGTTTGTCCTGGTCTGCAACTTTCCTCCACAGCCAGTTCCACAGGCTACCAGAAGAGGGCGATCACATACAGTACTGACGAAAAGGTGAGTTTACCACCAGAATCCGTTTTCCTTTAATGGATTTTTTAAAATAATTTAATTTTGGCCTTTTCCCCTCCATTTCCCACTGGTGACAGAAAAATAGTACGAAAAAAAACCCCTCCTTTCCAAAAATCCCTGTGCCGTGTGAACAAAGCTGCAGTGAGTGAGGTCAGGTGATAACATAGTAGTTTATTGTGGTTTTCGTAGGAAAAAGCGTGGTTGTAAGTTAAATCACATCCAAAAAAATAAAAAAAAGTTAGAAATATTTAGTTCCTGAGACAAAGTAATAATGGAACAAAAAGGAATAATAATAGAAAATAACGGGCCTCTGAGCAGCTTTTATGGACCTGATTCAGGCTCCACACATAAAGCTGCAATGAAGTAGTACAATGCTGAAAAACAGAGCCTGGCTGCAGTAAGCTGGTGCAGAAATCAGACCTACTGGTTTCTTTCTTCATTTTTTGGAGAGAAAAGGCCTTCCAGCACACAGAAGGAACTGAGCAGAAACCTTACCAGTACTACCTGAAGTGGGGAAGAACCCAATCTCTGGATTGGCTCAGACTTCATGTACCCCACTAGCAGTGAAAGTCTTTAAAATATACTGTTAGAGCCAAAGAGAAATCTTAGAATTCAAGGAAAAATCTGGAACTCTAAAAGCCATTAGCAGCCAATGAAGAATTTATCAGCTTTTCCTGCCCAAGGTTGCAGTCTCGTTAGCCAATCTTTAGGTAGTGAGTTGGCTGAAATGAGTTCTCGCTCCTTTTCTGCTGCCCATCACCTGACCCTATGCCCGCTTTCCTAACTCAGGCATGCCAGGACACTGCACAGCAGTCAGATCCCTGCCTTTTCAAACATCCCAAAATGCTCACTGTAGCAGTGCACCCACAAGGTACTCCAGTGCCTTAAAGGCACCTGAAGAATTGCAGTCACGATGACAGAGTGGGCTTTCACTTTGGTTTACAGTTATTTATTTGTTTTGATTTGAGGAGCAGGAATGCCTAATTTAGCAGACGATGGAATAATACAGAAGTGGATCAGGCACCCAAATCCTATAGGATGCCAACCAAATCCCTGTCATAGTCTTTTTCCCCATCCCTTCTAGCATGGCGATGCAATGCATTACCATGCAACAAATGAAAAAAAACCCCACAATCTCTTTAGATATTGTGGGCCAGATTCTCTACTGATCCAAATCAGAACCAAGGAGGGATGTATGCTGATTTAGTCAAGGTGGAGCCCAGGTGCTTCCCCAAAAACCCTAACAAAAAAATGAAACATATTTTCACTGGCTTACTTTCACAGAAGAGAGAAGCCAACTTCAGAAATAATCCAGCCAGACCCCCAGGGAGAAGGAGACAAAAGCAAAAGCAAACCAGGCTCCTTCTGGTGTTCGATGCAGCCGCAGTACAGCCTGGGGGCAGGGGAGTGAGTCTGGCCCAGGAAGGGCTGGGATCTGGGACCCCAGGCTGGACAGGGCACACCCGCTAACCCCTGAACAATCGGATGAGCAATCTTTGTCAGGAACAAAAGACATCTGCTGAGTAAAACACAAACTGACTCAGAACAAGGACAAAGCCAGACAGTATCACATGACGCGCCAGTCTGTTCCAGCAAGATGCCAGGGTCAACGGCAACTAATGCACCCAATAAGTCAAGAGGAATCAATAATGCTAAATAACTCGGTGTCTTCTATATGAAGCAAATCAGCGCAAATGCAGTTAAAACAGGCTCTGCGCTCCACACGCTGCAGACTGAAATCTGATTGAAGTCCATCATGTGACACATCGGCATTGGCAGTCTGAGGTTCCCACAGCTGCAGTAAAATGTCTTTTCAAGCTTGATACATGCATAAGGCAGGTTTGAATATGGATGTTTGTTACCCATCTTTTTTTAGAGACCTAAAATGGGAGGAGAGCAAGGAGACACTGGATTTTTAGAAACAGATACATATTAAACATGCAAAGAGGCTGTTTAATAACAAATCCCACTTCCAAATCACCCCCTCACCATTAAAGTGTATTCCAGCTTCTAAATGCTGTCTGTGCATTTATATGTGTACACTCACACATATGCGTACAAGAAATACATGCCTACCTAAATCATCCGTCAATAACCAAGCCAACAATACAGATGTTGCAAGCATAATGGACTGTGCCATGAGAAAGGTGCGAGCCTAAAATTTGGAAGGATCATCGTTAGGGTCCCTAAAATGCCATTCTGCTCTGTTTAACCTTGGGTCATGTCACTTAGCCCTTCTGTGCCTCAGTTTCCCTTTTGTAAGACAGGGCACCATCACTGCATTCTGCCGCTGGAATGTTATGACATTAGCAAAATAGGACATGCCCTGATGTTACAGTAATGTAGGCCAGGTGAGAACCTACATTGTTGGTGTGAGACAATTATTATTTGGTTTAACCCAATTATTAACAAATCCTTTACTCAAAGTTAATGACAACTCAAGAAAGTATCAAACTCATATTAGCTAATATTTCAACACGTCCTTCTTTTTCTCCATGGCAGACTTGGCATGCAGATGATTTTTCCATCATCCTTACACAAAATGGCTCACTCATTTCAACCTATCTTTCTGAATTGGCAGGTGATATCCTAACTATTGTCCTTAAAGATAACACTAAGAACAAATATCCCTTCCTTATTTGGATTCAAACTCAGATTATATCCCTCAGGGAAGCAAGCTCAGCTCCTCACTTAGTAACTTGTCTGACCACCTGTAATTCAACGCAATAATTCTATCAGCATATACTGAAAAAAATGAACATTGATTTTTCCCTTAATAAATCTCACAAAGCTGTGGAAAGATTACATGCTCCTTGGAAACACCCTAAAAATTCTAAAAATTATTGTGTTCATACTATGGGATTTTTTTAAAACTAATTTTCCTTCTGAAACCATTTGTACCAGTTGAGAAAGAATACAGTATTTAAAAGTTCAATTTTTGATGTTTTAATATCTCATCTTTTATTACTAAAGATGACTATGTGCATCTATCTGTATACATTCAACGGTTCAGTCCACCTTGGCAATTCCTGGAACTATAATGGGAATTTTATTGTTAGATGGCACAGCACTGTAGGCAAAACCACAGTCCAAAATGCATGAATGAATTCTAACCAATTCAAACCAAGAAATACAGCAAAGGGAGGAAATGCAGAGGGAGGCGCTACTCAGGAACCTACATGTAAGAATAACTGAATAGAAGTAATCTGAATCAAGGAGTAACAAAACAGCAGAGCAGCACACATTACTGCTTTCCCTGGTATTACTCTCTCAATCATCTAAAGGGTTCATTTAACCTGTGCCTAAGTGCCTCTGTGGAAGAAAATGCAGATTTTTATGCAAGTACAAATGACTCATCACTTAAGCAGGAGGATCATAACCCAAGTCAGCAATTAAGTTAAAAGTAAAACTGGTAACTTAGATAAGCTGCAAAACATGAGCAAAGATGAGCGTACATCAAAGAGTGAGTGGAAAACACATCCGAAATATGTTAACAAGCACTAGAAAGTCATGTCTTGGCCTGAAAAAGTGTACAGTTCAACACAGAGGCCTGTTAATACCACAGCAACCAAATACAGAAAAACAGATTTCTGCAATCTGCAGTAAAAAACCCTACGGGAGAAAGCATGCGAATGGTGGAGTCCTGCTGTCCAGAGGACAAGGCAGGAAGTGTTGAGATTTCCTCCATTTGATTTCCCACTTCCTCATCAGTTCTGCTCTCAAATATCATGGAGCATGGCTGGCCTTGGTCATTCATACACATTTCTCTACCCCACAAGCAACTGAAATACAGGGCTTTCAGGTAGAGAAAGGCAGACAAACGCTTCTCTATGCTCTAGGCATAATAACGGACAAAATACCACACAGAGGCTTTTATAGAGTAGGAGAAGAGAAGGAATTAGGAAAGCTAACACCAAAGAGGCCCCAACACTCCTCTGAGCTTCGTAAAGCAGCTGGGTGAAGTATTGCAGGATGAACAGCAGTAAGCATAGATATTATTGTTATTATTGATTATATAACATCCCATATTGCTGCATTTTCAATTCACCCACAACCACCTCCTGAAGCACTTACACTGTCACTCTGTTCTTATGTTGCCCTAGTTTCCCAGCTTCCTTCTATCTAGGTAAATATAGAGGCCCCATCTCTGAAGCAGCTGAGTACCTATTATATCCTGCTGTTTCTCCCTCGCACTTATCCTATTATGCTATTACAGCTGGTGTAGGGTTGTGTGTTTTCTATTTTGTGACATAATATTGTGGACCCAATTCCACCATCACTAACACACCAGCACACAGGAGTGCTGGTAAGAGCACTTCATGTGGTAGAAGTCAGGGCTACAAATGGTTAGACTGCTATCACTTGGTGGGAATCAGGATCAGCTCATTCCCTCAGATACTGTTACGCCTTCCATTTATGTATAGATTACCATTGTATATATAAAGACAGTACCAGCCTAAAATAACAACCATAGCAAATACAGCCACTTAATATGTGCAAATAGAGACAACCTGGATGCATGTCAGAATGAATGACCTCTCTCTCTGCCTTTTAAGCAGAGGAATGTATTGGGACTACTGTTCTTCTCGGCTCCTTCCACCTTCTGCAGCTGAAGGTACTGGAGCCCTGACCAGCAAAATGGGAAGTGTGTGGTGCCAGTGGTATATGGGTTTTCCCCTTCTCCTGGACTCTTTGTGCAGGGGAATTTTTGTGACCTTTTTTCCTTAAAATCTCCGCTGACATTTTCGTTCTTGGAATGAAGTGAAAGTGACCCTCTGGGATGCTCTGCAGTGGTCACTGTGTCCAGCAGCAGTTTGTTGCACCATTTTGAGCCGGTGTTCAAGAGGGGTTTGAGCCTATGTACATCGGGCCCAGTACACTGTGGATGGAGAACAGCTGATCAGGAGGAGCTCCAAGCCAGATTTAAAAGCTTTGAAAAGAGATGGGATTTAGCAATTCAGAGAGAGTTCTCCACTACAATAGCAATGTAATTTTTAAGCCCAAGCTGCTGTTTCCTTGACATCAGGTCATATAGGACAAAAAAGTAACTCACAGCACACTGGATACCTGGATGTAGCAGCTACAAAAGCAAACAATGGAAAACCAAAGAAGGTTGTATACCTGTGAGCACAGGTACAATATGCAACAGGGGAGGAGGACTGAGCAGAGATGCAGGATCTGGTGACAGAGAAGGCTTTAGCCTGTCATCTCTGCCTGAACAAAATACAGTGCAAGCAATGAGTATGGCCTGCAAAATTACCACACAGTCCCTGTGACCCACTCCATAAATATACAGGGCTTATTATTTCTATTATTACACATGTAGAAGGTACCAAGCATGACTGGGTGGTAATTTAATAAACGCAGTATCAACAAAGAGTGAAAACTTTGAAAGCAACGGGAATGAATCCCCTCAAATTAACAACATCTTCTGAGCCTGAGCTGAAGCGTACATCATTTTTTAAGAACAGAGTAGGTTCCTAAATCTCTTTTCAAATCGCTGCTTTCAGGGAGGTCACAGAAAAGCCACTGCAGTGCTACCACACCCAGGTCTCAGCTGCTTCGATTCCAAGCCTTGGCAACAAGAACAAAGTTCCTAGACCAAGACTGACAACATAGGGACAAGGAATTACAAGCACAATTCTATCCAATTCAGAACTATCAAATGATTGCAAAAGTAGTACAATTATCAATTAGTTAAGGTCTTTTGTCAAAATCTTCATTTTTTTAATAAGGACTACAATGAGAATCTCATTTGTATTGCAAATCTTATGTTGTATCCATTATTTCCTGTTATGGTTATAGCTAACCTGCTTATCAGGAAAAAAAATTAAAAATATGCAAGTAGATTAAGAGCAAATTCTGCTTTTGGGTTCCTTCTCCTTCTCTGGCTTTTAAAACCGGTTGCTCTCATCTGTCTCCAGTGCCACTGAAACAGGGAAGTTGATCAACAAGGCTAGTTCTTAATTCTGAGGAATATGGAAGCTACTCAGCCAAAGGGGATCAGGAGAGCATTAGAAAAAAACATAAAGAGGAAGAAGGGACATTTGTGATACTCAGGTGCTTTTGCCCAAATCAGCACCATCCCTGAGCTCTGAGGATTATCTGCACTGAGATCATTCCGTAAACTAAATAAAACAATAAGAAAGTCCTTCACCATTTCAGTTAAGTGAATTAACCACCATCTGTCTGGACCAGACTAACTCAGGGAACAAGCTAAGGTATTCCTGTATCTCTTCCTATGAATGGTCTTGAGGACTAAACCAAAATGGGCTCAACTCTGTAGGAAAACTCAATAGGAAATGAATGCTGGTGACCTGACAATGACTTCCCTGGCACAGCTGAAGTAGGCTCACTAAGTAACAGTGATGCAAAATGCAGTATCACTTTACTGAGAAGTATTCCAAAGAGTCCAGTGCATGTTAAAGTAATGAGATTATCTCAGGGAGGTCACTTTTGTCTACTGTACCATTTTGGTGGCTAATTTCAGCCAGCAGCTTCTTGTTTAGAGGGGTGAAAACCCCACTCTAAATAAGTAGATATAGGATAATCCACATATTAGGAAGAATTTGATTCAAAATCCATTGGAGCTCCCTGAAAGACTCCTACCAGCTTGTTGGCTGTTGAACCAGCTTCCATGAAGTTAAAGCTTTCTCAGATAAGACTCTTTAAGAGGGATATTTTTTTTTTTAGTAAAGACTGCCTTGATTTGACCAAGATTCAACTGATGCAGAAGATGTTAAATCTCGTGTTATTTTATTCAGAACAGTCCTATTGGCACCAGTGACACATACGGGAAGCAGAGTCATTCCCCTCAATCATCCCATAAACCAGAATGTCAGCTGTGTTCAGTCATGATTTTCAACCATGCCATCCTGGGTGAGGATCCAGCCCAACACTCTTATGGTGTAATGCTGCTGAATTTTTGACACAAACTATGTAATCCTACTGAGACATCACAGCTTAACAACTTGTACCTTTACAGAGATCTTGACATAAATTTCCCACTCTCTGCTTTCGGTTTGCACTTCTTGCCAGAGTCAGTCAACCATTCACTAAAGCCAAAATCAGTTCCCAACAAACACACCAAGCTTTGGACTTCACTGAATCAAGAACAGACTCATAACTTACAGTAATTTCATAACCTGAGCATCTTGTGTTGTGTTCAACAGTTCATGTGGCAAGCACAGACATGTCAACTGAGGAGCAAACTTTGCACTTCATTTTAACTGAAAGATTCAGTAATAGTACAATGAAGAATGTGTTTATAAAACTCCTGCTTGGTGAAAGAGCAGAGATTTTAAACCTACTAAGGCAAATGCCAGTTTGCACATCTATCCCGTCTCTTTTTAATTCTTTCTTTATTTTCAAATTCCCTACAACTTTTAAGGGGGTGGGGGGGATGTTGTGTGTTACTGTGATCCACTGTCCACAATATCATGCATTCCTTTGCAACCACTCTAACATCCTTGGTTTACAGCCTGTAGTGGAGAATCCCACTGAATTGAAATGATGTTACAATGAGAGACAAAGCAGTCAGAGATGAGAATTAGGTTTACTGTTTCTATTTCTCTTGTAATAAAACCAGTTGTCATCATAATCAATGCCCATCTTTATAGTGGGTTAGTCCATGAAGACATCTAAAGGCACCTCTTCATTTCTTACAGTCAGCCTGTAATGTCACAGAAACAAAATTATACATAGAGTTCACAAGCTTTCACCTACAAACATGTAGCCTAAGGCTTTTTAGCTTGCTAGTTTGTCATAGCTACCTGGACTGCACCCAGGACCTCTGAAGTTACAGCAACAATTCTTTACAGCCTGAGCTGTGGAATCAAAGTCTAAGTGCCAAGACAGACCCAGTTCCTCTGCGATCTGGACACTCCAGGGATGCACAACAGACACTGACCGGCAAACTATACCCTTTTCTGAACAGCAGAGACTGGCCTGGGGCATGTCTGTTGAGCTCCCACTAATTATGATGACAACAGTGTTGTCTAGAACACACTAGCTTGACCTAGAGTTGGGAGGCTTCAAGAAAGTCTCCATTAGCAGCATTGTGTCACATATCTGAGCTAAGTCTGAAAGACCTATTATCCCTCTATATCTCTGCATTGCTCCAGGGACAGAGATCAGCTCAGGACCTAAAAAATATAATGCCACATTAACCTGGCATAATTAGCTTCTGCATCAGCCAGGCTGGTCCTGCTCTAAGCATCTGAACTAACCCATCTGCAGTTTGTTCTCTATACATCACAAATACCCACTGAGTGGAACAGCCAGCTGGTGAGTTCAGGGGCCAGATCCAGTTCACAAGGCAGAAAATCTGGTCTCTGGGGAGGCTGGCTGATCAACAGGCCAGACAAACTAGTATTTCTGTGTGCCTGCTTAAGTGCGTGAAAGGGCAAGACGCAGGTCAGCAGCACTTACTAAGCTGCCAGTAAAACGAGGCACACATCAGATGCATACCAGTGGGTTACACAAACATGTGTTCACTCACATGTAGTTTCAATGACTTTAACCGGACCATTCACGTAAGCACAGTCACACACGTGCAGAAGTACCTGTAGGATTACAGAACAATTCTGTGCATAGCCGGCGCCTATATGATCTGTACATTAAGGGAAAGATTAGCATTTGATGTCTGTTTCAAATTGTAAGCAGCCCTGCTGCAATTAATCCCAGCTTGGTTGATAAATCATACTACTACACTGAAATGACAACATGCATTCTGGGAAACTAACACTGTCATCTTTAGCCACAACAAGTTTATTTTAAACCTCAGAACAATGAAGGTTTGTCACTGAGTCCCTTGTCTGATTTACTCTTTGGAATGCAGCTTTCTAAAAAGTAAGAAGCAGACAGCCCAACAGATCATTTACCAGGGTTTAGATTTTTCTAAACCAGCCTTCTGGTTGGAGGCTTCCAAAACAGTGATCTGTGTCCTCAGAAACAACATATTGTGTTAACGAATAAAACTATCAGGTCGATATATGGAATGTAAATATTAAAGAACACTCATTCATCAGCACTCAAGGAAGAGGGTATATGCCTTGTGATGAGTTACCTTTCCATACATATTTAACTGCTGAACACTTACAACATGATTTTACTAACCGCTGAATTAAAATATATACTGGATTAATTACTGCCTTTGAAGTAATGCTGGCATTTCTTCAAATCTCTCTCTCCCCATTCAGTTTTTCCTTTTATAGTATTTTACCCACTTTACCCACAATAGTTAAGTCCATCCTGGAAAGTATATAAACCTAAGTAATCATCTTAAATCAAGTGAAATGACACATAAATACTTATTTTTATTCCAACATTTTTTAAAACTTTATCAAAACTGAACCCTTTCTCCCTTTCTTTGCAAGAAGATGTATATATATATATATATATATATATATCTATATATCTCCCCCAGGATTTAACTAACCTATTATAGCTTTAAACAGATTAATATATTACTGAAAAACTCCTGATCAGATTTTGCTTTAAATTAAGGTCTTAGTTTTTATCACAGGCTTATACCAAATCCACTGCTAAAAACTGGCAAATAATATTTCCTTTCGCACAGTTTCTTCAGGTTTAAAAGGAAAAAAAAAAAAAAGGCTATAAGGGCAGCTATTACAATGAAGAAATGTTCCATGATCTAGACTTATTCCTAAAGCCTGTCTTTATGTCAGAAACATGAGATTTGTACAGCTGAATTCTCCCAGAAAGCTAGATCCAAACACTTTGCTCAAGAAGCATAGGCCTATCATCAAAGACAGACTGAGGGGTGTGACTTATACCAGCTGCAGCTCGAAAAAAAAAGTCAATCTGACAGATGCAGTCTTGTTGTGAGATCCCTTCTTCTTCCCCATCACAGGTTTGTCACATGTAGGCACTGTGAGGACTGTGCCCCTATATTGTGTGGGAAAAAAGCAGTAGTCCCACCAGCCAGAGAAGTGTGGGCAGAAGGCAGCTTCTGCAGCTCCAGGTATTGGGAATTTAGTAGATATGGATAATGATATGGATCATGTAAGAGAAAGACTAAGCAAGTTTCTTCCTGTAGGAGCCACAAACCTGCAACTTGTCCTATAAGATCTTTAACAGAGATTCTTTCAGACATTCAGTGTTTGGTAGATTATTTATTCTACCAGATATTAATATGTTGCCTGATAATTCAAAGATGGAACACATGCAGTAATTAAAAAGAAAAAAAAATCCAAAAAAGAAACAATAAAATATAAAATATGTAAATAGAAAATGCATATTTCTCAGATAGGCAGATGGGGCAGTGTGGCATTTGCACACAAGGCAGATTTCAGGACCTTTAGATATGAGAATACTCTCCAAGGAGAAAAAAAGAAATTTGATTGAACAGGTATATTACTCCACCCAATGTTCTGACCCCTTCTTGGCTTGGCCTCAGTCTATGGTATCTCCACAGCCCTGGCCCAGCCAGCCTCCCACGACAGAGCCCATGACAGCATCAGCTGGTCATCCATCTACCATGTTCCACCAACCTGGAGCCTAAGGAATGGCAGACCTCCACAACAATTTTGCCTCACTTCTGCAGGTGCAGCTGGGGAGTTACCCTCTACCCAGATCCCACCTCAGCATGCCCCAGTAGTTGGTAAGTATTAGTCTGAATTACTCTCTTATACCAGAGATGAGGCTGCTTCTAATGGATTTGCCTAACATCACGCACAGCAATAACAAGCTGCCAGTAGAAAAGGTGGCACTACATACAAGTTCAGTGCTGATGGGTAAAAACTTTAACAGGCCACATTTCCTGCTCCTTCCACTGGCCTGAGTTAATGGGTTTGGATGTTCATAATTCCCCAGCATCAGGCCACCTACATCCACCAAATCATAGGATAATTCAGGTTGGAAAGGACCTTGGGAGGTCTCTAGTCCAGCCTCCTGCTCAATGCAGGTTAGCTCTGACATCAAATCAAGTTACGCAGGGCTTTATCCAGTCCCTCATCGACTTCGTTGCCTTCAGCAAGACATAATCCTCTACCGGTAATCACCACCACTATTTGATTCCCATTGCCCACTGTGTCTTGCAGAATCTTAATGCCAACTGGGCATTTTTCAGAGCTGCAGCTTGTACCTATAGCTTACCTATTGTTTATACAGAATTCAAAATTTATAACAAGAATAAATTAAATCACTTGATATGATGTCCTGACTCAAGCAGTTTATCAGCTTCTTTCACAAAAAAACAAGCAAAACAAGAAAGTTAAACAAATGAGGGAAGAACCACCATGGTTACAGTGAAAATACCACACAGTTCATTAGATACGTGCCCACAGACTAGCTAATCTCTCTACGGCCTTGACAAATATGCAGATACATTAGAAGAATAAATCATTTCAAGGTGTCAATACTGAAGAAGTGAGGGTTTAGGAGGGATTTGCATGTTGAGAAGGTGATGACTTGGCAAAGACTGGAAGAATTTTCTATACACAGGCAGGAATATGAACCAGAGATGGATATCAAGGTAGGTATCATCAGCAGACTGGAGGGAGATACAACCAGAACCAAATTCTGAGGTAAACTCTGTAGGAAGAACATGACTTTATGCAACTGGTTTATGGCACTCTCAGCATTTAAACCTAATGTTGACACAT
Source organism: Falco naumanni (assembly GCF_017639655.2). Classification (NCBI taxonomy): domain Eukaryota; kingdom Metazoa; phylum Chordata; class Aves; order Falconiformes; family Falconidae; genus Falco; species Falco naumanni. The sequence continues at coordinate 8,066,654 of NC_054069.1, forward strand.
TTCTTAGGTATCCGGGGCCAGATCACTCCTACATTCAGTGTCCTCTCAGCTAATTATACGTTCTCTCTGCACAACGTATTATCAAGCTTCTTAATCTCATCCCTTTATCATTTCACCAAGTGATACAGGATGAAGCTGGACAATACAATGAAAACCTGTGAGGGACAGGAAAATTAACTGGCAGAGCTTGATTTTTGCTTTGATAAAAGCCTGAACAGGCCTCCAAACTTACAGAAATGAGTGCACATTCTGTAGCAACTGAAAAAGTAGACCAGGACCTACAAGGTGACAAGTGCCTTCCATTAGACTTCAGTCCCCTCTTAAAGCGTGGAAAAAAATGTTGGAAAACCAAAGGAACAAGTGGCAGGTGGAAACATAATCTGTGTATGTCCTCTTCAAACCTGTAACTCAGACCCAGGTTAAGTTCTTCATCATAGTCAAAGTCAATATAAAGAAATAAAATAACATCCACGATTTTCAGCACAATGCACAGCACTTCCACACTTGACTACACTGGTTCATAAATAAATGAAAGTGGAAATCCCACACACATGTTGGAGAAAGCAGTTGCGTAGATTTCAAGCTGAAACTCAACAAAACTGAAGTTACACCACACATAGTTTTCCTACTGAAATCATCTTGTGGCAAACTGAAACCCTGCAAAGTTGAAATGATGTTCTGAAATCTGAATTAAGACTGATGTTTGAGCACATGAGGCACATCAAAATACAGCAATTGCCCTGAGTTAGAAAGAAATCAACAATTATGAAAAAAATATTTTTTTCTTTCTTGCCAATATTGTTGAACAAGAAAACATACAAGTTTTCTGTTGTGCTAACATACTAATGGCTTTCAAAGTTCTGTTTTTGTTAAAGTATGTCACCTGTTTTGAATAATGAAGAATGAAAGCTGCCAGCATAAAACTGTCTCAGCCTCAGGGAAGATCAGACCAAGCAGGACAGAGTCCCTGACAGTTTTACACAACTTCAATCTGCCTCACATCCTGCAGTTGAAGCAGATCTCCAATTGATGCTGAACATTGCAGCAGTTTTCATCAGGAAAGGGCCTGTCCCCTTACACTCTCTGTATTCAGAATCTTTCAACAGACATAGTTAACCACAGATTTGCACTGATTTACTGAAAACCAACATAATCTTACCTATTAGAAGAATAATTGCCTGGCTAGTCTTTCACTCCACACTTCCTTCCCAGCTTCCCATGGCTAAACGAGTCCCTCCAAGCAGGCTTTTCCCAGTGGAAGATAATGTGTTCTTCCATGTCTTATTTCAGATGTTTTCACTTTTAACAGGGATGTAACCATCCTATTTTCTGCCTGTCAAGCTGAAATCGCTTTGCTCCTATTGAATAATACCTAACTCTATAAAGAAGCATATGGAAACCAGCGACAAACCCTGGGAAACATGCCGCCCATGGCATGCAAAGCCTACCTGGATACAAAATTCATTGCAATGGCTTGGTTCTGGTGTTTTGTTAACATAAAAGACCAGTAAATGCAGTGGGTTACCTAATCAGTGATTTAAAGTGATACTGCTCTACCTATGTGCACCTCAGGTGGTAACAGGATATGGATTTGGAATTAGTAAAAGGTCAATAATCCAATGGTTCAGCTTTTCCTGACATGACTCGCTAAAGGGTAGTTCTTGCATTTTGGACTATATAAACCCGCCATATTCATAAGCGTGTAATGTCACACAGGCCAGTGGCAGGGTGTGAAAGAACACACTGGGGGGTACAAGAACCTGCCTTCTGATTCATTAGAAAACTGTAATGAGAAAATTTATATGTGTGAGAAGCAAGCACTTCTAAGGACTCACCAGCGAAGCTCCAGCCAGGGAAAAAGTGATACTTGCCTGAAACCTCAACGTGGGATGGAATCTCTGGAGAAGAGGCAGTAGGTGAGATCCTCTGCTTGTGTCTTGCATGGGTATTTCATGGAGACTCCTGGCCCTGACACTTACCTTCAGAAGAATCCAGATGACCCTTTCCCTTTGTTGTTTATATGCAATTCCCACTGAAGTTACTCCTATAGGGGCAGGTGGGGAAAGAAAGAGAAATTTATTCCTATGTAGAGCCGGACTATAATGGTTGTGCTTCACTGAAATCCCCCAGGGAAAAGTTAAGTAGGTGCCTGGGTCTTAAGATGATACTGTACACAGAGCACTTCAACCTCAGATTACAGAATGGATGTGGCAGGAAAAAAAAAGCCTTTTTATTTTCTAATATTAAAAACCACATGAACATAAGTTGTCTTGATAAATAAGGAGATAAAATTCATTTTACAAATTAAACACCAAGTGAAGTTTTCCCTTTGCTACCTGAAACAGTTCTCTCTTAATCCAAAGGCTGTAACAGTTCTCCAGTCAATCCCCCTGAATCACTCTTTTTGCTCTGATGCAGCAAAATACACACATCTGTGGGGCCAACCATTTCTGTCTTTGCTCTGAATAAACTTCTTTTTCCTCTCAGGTAGACCTAGTGTTGCAGCTACCACCACCACATTCTGACTGACACTGTGGAATGTCCAGACATGCAAAATTCCACCCCAGTTTTTTTGGAGAGATTAATATTTCCCTATCCAGACCTACCTAAAGCAAGCACATGAAGTTATTAAAATATTTATTACCAAATTCTGGAAGGTCAGGCTGATATCACTCCTACAAGCATGGGTCCAGAGTAATGACTGAAAGTCAGGATTTAACCCATATGTTTGCAATCAGCATAAAGTCACTCAATGGGCATCTATCATCAGAAGTGTAAAATGAGAGCTTTGCATGCATAGCTCTCACTGTAAGATAAGGCCACAGTCTCAAAAAGCAAAGAAGTGAGCCAGGCCTGATTCTGATGCTGCATCAGTATTCAGCTGTGGTTTCAGTGGGACAGCTCAGTATTTACACTGGAGTAAGGAAAATCAGGATTAGGCACGATCTGTCTCAGAGAGTCAAGCGACCAGAATTGCTCTACACATGTGAGTCCTCTTCCCCATTTCTTTAATCTCTTACACATTCCAGGTTTTCCATTCAGCTCCAATGACAAAAGATTTTACAAAATGACAGTCCAGATTGAGAGAACAGAAATGACAACCTATGACAAAAGAAATACCAAACTTTTATCAACGATAAGTGCTCCTTCCACACAGACACTGGTCTGCAATGGTAAATACAAGGCAGATGTTGAATGGAAATTAAACATTGTGCTCCCAGGGTGGCCTCAGATGCATTCAGAGTTTGACTTAAAACAAGGCCGGAGTTCTTTCATCATTTCTTCAAAAAGTTTCAATTCTAAAGATATTCCAAACAAACACATAATTGACCTAGAACTTGACAATGCTAGACAATATATATGTGTAAAAAGGACTAATGCAAAGAATAAAAGGCAAAGCAAGTTGTCTTGTAGGAGGGACTAAGAGAATTTGTTCATTAAATCACTTCTATTCCAGCGTTCTGAGAGTTAGAAGTGAATTCAGGTGAAATACCTTTTCCTGTATCTTTCAAAGTAAATTCACAACAAACATTTATCATTTGGAAGACTCTGACAACTAGATATTCCTAAACATAACCTAAACAGGACCCTAACTATTCAGCAGCTTAAGGAGTTTTTCTCTGCAAGCTTTTTTAAGACTTAAGCCGTATATAAGTCTGTGAAAGCATTCTGCCTGTTATTATTAGACATGATAAAATAGCAGTAGATTTTTGCAATGACTTAGATATTCAGACTCAAGAAGCACATATTTGAACAGTCTGTAGTGTTTTCTTTTTATAATTTCTGATAAGATAATAGCTCAGTCAAAATAATGTAATACTAGACTTTTGAAAATTAAATCCCCAAACTGCTAAATATTCTGTACAGTTAGGAGAGTAAGCATAAACTTAAGAGTTGAAAAAACACTCATATTTACAAAAACAGTTGAAAGCATAAACCAAATTGCATTTGCTCGTCTTTTACTTTGTTAGATTTTTTAAAAACAAAAAAATATTGAAAGTGAAATTACTAGATTATTTACAACTTGAATATGTAAATATCTTTGCACTCTTCTTGGAAGCCATGTTTTAGAAATAATTTCCTTTTCTAAACAATTTAATCTCAAACACAGTAAAACAAAAAAAACTTTTGAGGCCATAACTTTGTAACCTCCCTAAAGTTTTGAACACCGGAAAAGCTGGCCTGTTCACACAAGACAATCAAACACATACCTAAATGTCAAGTAAAGTCTTGTATATATATTTTTTCCCCCATGAAAGGAAGAAATTGTGACAAGATTTTACTTTTAGATGACCTGGCGAACTAGCACTTTCTGGCACAAGCAGGACAGTCATTACCCCTTCATTTCCCAGTACAAGATTCAATCGTCTGAAACAGAAACCTCATTCTACCCTGAGATATTTTCAAATAAAACCAAGGTGCAAACAGTCTCTCTGGCCTTTTTAAAAATCATTTTCAATTGCTTTAAACCATAAAAAGATGGATGGATGGATGAATGAATGGACAGCTAGAGAAATGCTTTCAGTCATGCTTCCCCCCCACCCCCCCCCACCCCGCCTTAAAATTGAAAAGCATCAGTATCCAAATAGCAACAGGAAATTTTTACCTTGTGGCTAAATAGCTCACTGTTCATTTTGCAGCTGCCTCTATTTTTTGCTGGGCAAAACACCAATACAAAAGTCTTTCCTAAGAAACCAAGCTTTTGACATAAGGGCAGCGACAAACGCAAACCTACAAAGAATTTTTCCCCCATCCCGTCGTTATAATTCCTAATTTTGTGGGATGTATTGCTGGGCTGTTTATCATAACAGTGTGCAATAAAAAGGACGACTAACTCTTGCAATTTTCTCCCTACTCCTCCCCTTGACAGGGGCCACTGATAGGGAAAGAGGCTCGGAAAAGCAGAGCAGTGAAAGGCTAAGAAACAATAGGCAACCATGGCTTTGACAATGCAGCCCTGAACCCTTTTTGCTCCCGCTGTGACACTTGCATTCAAGAGCAAGGGCGGCTGCCATCATAAGAATGGACAATGGCATGAGGAATACAAGCGAGAGGGGGGATAAAAAAAAAAGGAAATCAGATGAATTCAGAGCTAAGATGGCAGAGCTCTCACCTTTTCCGCTTTTTTCGAGTAATCTGGATGGAGACGTCCCGCAGAGAAGAGATAAAAAGGGTGTGCTGAACTGTTGGATGGTTCTGAAGACTTCTGCATTTGCAAACGCATTTTAGAACTATTTGTAGGGGTATATATGCTGCATGCCATCTCTCTGTCTCTGTCTCTCTCTCTCTCTCTGTGTCTCTCTCTCTTCTGTTTTATGTCCTGCTATCTCCATCACACACCTCTAATAGTATGAAGACTTTCTGCCCATGTAAGTAAGTGAGAGTGTGTGTTCCTTAATGTTTGAATCAAGACACACGTCTGCATGCATTTCTAATCTAAGGAGCCTATAGCAGTTACTACAACTATCAATTAGTCAGCAATAGCTTGAGATCCCCATGTGTCTGGATGAACAAAGGTGAGAAACACATGCAAATAGTACTACAGCACCTGGGTCACGTACAGTAACTTAGCTAGCAACAAATAATTGCATCTGTTTCTGCCTTTTTGATGCTTCTTGCTCATTGTTATGTAAAGTTACAGGTTATTAATGTGAATAGTAACACAATTAGACATGGCATTGTATATTTTCATTTGAACAACACAATAAAAGGAAATTAAGCTTAACTAGATGGAAATAAATGGTGACTTAAAGGCTTTAAACGAAAATATTCTCGGATCTGTAGCAGTGCTTCCATTTTTTGATCAATTGTTCCTGAAGTAAAGATGCAAATTATGTAGATGTATTTGGTCATTTCATATATATTAGGTAAGAAACTGATTATTCCAGAGGAGACAGAGTGGATGCCTAGTTTCCTGAAGTTATGTCCCTAAAGAGGGTAAGCTAAATCTGTTATTATTTTTTTACTTCAGCGACTGTTACTTTTAAGATAATTTTAAGGGTGTTTTCTCAGATGTTTTAGACTTAAGGCAAACAAGAAGAAAGATACAGTACCTTTTACTTTCTCCTTCTTCTTAACCTCACAAAATGAGCCTTACCTTTAAAAACTGTCAGAGTCAGAATGGACTAAACAAAATTAAAAATGCCCTGAACAAAATCAAAAACAATAAAAGGAAAAAGCTCCAAAATCCAGCACCACCCTGACTCCACCACAAGACAGAGCTAGGTTGCTATCCATGAGCAGAGAGCATTTCAAAGGTGACAACACGGTCTGTGGACAATGTTATTTACACAGATTTTGTAAGAGCAACTACGGCTCCAAACTGTAATTTAATTTGCAGAAATTATACCCCACGTTTCAAAGTGCAGGAAGCTCTAAAAATCAAGCAGTCTGACAGAAAGAGTTTGTTGCTGAGAAGTAAGCATTTTTTCCTCATGTATAATATGCTTAGAGTCCTGCAAGGATGTATGCTGCATAACCCTCTATCGTTAGCTCTCTTTCTACTTATATCGGTTTCTATGGGAGGTTAATTAGTGACACCAAAGGAAAAACATTCATCCCAATTTTGGGTGCCAAGAAACTATCAATTTTATTTAGCTTTAGACAGCATAAAGAACAAAAAATCTTAAATTTAAAACAACAGAAATATCTCCTTAAAGAAATAACTCCCCGTCTCCCTCACCTTTTAAGAACAGCCTAGCAGCTAGAAGATTACAGCCAGCCACTGCTAACAACATAGAAGGTGCTCGCAATGAAGCAAAATTAAAGAAAAGCTGCAGTAAAACAACGTCTTTGCCCAGAGAAGCCCTGTATGCAAGCGCCCCAGAGCTGACAGTACAGCATAAAACAAAGCAATAACGGGCTTTAAAAGAAACGGTGCTAAATGGGTGTTGTGCTGACCCACCATGCAGTTTCATTTCAAAACTTAGCTGTTGGGAATTGCAGGCGCTATGGAGACAGAAGATTTCCAATATGCCAAGCGCAGAGTTTATCGTAGGCTCTTTGCTCCCTGAAAGAAAGACATCGCATAGAGGACCAGCACAACACCGAGAGCAGTGGCTGGCTCTGCAACTCCACCAGAAACAACCACACTCACAGTCCCTTTGCGAGAGGTCCTATCAGGCAGACAAAAGCATAACAAAACCTACAAAATAATCTCACCCTTCGCCAAACAATGAGACCTTAAAATATATGTACGCGAGGGTATTACATGCAGAATAGGCAGGGGGAGGGGCGGGGGGATGAGAACAACATTTCCCATCAATGCGTTTTATTCCTTAGTATCTGAAAAGGCTGTTTCCCACTTTAATGTGAATTACTCATCTCTTTTATCGGGCCAGTCTGTTGCCTGCAAATGTACATCTCAGGTGAAAAAGGGCATTTATTTAGGAGTTCAAACAGAAACTAATCGCTCGATACTTATCTGCAGTTGAAAAGTAGTTAAATAGAACAGTAAGACTGTAATCATTCCCATGGCTATCTATCTACTAACACCACTTGGGCATGCAGGTCTGGAAGACAGTAAGGTAGCTAAGGGAGGAAGGCAGTTAAACCAGAGAGTTGGGTACTTTTACTACTGCAGTTTATGTCCGTCTAGCTCCTAGTCTGAGTCCTGATACCGTCGCTTCTTCAAACATAGCACATTCCAATAAAATAAGTCAGCTTTCTAAAAAACAAAACAACAAAAAACCAAACCCAAAAAAACGCCACAAACAACAGATGAATAGACACCACTAATCAGATGTAATGTAATCAAATGCTCTTCTTCATCTGATCTGTCTCCTCTGTGTAATCTAGCTATTCTACCAGCTCCAGCATTTGTAATAGACATCACTGATTCAGATCTCGTATAAGGTTATTTCAGTATTTTATTCTTAAATGAAACTACAAGTTGGGTGGCTACTTTGCATTCAAAACTCTTCCTTGACTTTGTAAATGATATCATGTGTGAAGCAAGGCTGTTCTGCACCTTTCTTCTACTTTTTAATTGTTACATTTCATAATGTTGCGGGTATTTCTCAGAGCATAGCACAAATTTTTAAACAGACAAAACAGCAACAGGAATTTAACAACAGAACTGCCTAGGATCAACAGCAAAAAATGAAGACCACAAAACTATTTGATAAGATCTGCCTTCAGACACAAGCTGGAAAAAGATGAAATCTTGTCACCATACAACACTGATACATTTTTATGTCTTCTAAAATGCAGAATGATTTCCTTAAAAACAAGCATTTAAATAACATCCACCTAGATTTCCCCCAAAGAAAAACCTCCTTTTATTTTACAGGACAAGCAGGATACACAGATTAACGGACAAATCAGTCTGCTAGGTAAATGACAACAGTGGAAAGAACAAACAAACCCTCTCGTACAAACAAATATATTTGAATGTAATAAAAATGTTGACAACAGTTATGTGATTAAAGCAATTGTTTTTTTCATTTAAGGCCTTACCATTGGTATAATTTAAGTGAGAAATATCAGCCCCTTGGGTTTTGCAAACGAGATTTAATTTGTAGAAATAGTTGTGGGTTTTTTAGCTATTTTCAATGTTGCAAGATAAAGCTCTCTTTTCTTTTTTTTTTTTTTTCCTAATTTTATTTTAAGACTAGACCCCATTTAGGATTTCACATTGTAAATCTCCCTATGTCTGAATGCTGTTACAAGGTTTGACAATGAAAGAATAATTCATGTCAGACAAAAAGAGCCCTTCAATCAGCTTCATGCAGCTTTTCTCCTGCAGGGCTATGCCAAAACGAATGTGGAATCCTGAACTGAACCATCCATCACATTTCCCGAGTCTTTCAATTAATGACACTGCAATCAGATCGATGGCGTGTAATAAGAAAAGAGCTTTGCATTTCTATACCTATTAATTCGCTGAGTAACTCCAGTGGTAAAACGTGACCAGAAAGGGAAAAGAAAAGAAAATTTCATCCTCCTAGCAAGATTTTTGGGGATGTTTAAGCCACTCCACACAAGCCTTGGTTCTACGTTCCCATATCACCCCAAGTCCCAAATGCTCAAAGCAAAAATCACATAGGATATTTTTTGTTTAAAAGCAGGACTTTTAAAAAGAAGTCTCCCTTCCAGACAGGTATTTTCTCTTCTGCTGCTAAGCACATGGAGCTCTAAGTGTTTTCTAGGTAGACACTCTAGATTATAAAGGAGTCCATTTTTCTTCCAGGCTCAGACTGGTCAAACCAACCCCAGCAGATTCCTGTTCGCCAGAAATGTCCTCTCTGCAACGTGAGCCATGGAGAAGTGCAGTCACTTACAGGGCAAGACTCTGCAGACTTGTTCTCCGGTGCAAAGGCAGTAATTAGCGACAAAATTTCCAGATCACAGAACATGCCAAGGATGGAGTTACCTCACGCAGTGATTAACCTCCAACAAAATGAGGTGGGGGAGAGAGCTGGGCAGGGGGTGAGGGCAGCAGGGACAAAAAAAAGTCTACCAGCAACCATGGGATGAAATTAGAGTGACCTCACGTCAGTGAACTGGCATAAGATTTTGGATCAATGACAAAAATCATCGAGGCTTTGCAGAATGGAGCTGCCAAGCACATTTCAATTCCCTTACTGCAAACATTGTGGGTATTGTTTGGAGAAGCCGAACACCACAGGAAAGAGAAAACTGCAATTAAGCAGAACATTGCAATTATTAAAAGGATTTAATTTGGAATGGTCTTTTCTTTTAAAAGGTAGCTTTTTGGCATTAAAATGCCTGGCTTAAAAACCACCCTCTCTTTAAATGTTATGCAGCTGCACATTTCCTAAAAAGCTACCCAGTCTCTCCTTTCTGGGTCATGCAGGGTAACACAAGCTCAAACCAAAGGCTTTACCACCTTGCAGCTGATGAGCAGCTTAGAAAGCAGTGATTTGGAGGACCTCGTGGGAGACAAGGCTGGGTCACAGGCAATGAGATTCACATCTGGCCTTCAGAAAGATCGTGTTGTGTTGCCTTGGACAGGAAGCTGGACTTGAACTGCTCTTGCCAACATTAACCCCTTCCTCTGGATCAGATGAAGCCTTCAATCTCCAGCGCTGACACTTATTTCAGCAGCTTTGGCTTTGCCTCAAAGGAAAGAAGCTGCAGCTGTGACAGGAGATGGACCCAGGTCAAAACCTACAAAAAGACTGTCTTTTGGGAGCAATAGACTTCCCGTGAGGTTGTGTATTTTGGAAGTCTTCAGAAAGGGAAAAGAAATCCTTAGGAGACAAAACAAGAAATGGAGCAACAGAAAACAAGGGAGGTTTTTAAGGTTTACTTCACAATCCTTTTAAATATCAAAGGGCGCTTTTAAAGGATCATTTCTCACTTTGCCTCTTAGCATCTTTTATAATCCAATTTCAGCAATTCTGAATTTCAGCAGCACCTCAAAAAAAAGGCCTGTTAATGCTGTATCTGAATGTACCCATCCATGTCACACAAGGAGTCAGAATCTTTAAGTTTGCAGGCCTAGGATGGGAACTGAAAACACCATGGCAGTAAGTGAAACGGGACAATGCCCATGAGCTGACTTGCAAAATAATTGCAACTAAAGCACAGTGAGAGATGCCCACTTACTGGCAGACAAAAAAAAACCAATAAACAAATAAATCAAGTAGAAGCAAAGCCAGTCCATGTACAAACAAAACCTGAGAGTTGAATGCAGGCTAAAGAAATAGGAAGAAAGAAATCTAGAATGGGAAACCTTTAAAACCAAAAGGAACTTTGACTAGGAAGCCAAATGCAAAATATTTATATTGCATGTGACTTTATCTTGCCCTTTCTCTACAGAGCACATAAATACACACAATCATAGGTGTCTCAGGACCCCACCACATCTCAGACAAGCAGGTTTCAGAGCGCGGTTGCAACACACATACCTCAGTGACCTCCAAAGTACAACCAGCCACTCAGGCTAGAAGTCAGCCCAGATCACCTCTCCTGACTTACATGTTACACCGACAACAACCCCAACTCCTTTTTGTGCGTATGTCACCATTTATACACAGGGAGGTGTCTTTAAGCCCAGGAAGGCTGCAGGACTTGGGGGGGATATTTCTGACATAATACAAGATTCTCACAGCGAATACGTGACTGGAGATTTACAACTCTGAACATTCAGTGCCCTGCACTGTCCAGTTGCAAAGCACAGTATGTGCTCCACAGCTTAATAATGTACGAATGTCTTGCCTGCTAGTAGGTCAGGGAGAGGGGAGAAAAGGGTGCCGCCTCGAGCCATTATTTCAGCACTGGCTGCCTTCCAGGAACTAACAGAGCTTCAGAAGGCACGGGCAGGCTTGCTTACATCTGCTTCCCTCTGCCGTGGCTGCAGACAGACTTACACATTGATATTTTCTTTTTCTCTCTCTCTTTTTTTTTTTTCTTTTTTCTTTTAATGGGTTTGGACAAGCTTTCGGTAGGTATTCTCATGGTTCTTTTCCTCATTTCTCTCAAAGGAGCTTTGGGAGCAACCACTGCAAATGAATTTGATAAAGAGAAGGCTTCTATAATTGTTTGTCTTGTTAGGCGGCTGGGGCAATGGCAGCACCTGGCCTTGTGGTAACGCGTCTGTCTACAAAAGCTGTGGAGCCTGTTAGCCCTTGTCAACAGAAGAAGTCAGCTACCTGTCTTGTTGCCATACACAAAAATCCACCTGGACTGTTCAAAGTCATGAACAATTCTCAGCTTTGGGAGTCAGACCTTGTCCCATGTGGTGGGATGCATTCCTGCAAATTTAGCTACAGAAATACGGAGCTTCAGCTACCAAGGTCGTGGGTTCAGTCCCTACTGAACATAACAGTTAAACAGTCATCATTGTTCAATTTCCTTCTTTCCACTGAAATAGTAACTAAAAAGACACCTTCACAATGCACCTGGTGCTCTAGCACACGATTAATACTGTAATACAATTACATATCATCATTAAAACAATCAATTCAACAAGGACACTGCAAGTCAGCCACCACCTATAACCCCCCCCCCCCCCACACACACACACACACCCCCCGTGTCTCCTTATCTAGGGATCCTATCCTTAGCTTTCTTCAAATCCCCATTCAAACCGTAGCACTGCAATCACTCCTTTCCATCAAAATAAAAGCAGGTATATTTCAGTACCTGCATTTCACAAATAATTACCTGACAACACAATATTATGAAAAGGTAGATAAGAAAATTAAAGAAAAACCTGAAAGTAAGTGAGATTATAGAATCAAAGAATGGTTTGGGTTGGAAGGGACCTTTGAAGATCATCTAGGTGCTAAAATATTCTGAGGATGTGTATGGGATTACAAGGCTGGAAGAGGTCAGACACGGTTTAAGTTCTCAGGTAAGGGTGGGGGTTTCCTAAAGAGGCAGGGACCTATTTCAGGACAGTTTTACATTTCCTAGTCACCTAAATGAGATAAGGAGGCACTGGGTCCTTTTGAAAGGACAGTATGCTGCCGCTGGAATGCAAAAAGTTTGAGGAGCACTAGTTTAGGAGTCATAAAGATGAGGGTGGGGTGGGGGATGATCCCAGCTTCACATTCCCTCATGATGCCATGGAATAAAAAAAAGCACTCTAGTTTTGTTCTGGGCTCTCTCCACCGGCTGATCTCATCCTCAGATAAAACAATAGAATCACATATACAAATATTGGCAGGGTTCAGCCTTGTTTTTCACTGCAGGCCCAAAGGGCACGCGGCAGTGCAATTGCAAGCTCTTCTGAGCATGTCTAATCAGCTCTGTCTGCCAGATTTTCAATCTCTGGTGGCCAGTTCTGTTCCCAATTTATAAAAAAATGCAGCTTCTGGTATGCGTGGTGTTCTGCGGACAAGCTCCGGTCCTCAGGCCCATCTGAAACAGGAGAACGCCACACACAGAGGGAATGGGCACAGAAAGGAGCTTAATTGGCCTCTCTTGATCTGCCTGCTGGGATCTCTACTCAGAGCCATGGGGCTTGGTAAAAACAGCTCTCCAATGGATTTATTTTTTCACTGCGCCTCCTGGAGATATAACCTTGGAGGTATAGCACAGAAAGGGGAAGACTAACCACACCAGGACTCCCAGCTGCTCTGCAAGTCAGTGACATTTGAAGGCTGCTCCACAGCAGAGAGCAAGAACTACCCTACACACTCATCAGTCCCACCCAGCTCAGAGAGGAGTGGACAATAGTCCATCCTCAACCAGACAGAAGCAATTAGCTCTTGTTCCCTCATCAGGACTGTTTTTTTTCAGTCAATTAATTAATGCCAACAAGTCAGTAGTGCCAATTTGTTTTTAAAGAACAAGAAGAGCATTTTTCTTTTTTTTTTTCTTTCAAGAATTCTGTAAGTGCCTACAGGTGCTATAAAGATTTTCAGAAATATCCAACAAATGGCCCTTTACCTGCACCTTTCAACAACTAAATCAACTTTTAAAATATCAACATTACATGTTTAGGGCTGATGCTATACTCGTATCATTTTGATGTAAAAAATCAGTTGCCAAAACTTATTCACGTAGTCTCCCTCTGCAGTGAATGGAAAAAGCAACACTTCCAATAGGCAATTCACTTCTTCCTAACACAGGAGTCAAAATAGCCAACATCATTTACTCTGTCGAAGTGCCCTCTTCTCTCCTCTGATTAGAAAGAGATACTGACTGATCAGCATAGCCCTAAACTACTAATTTTTAGACAAGATTAATTCTCTCCAAAGTGCCTGACCCTTGTATGACTAACATTGGGATTTCCTACAGGGACATAGCAGCCTAAAACTGAGAAAACCCTTGAATACCCCATGTCATTTGGAAACAACACATTTCAAAAGCCCTAGCCAGTATCTCAACTGTCCCACACAACTTTTTGACATACAGACTGATATGTCTCATGATTCCTCTAGTATCTTAGGAGTGGAAACGTGTGAGAAAGAGGTTATGGATGTTATTTATGCTACTTAAGCAAATATCTTCTTAATTTCAAGTGCCTAACAATTTTCTTTTGTCTGTTACCTTGGTTCTCACCTTCATATTGTTCTATCTCTACTATACTTACTTATGTACAACACACACACACATATACATATATATTTGGTCTTGACAGATATGGAGATAACTCTTACAAAAAGGAGTTTGATGTTAAATAATGCCAGGACAGAGAAAATAATTAAAAAATCTGTTTACATTTCTGTGGGCTCAGAAATGTCTTATTCACTCAAAAGCTGAGAAGTGATATAATTTGAGGCGCTGTCGAATGCTTATCAGATTTATGCCAATGGTTAGTAAGCCTTAACTGCAAACACAGACATTATCAGTGTGCTTGTAAGTCAGCTGCTGCATGTTTTAAAGGGAAGTCACCTCTTCTCCAAGAGTACATTAGTCACATGTAAACTGTTGAACCTAGAGAAATAACTTTCCTGATGGTCACAGTAATTGCCTTATGGAGGACTTTATTAGCCTTACATTAGCCTATAAAATTACCATTCTTTTTGAACTCAAAACAAACCACCAGTGTTGACTCAGCAGCCCTCTGCACCGGAATACAACAGGCTGACCATGCACTGTAGGTATGATTCATACCTTCAAAGGCAGAACACAGGGATTATATACTGCTTTAGCTCACTGGAGCATGAGTTGAAATACCTGCTCAAGAGTAACGGACATTTTTGTTCTCCCCGAAGTGTTCTGAGACCAACCACATCTCGTCTGAAGTGGGTTTATCAAAATGTTATATTCTAGTGGAAATCTGATGAAACTAATATTCTCTAAACAGTTTTTGGCATCTAAGCCCCCATGCAGAAAAGATGACCCTACTGAACACAGTGAGTCTGAATTCTTCAGTTTAACTTCAGCCCTTACACAGAGCTCAGAGGCCAACTACACTACAGAAGTTTGATATAACTCCACCGTCTGATTTCTGGACACTTTCAGCTATTTATACAAGCACTAAAACTGTCTGCTGGGCCATGGTACAATTTTCCAAGTTTTACCATCCAGTTTCATTTAGAAATTCACCTTCAGAATGTGTGGTGAGAAGCTGGTACTGTAAAAACAGCATTACTACTCTTGTGTTACCTAGGAGCTTGCTCAGACTTCAAAGAAAATGCCTGAAGAACCCCTTGTAAGCCAAGTTTAGCCTGGTGTAAGTAGGTGGTTTCACTACTAGTTGTGAGGTTTCGGTCCATTTTTTCAATTGAAAATCTGGTACAGTGAAGTCTGCAGAACTGAAAAAACATATACAAACCATGATCAGAGACTTAGGTTTCTAAACTGTCTTGGGTTGCAAAAACAAATTGACATCAACATATGGGGAAAGTCTGAAGTTGCAGCAAACATTCACATAAGTGAGACACTTTGGCATGCAAGAGTCCCCATTAAATTCAAATATACAATGCACAAGATTAAAGTTATTCAGAGGCATTAGTGTTTGCAAGATCAGACCCTGAAATTTCTCTGTGTAGTAACAGTTACTTTAGGTTTAATCTGTTATTGCATTAATATCTATAAAGAGCATATATAAATACAAATCAGATGGCAGCTGCAGTCTTACTGAAGGAAAACAAAAAGATTTGAGGGCTAGGGGGGAACTAAAATTTCCATGACGGCCATTTCCACTGTGACGCATTTTGGGATTATCATCTTGCCCAAACTGCAGTTAATTTTTTTTCCATACACAATATATACACACATATGTATATATATGAGAACAAAAAAAGCAAACAAATTAATTTGGGAAAGAAGAGAAGGGCAACACTGATGAGGAAAATTGCTTCAAAATGGACAGACTAACCTTGCACAGGAGCAAGTGATAGCGTTAAGTCTAGCAACCCCCCTCAAACTCCTGTGAAAAGCCTGATGTGCTCTACTTAACATTTAAGAAAATTCGCTAGGGAATAATGACCTCTGATTTATTTTGGCTACAGTGATCTTCATCTGTGTTTCTGTTAATCTCACTCTAAAGATTTCAGGGTACTTTTTAACTAGAGACTGACTCATTCTCTAGCCGCCTAGTAGTTAATCTGCTTAGATATTTCCCCAAATAACCATCTGCTCTACCTTGTATTTGTTTCAGTCTCTATCTTAGTTCTTGGTCTGTCCTGCTGGCTTATTCAGCACTCTTTAAATTTCTCTTCCGGCCTTATGTCTGGTTGCTTATGTTTTGGACAGACAATAGAGGTGATACAGGCCATTATTCATGAGAAGCTTCAAGTGTAACGTGAGAAACATCTCATCTCCTGACCCCTGTTAGCATAAGAATTGCTGATAAAATTCTGGACTGAAAGAGAAGAATCTTCTGGGAAATATATAGGCAAAAGTTTCACTTGAGAGATGGGTTTTCTAAGAAGAATCCAGATTCTCTTGCCTAAGGACAAGATCTAACTCCCAGCGCAGTTACTGGGAATCTAGAGAGATAGCGCAGGAGAGACCTTACATGCTTGTGAGATTTGGAAGAGAAGGATATTCTTTACCACTCCTACAGCTCTGTGCTCTTGCATTTTATATTTTTTATCCAAGGATCATGAAGTGATTTGCACACTTCAGTGAATTAAGCCTCACAACACTCCTGGAGAGGGTGTAAATGTAATTCTATTGATTCCACATCTGGATTAAAGTTAAAGATTAAAGAGAGCTCCTTGGACCATGCATCATCAAGTTACCAAGTTTTAACCAGTTTCAATTGATTTTAACAGAGTTACATCTGAAAGAATTTGGGGTGATGCAGTAGAAAAATCACACATATTGAAAACAGTGTCTGTCAAAGGATCATCAGACACTAAGAGTATGTTTGATCATAGAAAGTAAATTTTGGTAACAGTAGAGCATATATCTACAGGTTAGAAGCAAAGGTAGGAACTGACCCACCCTGCTGTCTGCTGACACACCTACGGAAAACCCATAAGACAGACAGATGCATTTGTCCTGAAGCAACAAATGCCATGCTACAATATAGAACACAGCATACTGAGGGCCAAATCCTTTCTAACAAAGCTTTTCAAAGCCTACTGACTTTATCCCAAGTCATTCTGTTTACAGATGTATCAGTGGCTTCCAGCAGTTTTGCATTACATTTGCTACAGAAAAAGCACTGTTAACACTGCCCACGTGGAGAGCAGCAGAACACAATATTGAACTGGAACTCCAGTGGAGTGGCATGCACCTTAACCATAAGGGTATCTGATAGCACGGACAGGCAGCCACATCCATAGGATAATTTTCATTAGAAAGAAGTTCTGTCCTGCTTGCTGGGACAGGATGAGACAAAGTGTTTAGGAAACCAATTCTATCGTGTGTTCTCTGCAATTGGGATAAATTATGTGGCTGAAGTTTCTCCACACCTAGCTTCGATGATCCTAACCACAGTTACTTTACTTCTTCCTTTTCCTTGTTTGCTTTGAGACACTCTGTCAGTCCCAAGTAGACTCACAAGCAAAGTATTGATGCTGTTTGTACTTCCACTGGGTATTATTTCACACCAAAGTTGGCACACACAACTGGCATCAACAGCATTGCCTTAGCAGAAGTAGAGCACCAGAGATAACAACTTCATTTTATTTATATGACATATATAGACAAAATAATGTGCCAATTGTCGAAGTGGCAGAGAGATGTCTGGTTTGTCAATTCTCACCCTCAACTTTAGCTAGTGGAACTGCACAAACCAAAACTGAGATGCACTATGTGCTGATTCACCATACGGTAACAGACTACAGGACTTGCACATGAACCTTGCTGAAGCTCGTTAGCTGAATGCTTGTCACATCAGAGCACAACCTTTCAACCCATTTCTGCCCTCAACCAATACTTAAAGGTTGATCATGCATCCAAATTCAACAAGGTAAGACCTGGCACAGATGTGAGGGATGCTGACTCAAAGCAACTTGCAACAGATGGTCCCACTTGGTCTATCTGGAGCCCAAAGTGTTTGTCATTCAGTCGCAGGGCCAGGCATGGGATTCAAAAGGCAGGTGCACTCCCAAGACAGTCTCTATCTCTCCACTGGATGATCCCACAGATGAATCTGGGATGGTTAGCTCAAATTTGAGGTGAACATGGGCCAGCAACAGAAGGGGATCACTACCCCTTTGCAGATTTGCAGATGCATTGGAGCCCAAATCTGACAAGCAATTTAACTGTTTAGCAGCACAAAGCTGTGGATAATAATTCACATATTTGAGAACCTACACAAGATCACCTCTTAAATGCACTAAGCTCTGCCATTAATAAAATGGAACCACTACAATTTTAATATCATATTGTACCAATACTACTAAAATCTTACCACATTCATGAGGGAGAGATGTTACTTTCATCCTATTACAGTTGGGTGCAGTGAGATGCAGAGGTGCATGATTTGACCCAGGATATAAATCATATCCGTGTCAGTCACAGACCACAATAGTTCACAGCTTTCAGGTGAGTTTTCAGTGCACTAGATCTTACTGCCTTTCACCAGCGCACCTGATTCAGCACAAATGAATCCAATACTACTTTAAAGGAAAAGTCTTAATGGCAAACAGCAAACCAAATGGGCAATTAATATTCTCGGATGGATTAAAGGAAAAATCTACATGCACATATTCAAACTATTAAAAAAAAAAAAAATCTAAACCAACTGGTAAATGTTTATAGATGTTCAAACTGCTAACAACATGCAAGAGGCTCATCTTTCAAATATCGTAGGTCAATAAAAAGGAATATGCGAATTTCCAAATGTTCCTTGCTTGGATGATCCATCACTATGATAACTAATACATACTTAAACTCCTCAATGTACTCCCTGAAATTAAAACAACCAGATACCAAAGAAAGAGCTTAAATAACCATTATCAATGGATTTCAGATAAAAATCAAGAAATAATTTCAGAAAGATCACCCAACACAATCAAATGAAACAGCTTTGGAAATGGGTCAGGGAAGTGTGAGCTGGCAACCAATTACATTTTGTATGCAGAGGCAGTTCAGCAACAAAAAGTCTCCCCAGATTAAAAGCTTGACAAAGTTGGTCCAAGCTATGCTTCTCACTAATTGATATGGAAAAGGCCTTTGATAAATAACTTTCTATTTACCAATAGTGTTCACAATAGAGTGGATGTTTGCTCAGAGACATGGTTTGGGTAGAGGCTGCACATTTTCCCTCCTTGTTTTGGGAAATCGGGAGGGGGCTATTAGTGGTCCCCACTGCCTCCCAACCCATGCATCGCACACAAGCAGGGAAGGACACACTCCCCTCCTCAACCCATAACATGTCCCCAAATGACATCACTGGAGGCAGGATTGCTGGGCATCCTTGTGCCAAGTACAGGCTAACAGGAGCTCACAGTGCCTGTACCATTGTGTTGCCTGTGCAACCAGCACAGCTCATGGCACAACTGGGGCACTCCTGATGTAGGATATTTTGACATATGTGTTGAGTTAGGCAAGCTGACTACCTCTGTATTAAAGCTTAAGGGAGAAAACAGAAAAAGCCTGGAATGCCTACATAGGTGCCATGGCTTAATGCCAGCCAGCAGCCCAGTCCCACACAGCCACTTGCTTACTCCCTCCCCAGTGGGATGGGGGAGAGATTCGGCAAAGTAAAAGTGAGAAAAATAGTGGGTTCAAAAAGACAGTTTAATAGATAAAACAAAAGCCACACAAGAAAAAAGTAAAACAAGGAATTCATTTGCTATTTCCCACTGGCAGCAGGTGTTCAGCCATCTCCAGGAAAGCAGTGTTCCGTCACACTTAACAGTGACTTGGGAAGACAAACACCATCCCTCTGAACATCCCCCCATTCCTTCTTCTTCTCCTAGCTTTATATGCTGAGCATGATGTCATATGGTTTGGAATATCCCTCAGGTCATTCAGGGTCAGATGTCCCAGCTGTGTCCCCTCCCAGCTTCTGGTGCACCCCCAGCTTGCTCGCTGGTGGGGTGGTGTGAGTGGAATAAAAAACCTTGACTCTGTGTAAGCACTGCTCAGCAGTAACAAAAACATCTTTGAATCATCAACACTGTTTTCAGCACAAATCCAAGACATAGCCCCATATCAGCTACTACGAAGAAAATTAACTCTATCCCAGCCAAAACCAGCACAATAGGTTTAGTCACCAGCATTTTAAAGGCATTTCAGGTGCTAAACATAGCTAGGAACTTCACTGAGGCTTCTGCAACACTGAAACACTAAATTCTTGTTTATTTCAAGAGACACTAGAAACCATGCCTTTCTTTGTTGTTTGATTTTATCTCATTTTCAACCTATCTTTGTCATTATCAAACTGAGTACCTTTCAAATTCTGGCCTTAAAAGTGCTTAAGGCACTTTTTTGTTGTTGTTTGTTTGAAATAGGACTTGGAGGTCCAAGTAATTTAAATGATCTTGTAAGTGTTACTCTGCTCTCAGTAAAGTAAGAGGAGAGTCCTAGAAGACTACAGTATGGAAAAGGAACTCACAATATGGGAAACAAAGGAACACCATAGAGGAATTAACGTGTCGTCTGCATGACAACACTTTACAGGTTTCTTGTGTGGAAGTGTGGAAACACTTCCATCTTCCTTTATAAATGGTGTTGTTATGTTAACTTCAGTATGATTCAGAGGTTCCAAAGTAAATTAGGGCACCTCAATGCTACTGACATGCTCCTCTCACTGTACAGTCCAGGTCCTTCAGAAAAATATCAAGCATTACCCAATTCACCACAAAAACATGCAACTTAGGAGCACTGGAAGAGCAGTCTGACTAATTTGTTCAAGGGAGGGCATTTCAAAACAAGGCAATCAAAACATGGGTCAAGGTTAGCACTGAATTCGCACACATGAAATTTGAGAGGAAAAATGCTCTCTGGGCGTCTCTTCCTGTTAATCTTGTTTTGGTGCTGGCCGGCCCAGCTGCCTCGTGTGCTCTACTCTCTCCTGGGCGGAACCCTGCAGTTCTTTGATTTCCTTTCATATTTGCAGCTATGTCATTTCTGGCTGACCCTTCCCAAACCTCAGATGTTTTCCTCTTGGAGCTGCAGGAGCATTATGTATGCTTATCAAGAGACCAGCCTGGAGCTGGGCTAGCCTTAGGATTTTCAGGGCACTTAGCAAATCTTTGACAATTCTGAGAGGTTGGGGAAACCAGGAGGAAAGATGGGAGCCGTTTCCCTGATAACTTTAGCCTTTATTTTGCTTTCCCCCAACATGCACCCAGAAATATAACACCACATATTTTTCTGGCTGTAGAGCCATTACTGGATAATAGGACAGCTGCTTACAGACATCAGTTACTGGAAATCGTGTACAAAATTGTCCTGTCTCCACTTCCTGCTCCTCTCTCCTCCTCCACACAGAGTCTGTTCTAAAAAGAGCACAAATTACTATCATTAAAGATGAAACCTGTGGGTTGTTACATTTTGGCTGCTTTAGAAATCAGACAGACCAAGTCAGCTCAGTCCAACTTAAACTACAGAATCACAAGAGATGGCCAGACCACCATGGACTTTCACAGAGAGGAGCCCAAGCCACACATCTGTGCTACAGTTTGAAACCTCAGTGTTTCATTTTGGGCTGCTCAGATATAGACTACATGATTTAGCCTCTTATCCCACACAAAATTTGACTCCTATACGGGTATTGTATTGGTGGGTTTATGGGAGCTATCTGGATACTTTTTGGTTACTGAGCAAGAAACCTCTGTTAATTAGTAATCCCACAGGATGTTTCTTATCATTCCTGATTCCCAGCACATCAGAAGTACCATCTTAGCAGCTACTCCTTAAGCACTGCAGCAACTCACTCTGCTTGTGCCTGTGCATGACTGGTCAACAGTACCACACAAAAATCTCAACTGGAAACACTATGCACACCAGAAGACAGCTCACGCACAGACCCTATAAATGCCACCCATAAAAGCCTAGAGCACAACTCGTTTAATAAAAATGAATGCCCTTTGTTAATGTTACTAAAGCTTACTCATTTAAACACAGCATCATACATATTGCACTCAGAAGCCTATCAATACAATGCAAACCCACCAATTTTAGGTGGTAGCTTCTTTGAAGGGGCTGGAGCAACATAAATTAGTCCTAAATGTCTTGGACTTTCCGAGGATAAATATTTCCATGAACAAATGAAGAAAACAGACTCCCAAGGCCACTCATAAATTCTGGCACAGAAAGGCGTGTGCTTCCATTGAGTACATTTCAGAACAGTATTTCCTGAGGCATTTCTGAATGGTATTGACTTACATGCAAAAGTTTATGTCTGGAGCCATGCAAAAGGACTGGACGACAAAGGTGAAAGAACAATGCGTCAAGAAACAAACGTAGACCTTTTTTCTTCAAGTTAATTAAAAGAAACAAGGTCTCATTCCCTTTGTTTGACATCAGTAGGATACCATCCACTGCTCAGGAGTTAATCCTGATTTACTGCAGCAAATCAGAGTGATACACGCTCAGCATATGAGCCGTTCTAAGTTGCACTCAGACAGAAGCTTCAGCACAATGCTCCCCACATCTGCAACAAACTCAGATCAAATTTTAGTAATCACCTACCTCTTTTCAATCCATTATGTTGACCATTAAGATAATCATATGAATTTGTAAGTCTGAGATGGGGAAGCCATGTGAGCCTCCATGGTTGTGTTTCTATGGAAACAATTCCCCTAGCATCTTCAGTCCACATTCGGTATTCTTGTCTCACTGTTCATCTCATTCACACACTCAAAATCCCTGTTTTCCAAACACTGGTTTCAGGAGGGCTATATTTTCTTCCTTTTTCTATTCATCCATTGAGCTGGATATCACAGGGACGATGAGGTGTCTGGCAGGTCCCTGTGTGCCAGTCCTGACCCACAGAAATCAGGATGAAGGCAACAGGGCAGCACAGCCTCCACAGACCCTTTTAGCACTTTTGCTTTTCTGGTGCAACTGGAAAGACTGAAAATTAGTCCTTAATTATGTTTTAGAGGTTTGGCCGCTTTCATCCCACAGTGAAGATCATACAGGATCTGCTATCTATAGCAACTTCTATCCAGAAGCGACTGCACTCCCACCTCCTTTCTCTGCTCTGTGGCAGCTTCACCCATCTCCTAAAAGTAATCACGTATGGGAAAGATGGCAGCTTATGAATCCACGCGCAGCCAAGCCACACCACACTCCAGCCCTGGGACAGAACAACTCCTTACTCAGCTGGAACAAGGAGCATGCAAGGGAGCTAGAAATTAATTTCTCAGTTAATATTTGGCTCTAATGATTCAATTAACACTCCATCCTTATGAAGAGTACCACATCCCAAGCAACTGGGCCTCCATCACTTCCCTTCTGAGAGTACTTCGCAGTACAATGGGCTTCACACTTAGTTCCTCTAAGTCAGCCCGTTTGTAATTGCTCTGTCTCACTGGAATTCAATCCCCATGGACCACCAGGAACAATTCATTCCTTGTGTCTGCTAGAGTGCCTACCATCTCGATCAACTCAGCAAGGACAGAACTAAGGGTTTTTTAAGGCTGAAAACATCAGCTGCTATACCCTACTCCAACTAGCTACACTCACTAACTGGAATATTTATAGACTGCTCCTCTTTGCAAATGTTGCACAGGAGGAGACTTGTCACATACATCCAGTAGCGGATTGTACCTGCAGCTTCTCAGTACATCTCAGGGCAACATCCCTCCATTTTCTGGGTCTATGTCAGACTTCTCTCCACTGGCTTAAAAGCTCTCTGTATTTCTGCAAGAGCATGTGAAGAAAAAGGTAATAAAAGTGTCCTTTCCATCCATCCTTTTGCCAATATTCAGCTGAAGCATTAAACAAAATTATTAACCTTCTGGCACCAGCTCTGCTTATTAGCACTCTTGCCCCGGAACCGGCATCAGCAAAGGCAGGGGTGCTACAGAGGGAAGATGGCCAAATCTCTTCTGCATTCAACCACTCTGTATTCTGAATATACCAGGAATTAACTTGCAGGAGTTTAAACACCAGTTGCCTCCCTAAACTACTGGTTCCACTCCTGCGTTGCCAGTTTTAAAAAAGCACAAGGGCCACGTTTTTAGACAGTGTAATTTGGCACAAATCCCTTAGCTCCATTGTTTTCACTGGAATTGTGGTAAGTTACAAGTCAGGATATAGCTCTAAAAAGATTTTGCTTTAAAACAAACACATAAACAAGAACAGGTTTAGACAAGACTGGGGATTTTGAAGCTGCACTTCTGTCTCCAGAAAATTCCAATGGCTTGCAGTAGTCTTTGCTCCACGAAGCCACTAATTTGTAACGCCTTTAATCTTTCCATGTAAGTCTGTTCCTCTACTCCCGTAATCACTTTTGTTGCTCTTCTCTGAATTCTGTCCAATTTACCACACAGTACAGACTACATTACATCTGAAAGGCCAGAAGTATGGTGTACAGAAGCTCATTTTCAAATTCTATGACCTCAGTTCTTGGGAGGATTTCAGAGACCAGACACCACGCTATAAATGAAGAATGTGTGCCCATATAGCTAGGTAATTTAAATGCATTTTCTGTGAATAAATCTACTCAGTACTTTCTTGATCTGCACAATCCTCTGCCATAGGGGCGTAACGTAAAAATACTTCAAAGGCTCTAACAAATTCCCTCAAGATGTGATCTTCACCATTTCAAAAGCTGAAAGACATAGACAAGGTATAAAGCCATCATGATATATTTTCAAGGTAACACTCTTCTGCAACTCCTGTTCACCCATTTCTTGAAAGTGAAATTGCCACTTCTCTCTATATATATATCCTTTTAACTTATTGACTTTCTTACGAGCAATGCAAAGATGAAGTGAATTTGACTTTTGGTTAGGGTTTACTATACCCTCATTATCTTTAAATGAAGCACAGCAATGCTTCCTTCCTTCAAATACCTCCTAGACAGTTCCAAATGGAAATCCTCTAGCCACAGACCCTCACCACTTCCCTTGCCTCTTGCAGCACCAAGAAAGTCTAGATTTGGATTCAAGTTTCAGCCCTGATCTTTCTCCCCTTGTTGGGCTGAAACAAGACCCTGCATAGCAACAATCTTGTGAAAGATTATTTTTCTGTTACACCTCAGTCCCATCTCTGATATTAATTATACAGTTTGAGCTTTAAGCCAAAAGGTATTTTGGAACCGGTGCTCTTGGCTGAAACCAAGATTCCTCATATCCTCCAAATAGTTTCATAACAAATTCTCCTAGACTGTGGCATATTTAATGAGAATGCAGATGATCAATTGCAGCCTGCCTTGCACGGTTAACTCAATCAACAAACTGCTAATGACTCCAGCATGTTACAGCTTTTTTGGCTAATGAGAACCGTATTGACCAGATTTTTCCCTTTCTCCCAGGATCAAACGCCAATATGGAATGAGTTCTGCTACAACTGTAACATTAGCCTGCAAGGAAAACGCTGACCAGCAATAGCATGGCACAGCCTGCATGTCATTAGGGAGAGAAAGATCTCCCAGGCCTGTAGGACAGCCTTTCCTAACCCTTCCAAGTGTCTTGTCTGGTGAAACCAAAGCCCTGAGAAACAGAGCTGCAGCGCGGGAATGGAGCTTCCACCTTGGTGCATGGCATTGAGTCAGAAAAGCCTTTTGTCCCTGGCATGCTGGCGGCACTGCAGCTGTCCCGCCTCTCCTCCTCTTCCTCCCCACTGCGTTCTGCTGCCATTGTGCAGCAGAATAATCTGTAGCAGGTGATTAGTAAATACACTCTGCTTCCTCTTTCTTTCGCTTTTGTGCTGCCTGCTGCTCCACTTTACCATCACCTCCATTTCTTCTTCCGTCCTTCAAATAGAAGTCAATTGACCATTTTCTGTATGGAAATCTAACACCTGACCATGCTCTTAAGTGAAGAGCGGTATTGATGGTGGAGTCTGAGGACTGAGCTGGGAAACAGTTTGTTGGGTGTTATCCTGCCTGTTATCAACCAGTGTTAAACAAAGATTTGCTTCCATGGAAAGAATTCCCGTGACTTCAGTCATCTTTGGACTAGGCCTTTATTTCCTTACAAAATAACCTCTAGTTTCTGGTATGGTTTGATTTCTAAAATGACCAATTTCTAAAATAGACTTTCTTTTCTGTACCCTGGAGAAAACACTGCAGCCTGACCAATTTCTCTCCATGAAGAGAGCCTGGTTCCAATTTTGTCTACACCATCACTTTGCTGGGTGTTAAGTCACTTTATTTTCCCAGTCCTTCACTTCCCTCTGTCAAACAGGAATAACACAGAATGCTTTGTCCTTGAGGAAGTAAAACTGCTACAGAAAAAAAACCCAAGTATTATTTTGCTTTTGATCAGCTTCATACTGCACCACCTGAGAGCCACACCCTGCCATCCCTAGCTGCAGCCAAACCAAAGAAAAAGTATAACTACAATGGGTAAAAAAGGAGCAAGAGAAGGAGTAATTAGGACTTGTGAATCAACTGGAAAGCATCAATTCTCCAAAGCTTCTTTTCAGACTAAGCTAATTTGTTAGTATCATTTTGAACAAAAATAATAGAGAATGCACACAGTTCATCAATAAGGATTGTGCTCCTTCCTCTTTAAGAGGTGCTTCTATGCAACTCTCTCCACTTTAAAAGGCTTAAATATTAAATATCATTCAGCCGAGTCATCATGGGGGTCCACACTTGACTTCATTCCTCTCTTAACAATGTCCTCAGGCCAGCTGCCAGGAATTCAGACACTTAATAACTTCCCTGGGCTGAGAACTCTTCACCTCGGGCATGCTCTTCTCTTATCTACAGTGGGAAATGCTCCCGTTCATTTCATGGTCTGCTCTGACCACAGCACTCCTTGCTCCACTGACTATCTCCTGCATTGTTCTTCAGGTTCAAACTTCCCAGCCTCACCTGCAGGTCCGCCACACCCTACCCTTTTTTCTGTTAGCTTCCAGCTCCCTCTTAATTTAGCCTTAGCTTTCACCCTACAACATTAAAACCC
Organism: Falco naumanni; assembly: GCF_017639655.2. Lineage (NCBI taxonomy): Eukaryota > Metazoa > Chordata > Aves > Falconiformes > Falconidae > Falco > Falco naumanni. The sequence continues at coordinate 8,093,512 of NC_054069.1, forward strand.
TTTGTCCCTTATTCCTAACTTGACTTCCCTGTCTTCTGTGCCACCATCCCCTCCCTTGCAAAGGCTGAGCCCCAGAGCTCTATGACTCTGCTATGGTGACCAGTTCTGTCAAAGGATCTCTTGCTCAGCCTTGCATTTTTAATGCTGAAGGGCCTGGTTTCAAAGCCACGTTTCCAACAGCGTGCCCATATTCATTCAGCTTTGGAAGAGCAGTTCCAGTAACTTGTGAGCAGAAACTGGAGCTCCATGTTCACAAGCAGGTTACTCTTCCCTGCTCTTCCCTTAGAGCATGCTGGGAGGTCCTGCAAACACTGATCATTATTTCTCTCCTCCAAACACTTCACACACCTTTCCATCCTCCTTTTTTCTCCAAAGGACACAAGCTAGCTAGCTAGAAACCAGGCTAGCCACCAGAAATGTGCTTTCACTGTTTTAATCTCCTTCCTCCCCTTGCCCCGTACAAAAGAAATTCCAAAGAAAAATTCAGAATTGGGTCCAAGTCTGTGTGATTTAAGCCCATTCTTAGTCCACTGGTAGCAGATAGGAGACATTCCCTACCAGCATGGTTTAAGAAATGTCCAAGTCACTCTAGGCTTTAATCTCCTGGGCATCAAAAATCCAGTTCTTGAAATACATGACTGGCAACTTCTGGATTTGGCTGCAGTCTAAACCAAATTAGTTACGGTAAATATAACTTTGCCACTGCTCTTGGTTTTCTTTTGTAAATGGAACAGGGCATTAGCACAGCCACTTTTTGTACTACAGGACTCCTTACTCAGACTGCTTTTAAGTTCACTAAGTTCCAGCTTCAGGAAGAAAATGGTAGCATTTGATTTATTGGTACAGGGGAAGAAGAATGAAGTAAACAATAAATCTAGTAGCAGCGGTGCTACTCAAGCTCACTGCAAGCCAGTCCCGAGGAGTACCCAGATTCCAGTCCAAGATTAGCATATCTATCTGATACACAGGGCAAGTCCTTCCCTTGCTCTGTGTCTCAGTTTCCCTGCTCATAATCAGATCATGCTAACTGTGAAGCTGAATTCCATTATATTTGACAGAGATATAAAAATATACAATCATGTACTCACAAGCAAATCCATGGAGACAGTGTTATCAAGCAACATCTATATAAAGTATATCTCTAGGATACACACAAAAGAACCAAAGTGAAGGCATTAGAATAATCCTGCAGTTATGACACTGTCTTAGCCCTTGAGGTATTTTGTCCTGTTAGTGGCTCTGCCACAGTCTCCCTGTGTGAGTCTGGGCAAAACATCAAATCTTTCTCCATCTGTACAACAGAAAAGCAGTCCATCCTGTCTTGTTTTCTTTTTCCTCTCAGGGCTACTGGCATTACAAGCTCTTATAGCCAGAAAGTGACTCCTGGATATGTTGGCAAAACTGATCTGACAGAGCCCCAGATTCAGCTGCTGCACTACCAATAAAAATAACGGGTCACCAATGTGTGCAATACTGGATAGATCCAGGCTCGGTGGCAGAAAAGAAGGAAACTGCTTACCTAGAATGGATTATTTGTGACTTCTGAAGCAAATATGAGAAAATTTTAATGAATTTTCTGCCCCCTCCCCTCCCCCCTTTTTTTTTGCCTTCAAACAATGCAGAGCAATGACTAGAAGGTTCTCTGGACAAATCAATGAAACTAACACCCAACAAATGACCTTTCCTCAGTGTCTTATAAGTACCTGTCAACTTCATGAGTGCCACCACAATTGAATGGAGAGATTTAAAGCCAGACTATTCATTAGAGAGCAAACTATTATTCTAGAGACTTAAATGACTTGGCTAGTGGCCAGCCTTCCTTACTGTTAGGTACCACTAGTAAAATGGAAAGTGGCTGCTATTTGGTTTGCACAAAAGCATAAAAGAGAAAAAAGTCTTTCAAGAGGAACAAGAACCAGGCTGTTCAACTGATGATGGTCTGACATCCTCACAAGATGGCATGAAGGGTAAACAGATATACAGCATAATCAGGGAACAAGCAGAAGTCTGTAAACACCAGAGATAGCCTCTATTTCATGGCATCACTAACAATCAACCAACTAAGTACGCTATAATGAATGCATTAATAAAACAAAGAGGCTAGGAGGGTGTCTCAATAACTACGATTTTCTTTTATGCAGTAGATACTACTGACTTGCCATATGAGGTTCTGAATTAAAAGCCAAATTATTATCTTCTCTGATATAGCTCACATTTGCATTAAATGCTAATATTTCAAAGTAGGAGTTACAAACCTCACCATTAATCATCTGTTTTGTATCAAGTGATATGTCACCTTTATCTCCCTGGAGCCCTTTCCTCAGGACAACCTTACTTCTCAAGTTCCCTTTCTAAAACCGCTCTTTATGATGACTAGGACGAAAGTAAAGGGGACTAACACGAGCTCTGTTATACAACATTGCACGTGTCTGTACAGTAGTACAGCCAGGAACAGCAACTCAGCTAGCAGCAAGCAAGCCAGCCTCTGAACAAGAAGAGCACAGCTGTACTGGTTCTTCATTATTCCCAAGTAATGCCGTTAGTATACCCACACTATATTGAAAGGGAGCTGTTATTATTCTGTTAGTACACAAGAAACAACCTACAGGAGCATAAGAATTGAAAGTCTACTATGCAGAATGGACAGAAAAATCGGGGCAGCAAGAGTAAGAAGCCTCACACCTCACCTTTTTCCAGTTCCATGCTTTGCCCCTTCCTCATGTTTAGAGCAGCTAGAAAGCCTTGAGATGGTGACACTGAATGTTGCTTACCATGATGAGAAACCCTAAGTTTGTTCTGGGTTACTCTAATCTGCTAATACAACAGAATCTTACAGGTTTACTTTCTTTAGCCTCACTGTGAAGCAATTAAACACAGCAATTAAAACTCTCTGCAAGTCACTTTTCTATCAAAAAGTATCAAGCTACTTGGACAGACATTTGTCTTCTAGTGCTTCTAGTGCACAACAGTGGGACATAATTTTCTTTTTGATTAAAGCTGTCTCTAATACTTGCTAACAGCTCTCGGTGAAATATTTTAACACAAACACAGTCTCCATAACTTCTGACAAATAGCTGTCTAAGATTTACCCTGCTATGGCTCAAGAAGTCGAAAGACCGTCATACTGGGCAAGAAGATGAAAAGTTCTCTCAGAAAGAGAACATTTATACAAGCTAATCTCTCTATTACACTGGTGCTTGTGATGATGGTCAACTTGATCAGGTCCTGTGACTAATGTAGAGAAACAGTATGCAAAATCCTCAGCCAGTTGGATGACTCTGAAACTCCATGTCTTCTAGAAAGTTCTCCTGGGTGAAAGAAGCTCCTTTTGCAGATTGCAAGGTTTGAAAGTTGAAGGAGATCCCATTACTTCATCACTATAGCTCTCCAAAGACCTTATCCAGATCCTCAGTATGATCGCTACACAAATCTGCTAAAATATGTCTAAGACGTTCTTGCTATTACACATACAAGTAGCTCAATGTGCATTAAAACACAAATACAGAGGGTTGCCTACCTTTCCATACCCCTTTTCTTTGCCAGTGACACACAAACTGCTGTAAGGCAGCTAGATTTTTCTGCTGCCCTTCTTCTTTCCCCCACACTGCAAGATTTTGCAGATCACAAAGCAAAGAGCACTTTCCATGCTCTGTTCCTAATGTCTTTGAGACGCGTGTGCTTCAAGTCCTGCCCTCCACATTTAAAGTGGCTGACTTTCCTGCATTTGGGTTGTGTCACCTCAGGATGGGTATTTTTCAGTTCAGTTAGCTGGGCACGAGGCACTTAGGTTTAAGGTCTCTGACAGATGCCATCTTCCCATTTGTTTTCCAAGAGGTGTCTACTACACTCCTGCCACTCTTATTTACTCATCAGTCCATTTGAAAACTTACTATTCTCCAGCACTTTAGTGGAAGCTCATGGTTACTTGTGGCTTTCAAAACGGAAGGGTGCATTTCAGATGACACACAGTAAAACAGCCTGACCATGTGTAAAAATAAGATTATACCATAAAGCCCATGGTTCCAAGTAGTCCAGCTTTGCCACAGATAAGGCAGTTGGAGGAGGCTTGGGATGCAAATTGAGCACTTTTTCTTCAAAAACTACCTAGCTGCTGAAGGTACAAAAGACAGAGTTTTAGGATAAGCTGTACAGTGCAATTTGTTTTCCATCAAACTGTGCTTATGATGACTTAGCTGAGTGGACCCAGAATCTGTTACAGTAAAACAGGTCAAAGTGGATATGGAAAATTATATTTCCATTCTTAAAAGGCAGAAAAACAATTTTTCATCTTTTCTGACTGGATACAGTTGAAGAAGATTACAGCTGGTATGATTACTTTCAGCAGCCTCCTGTTTGACCTATAATTCTGTAAAGGTGCAACTAACCCTTCATATATTGACTGTCAAGGATTTTCCCCTACATGCTTTTTGTTCTTTTCAGCCTATTTTATATGGAAAATTTGTCATATTATAGTTCTTCATATGAAGATTCCTTGGCTTATTTCATGATCAGACAGAACAAATTGAACTAGAGTATAACCACAGTTATAAAACTATGTCTGGTCATCTTACCTGCCCAAAAGAGTGCACCTTCGAAACAGAAAAGGTAAGGAAAGGACAAAAAAGGAAAGATCATGTCTCTTCCTTGTGTCCAAACAGCTGAGAGAGCACTTCAGTGGCCTGTTTGTGGAAAGATGTCAAACAGCAGTAACTCTGAAGGACTGCAACACACATTCCCCACTTCCAAAAATGAAACCATACTGTAGACACACAAATGGGGAGGCAGCAAATCCATCTGCCTGATCTGTCCTCCAACAGAAGACAGCACTGCTTTTTGAGCTACCACAACATGTCACACAACAGTACCACATTATAGAGCTCTTGCCTTTGCACATGGACTTTGAAACTGAGGGAAACATTTGTGCAGAAGCCCAACCTAGTGTGAATGTGTTGACAAAGCTCAGAGGAAATAGCTATCCCGCACAGAGACTTTCTGCTCACTCTGCAACAAAGAGGGAGGGGAAAAAAATGCAGAGTCTGAAAGCTGTTTCCCAATACTGCTGCTTTGTGTAACTCTAGTAGCTTTCAGAGAAGTATCTGTAAGCACAGAAAGGTAAATTAACTCTCTCATGTCTGTAATAGAAGTAAGAATATATGAAGTCCAACATTGTCCTGGCACACCACACCCAGACGCAGCCTGTGCTTTGGGGAGTCCCTAAAGTAGGGATCGCTAAGCGTGGGGAGGACACACAAACCCCACTTCTACAGTCTTCCCTGAAGCACGTGTTGCTCACTGCTGCCAGCGACAAGGCACAAGGCAAGAACCCAGTGTAACAGTCCTTACCTTCTTGCTGCTAACACCCCTGCAATGTGGAGCAGCTGCACATCACATCCTGACGTGCCACAAATAGCAAAACTGGATAGTCGTACTTAAAGTGAAGGGAAGCTCTCCAAGCATCTGAGCTGTGCCAGGTCCTTGCTTTCTCCATCACCAGGGAAAAATCCCTCACTTTCCTCAAAAGGCCGTTGTTCACATGCATGTTCACATGTTCACAACCTCAGCTTGGCCAGCTCACCAGAGACCAGAGCTGACGGGAGCTCAAGACCACATGGTAGACACCGGGATTGCCTTGTGATTTTTGGTGGCTTGCTGTTGATGACAGACATCTTAGCATATGATGAAAAAGTGAGGTTAATGCAGCTGAGCACTGAATAGGACCTGTGCAACTCCTTACTTGCCACTTTAACTTTCTGTTTACTTTTTAATTTAATGTATTCTTTTGATCTCTCTTTCTCTCCTTTCTTTCATCTCCCTCAGTTTGCTGACACAGTAGAAGCATGACAAGCACAGACAAGCTAACCTACTTTTTTCTTTTTCTATTCTACATGTTAACGCTCCCTCTCTTCTACCTAGCATATGAAAGCATATTGCAGGTATCATTATAATGATACTTCCAGTCCCCCTGTGAAGTAATTCCCCCCAGTGACAGGTGAAGAAACTGAGACGCACGGTGCTCTTAAATTACTTGCTCCTCAAGCTTACAGAGGAAGCTAGCAACACCAATGGAAACAAAACCCAACAGACTTCTGTTTTTCTTGGTCCCAATCTGTATAAAATTACTATACCTCCACCAATTGCAGGTCTCTCAAATACATCTGTTTCTAAATACATTAGTAATAGCAAAACTTTAGACATCAAATACACAGAGTTACACATTTCTGTGACCTAATTGCAGCCAAGGAACACTGATTGCCATGCCCTGTGTGCCTTCAGTCTGCACTGCTGCCCGTTAGGCCTGGTGCTAGGGGTCCATGCTGTCTTTGATGCTCAAGGTATGTGTTAATGGGAAGGGGCTACAGCTTACCTGCTTCCTGTGGCCCAAAGCCTGTACAGTGCATGGAACAGAGTTTGTTTACACGTTAAGCCACATAAAGTGCTCTATTTTTTTTACTTTTAGCCTGAGCTTTCCAACACTCTGGACTTGGTTCCCTGTGCCTGCTCACATTTGGGAGTTTCAGCTGGACTTGGACAGGTTCAAACTCACACCTAACTGGATTTCATCGTAACCATGGATATCGCTCAGCCAAGGTGTTTTTCCTCTATGTACGGAATAATTCAGTGCTACACCATGAGCTCGATTTTACAGAGATTAGATTTCCAGTTATGATACTGACTAAAATTCAATATCCATCACTCCCTCCAGAGTACTGAATAATCTTCAGCATTTACAAACCTGAACTTTCAAAAGCAAGTACAGCTTTAAAATTAGTCTAAAATTACTTGAATTCAGATATTGACAACTTTGGGATTAATATTCTCAAAGATGTTCTCTGCAACAAATCGAGCCTTTTTATTTTATGAAAGCTGAAATTACCACATTATCCTGGAGCTCAGTCTTAAAGGGAAAAAATCCAACTACTACAATAAGTGATTGATAAAATAAAAAGTGGACTTTGGACAAGGCATAGAACATCTGCACCAGAGCACACAAAAAAATTAAACCATATTATTTTTTGAGGTAAGTTAATGGAGCACCATTTAAATCACTACATAGACTTTCTACTTCACAATCAAAGTGGCTTTATAGGTTTCTCTAACTTTACTTTGGAAGCGAATCAAGTTTAAAAGTAAAAGAAATCACTTTCACCAGGAACAAGAGTGACCACAAAGGGGTTCAGTGCCGTTAAACTAATGCATTTTATGTATGCATCATTAGTTTAATACGAATTAACTTCTGACTATTCCAGTGTAGATAAGCCCACATTTCTTTACATCTAAATGCATAATAATACTCCCTTTGTCTTGTCGGTTTGAACAGTGAATTGCTCTCTGGAGCAATTATACTGAATGCACAAGACATACTACACTTAGGCCAGGATGTCTTGGGATTCAGATGCATACATCTCCTGCACGTAAGCAGTAAGGAGCTTCTTTGGACTACTCTTGTGAGTCAAGTTACTCACACACATACCTGCAGCATCGGATACAAAGGAAAACCTCAAGCCACCTAGCACCACAAGCAGCACGTTCTCACATATGCACTACTTACACCCAAAAGTTTCATCTACAGTGTCTCACCCCAGAACACCAGGGTGAATCTATGCATGTGTTTTTCAGTTCTAATCTTTAATTATCTTGAACACAGCAATATTCACACCACTCTAGAAAGAAATCAATGCTCCCTGTGCTCTGAACTATAAATGCATCTATTCCATAATCAGCTTAACAGAACAGACATATGGGATTGTACATCTGGGAAGCATATGAGAGGCCTTCTCATATATAAAATTATTTTGCAAAGCATCTTTCTCAGACCCAGCTTTATGTATTTTTCCTTCATTTCCACACTGGAAAATTTGATTGATGTTTTTGGTTTATAAGATACTAAAAAATAACCACCTAGTTGCATGACTGGAATGCTTTTCACTCCTAAAGTCTCCCACTACAGCTTATACATCTTATCTGCAGTATTTCTTTGACATACTAGTACTCTCTGTTTCTGCCATTAGCCCTGTGACTCATTTCTCCCATCATTGACATCAGGCTATCTCTGGGGACAAACTGGGCACACAAGTACCTTTCTAGGCTAGACAGTAAAGGATGAAAAATCACAGGACTTCTAGAAGACAAGGACGCAGACATGAAGTGAACAGAAAGTGGATTCAGACGTTTTCAGTTCTGATGGCTCTGAGGGGTTTCTAAAACCAAAGGAGGAGAATTCCTACTGCAGGGCAGCTCCTCAGGAAGGCACTGCCACTGCCAGTGACTCAGAAGACAGCAAGCACATTCCTGCACAAAACACAGAGCTGCAAGCAGAGCTGCAGCGCTGCCTGGTGCTAGACTCCAAAATGATGGTGGCCCATCACAGGCTCATAGCAAACCAAAATTCCAGTCATCTTCCCACCTAAGATCTGATTTTCCTTTCATTCCTTCATTGGCAACAAAACAATGTAGAACAGCACCCTGGGCAATCCTTCAACTGCAAACTGTCAGTAACACCATTTCACTTTTGCCACCTCCTGCCTGCCATGTCTTTAGGGTCACGGACTCTTACTCAGTACGTACAGCACTTAACACAATGAGGGATTAAAACTAATTTGAGGGTATTAGGCATTCTAATTATCAAATTGTAGTTTTTAAATTTCCAAATCTGCCCAGCTGGTGCCATCCGACATGGCAGGGTGAAAATAATGATGCTAAGATAAAATTGAGCCTCAAATGAAGCCAGACTTGTCCACAGCAGAAACCTTCATCCTGTCCCACGACACCCTCTGCAGTAAGAACTGAAGACCTCTGCCAAAACATGAGTTTCATGGAGGGACAGGCACACACAAGTAACCAAGATGTGCACATTGATTTGTACCTGAAGCACAAAAGCATTTTGATGGTGGCGACACAAGAGTGGAAGAAATGTTGAAATCTTAAGGTTTCCCTCCAAGCTGTAAACTACTCAATATTTTACTATTCAGTTAAAAATGCAGCCCTCGTGGAAAAAACTGGGGAAATCACATTTTGGGCAACTCTTCTCCAGTCATCTGCTACCAAAAAAAAAGAGGTGGGTTCTAGCGAGAATTAGTCTCTGAATCTCTTACTAGTGAGAGATAAACCAAACCCCAAGGTGTTGTGCTAAATCGCAAGGGTGGCTGCTACCATGTTTCAGTTAAGCATTTGCATTTCTCCTCCTCTCTTTCAGGTTTTCCTTCGAGACCCAAGAAATCATTTACATGAGCACAGGGTCTTTTCTGTGCTGGATCTGCCTTTCTTTTCTTCCTCCCTCTGTTTTGGGAGAGTGGCAATACTATGAAAAGACTGGGTCTTGTTTTATTTTATTGCTATTAGGAGCCAAGGAAAAACAGTGAGACCTATAAATGCAAGGATGCCAAGATACAAGGAGACTACATGCTTGACTGCCCAGCTCTGGCTCCTTTGTTTTATGAGTAATACCCAATATGCCGTCAGAGTCATATATATGTTTGCCATAACACAGGAAGTGGAGGTACAAAAAGATAACACTTTATACCAATGGACCATTTCATTTCCCATGCCAGCGCATCCCTTTTCCCCTTGCAGAAACCATACACCTTCTTTTTATTCACATTTCTCCTCTGAACTGATACCTCCTGTTCCACTTTTCCTCTCTACAGCAGTAGGTGCTACAGAAATGTTTCCAACTGATTCACTGCAGAAAACGTTGCGGGGAAGAAAACCAAATGTTTATGGCTGTGCAACATGGAGCCACTTGGAACTCAAATCACATGGCAAATAACAAGATTTAACTATAAATTTTGAATTCAGGCCAGAGCAGTTGAAGTTTCACTAAATTCAGTAATCCCAGGATAATTTAGTGCTTTCTGTGGCAGCGGCTCCCAGCAAATCACCTGGAAATCTCATATACTTCAACTCCACAGCACTCTGCATTCCTCTGAAGATTGACCTTCCCAGCTGGCCTCATGCCCTGACCCAGAGCAGTAACCCTGGGCCAGGTACTCCTGGGTCAACTGTTCTGAAGCATGAGCCCTAAATTTCCAGGGAAGGCAGTAACTTTGCTTTATGTGCAGCTCGTGTTTTGACAGAACTCCTTAAAGAGCTGCCTCTCCTCTGCTGGAGAACTCCATGAACTCCAAACTGAACAGCAAACTTCAGTCTGAATTGCAGAGTCCAACCAGTCAGTCCAGGAAATCATTCGGTATCATCATCATCTTGGAGATTCAGTGTTCACTACTGTGTGCCTCCAGTTTCAGAGGACTGAGTGGCTACTGATCAAAAACCCAAGTAAGCTGAGAGGAGGGGGTCCATAGAACACTATCCCAGTGCTTGCATGCAGCCCAGGAAAATGCTACCAGTCCAACCAAGTTTTCCAACAAAGTTCACCACAACCCACTGCAGCACACAATGCTCGGCCCTTCCAGGGGGAAACTTGGAAGCAACATGTTTGCCCTAGAGCAATCCTATGCTTTTGATGAACTGCATGAGGCAGGAGGGAAAGACTTCAGCTACACCAGCAGGTCATGACAGCAAAACCCACTTGTTTCAATAGAATAATGAAAAGGGCCAGGTGCTTAAGCTCAGTACTTGCAGAGTTTAAGCGTCAGTGCTTACACATCATTTAAGCTTCACACATTATTGTTGTTTATAAAAACTGAAAAGAAAAGAATATGTAATACAATGTAAAATAAAATAAAATTTAAAAATCCGTAACAATCCCCACCACTATGGTCCAAAATGAGTTTCAGCACAAAACCAAAGTCTTTGCCTGTCCACATTCCACAAAGCAATTTTCAATAGATTAAAGCAACAGCATTCAGATCCAAGACACTTCTAGGCCATCAAGGTGAGACTTTTCATTCAGGCTTATAAACTAGGATGTCACTGTAAATGGCTTAGAAGCCTAGCAACATTTTAATATACATGCCAGTATGCGTGACCAAAGGGATTACCCTAGAATGGCTCACCTGATTAGTTATACAAATGCCTTTTTTTTCTTTACTTTTAATCCAAGACCATGCAGAATGGCAAATGGGAGAATGGAGCGGAGTACGACTGGAATGTCTGAAGGCTACAGACTTGGGATTTATATTCCATGTTGAATTCATTGTTCTCTCTCCTATCCCTGCTGCCCTCTAAAATATGCTGCAGCCATGACAGAAATAAATTAGCCTGAGGTACAGGTCACACCTTCAAGGGCAGTAAGCATTCTGGGTAAAATCAATAGAGAAGATCGGAGTCTCTAACAGCTGAAGCAGAAAGAATGACGCATTGATAGCTTTACATATACTCAAACAAAGGCACTTTGGAGAAACCCTTGTCCCTGCTGCCCTGTAAACACAAAGCTCATTTTTTCAAGCACCTGAAGCCGAACAGCAACAGAGGCAATTCAGAAAGGCACCCATTTCTTGGGAGAATTTGCATATCGATGCAGAAAATTCTGTTTGTTTGCATCTCTGCTCAGGAAGGACATCCAGATATTGAATTTGCACCCAGGTTGAAACTCCCACAGACTGGACAGAGACAGGAATCTGCACTGAACTTCAGCTTAAATTTTGTAGCACTCTCTAGCCTCTCAAATAGCAGAAACTGAAGCCTCAAACAAAAAAAAAATCCCGTGAACTTTGGTGAACACACAAACGAGTCCAGGAGGCACCAACAGACACTAATACTATGGGTTGCACTCAGTATTTCCACTTGTGATTTTAAAGCAATGGATAATATATTCAAAATCATTTACATCTACTGAGAACCTTAAACTCAGGCTTCAGTATTTATGAATCACACTTCCTCTGAAATGAGGTGATATAAGATTTATAAGGATATGGGATATATGAAGATTCATGCAGAAGTCTGGTGGTTTTTACTAACACCTCTATGGTGACTTAAGTATTAACTCTCAGGGTGAGGCACATAACCAGCTCAGACACTTCACAGATCCCATGGGGTTCCTACCTGCGTTTTCAGGTTCCTAAAAGCTTTAGAGCCTGATTTAAGCTTCCACAATACTTCTAAAAATAGGATTTAGACTCCTCAGTCCCACAGGATTTTTTGAAATTGCTACCCTGGAGGTTTTTCAATAGACAAAGCTAAAAGAGTTTCTCCTCTTCTGTCCCTCTCAGACTTCTCCAGAGACAAAGGTGGCCCAAATGCAGCAGGATCTAAATTCAAATGAACCCTGATTTTGTGCAAAGCCAGCAAGAGAATGTCAAATATGTAACTTTCCCCTAGCCTCCTTATTTGATCTTTTTTCTTTTATGCCCCCACAACATTAACATGTGTATTGTTCTTTGATTGTTAGACCCACACTTCTACCTATGGTGAAGTATAGTGCAGTTTTGAACTATATTTGTACTTACATTTGTGGTTTCTGTGAACAATACTGTAAATAAAATTGTTTTCATTTCCACTGCTACCTGTAAAAATAAAAGGAGGAATTCACCATTAACACCAGTGCTGCACTAAAGGATTGTCTTTTGCTTACAGTCACTGCCCTATGCAGACACATAGCAACGATGTGGCCATACCTGCAGCATCCCAGCATCTCTCTGCCTTCTAGGAACAGTAAAATCAATACCTTGAGGAAAAGTGTCCTCAGAAGTCATCCATGTTTTGCTGCTTCTGCTCTGAAGGCCTTTGCATCTTTTATGGCTTCTTGAACCCACCAGTACACACAAAGAAATTGCTTCACTTTGGTCAGTGGAGAGGAGGAGGTACTAGTTAAGCTCCTCATCAGAGCAGATCCCTGGTTCTTCAGCTGGCCCTACAGTAGTCCTGGGCACTGATGCTCTATGTGTGGCTGTGATGAGCTCAGGAACAGACCTCAGCAAGAGGTAACTGAGGGGACAGGTTCACATGTGGCCCCTTTAGAGTGGTGGAGTTGTGAAAACACCACTGATGAAAAGGTGTTAATTGTAGATGCGCAGCCTCCACTAAAAATTATAGGTGAGGGAATCAGTTTTACCATGAACTTATAAAGATGCCTTTAGTCAGACCATAGGCTTCCTGCTCCTACACGGCTCATTCCCTGCAGCTACTTTCACATGCTACTCTTGGGGACAGAGAATGTGGGGAAAGAAAGGCACATTCAAGGTCGAATGACCAAGATCTGCCTCAAAATAAACATCAGACAGAACAGCCTACAATGGACTTGCCCTGCTGTTCTTTGGTTCTTCAAGGACAAAAGCACAGGGCAATAATCCACATTACTGCCTGCAATACTCTAAAATACTGCCTGAGGGACCATTATCAGCTTTTGCCTTGCATTTGTGTGTTAGGCATGAAAAAGTACAGTTGCGCATTCTGACACGTAGTGCAAACTCTGTGCCTCCTCAAAAGACATGCAATGTCATCTAGTACAGCTTTCTCTAAAATAAATCATCCCCTATTCGCTTTATACTTCACTGTGCTTAGCTATAGGGAAAGTCCTGCCCAGTTTTGGAGAACATTCCAATAACCACAAGAGTACATTATCTGAACAGATCACATTTAGCATCTGTAGGTCAAGAATGACCCATTAGAGATACACCCATTTGGGGTCTGGTTTTCTACAGCAGTGCCAGATACCAGCTGGCTTGCTTTCCTGAGTGACTTAGGCAGTGTGTTTCAGGTGGGCCTTGACATCCTGATACTCAGAATGCTCTGAGCAATCACCATCTTCAAAAAAGGCCTTAGCAGGATGTCTCTATGTAAGCACTGAAACAAGGAAACTGCCACAATTAACTGCTCCAGAAACCAAAGATCATTGTGCTTCTGCTCTGCACATCCCAGGACAGGAACAGACTCACAGCAAAGGTAATTACTGCTCAAGGCAATGTGACATATCCCATTCCTGCACCTCCTGCTTTCTCCATTCAAATTTCACCTCTGCCTGTTGATTAGGGCTGGTTTCAGAAGATATGCCTCCATTTCAAAGAGCAAGATCATACATGGAACTCAGAGAGGAGATGTGCATTGCTAAGTTTTCCCCCATTTAAATTGTTCAAAAAGCCAGGATTCAACATGCAAATGAAAGACAGACTGAAAACCATGCTACACACATTTGCAACAGCTTGCTCCACTCTGGAGGTAAATGAAGCCTTAGAAAGACCTGGGCCTTTCCAGGAACTATGAATTCCCCTCCCTTGTTTTCAAAACAACCGAGGATTTAAATTCAACCAATGAACAATAGTAGACTTGCCTTGGGAATACCTGGGAAGATGAAGGATGAAAATAAAGATGGGCAAGAGGCTAAATGCTTTATTGGCCAAAATCTGGCTAATTCTCATTTAATGGACTGTACATCACAGGTAGAGTGGTTAAGATCTGAGCTCCGTGGCCTAAGAATTGTTTTCCACTTATAATTTTTGTAAACCTAAAGATTGCAAAATCTCAGCCCTGGGAGGGGAAATGAAATAATCCAAAAACATTTCCTGTGCCTAATTATATTTTGCACGTGAGGTGGATTCATACAAAACTGCTGGATTTGGATACCTGAAAATGAAAAATGGCATGGGAGAGGCCATGTTGATTGTGTCTGGACAAGAACATTTTGCCTTTCCACTGTCACTAAAAGGATCTAATCTAAATCTGTGGACCTGAGGTCCAAAAGTTTGCATTCAAAACTCAAATCAGGATGTGCAGTTTTGCAGGTTGGGCTTATCACTCCTCCGAAAGTACAAGGCGTTTTTCTTCTATAAATATGCAAAGTACCTTACAAAAGACCCTCCCAGTCACCCTCCCCATTTCACAGCAAAGGAAATGGAGGTATCGCATGCAAAGAGGGGAGAGAGGAAGCTGTGGCCACACCGATTCTGTGTCCATCTGCAGCACAACACTGACTGCCTCCATAATCCCCTGCAGTCTGCTGAATCAAAGAAGAGGAAAAATGCAAAGAAATTTTCCCAGCCTTCTCTCATCAAAAACTTCCGTGGATCTCTGGGGGTAAATGTAAGGAAAGATCAGGGAGCTTCACATTTGGTCATTTGCAGATTCTTTCTGCTCGGCCTAGCTGTTCCCCGTCCCTCCATACACACGCGGCAGGTAATCCCGGTGGGAATCAACCAAGAGACCTACTGTAACCCAGTCGCTTCTACTTTTGCTCTACTCACACCGTTTGCAAAGGGAAGATGCTGACTTTTTTCCTGTAAAGTTTTCAGCTGAGGGGGGTGAGCAGCAGCATAACCTACTGTAGTCTGCAAAGATATTATGCACTTCTAATCCTGTATCTAGGAGTATGGCATCATGACTAAACTGCTACTCTTTTTCTTAATAAATCCTTTGCATGGGAAATCTGCTTCTAGTTTAAAGTAACCAAATAATAAATATATATATTTTAAACACAAGGACTTTACATCTGCATGTACAGGTATTTCTTCAATTATCTCAAGTTTATAAAATTCATATAATTCAAATATTAAAGGCTGAATATAGTCATCACACTTAGAAAATTAAATGATAACTTTTTATAAGCAATATAACCATCCTGAAGAACATTAGAAGACAAAATTCAACACTAGAAACTGCAAAATGTTTCTGACCTACTTCAAACAATCATTAACTATAGTTCCTAATTATTTGAGCCCATTTCACTTCTTAGTCAGTGGTCATTTTATTTCTTGACCATTTGGCCTATGTTCAGAAAAAAATCTGCATTAGGCAGCAGAAAGTCTCAAAACAAATTATTCTCCTTCCCCTTTCTAAGGTTGGGAATATTTCAAAACCTCAAGAGACAGGGTTCTAAATATGCCTTTAAAACCAAAAAGTAGAGAGCACTTAATTTTAAAAGCGCAATAGCCTATTACATTAAAAGATGTTGTTATCAAGTAAAATTGCTTTCTCTCACCCCTCTATTAACAGTTTTGCGACTCATTTTCCAGAAAGAACTGCGAACGTATTAAAAGGCAAAACATCTATGCTCAGGCTGGAAATGATCACATGAACAAGCCACAAGATGTGCTTGATAATATACAGAGCTTATTATTCACAAGAACGAGTCTCATTTTCAGCTCTAAGGGAGAGGGCGGGGAGAGAAGGGGGAACAGTCTTTTAAAACACACACACTGGAAGCAAAGGGCTGCATTTATAGGAGCCACTAAAAAGCAGAAAGAAAAGTAAAAGTAAAGAAAACAAACCTCTATGTTACCAGCAACTTGGGTTTTCATAAACTAAGCTCAGCTCCCACAAATCTCGTAAAGTTTTCACTTGAAACAAGTTTACCTTATCAGAGAGGCTGAACAATCAGAAAGCCGCTAAACTTTTCTGAAAGTTCAGCTCTGCTAAAGATGGGAAGGGATACAGGAGAGCAGAAAACAAAAGCATTAGTTAAAAGTGAAAAGCTGCTCAAAAAGTTAGTTTCTCTGCACCCCTCTTACTGACCTAAGAAGTCTTCGTATCACAGGTAGCAAAGTTTGTCTTCCTTCTCCACTGCAAGATTCACACTTGCATGCAGGCACATTGCATTACTGAGAGTGCATTGATCCTCAAAAGAATATTGTTTCCAATCTTCCAGTGACTAAGGAGGGAAGGAAAAATGCAGTCCAGCCAGGTACTGTTTCTTTGTGAAAAGTAAATCCAGCGTTCTGGAATGAGTTCAAACATAGGGCTTGACAGGCAAAGGAGAAATGCTTTTTCACTGAGCATGCTTAGTCCTGCACTGCCTGCACACTTAATGAACATTACTTCCTTCCCAGTGGTTACTCCTAGTAGAAATCCACACCCCCTACTCTTTCAGAAGTCAGGAATGCAGCTGAAACCAAAGTCCAGAAAACATGCCTGACACCCAGACAAGGCCCCACAGATCAATAAACTCAGGTTGTGACCTGCAGGTCAGTTTGTCAAACAGGACATCATGGTGAGTTTTTTCTACACTTGATATAGTTTGCTTTATGCTTCAGCTAATGCTGCTCACTCCCCAGAGATAATAAAACTGCACTGCTTTTAAAGAATGATTAAATGCTTCAATAACAGATGGGAATTCTCTTTCAAATCTTGTATATCCAAACCTGCTTTAAAGTGAGGAAAGAATGCTATATAAAGAAGGTTTTCACACAAAATTAGGTCATTAGATTCCTGAACAGAAATTATTTGAATTTTGAATTTGTCATAGGTAAGGACTATCGGGGGGTGGGGGGTGGGGGGGGGGGGGGTAGTGCCTTTTATTTAGCTAGGGCTTAATCCTGTTCCGTTCGCAATCACATGGAATTTTGTCATTACCTTCAATGTGAATAGTGCTTGGGGTTTTAGATTACAAATGTTTTCAGGCAAGAGCTGTGTCTACTTCAGTGACCTGTACAGGACAGACTGGTTTTGGCACTTCAACTTGCAATTTACTGTACTGCTGTGTCTGAGTGTTCAAACTCTGCAGCAGAAGTCCCCCTCCTCAGAAAATCACAAGAGTTGATGAAGAAAAGCAATTCTACAAAATTACATGTGTTATTTTTAAAGCTTTTCATTATAATTCAAGCTTTTCAGTTGCTTTCCAATTTTTCCTTGAGGTTACACTTAGCTCTCACATCTCAATTCTCCTCCACAACAGGACTAGACATTTAGTCTTTCTGTAATGAAGCCTATGCTGGCCCTGACCGCCGTGTCACAGCCTTCATAAAAACATCAAGTCGTGTAAGAATTATAATGAAATAACAATAGCCATGATATTGTCAGAGTAATGCGCACCAATCAGAATTACAACTGGAAGGGCCGTTATTACTCTAAGACTTCTAAGATAATGAATATCGTTCTGTGTTTTAAAATAGGCTAAAACTCGATCATGACCTCAGTGTCTGAGGCACTCCAGGCTTCACAAGGCTGTGGGTCCTGATATGAACAGGACAGAGCACAACAGATGTTAAACCTCTGGATTCCAAATGGCCCAGACCTTTAGAATATATAACAAATTTAGACTGCAAATTTTAATAGTGCATGTTGGGACTGTATTCACATGGATATGTCTCAGAACCACTGTGGTGATTGTTGGTGGTTTTTTTTTTTTTTTCTCTTAAGTGCTCTTAAGTGCAACCAAAGTTGCATTTTTAAAAAGTTTGGTTTAAAAAACCTGAAGTTTTTTAAAAAATATTGTTTCATTGCCCCACAACCCTGCTCTTCCTGTTTTTATTCAAGATCATAAAAGGAAAAGTCTCAAAACTGCATGACAAAACCAAGCCATGCTGTATTTCTAGGATGCTGAACTTGAACAGATTTTGGAAATCCCCAGAGAAAGTTTCTTGCAGATGTGGAGAAGCAGCCACGTTAGGCTAATTAAACCCAAGTGAACCAAAAGACTTTTCCCTTTGACATGTTTCCACTTCACAACCCAAAGCTTTTCTTTGGTCAGGAAAATCCCTAACAGGGGACTTTCCTAACAGGCAACTAAATTGGAATTTTATCTCTGGACCATCTCTCAGACACTTTTCTTGGCTGTGCCAAGAATTAAGCCTATTAGGCGTTCATTGAGCCAGAGACATTGAAAGCAGGTGGACACTACATCTCACTCATGACTAAAAGGAATTACCTTAAACCTCTGAACTGATGAACCCAAGGCTTAAACACATGTTCGCTTAGAAAACAGTTGTGGTGATTTTAGACATTCTTGTCTCCCTTGGTTGTTCATTATCATTTCTGCAGCCCAGCTGGATGGACAGGGCACGTGCATACTTCGACGTGGCATCCAGGAGCTTGAACTGCCATCAGAAGTAGGAGCCAAACCAATGGACACCACACTGAAGCACCTTAGGAGCACGTGTGTGCGCTTCATCATCATGGCATGACTCTGGGATGGTAACCTCATAGAGAGACAGTCAGACATGAACACCACAGCTACCCACAACTTGAACATGTGTTTCAGTCCTCCCTGGCCACTTACAAGAGAACTGCTCTCTGAACTGCTTCAGATATTCAAGCTGTAACCGTGCACTGTCACTGCAGTACTTCTCCCCATCATGCTAGTGATTGAGCTGCAGAGTACCTCAAGGCTGCTGTATGCTCAGGATCCATTTTCCTCATGAGTTCCACAGTGCTGAAGCCCTGGAAGCTAAAGGCACATTGCAAATATGCCGTCTCTGATTCACAATGGAGGGAGCAGACTGCTGATTCCCTTCATGCCCAATTACCCATAAGTGGTTGGCATGGATGATTTATTTAGCACAGCGTTGGCCTAGCTTTCAGAGGAGTCCTGTGTCCAAATGGAAAACACTCCACCACCAGTTTTCTTCTTGAAAGAAAAATCATGTGGGGCATTCAAGTCCACAAAACTATTCCTTCCTGTGACTTATTTGAAAACTATATGGACCACTGTATGCCAAAGCTACAACACCTGTACCTCAAGATGAGCTTAGCTATATAGATTTTGTCCTGACACAGGATTACTGGTTTCTTTGAGAGAAACTGGGAGCAGTCGTACATGAAACTGTTCAGCTGGGGCTGCAGAGTGACATACAAGGTAACAGTCCAAACTGAATTTAAGTGGGAATGAGGTGTCTAAACACCCTTTAGGCTTTGCAGTTAGGGTTTTTGAAGAGCAAAGAGTTGGGCAGGATCACAAAGCAGCAGAAAAAAAGAGCTGTCCTATGCCTAGAAGTTATTAGGTTACTCCCAGATGGACCATCAGCAACAGACAGAGGAGAAGACAGACTCCTTCAGGCTTCCATGAGTAAGGACAAGGACTGGGGAAAGCCTGGATAAGTCAAAAGCCTGTAGGGAATGGTACAAGCTTTGGACAGAGAAGCTGCTTGGGGTTTGGGATGCTGCCCACATACTCTGTTTAACCATTAAGGTGTGCCCTAAGACACAGACCTGAAACAGACTTTGGCATGGCATCAGTCCTTCTTAGGGTGAACAATAGAGCCCACCAACACACGTTCACAAAGATCCAATAGGGAACTATTGTTACTTCAGATGTTGCCGCTTTTAATGAGAGCCAAATGGCTTCCCCTCCCAGAGCTAACAACTCCAGCTGGGACAGCTTTGCTTCTCTTTTCCCCCTAGGATGCATAAAATGCGTTTTTGCTCTCCTTCCTGACACCAGAAAAGCCTGGATTGCTTCCCACTGTACTGTGAGAGCTTGAAATTTGGCCATGCTATTTACAGAATCTTCTTTGCCCAGAGGAATTGAAGACACATCATGATTTTTCCACCATATGCAAGCAGCAGGCACTGCTGCATGTGCCAGCACTACTACATGGCAAACTCAGCCCTACCTGTCGGTGCTTCCTCATGGCCACTTGAAGCACTACAGTGAGAAAGTACAGGATTTCCCAAGGGATGCTCTCTGCTGGCTCTCATCTTCATTGTTCTTCGTGTTCAAATGCATCTATCCTTCAGTTCTTAGTAGGAAAGGACAAATTAAACAAAGACTGTAAAGGGTGGGGCTCCATTTCTGGTCCTCTTAAGTTTTTGGCTATAGATGCTTTTCAAAAGGACTGAAGTGACTCAAAAGCCTCAAACCTATCATTTTACAGCAGGAGTTGGGCTCCAAGATTCCTGCTAGAATGGCAGAAAAGCGCGTTCTGCCTATGAGTGTCTGCAGAAATATTTTTTCTTATATATATATATATATATGTATATATATATATATATATATAAATAAATAAATCTTATTTAACAGCCCCAAGAAAGGGTATGGGCATCGAGGTGTGATCTGGGGTATGACTCAAGGGTGACTTAGAACCTGTCATGGAGGGTTGACCTTGGCCAGCTGCCAGGCACCCACCCAGCTGCTCTCTCACTCACTCTCCTTAGAGGGACATGGGAAGAAAATCAGATTGAAATGCTCATGGGTTCCTAGAGGCTGCAGTCCTTCAGGATAAACCTGATCCAGTGTGTGCTTCCTACCAGAAGACCCTGCCCCGGCATGGGCCATTCCCAGCTTTTACCCTGCTGGTCCCAGCTCTGGAGGAGATACCAAGTGGTCCTCTGCAAGGTGGTGAGCCCGGGCTGTCACACTGCAACAGCCACGAGGGAAAAGCAGCTAAGGACAGCAGATCACCTCACCTCTGTAAACAATGCGGCCACAGACCTGGCATCGAGTATGTCTCATGTAACGCAGCCGTGCTGGAAATCTCCCAGACAGCAAACCACAGTGACCTCCATTAGCAGAACAAGCAGATTTGAGTTTCCAAAGGTGTGTTTTTCCCTCGCTTCCCATTTACTTCAGCAAAGTTTATTCCTACATTGTGCTGAGAAAATGTGACCCAGGAGACCTTATTCCTGCAGCTACTCAGCGGGCAAGTGGGCAGCCCACACAGGTGGAAGAACTCAGCCTGGTTTTAGGTAATGGTGTGTGCAACATCACCAAGAGAGGTGCCTCCAGGAGATTATGTCACAGGACTAGAGGTACCAGATAATGGAGCAAAGGATGCTGAAGGAGGAAGCTTCAGAGCTGGTACCAGAGGTAAAACAGTCAATCTCAAAGGGAGTGTGATACAATAGTGTGTCTTGGCACTATCTTTCTACTCATGGTAGCCACTGTAACACTTAACCACATTATAGAAGGGAATTGCTTGGAGGTACAGTGAAAGCTCAAATTAATTCAAATTTGGACAAAATGCTAACCAGCTTTGGAACTGTTACTCTTGTTAAAATGTCACAAAATTAAGACCACATATCCTGCTAAAAATATACTTTGATCAAATGCAGGTAGCTGGATTCAGAGGAAAGAAACTGAGTGAAAGTAAAACTGCATGATTGTATACAAAGACGGACCCAATTGTCTAAATATTTCTTCTACCATCAGGATCTACTAAAATAGAGGAATTATTGCACATTTTTTTTATTAAATACTAAATATCAGTAGCTGGCATGTTTTCCAGATTGCAGCAGGTAATCTAGGCATATTAAAAGTTAAACCTCAAGAAAATTGAACTTTGAAGATGTTACAAAGTACTTTCTTTGCTGGGACAGGAGGACAAACCAGTTACTGTGAAGCATAGCAGTTTCCAAGACTGTGCTACTGTCTCACAGGTCTTCCACACAACTTTGGGCAAGACACTTCACATCTCTGATTGAAAGTAATCAAAAGGAACTGGACATAATCATTACCAAGACTGGTATGATAAATCTGAGACAGCACTGACAAAAGGCTACAAATAATGCAGGAAAGATCCAGCCACAGCCACAAAATTCCAGGGTAGTCAAACTCAACTTGACATGAATATGCAAAGGAATTACATATCAGAAAGAAAAAATTGGAGCAAGCATGGTGTCATACCACTCAGCCATTGCTTTTGAAGCCCCGGATGAACTGACTACGGGACTTTTTGCAGCAGAAACCTTTTCAAGCAAGTGGTTCAAGCTAAGGGTGAGGGTAGTGACACCTTCAGAGAACCGCCTGCAACACACACACAACAGAGAGCAGAATGCTACCTGCCAGAAATGACACCACTACACATCAGGCTCAGCCTGCTAGAAAGGGATGTAGTTCTTCTGAGGTCAAAGTGACTATAGCTCCATTGCACTAGCTGAACCAACATTGGTCACCGTTCTGTCATCTAGTATTTCACAGGAATTAGGACTGTGGTTCACATTCACTTGCTGACTTTTCTTTTGCATTTCTCAAAAATTTGGAGTGTTTGCTTTCTCCTGACCTGTAATACCTTTCAATTACGTGGATTAGATTAATTATGATTTCTCAGAGTCTTATTGTAGGGTAATAAACGACAGCAAGCATTTCCTATGACAATCTACAGTTTTATATTCCAAGCAAAATAAAGTTGATTGAGGGAGGAGAAAAGACAAACTGCACGAGCAACAGCATCAAGCTCAAGGAATTCAATTTTTCTCCCCTCGCAGGAGAGCTGTCTCAAGGCTAAATGTTTTGTGTGCATAGGTACATATGATAAATACTTGTAGAGAGAGGTTGAAGTGCAGTTCTTCTGAAGGAATAGAGCTACATCATTTTTGCTCTGTCTCTAATCTTAAAAAAGCTAAAGTTCAATAAGATATAATACTTAAGAAGAGACAAAAAGAAAAAAAATCAAGATTTATTGGTAATTTCCGATATAAGGCAAAAAGGTTTAGATTTTTAGTATAACTAAAAGCCATTATATCTTACTGAATGGGTTGGATGTGGTTTTGCTAGCATAAAAATACTCACCATCTAGAAATCCCTACAGGATTAATGAGTTTGCTGGTACCTAATCCCAGCAAAGCCATCAGTCTGGTAAAGATGCCTCAGTTGAGCAGAACATAGTGCACTGAATATCAACATCTGAACAAAAGGCAGTTAAAAGCAGATAATAACCACCAAGAGCATTGCAAAGGACAGGTCAAAAGGCAGGACTTTTCAGACATTACAGTGGTATAAGAATGAGGCTGGACCCTAAATCTAACTGTAGGCCCTACAAGATGTCTACAGGGTCAGCTATTTGCTTTTCTGGTCTCCTTGATCATACAAGCTTAACAAAGACAGAAGATTTCTTTGAAAAGCAATGCTATGTTCCTCTGATGGGCTCTTCCAATATAAATTAAGCACTCTACTATGTGGCTAGCCAGAATTAGAACCTCAGTCTACCAGTTCCCACACGCAAACCTCCAGACTTAGCACTTCCTAGGTGCTTTCCAGGAGCTAGCAGCAAAAGCAAGTCCATAAACATCTCAGAGAAAAATGACAACTGTCTACATGCACAACAACAGAGCCAAGACATTAAAAAACAAGGCAATAATATCCGTCTCCTTCATCATCTCCCTCAGCTAAAAGCCAGTACAGTCTGCCTTAATTTCCAGCTCCAAGTGCTTTTCACAGCATACGCATCGTCCCCGTGAATCAAATGGATCCATTTCATTTTTTCCACTTAAATTCACTGGTAAATTCAGCTCTGGCACTCCAACAAAAAAAGTCTTCGTTGCCAGCATGCACAGTGCTCTAGAAGCAGAGTGGGGTGAGGAGTGGAAAGTCATTTATAAAGCAAATTTTGCAGCACTGAGAGAATTGCTAAGCTTTACCTCTGGATTTTATATTGCATTTCTTTATGTAACACTGTGTTTAACTTGTAAAAGTCTGTGGTGGAGAGAGGGAGAAAGGTGACCATTTAATTTTCTCACTTCATTTTTGAGATTTACAATAATAGAACCATACCAATTTTTTATGAGATTTTGCTGAAGTTTTCACATATCTAGGATTATAACAGCTCACCTCTGGTGATGTCATTACTTTGCTAAGGGTTCCCCAAGCACTTTGCAAAGACATGGAACAATGTGAAAGTCAACAGACTTTCCCCAAGGAGCACCTGTGTTTTAGGGGGTCCTTAAGTCTTGTAGAGCTACGAGCATCTGGTGGTCCCAGATGCAGTACTTCAAGTGTGACCACCTTGATTTGAAGAACCTTGGTATAATGTAACAGTATTTTATTTGACAAGATTGAGAAAGAGAAAGAATGGCTCTTCATCGTCCCATATGACAGAGCTCATGGAAAATGTCATTAAAACTGACACTATTGAAAACCTCAGTTTTGGATATATTGACACTTTAGTACCCAAATTTCTTTATCAAGAAATTCCCAAACAGCTTTAGCTTACACCAATTGATTTTTAACTTTTACCTGAAAACATCTGCTCTTTGGTGTGGTTTTTTTTCCATCAAATACACATTCCCTGCTTTTTCAGCCTACTGCCTGATAGCTGATCTATTCCAAGAACTCTCTTTTCTTCTTAATATCTCTCTCATCCTTTCTTTGGCTATTGGGAACTTGTCTTAGCTTATCCTGTTTTAAGTGGAAGATTGCAGGGTCAAAGTGAGTGTGATGGTATATTTGTCTTATGTCCCATGAATTTAGAAGTAGTCTGTCCTGCAAATGCTGTTGTCTATTTATGTGGCTATCATCACCACTTTAACTGTGTGCTACACCACTGCAAAAAATACTTTTTCTTTTGACCAGCCTCTTTACTGATTTAGTAGTTTTTGACATCTCTGGGTGGATTCACGTATCTCTGTATCACTACAGACATTGAAGTAACTACCGTGGTTATAGCTAGGGAAGTGAAAGGCTTTCATTTGTTACAGAGGTAAATGCAATAAATACATACACATCTCTGTAAAGCTTTCATGCAAGCAGAATTTTGTCTTCTGTTTACTTGGAAACCACTTTAAAATGTACTTCTGCCATAAATACATAATTGTAAAAGTCAGCAGGACTAAAACTCTCAGTATTGAGTGCTACACCTAGTGGTAAGTGTTTGCAGGATTTGTAGCTTTTTTGACATTTAAACAAATAATTACATGAAAACAACATTTAGAGAAACAAGTCATAATACTAGGAGCAGGAGAGGAAAAACCCAGTCCAGAATGCTTCAGATACTTATGGAGGGGGGCTATTCTTCTATCAGCGTGCAAGAAATTTATGCAATTAACTTATAATAATGAATGAAACTCCCCTATAAATATAACCTATACATCAGAAGAAAAAGCCCAGCTACTTAAGGTGCAATTTTAACATAACACAGCAAGAGCAACAGATGGTGTTCTGCTATTCCTGTTCCACGGTACAAGGGATGCTATAGTATACATTCTTGTTTACCTGTCTACTGACCCATCAAAACACTTAAGGTACCTCAGATACAGCAGCCATGTGAAAGAAAGAACAACTTACGAAGTACACATTATTACACACCTGTGTGGTTTAAAACAGATTTCTATTATGAACTTCAGCAGAAACTGTCAATGAAGAGTGAATGTACATTTTAAATGCAGTGCCTTTAAAAATAGATATTTATCACATATATGTACTTGAAAATGCAGTAGGCTTAATTCAACAATATTTCTTTTTACTTTGCATTAAACAGCCATGGGACAAAACCAAGCCAAAGTGCTTGGAACAGGACTGGCACCTGCATTCCCCTTCACCAGGGGAATGTCACAGCACTTGGCTCAAGAGTTGCATTTCCTCTTGCTGGATTAGCGACCTTTAAAGTCTCTTCTGCAGAGTACACCACCTTCCACAGGCGGGCAGACACTGAGTCAACTCAAATGAAAAGCTCTCATTGCAAATAACTTCTAAAAAAAGAAAAAAGAATTGCAGGGAAAAAATCTCTGCCTTCCTTCTTTATTAGCAGCTTATCTTCCTTCTGTTCAAAACTTCCAGGGGAAAACTATTGCCTCCTAAAGAGCCTCCTTCAATCTGAATGCCCCTGTCTGTTTCACAAGATCAGTGCCCACATACTTCACACAGTGAAACAGGAGCTTAAGGGCGGGGGGCTCATACATAATGGAGGGCTGGGGTAGAGAAACAGACAGCTGGGAGCCTTCACTTCAAGACATCCTAAATAGTTCTGCTCCCACTCACAAATGAGAGTTTGCAGTTATGTGTCCAAGCTTATGCATGGGAATTAATGGAAGAGATGAGACTGTAAACCAGGAGTCACAGCTTTCATTGCTAATCAGGCCCAAGGCCTCCGCAGTGCATTACGCATGGCAGCACACACCATCAAGATAGGACTCCCAGGAAAGGAAGAGGCAGAGAGGTCTGAAGCTTCCCCTCTACTTTCTCTATAGAAAGCAGTACTGCTGAAGGACTCAGCAAGGCAGACCCAGCAGTTACATGGTTAGCACTGTTCACTTGCCAGTTGGAAGGAGACACAAGTTTCAGGGGTCAAAACTCTTAAGCAATGCTCCAGTTTCCAGCTGATGTCTCCTGAGATGCACAAATACTATCCAACTCACTGTGGACATAATTTCCTTTCTGTGTTTCTCTATTTTCAAATTACTGAGTAATACAAATATATTTAACAGTCATTTCCACATGCTTAATGTACTCCACAGTTTCTAAAAGGATTTCCTAATAACACAAACTTAACTAAATCACTTATTGTTGGTGGTGTTAACATGCAGAAGTTAAGCAATTGATTAAAGAGGAAACACTGTTTGGTAGCTGATAGGAAATGAGCTTCCAAATCTCAGAGTATTGAGCGAGTTCCTGTGCCTATCAGAAAAGAAGTGAACAGCAGGTTTTTGTGGTCTCCACAGAGGCCGCAGCCTGGGTAGATGGGGAGGATCATTTCTGAGTTCTCTGGCCAGTTCAGCTGGGACACTGTACTCCTTTCCTTTTGTGACCTACAGCCAGAGAACAGCTCCATTTATAAAGCTCCATGGACAAAGAGTTAATGCATGATTGGTACATCATCAAATACATAAGCATTTCTGTAATAAGTAGTGAAGAGTTTAGTAGGTCAAGTTGTTGCTTATAACCATTTCTGACATATCCTATATGCTGCTATTACTCCTATTGAATAGTGTCTGTTATCCTACTGTGAGAATTACTCTTCAAATACGGCATTAAAAACAGATTGGAAGTTTTTGGAACAAAGACTACCAGTCATATTCATGTGGTCTCATATCCACTCTCTGTTTAACGTTACCTCTTGGCTGGCTTCAGGTATTTGGAGGAGCCTGTGCAAAACAGAAGACTCCGGGACTGTGGTGACTAGATATGGCCTTTAGTCTAACCACAAGAAGAGCAGGGAGGACAAAAATAACAACATATTTAACAAAGAGTATCTAGTGTAGGGAACAGTCAGTCAAATGCTGCTTCTGAGCCCAGGCTGTATCTTTGTAATGGGCAGTAGGGAAACAGACTCTGACCTTTCCAGTGCAGGGCCATCGCCACAGACTGCAAGCACAGGTGTTCCTGTGTTGTGGCTCCTTCTTGCACCATTAAAAGCCTTTGAACCTGAAACACTCAGCAGAGGCCACTGCCACTTGAGTTACAGGCATAACTCCATCGGCTGCTAACACATAATATACCATTATTCCTTAACCTGACCAGCCATCAAATGCAAATACACTTTTTCAATGCACTGCTTTTTCTTATTGATAAAGAGATTAGGGATTTGACCCAACTTTTTTTTCTTAATCTCACACTCACATGTATTTTGAGAATTAGAGGAAGGTTTAGTGCCAATATTATCCTGACAGATCTCAGCCTAATTTCCAGGTATCCAATATATGAAAGAAACCAGAAATCTTCTAAGATACCATCCCTGGAGACATTTAGACAGCTGACACTTTAACATCCTGAGGAATATACAATGATCATCACTTCAGACAGTCATGCTTTTCAGGCAGTAAACCATGATTTGTCTTGTCCTTCACCTGCAACAGTAATTTAATCTACTTTGCTCAAAATTTAGTGACATTCTAAAAAATCTAAATTCTAAAAAGAAGAGCTGGAAACCCAGGTAGGTAATTAAGAATAGAGTTTGAACTTGTACTGGCAAAGGAAAGTAATCCTAGTTAGTTATACATTATTATTCAAAATTCAAAGTTTCCAAACTACATGCACTACAATGGTGGTGAAAAAGCCATCTTGTTACAAAGTTCCAGGATAGTGAATATTGTATGCACACACAATGCACATACAAATGTGTATCAAGATTGAGATTAAGCACTCCAGAGTCAAAAACTTCACAAAGAGATGGTTACTCCCACAGTATGATTTCAGCCATATTTTTGTACCTTTATGCCTGATGTTAACTTTACTGACAATTAATATACTACAATTTGCATATCACAAGGCAAAGAGGAATGGGAAGCATTGTACAAATGACATATGGCTGATTTAAAATTGCTAGAGTAACGCTAAAGTTCAGTGAAGTCCCCAGCTCCCATTTTCCTTTGTCAAAAGGTGATATTTCTCTGAAATTTCAGGGGAACTCCAAGAACTTTGCTCATTTGTAATGACTGAAGTGTGGAAATGACATGAATTTCAGGGCAAGCTGTGTGATCGCTCCAGATAAATTATATCAATGCATGGGAGATTTGGACAAGTTTCATATGGAGTTTTGAGGTGTGCCCAGTACCAAGGGTTAACATTTCACTGCCAGCTCACCCTCAGCAAAACAAGCCTTGTAAGCTGAAACAGCGGAGCAAGGTGCTGAGATGTCATCTTGAGCAGGTCCATCCCTGCTCCCCCATTACAGATTTCTACCACTCTGCCCTCACCCCAAATGCCTGAAGTGAATACTTGGAAGAAAAATCTGAATTCACTTGCAACCATGGGTTTTTGAAAAGGAAATGCATTCTCTCTCAGTTACTTCAGGTGACAAGGTACCAGTGCTCATGGGTTCTGCAGCGCATACTCAAAACAGCTGGGGAAGAGAAAACAGAGCATATTAACCCAAGCAAAGTGCTGCCACCCTGCTTACTGGGGCTACCACTACAAGGACCTTTCAATGGAAGGCTACACATCATTAAATAAATCCTTATGCAGCACATCTAAGAAGGGTTACTTTAATGACAAAAGGTGTGGTGATGGTAAGCTCTTCAAAGCTGCAGCCATTTCTAGGTACAGCTGTCCATAACAAAACAGGGGCTCTTTCCTCTTTGTGAGAAACTCCTTCATGGCTCAATAGTGTAAATTAATACCTAAATATTTAGGGATACATTTCCACACAGTCACTCCCAGTTTTATACAAGATGATCCTCCAAGTGTGCCATGGAACAGACATCTTGAGCTGGTCCCATACCAGCACTGGTGTCACAGGGTAAAGCCAAACACAGGGCCCAGCACAGGTACGGGGCCAGCTCTGGTGTGCAGTAAATAAACCCTTCTGGAACACAGGGAGCCCAACAGAGGGACAGTTGAGTGGCACCACATTCAGTCCCAGACTGGATCTGGTCAAGGTAGTGGAAAATCTGAACTAATGAGCTCCTCTGCACCTAACTTGCTTCCACACACAGCCATTCAAGTATTTCTGCTCTGCATCCTTTAGCAACCCTATTATCAATGTTTTCCCATTGTCTGCGGTTTCAGTAGCCCCATTATTTTGGACAATGGAAAACAGACTGCACTATGGTACCTTTCTTGACATTTTAACACCTACCCCTTTTCCGTTCTGTTGAAAGAAAGGGCAGAACAAAGTTCAAAAAATAACATTAAATAAAAAGTATATACTGGGTTCTGACCCTGAGCTCTGATCTGCCTGGGCAGTCTGACAGGCTGGCTAACTAAATGATCTGTCAGAGAAAAGAACTAAATACATGCATATATATGAAGTTTTTATTTAACAGTTAATAAATATTTCTATAAACATATACAACTCTCTTTCCGAAGTTCTGTAAGTCAGCGCATTTTTTCACTGCAGACTGTTGTAGCCTCTTTTTTTCCTTCAAACTTTATTATAAAGCCCCAAAAGTTCACATAATGTCTCGCTATTGTTTCTCTAAAGAGGAATTCTCCTCCCCGCCTCCTTCTTTCTCTGTATCTCTGAGGCACCACATGGCACAATAAGAGCCCTTTCATGTTCAAGACTCAAGAGTTGTTGCTGTGGTAACTCACCCAGCTTCACTGAGTATCCAAATAAATAGTTAAAATTAAAAAATAAAATCAGAAACACAGTGGGTCTGACTGCAATCTTATCTGTACCGTTATGGCTTTGAGGGACATTAAAAAGCAAAATAATAACCTTTTGCCCAGATTAGTCACCTAAAAGTGTCGATTATTTAAGACAGAAGAATATTTGTGCTGTTCCAAGAAGTATTTGGCTGAGACAGGAGCACAAAGACAGAGAAGACGCAATGCAGATCACTAGTAGCCATTGGCATAAAAATTGTGGTGTGAACGTTTTAACCATTTGCAGACAGATTTCTCTTCCCTTCCCGTGCCGCCCCCCCCCCCCCCCCCCCGCCTGTGTAACAGCTTTGGGATAGACACTGTAAGGAAAGATTTTGAAGGATTTTATCTAACTGGCAATAAGCGGCACAAAATATCATTAATTGCTACCTTGCAGGAAATGCTACTACAAAGAGAAACCCATGTTTTCTGGTAGGAGAGAAAAAAAAGGATTTTTTTTTCCTTCCTTCCACCGCCCCCCCCCCCCCCCCCCCCCCCAGGTGCTGAGACAAGCCACCGCTTGAGGCCCCAAGTATCTGCTATTATCAGTTAAGTCACGTCTAGTGCCAGGCAAAAGGTCATTTCAGGTCATTCGGGAGATGAAAGGAAGGGGTAATGTATGTGAGAATGCCTGAACTGGCAAGCAAAGAGAAAAAAAGGGCAAGGGGGTGAGAGAGAAAAAAGGGAGGAAAGCAAAAGGATGCGAGAAGAGGAAGAGAATGGTAGAAAGAGGGAGGGAGAAGATCAGAGGATGATATCAGACTAAAAAGGAATGTTCTTAGCACCAGGAAACAAATAAAAGACCAAATCACAGCAACTCTGGTGACACACTATGAACTTGATTTCTTATCAAATAAAAAGGCTTCCACATTTTCCAGGGTCATTTTTTAAATTAATTCATTCAGTTAGGTTTTCCTGGTTCTTCCCCGCCCACCCCACCCCCCTCCGCCCCTTTTCTTTTTTTTTTAACCTTAACTGCTGAGAAAGGCAAATGCCTAAGGGAGAAAGGACTATCCATTTCTTCAGATTCCTTTGACTGGGAATTATGAGAGAGGTAGAGCTTCCTTTTTTTCTTTTTATGTATCTAAAAACAATAAATAAATTTTGCATTTAGTGGTGAAAAATAAAATACCGTGATGTGAGAACAGACAGCTCAGCCTTTCTCCATTTGCCTTTTCTTGCTTCGTAGCCCCACTCCATAAGGTAGTGGTCGAATAAAATTTTCAGTCAATCCCATCAGTCATTCCTGAATCCATTCCAAGGTTCCCCCTCCACCCTGACTCCTTCCACCTCCCCCTCCTCCCAACTCTGGCTATACTTGTCTAACAAATCATTTTTGTAGGACTGGCTTATGCAGAGGCTGCACAAATAACCCAGGCACTGCCGACAAACTGTCAGGGGAGGAAGACCTTTAGTGGATTTGGTGGTGTTTTTTCTTTTGTTTGTTTTTTGTTTTTCTTTTATTTGTAATAACATTTCTGTTCTGGGATGCCCTCCTCTGTGCTTTCCCCCAGCTACTCCAACCTCAAGCTGACCACACTGATTTTGCCTGAAGCTTCAGTGGAGTGCAGACCATGTTGGGAATTGCATCACATAAAATTATCCTTTTAGCAGTGTGTGGTGGCACGGTGGGATCCCTTCAGTACGCAGCAGCCTCACCCAGCCTCAATAAAACATCTTCTTTTGTGCTTTATGCCTGAGAATGGGTTTTCTGGACACGTGTGCAAAAGGTGCTGCTGTTTGCCCCCTCCACATCTCACTGTGCCCACACAGACTTAGTGCTTCCTAAGGCTGAGGAGAAGGGAAAATTACCTGGGGAATGACTACAGTTTTCTTTGTTAGCCGCAGGATGCTCTGTTTATTGGGTCGGGGAGGGGAGGACAGTCGTTAAACTAACTACCTGCAGGGTTTGGGGGGGGGGGGGGGGGGGGGGGGGGGGGGGGACTGGGCGGGGGGGGGGGGGCGTAGCTGCTGAAAGTCTGGCTGGACCCCAACCAAATCAGCAGGTGACACCACTCTCGGCCGAGCCTCACGCTGGAGAAGGCTGTTGCCAACCCAATGCTGGCCACCGGCTGCGCTGAGTGCCAATGAGAGCCCCGTGGCAAACACAGCGCCTGCAGCAGCAGGGACGCCAGGCCACACAGACTGGTTGTCTGCCTCCCACAAGGAAAACGATGGCTATTTTAAACAGCACAAGCTATTTAAAACTGTAGTGCTAAAATAGCTCTGGACGTGCAGAAAAATGCCCAGGTGAAGCCTCTGGAAACTGCTGATAATGGTGACGTTCCTACACAAGGTGTATTCAGAGTTTTTCTCTGAATAACCAAGGTTTTTCTTGGTTATTGTTCTGTTAGACATTTGAACCCATCAATTAAAATTAATTTTAAGATTCTGTAGTCAGAGTCCAAAGTCCTCTGAGGTACCAAGTGATTCTGTGGCTAGAGCTGTGGAAGACCAAGGTTTAAGTCCCATACCTAATTAATTGGGATGAATTAGGTTCACTCTCTCCTGCTGATGATTCTTCATTGACAATAAATTACACTGTGCATTTTTTTTCATTCTGTCATGCTAAGTTTTTAGCAGACACACTATCCTTCCTCATTTGTCACTTCTATTATAGCACTACCTTAGACACATAGTTGTAGGCTTAATCAATCCTGCTGAGCTGTTACGCCTCTTTGCAACATGCTGCAACTCTGAAGAAGATTCCTACATGATTCAAAATCTTCACTGTAAAACTTTGGGACTCTTGCTTGTCTATGTATTTTCTAATGCTGAAAGTAAAGGCATTTCCTAGTGCCATTTTCCCCCTAAGAACAGCTCTTTGTCAAAGAAAAATCACTCCTTACTTTGCTTAGGTGTCAACTCCTGAAATACAGGGACAAAACAAATTCCAGTGTCCCTTCTTCACACAGAAGTCACTCCAAATCCAGAGATCTATTTCTCACATATTGACATTTCTCCAGCTGTGCCCCTCGAAAGGGTTAAATCAATGGCACTTTTGTAGATGAAGAGGACACTGCAGGTGTGAGTGCACTAATTGGATAACTGAACAATGACAGCAAGATTAGAGGATATGGAAAGGGTTTTTTGCAGTAGATTGAACAATTGCAAGTGCAAGATTCTTGAATAAAGATAAAACCACAATGAATTTTCGTGGCTTGACAGTGCCCCACAACAAAGGCACGCAATTCCCACTTGAGCTCAAGGAGAGTTATGCCACCAGCACAGCTAATTCCTTAAATTCCTCATTTGTTTGCCACATCTCTCTAGATATACACAGATAAGAAATCTCCAGATCCGTATTAGGTTCTGCTGACCAGCATTGCTTTGGGCTGAGAGCCCAACCCAAACTCCAACTGAGAAGGGACCTGAATATTGGAGCCATGATGGAACAGCACATCCAAAGTTTTCAGCCAAAACACAGGAGAAAAAAAACCAACAACCCACAACAAAAAAAACAAAACAAAACAAAAAGTGCCAAGGAAACAAAGGAAAATATTATTATTACAAGCAGGTAGGCAAAAATGACAGTAGTGAAAGATAAAAATAAAGTCCCTGACTATGGTTCAGTCGAAGTTCCTTCCCTGAAGCCTGGCTCTACTAATGTAATAACCACAACAAGAGCAACATAATTCAGAACACTCGTAGTAACCACCAATGGCCCTCTGAGCTTTCAGCAAGGTGTGAAAGAGGCAGGCAAATGCAAAGCAGGAGCTAATGCTACAGCAACACCCTAACTTTAGGCACCAAAAGGAAGAGGACAATTTAGAACAAGAGGTTTCTTATTCTCAGTACAAGGCACACTCAATTTGATCACCAAAGGATTCAGTAGAGCCTCCAACAAAACTCTAAGTAGGAAAACATCCGCCAAAGGTCAGTCTGAGCCTTGTGAATCTGAACAGGAGAGTGGGGATGAACTACAGAGCATTCCCCCTACCCTTATGATTATAAAGCAATTTTGATGCCTCCATTCTGCAGAGGTAGCCAGCTTAGGTACAGACAGGTGAAACTGTATGAGACAAAGTCCTGAGAGGGGTCCTCATTACAAAATCAATGGGTTTTAACTTCAGATGAGTATTAAATGGAACAATGCAGACCTCACACAGTATTTGTTTATTATAGCTAACAGGGAATGAATATCAGAGACTTTTAGAGTAGGAATAGCAAAGAACTTCCAGTGAAATGAAAAATGTAAATGTCTTTCTGATATCAATTTCAGATTGTGCTCCCCCCCCCCCCCCCAGCCTTCCTGAAAATTAGTTTATAAGCCTCTGCCACCAGATTTCCAAGATAGCTTCCTGTAAGACGACTGGAGACATATGCCATCAGCACCTGAATATTACTTTGTTGTTAGGGACCAGCCATATGTTTCCTATTTAAAAAAAAATTCTTTATATCACAGGAAGCCACTTTTTATAGCAACAATAGCAGAGGTTCTTGTAACCATTTCACCCATAGAGGGAAAAATAATGACTAACCACCAACTATAGCAGCTTTATCAAAGTCACAAGTGTAACCTGTTTGATTCTTCATATTCAACAACTCTTATGTTCTGATTAATTTATTCAGTGAAATGGTGCTATTGCACAGCAGCCAGGGGAAATTAAAAGACTTCAGGATATGAACAACATGTTGGAATAGCATCAGCTTGCTCAGTCACTGTGCCTCCTGCCTGAAACTAAAACACAGCTTTGTACAGGGACAGAAAACTTCAAACCTGACAGAACATCTGGCTCTGACAAGGGGACAACTCTCCATCATGAAAACTGAGACCCAGTAACTTGACATAGAGTTTCCAAAATAGTATTAACAATACTTTCTGATACTACACACAACCATAACATGGAGTATCTGGCATGGAAGGCAGAGGGAGTTTGCCAAAACTATTACATTTTTCATTTGAAAAGGAAATTTTCTTTCAAACAACATTATTTGCA
The DNA here is from genome assembly GCF_017639655.2 of Falco naumanni. Lineage (NCBI taxonomy): Eukaryota > Metazoa > Chordata > Aves > Falconiformes > Falconidae > Falco > Falco naumanni. The sequence goes on from NC_054069.1 coordinate 8,128,729, forward strand.
ATGTCAGTGATTTTCCTCCTGAAAAACATCCAAGGTACATTTCAATTTGATAGACCACTGCATCATGCCATGCCTGAGACAGAAGGCTGGGGAGCATCATGGGAGAGGGACCAAAGTATCTCCCATGTAAAAAGGGACCAAGAAGCAGTGCAATTACAACTCATAAGACACCGTGATGTTATATTTCTGGAACCTAAATCATCTGGGTTTCCAACTACAATATTTAGTGTTTGATTTCCAGCAGGAACAAAAAAAATTTTTTTCTTCCTCAGAAGCTTTTCTGGAAAAGCTCCACATCCCATTCCTCCTTTGCCAGCTGGCCAAGCATACAGAAACATGGCACTAGGCAGCAGTTGCTTGTGGGTATTTATTTCCCTTAGATATTGAGGTAGACATTTGATGCATCTCTTGACAGAAATGGAAAGTGTAAAAGGTTTTAAGAAAAAGTGACAATGATAAGGAAGGCTTTCAAAAAATGGAAGGTTCAATATTTCAGTGTTTTCAAGGTATTCTGGTGGTGGCAGGTGCATCTTCCATCTACTTTATGAGAAGAAATGTATCTGAGTCTCAAAATCTGCTTTGTGCGAAACAACTTTATTTCACTTTTCACTCAATTACAGCTGGGATTTTTCAGTCGCCAATGTCAGAAAATTTCCAGTCAGACATAGCAGAGTGCTAAAGCTGGTTTGTCATTGAATTTCGGTTGTCACAACATGTATTTGAATTTGAGTTGAAATTCTCATGATATTTTTAGGAAAATGAAAATATATGACAAACTCTGCCTTGTTCTGAATGTAAGCATTTTAGGTTTTATACTCCAATCTAAATTTTCTCCTGAGGAGTAAAGTACTGCTCTTTGTGTATTACTCTGGGCACACACTGTCTATCCTGGTCTGGACACACTGTAATTCATAGTGGCTGTCTGAAATCCCCACAAATTCAGAGTTGGACCAAAGATACCCTTTCCCTCAGAGCTTTGGCTGAGCTTCTCTCAAGATATTTTGATGTTTCAAGTCCCAGATGAAATCACACAACTCCCAAATGTGTGAAAAATTAGCAAACAAATACTTAGGGTTTATAAAAAATAAAATTATTTTTCTGCCAAATAGATATTTTGGACAAAGATTCCGGTTGGCTGCGGGTGTGTGTGAAGTGGTTCAAACTCCCATCTGCATTAGAGACAGTAATGGGATGTGATAGGAGTACAGACGCAACACAGCAAAGGCAGCTCTCCCTCGCTCGTGCTATTGTCTTTCAGCCTCTGGGAGCTCTGCCTGCATCTGGCAGAAAAGTTGATCAACTTGGGGTAGCTAATCAGGCTGCTGCAATTTCCGGCCCTTTCTTTCCCAGATTCCTCAGATCAAAGTTCAAGTCCCAGAATTATTATTCCCCGAATGCTTAATGAGCTCCAACTGAGGGACACCAAAGGCAAAGCTAAAACATTGACCATGCACTTCACTGAGTTTGGCCAACGTAGCTAAAAACAAGAGGGTGGGATCCATAGCATGTAAAATCACAATATACAGATTTGTATTTTAATCCAATTAAGATTCCTACGCATGCGCAGGGACAGCAAAGGGCTTCAGTCACTTTGTAAAGAGATGTCTGCTTTCCTCATTGTTTTCCCCATATTAAAATTTTGCAAAGGTAGAATTGGCCTTGCCATCAATCAGTTCTAAAGAGCTCTCTTTTGGGAGAATAGCAGAACCCCACAAGCACAAAAGCTTCCTTTAAGACTGAAGTTCAGGATGTTGAAATGCAAAAGTCAGATTTTGCCAGGAGGCACGATTTCTGAAGCCAGATGAATCCACCTCAGATTAAGTTATTGAGGATCTTTGAATGGAGAAACATTTCTTTGTTCTGACAAACACTCCCCGAGTTTTTTATTCACAAATGTGACCCCTAGGAAAGCCAGCCAAGATTCTTTCACATTATCAGGTCAGAATGTTCAGGGCCCAATTATTTTAATAGTTACAAAACCCTGTCCAACAATGTTTCAGTACGCCAGTAAGTATAGTATTCAGGGACTTAACAAGTCACTCTAACATCTGGCATGTTCTTCGAGAAGACTAAACACATGGAGAGTTTTGCTGCAAAAGTCAATGGAAAGGAATGATAATTGCTCATTAGAATGCCTCCTCCACAGGTTATTTTTAACTTCCCCTACTCTTTCTAATCATGGTGCATGCATCAGATGATACTGAAAAGGGTCAGTGCATAGGCTTCTGCTCTCCAAAAACACACTTGTAACAAAGCCTTTTCATGAAGCTGAAGATTCTACACATGCTACACTGGTGGCACCTGTTTTGTTTTTAGACTACAAGCAGGGGCCCAAACAAAATACTCCCAAAGCTCCGTGCCCTCAGCTAGCAATCCAGACTGCAAAGGCAAAGACACTGAATATAAAAATCTCAAGAGCTTTAATCTATGATGAAGACGATAATTTTATCTCTCCTTCAGCTTTAAGAAGGCTATACATGGGAAGAATCTGGGATACCCAAATGCAAATGCATTAGAAGACATAAGACATGGAGAATAAGGACAGAGTCCTAGTATCAGGAGCCCGGTGTCAACAAAACAGTAAAGCAGAAACCACTAAACATCAAATGAAGCAAAACAGCTATTCATGTACTTTTGAAGGAAGAAAAATTCTTGCTGAATTTCCACAGTGTATTTCACTTCATGTTTTGAAGATGGGGGGCTGTAGGTCCTTTGAATTCTTAAAATCAGTGTTACCAGAGCATACCCACAAGCAAGTATGCAGAGAAGAGACAGCAAACTTGTCAGGTCTGCACACTGCACTTGAAAGGATGGGCTGTATTAGCCTAGCTTGGCAGGGACACCTTTATATCCCTAGCTGTGTCACCTCTGACTCTCAGCCAGTGCAATGCAAAGACATCTCAGCTCAGCCCTGTCTAAATGAGTTCAGATCTTTTTGCTGAACCCACCACCATAGCATCTAAGCCTTTGTAAGTGACACAAAAACTATTTGCATGGGTCATCCCACTTCCTCTCAGTCTAGTTACATAATTTTTTTTTTTTTTTTTTTTTTTTTTTTTATGGGGGTTCAGCAGAGCATTAGGAAAAAGGGGAGATTCTTTGTGGTGTAACATCAAAGACTGCATACAAGGAATCTTGCTCTGAAGCCTCTCACCAGGAAAAGCCAAACAAATTAAACCTCACATCAGACAGAAGACAGCAAAGGCAACGGACCTAGAGGCACAAGGAAAGCTTAAATCCAACAGTTTATGGCCAAGACTCAGGAGGCTGTATCCTTATTTAAGGCTTTTTAAAACAGCAAAAGGCTGTTTGAAGAGGAACCGAAGGACATGCTCATAATGAGCTGTAATTTGTTTGTTTATCTGTCTGTTTTTAATGAAGGAACCACAGAGCCTACTGAGGAATATTTGAGTTTCACTTCTGTCATTGTCCCAACCATTCTCTAAAAGCACTGCGACCACATCAAATAACTGCCAGAGCTCCCTAGGAATGGGCCTTAAAACATATTTCAGAGCACTGAGCCCTGGGGGAAGGCAGTGGCTGGACACTCCTGGAATGCAAATCTTTCAGCAAGGAGACACAATCCTGACAGTAGCCCTGCAAGCATCCCTCATGCCTCCTGCACCAACCTGCCCCCGGACCACCCTGGAAGGATAAATTGCAGGCAGAGGAATCGAGATGAGGCATAGAGGGCCTTTCAGCCTTGATAACTGGAGCAAAGCTGCCAACAAACTGGCCACCTGTGCAGCAGCTGCATGTGCCGGGATGTTGGACACCCTCCACTCCAGCTGGCCCACGTCTGCCAAACCACTTCACCTCGACCAAACAGCTGTCAGAGGCTGCAAGGAAATACTTTGGGCCAAAACCAAGGCAGTGATTTGGAGGTGAAAGCCTGCAGCTCTTCGGATCAATCCAGACCTGAGCCATCTAGCGTCTGTTCCCAGCTGCCTGCCTGCACAAAGGCATGCAAGCCGGGCTGCGCTCCTTTTGCAATTTTTCTTTCACACTTGCAACAAATTCCCGTTCCTCCCAGGAACATATTCTTCACTAGCACCTTGTTTTGTGGAACACAGAAGTAAACCAGGGTGGCAAACTACCCAGAAGTGCCCGAGACGAATTAACCCTCCCTCCCGGGTCAGGTTTCCCTCCGAGGCCGTGCTGGCTTTTTGCAGCTACATTCGAGGTGCAACACTGACCTCCTGTGGCTGCTGCTCCTCAGCCGCCACCCAGAGCAGCGAGCAGGAGGCTCTTCCTTCCCTTCTCCTCCGGCCAGCTGTCTGTTCATGCTACCCGGGCAAAAAAGGGTGAAAAACTCCTTCTGTGCACATCTCTCTACTTGTATTATCTTCCATGTGCCTATCACTCGAGAGAGGATGAAGGAAAGCTTGCCTTCACTCAACTCCTGGCATCAGTCCCAAAAGAAAAACTACCTTTAGGACATAAACCTACTCCCTGACAGAGGAACAAAGACATGTATTTCTACACAATAAGGCTTGCACTGTACAGAGCCCTGGTACAGTCATCTACAAACAGAATTCCATCCATATTTCAGTGGCAATGTTAAAGTAATTTCTGTTTTTTCTCACGACTGCCTAAACTGAAGAAGAAATGGCAACTTGCCTGTGTTAGAAGGGGGTCTTGGGGAAGCCAGTAAAATTGTGATTTTACAGTCATTCCCATAGATACTGCTCTTCTTAGCAATAGAGTGGGAAGGAGCTTGTTCGGGTTTTTATGGTTGTCACAGCTACCAGCTGTTGAAACAACGTCCACGGTGTGTTTTCCCTTCCTGCAAGCTTATGCTCTTATACCACAGGCAATATGAAAATCTCTTCTGGGAGAGAAATGCAGATTGTCCATGAGTTTCCACCTGAAAAATCATGCTGACCTGCTGTACAGCTGAGAAATCACAGAAACAAGGAATCCCACAGCAAATTCAAGTGCTTTTTAAAAGGTCACCATGGTAAAGACTGTCAAGATCTGTCCTACTCAAAAAATGTCTGGCCTGCGTTCATGGTATTACCTGCCTTAGTTTGGCAAGCAGGCTTGTTTTCTGTTTTCTGGCTGGTATTATCACAGAGCGCATTGGGAGAGGGGACAACCTCTTGGCAGAAGACTAATACCCCATACAACAGTCACAAGACACATGCCTTGACTCTTCAAGAGCCCAAGATGAGGAGGGCTCTGGGATCACCTTGCGGGAGGAAGATGACAGCAGATGCCCCAGGGAATTTCTCCATTTGGGGCTATGGTAAACCTGGCTACACAATTGAGCCATGCACAAGCAGGTGATGCTGGCCTCAGCCACACACTTGGATACCCTCTGGGATGCTCAGCAGTACCCAGCCTTGTACTGTCTGACTCTCATGCACACAGGAGCCACACATATGTTCCAAGCAACCACAGTTTGACTATACACAGCATACCATTTCCAGATATCACCAGACACCTTTTGTTGTTGCTGTTCCTGCCTTGTTTCAAATATTTTAGGATCCTCTTTAAAATGGCCTGGCATTAGAAGACTTTTACACTGAACAGCAGCCACACACCACTCAAAGACAAAGAGTTGCCTCCTAGATGCAATGGGAAATCATCAGGGACCACTGTGTCTCACAGAACAAAATTATATCTGTTGGGTTGTGTTGCTCTGGGTGACCCCAAAACCTGCCAAAGTGCTGCAGATATGCCTGAGAAGCTGTGCAGAGGGTACACTCAGCTGAGTGGTAACTTGCCATAGTGAAATGACACTTTCTCTGCTGTGCCAGCAGGAAGTGAGAGCGAACAGAACCGCTGCCCTTGCCAGAAGCTGTTAATCAATTGGGTTTTGCCTCTGTTTAGAGCAGTGGCTCCTGCTGAGCTGAGAATTATAAACCTACTTTTTCACTCCCACCTGTCCCCAGCCTGCTCCTCATTTTGAACATTGGGTTGTAAATGATGCATAACCCTTCTGGGCCTTCTGCCTGGGCACAGAAACCTTCCCACATCAAGGGAATTAAAAACTAGGTTAAACACACTCGTCACTCCAGTAAGTTTCTTAAAGCAGATGCAAAAGACTTTTTTTTGGTCACTCATTACAACTTCTCTGACAAGATACCCTGCAAAGGCTGAAGGTGTTCTAACACCGCTGAAACACAGCAGAGAGGGGCTTGTGGTGCCCCATCCAGACAGCCACCTCCACATGTTCTTGTTGGCTTGTTCTCCAACAGCTATCAGCCCTTCCAGAATTTATCAGGGTAAAGCCATAAAAGTCACATAAGAGATTAAACTGACAGTATACCTGAGTGCACACATTCATTACCCTGAATGCTTGATCCTTAACTGAAGATATTGTAGCTCTATCATCCCTAAGGAAAGCTGGATGGCAATACTGATGTTCAGATACGAAGCATCCCAAAGTACAAAGGATCAGGTTACTACATGGAGCATCTTCTCTGGCAGCTCCACATTATTTAAAGACATGGTAGAAGCATTCAGAAGATTCTTTTTTAAAGCTCTGATCTCAAAACGTGGTATACATGTCATTGATACACAATTAACTGCATGTGTGCAATGATGGAGACATTGGCAGAATAAATGTACGTCTAAAGGAAAAGAAAAGCAAAGAGACATGCCGTGACATGTTATCATTAGGGAGTCATAATTTGCTTCCTGTAGTCACACAACAGCTGTCACTAACATCTTGAACACAGACCATGTATTAGAATACCATAGCAAATGCCTTTTCAGGCAAAAGAAAGAGAGGGCATGTTAACTGGGTGAACAGCAGGAAGAATATTTTGACAGCTTGAATGCATTAACCTCCCCGTAGAACGCCCACAATCTTTGCTAGAACTTGGCTTGGTAGATACCTTCCACATGCTGGGTGAGGAGTGTAGACTCCAGTAGCTCTGCCGCAGGCACACCTAGAGGCCTCCGCTGGCCAGGGTCTTGTTTTGGTAGGCAGGGAAGATGCATTCACCCATAGACACCTCTAGGATCCACCTCTCCATCTCCACTCTCCCCACTTTTGCACTTTTAGCTTGCATTCAGAAGGGCCAAAGTGGATGTCTGAGAATGTGAGGATCCTAGACAGGGGGAAGGCTAGCACAGGTTGACCTTAGGCTTAAGAACATATCCTCTAGCCTTGTGTTCAGGAGGAAAGAAGGCATTTTTTACCTTCTAGCTATGACTGTTAACCAACATAGAGGTCTCACCAAAGATGCCTTTTCATTTCATAGTTGCCATTTCAATACAGAAGTAATTAAGCCTAAGTAACTACATTCCTTATGGTTTCCGCCTCAGTCTTGTGACTTCTGAGAAAGCTACACACTACCATCTTCACCAGGAATCCACCTTCTCTTAGCAATAATATGTCAGCCAATACATTTTAAGAACACGGTTTTCTCACATGGATGAGGTCCTCAAGGGTTACCATGATAGGGCCATGTTCAGGCACCTTGAATGTTTGCCATAAGTAATTTATCTAAGGCAGACTGATTATTAAAACTTTCAGTGCAGCTTTTCCAGGAGTAGTTCTCATTACAAGGCAGGCTGCAACAACTCATCAATCTTGGGCAAAAGATAATTAATCAGCACCCAGAGCCATTTTTGCAAAAGCAAAGCCTGGTTGAAACAACCCAAAACAAAAGAGGGAAAAAAACCCAAAACAACATGACAGAGCTGTTGGCACTTGCCAGCTCCTCTTGATTAAACTTATTTTCACCTCCAGGTGCATGCACTGGATGAGTTTTGTTAATTAAACCTGCCAGTCAACTCATTATGCATTCAATTTAAAAAGCCTGATGCCTTGATTTTATGCAGCTGGTGGGCTGCACAGTGACAGGCTGTGTTACAGTGCATAAGTCCTAATAGGGAAGGGGGAAGAGATGCTCCAAAATATGGTTAAGTGCGATATTTGCTAATTGGACAGCCTCTTCATGTTTTGTCTGTTTGGTTGGTGGTTTTTTTTTTTTTTTGTTTTTGTTTTAAATATATTATATGGGGTTGTTTATCAGACATATAACCTGGCTGTGTAAAGTGAGAGTTGAAGTAGAGAGTGGAAGAGTGTGTTCATCTCATTTGGAAATCCATATAGATGCTCAGAATATTCATGATAGACTCTGGCAAGGTTAAGAGATGACAAGAGTGGCACCTAGATGCCATGGTAGTGAATGCTGTGTGAATAGATTAGACAGAGGCCCTGAAGCTTCTACAAAATTGTGGGGTTTTAATTTAGATGAAAGATAGCCTTTATTTTTAAGGCATCACGCAGAGCTGACAGATCTGGATGCATGCCCTGGCTCTGCTACAAACTCCTTGCATGACCTTGAATAAATCCTAGAGCACCATGCTTTAAAGGTATCTACAGCTATATCTTTCAAATGGCAGCCCTTAGCTACCTCCATGTTCCTCATCCATCCATCAGTAACTGAAGGCTATTGCTTCTGCTATGCCTACCACTTGCTGAGCTATTTATATTCACCTTCCTAAGAAGAGACAGTATCTTTTGTTACACACTGCAAGGAAACCTGTTACAATGGATCTCCAATCTCAGATAACAGAGGGAAAACCTGTAACATTTGTGAAAAAAGAATTTGTGGTTGCATGCAACAGTTTTGCAGGTACCTCACACTGACATTTCTAAGGCTGCTTCATGCTGGCCACAAATGTGAGAAATGATCTACAACAGAGGTGACCCATCTGCCATGCTCTGAAGCACAGAATTAATTTCCACCATTTCTGTTGTTTTCTTCAAGTTCACAGGCTTTCAATATAGCTGGTTGTACAGACCATAGGTATACTATTTCAGTATTGTGTTAATGACATCTCTTTATTTAAGACCATGCTCCAGTACTTGTGATAATCTGGGAACTTTATTTAATGCATACACAATCAATGGAAAGACCTTAGGACATTGGCAATAGCATTGATTTCCTCCTTTTTCTTTTTCTTTTTTTTGTGTGCAGTGCTTTATGATTGTGATTTTTCACATCTTTACTGAAATTCTTCAGTTTGTTAGGAATATTTTGTGACTGATGAGGAATGAACCAGAAATTCTGTGGAGCCTTCTGAACTACACTTCTGTCCTAGAGTTGACTATAAGTGTAAGGAACTGAACTTTGATCAAGGAGATCCCTTGAATCTTGTATGTTTTATCAGACCATGAAACAAAGAGAGTTTTGTAATTATTATTGTAACCTTCTTTGCTGTTTGATTTTATGCCCCCTGCAACTGCCCAGATTCAAAAGAATGTCTAAGGACAAAAAAAGATACACCAAATACTTTGTAAATCCAAAAACATCTCTAGTGACCTGAATGCCATTGTCCACCAACATATGAGAACTGGTTCAAATCCAGAATGACAGTTCCAGACTCCAGGTAAATGCAAATGAACAGTCAAGCCTCTGTGGATTTTTTTTGTTTGTTTGTTTTCTGTTAGCAGCTGTGTCCCTATCATCAAAACTAGCAAGGCAATACACAGTTGGCAGTAGCTGTTGCAGCTGGTATGGATTTTTTTATTACAACTTTCATTGAGAAATACTAGTTTGTCAGAAAAAAAAAATATAATTGTGAAGAACGTTGAGTTGGATATGCTCTATTGGGACCAAATCATGGGATGGAGCATAGTCTCAGGGAGACACTGACCCCTAACCAGCCAAACATCCCTGTGATTGAGTCTTTTATTTGGAAAATGCAACACTCAACTTCAGATCTGTTTTCTGACCCAGACTTGGAGCCTTTTGCATCCCAGGTGAGAACCTGGCCCACTGTGCCAGCAGCTGCTTTGTTTGAGGAGTCTCATTTCCCTATGATAGTTTTCTAAAAATCATGGCTTAGTCACATCTGGATGGAAGAAAGTGATAAAACCTCAGGATTTTTTAAGCAACCTGTCATTCTTTGATTCCAGACAACCATAGACGTTTATCACCTTTTCCAATAGATGATGTTCACAATAGACATGTGAACAGTTTGTAACACATTCTAACAGACACCACCAGCTACTGCTAAGCAATCTTAAGACAGCATAAATTTTTCCTCCTCAAACTTCCAGTACAGGAAAAAGAGTTAGGTTTACATGGAAGATATCTGACCAAAGAATTATGGTTGTTTCATCTGAAGGCAGCCCAGATCAGATGCTGCATCTGCCCCTCCCAAGAGACAGAATACAGGCAAACGTGTGCTGGTGTGTACATGGAAGAGATACTATGCACATCAGATCAATAGCCCATCTAGTCCAAGTATCCTGTATGACCATGGTGTCAGGGAAAAATAGAAGAACAGGATATGTACAGAGAGATCCTTCCATGCTTTGTCTTTCCAGCTGTGGATGCAGACACTTCAGGGATTTTCTCAGACAGAGGTTACACCAGGTTAAAACTGAACTTGCAACCACAAAGGAAATTCAAAGTGAATATAAAATGAAGATAACAGATAGTCCAAGAGAAGTTGGAAAGACTTTTTCCATCCCATCAATGTAATTGCTGCTGTCTTCTGTTCACATTCATTTGCAAGGATAAAATAGAAAAATAAAATTACTTGTCTACAATAATATAAATATTTTTATATTATTGTGTGTATATATATATATAAGAAAATAATAATAGTTTGCATGTCTATAGTTCCTTCCATCCAGAGATCTCAAAGCACTTTGCAATCACTTATTAATCATCACTCTCAGACCCCTGCAAGGTAGGTAACCAAAGTACAAAGTACTTTGTACATACCTGGAGATGCATGGAAAACACATGGCACAGTCACAAATAAGCATATAAGGAATCTGACAAAGTCCCTCTCACCAAGTAAGAAACTATATGCCATCAAATGGAAGCAGTCCCACTCTCCTTTACTCCACTGCCAACTAACACCACAATGGGAGGTATATGTCACCTCCTCCAAGCTGGAGCAGCTCAGGGCATGGTCCAAGCTCCAGGAGAATGGTTTTTCAAGGCTGTTCCTGAGGTCCCTGTAAAACACAACACTTCTCTCTGTGCTGCTCATCTCTCATTTGATCTTGTTCTCCACCCTATCAAGTAGAAAGCTGGATGCTGTGCAAGTTTTATGTCACTTTTGCAGTGAATGGGGTGGGGGTGGGAAACGCTCTGGCTATATGTTCAGCATGCCTTCCCAACAATCAGCCTTTGGGCAACTGAAAATTGAGCACAGGGTCTGAGAAGGGAAAAGCAGGACATGTCCAGCATCTACGTATACATTTGTCTCGCCCTCTAAAGACCTAACGTTGTTATTTCCATTCCCTATTCCTGTTGGCAACAATTGAAAATACTAGTTTTAGGACAGATCATTGTTTTGAAACAGTTTCAGATTTATTTTTTTTTTTAGAAAGCAGAAAAATTGCAGCTTTCTAAAGCTGAGAAGGCAGTGACCTAAGCAGCAAGGAACGATTAACATAACCAGAACAAATTCAGAGTTACTGCATTTTATAATGGTAAATTCTCATTCCTCCAGCTTTTTCCTGTTGAAACACTGTTATTACCCTTATGGTGTATTGTGTCCAATACGTAACCAGATTAAAAGTGAGCCTGGAAGAAAACTTATCTCTTTTAGCATATTAGAGTAAATGAAATAATAATTGTTCCCTTACTATTCTGACTTGTAAATCCAAGAACTGTAATAATAATTTACATGTATTAAATTAGGACTCAATATCTACCAGGTAGGAGATATTCCCACTCGGAGTCAAGAGACAAAGAGTTGGCCACTGTACACAATACTACAGCCTCTATGCACTCTGCTGTGTAGGAAATATGCCAAATTTGCAAGTGTTACTGAGCCATTAGCAGAGCAGAGACACTTTGGAAAGCACACAGCTGAACTAGGAGCTTCAGTTCTGTTCTCAGAATGTCTTGAGACCTTGCAGTTCATGTTACTATCCAGTGATAGTGGTGTCCTTAACATGCATTTCGAAGTGAAGCTGTACTCCTAATCCACAGCCACCTATAAGACAGTTACTACCCTCAACTCTTGCACCACACTGATTATGCAGTTTCTTCTATCTAAACCCTTCTACTGATCCTCAAACCAGATGTCCCTTTACTACAAACTGCCTTCTGTGGCCTAGTAGCTAAACGTGTTAACAAAATTTCTTACAAAATATCTTGCTCTCTACTGAGGTCTGAAATTTATTTCTCCCTCCTGGCAGATGGCAGAGCTGCCATACAATTCACATCTTGGCACTGCTACAGGCTGGCCCTGCCAGGGGTTTCCTGGAGCACAGGACCATTACAAGCTTCACAGAGAAGTTTGGAGGGAGTCAGTGATGCGGAAGATAAGGAGGAGCCTTCAGGTCTCAGATGTCAGTTCCATAATGGTATTGAAAAATACCAAACAATGTTGAAGTCAGATAGGTATTTCAGACATTAAGCACAGTTGTGGCACCCCCAAGAAAGCAAGGCTGATTTTGTGCCAGCATTTTAATACCTCATGTCAGATCCAAGTGAATTTGCTTAACAATTAAGAAAACCATTTTATTCTTAGTTATTCTCATATATGCCATAGAATCTGCTATATCGCATCCTGAAGAGTCCCCTTGTGCCATTTAAAACTGCAACATGAATAAGACCTTAGCATTAGCTTTTCAAGGAAGGGAGCTTCTCCATGTGAGAAATTGTTGTCCTGGCAAAGGGGCGAGGAAGGGGAAAGACTTCTCCAATCCATCACACTAGGGAGAACATGCAGCACTGATACAAAAACCAGCCCAGGAACAGTTACCTTGTCCTCTCCCCTTTCTGTCCTTCACTAGGGTCTCCTGGGACTTACTAGCTCCTCCTCAACAAGCCGCATACTTGTAGTAAATAAACAGGACTGTTATGTCACACATGACATCTACCAAGGCCAAGGGAGCATCAGAGCTCAGCTGCACTTCTTTCACAGTTGGCCAGAGGTCAGCAACATGGAAAGGTTTCCATACACCCTGCTTGTTCACCCTCTTGGCCAAAATCCAGGAGTCTTGGCCTCATGGTCGCAGTTCGCATCTCCCCTGCAAGCAGGAGGGCAGGGAAAGACATGTAATACGCTTTTCATGTCTATAGTAAGTCCCTGTTTTCCTCACCTTGTCTTGCCTTCCACTCTGAGGCACGGCAAACCCTTATTTCTTCAAAAGCAGAACACATACAAATGTGGTACACACCAGAGTGTTGCCACCCTGGCAAGGTTATAACCACAGCCACCAAGAATTTGCCATTTGAACATTCTTGATTAAAAAATCCACCCGAGAGAACTCTTCCTTAGAAATGTGTTGGGTTTCAGATTGACATGTTTTCTATTCTTTAAGTTTTGTTTTGTTCTTTCCCATTGCTGAATGCCTATCCTTTTAACCCCGTGCTCTCACCTAGAAAACCTTGACATTTTCCAAGCTGCTCTTTTTGTAATCTCATTCTGCAAAAAATGTGTCCTATTCACTCACTGCTTCCTTTCAATAACTAATGTTTAAGCTATTTGTCTGTGTGAGAAGTAACTTTCTCTGTGTATTTAACATGTACAAGTATTGCTCAAACAGCCAGAAGGCAAAACTAAGATCAGGGGCCGAGAGCTGCACTAGGTAAGTTGAATGCTAGAATTAAAACACAACTTCAGGCTCAATACATAGCATACCCACTAGATGGGGCAAAAAGCTATATTATCTTTAAAAAAGCTCTCCAGGTGCTCCTTTCACCACAGTCTCACCTGCCCATAAGACTAAGGAGAAGGCCAGGGCAGAAAGAGCTCTGGGTGCTAAACTGCTTTTTGTGCTTCTAAAACTGCTCCAGGCTGAGGCAGCCCAGTGCCTTGGCTGTGCTCCCGTACCCCCCACATCCGTGCTGACCTGCCAGGCCTGGACGACTACAGCTTGGAATTAAATAACCCGGCCAAACCCAGCCTCCATGTTAAAGCTGTCACTTAGGAAAGGGTTCCTCCGATGAGGCTGATGCGTGGGGGCTCCTTTGCACTGCTGTGACATTGCCGAGGAAGGAAGGACATGATCTTTTGAAGAAGTGTAGGTCCACAACAAATTGCTGCCCCAACTGACAACTTTGTTATAAATGCCATGAACACCACCCAAACCCTTGGCTCCAAAGAAGCTGAAAGTAGCTGGGGGAAACTAAAGGACCTCAACTCATCCCCTGCCTAACATTTCCCTCCCTCACAAACATTTTACATAGCTTGATGTGGCAAGTCATTTGCTGAGCTTGGACTGTTGCCTTCATTTTAAGGCCCTGCTGCTTTGGCAATATGAAAGCCTTTTGTCTAGAAAATGTTGGTGTTGGGAAATGTTTTTAGGCTGGGCTTCATGCTCAGCTGCAGCGTGTATGGAGTAACTCTCTTCGTGCCCAGGGGAACTATACTGATGACCCTGGTTGAGGGTCTCAGGGTGATCTGCTTCATAAGCAATTGCTCCGGAAGCTGCATTTCTCCCCCTTCAGCATCACAGCTGTCCTATACTTGCCTTTCACAGAGTGACCACGATACTCTAGTCAGAGCAACTTCAGGTACAGAATAGGAACAGGTTACATATATTCACTAACACGCTGCCAAAGCAAGCAACCTCCTCCAGGTTTCATACTTGTAGGACACAGGAATTCACACACAACAATGTCAACAAATGATGCAATGACTCAGTGAGGCCACAAAACAGAGCACACAATCCTGATCCAAAGCCTGTTAGAAATGAGTAAGAATTATGGATAAGCTTTCACTGATCTCCCATGGACCATCCAGAAAGAAACTCAAGATTGCTGACACACTGGGAGGGTCCTTTCTCCCAAAATCTTTCTGGAGAACACTTGGAAGATGATGATTAGGTAGGTGTTGCAAGCTGAAATCCCATTACCAGTTGCACTGTAACTCCAAACCCTACTGTCCCAGACCAGTAATCAAGCCTTCACAGGCACACGCATCCCATCTCTCTCTCCTCCTAGCAATTCCTGCAACACCTAGAGTGGCCATTGACCCCCAGTCTGTACATAATTAAATAACATAACCACATACTATAAATGAGCTTTTCAATTACCATAGTCTCCTTTCTAATGGAAAGGCCATCAAGCCACATCCAGAATTAGCAGCTGATTAATGAAATTTTCACACCTCAAAATGCTTCTTTTCTTCTTCTTGCTTTAACAAGACCACATTAAAAGAAATGAAATAAATTTGACAAATCTCTATGAACAAACCCTCAGTTTGAGTGACTGTGAACTTCCACCCTCCAAAGCCAAAAAGATCTGATTTACTAAAACATTTGCTGTGTCCCTGAAGCTCTTTTTATAGCAAAGCTCTGGTCTCTGCTGGATGCCTGATTGCTCATTATTGTTATACTGAACACCTGTGCAAAACCTGGCACCACAGTTAACTTTTTGCTTCCTTCAACTTGCTTTGTGCCTTCACCCCCCTTCTGCAGTGACTCATCACTTCAAACAGACTTTTTGAAAACGATGCACTCACATACAAAATAGAACAAATTGACTCACTGTAATCCTGTACATCTCACTACTGAAATGCAGCTGCTCCTAGTCAGAAGTAAGCTAACTTTTTATTAAGGATAAATTTAAGGCAGGGAATAAGAATCTTCAGTCCAAACTCAGTGGGACTGACAAACAGGCTGAATGCTTACTCCCAGGACTGAATCAGAGCACAGATGGATGAAGCCAGTTAATTTAGTTTGCCTTGCCTGTGGCTCAGACTGGCTTGGTTTCCTTATTTCTATGCTGAAAGCTCTCACGTACCTCCAAGGATGGCAATTCATTGCTAACAAGCTGCAGCTCTCTCTCCCCCACTACCAAAGCACCTTGTAGTACTCTGAGAGGCAGCATGTGGCTTATGATCCACTCCAGCTAAATATACTAATGGAATCACATTAAAAGTCTCATGTCATGTCTGAAAACCTCATCTTCAGTCACACACTTGGCCTGCAGATACTGTACCTCGATTCATTTTTTCCCTTCCTTGTTTTGTAATAAATAATTGCCAAGCATTCAAGGAGAAGGATAAATGGAAACTAGTCATTTGAGGCCAGCATTAAAATCAAATTATCTCATCTCTCTTTACCTGACCTGCTGAAAAATTACTCTTCGGCCCTTCTCCAAATCAATAGCTGAGAGCAGAATGGTGCACACTAAACAGCATCAAGCAAACCTACTTTGTGTGGGAAGATGTTCCAGTGTGGGAAGACTCAAGCCAGGAAGATTCTTTGTTATGCCCAAAGTGAGACTGAAACACAAATGAGGTCAAATGCCACTAATTAAGTAAATTTATTGTGCGCTTATATAAACAAAACATCCATGTGTTGTGGTATATAAATAGTATAGGATATATATATAGGTATATAAATAGTGATAGGAAGGAGAGGGAAAGATAGGAAAGAAGGAAATCTAGCAAGCAGTCGGGATAGAGTTGCAATAGATAGTCACCACCATGGATCCTGCGGCATCCCTCTGGTCCTCAATCGCCCTTCATGTCAGTGGTGGGGGTCTCTGGATCACCACTTAGTGTTTGGTGGCACAGTCTTTTATAGGGTGTTCAGGAGGGTCATTTCCCAGACAATGGCATGTACTGCATCCCTCCATGGGGCACATGTGATTACTGCATAGGTAGGGGTGATCATCCATGTCTAGGCATATCCCTCACAGTGGCATGGCCTTTCCTTGACCCTGGTCGAAAACTGATGTCAGGCAGCTGTTGGCTCCTTATCTGTTCACAACTGTTAAGTCTTGCAGGAGCTCAGCAAACAAGCTTTGAGACAGTCAGTTTGAGATATGGTCTCTCACAGAAGAACAGAAAGAAAGTCCATACCTGAATGCCCTAGAGGAACATTTGCTGAACAGGTAACTGCATCTCAGCACAGAGATAGATAAATTTCAGCAGTGCAACTCCCAGTCTTTTAAAGACATGACTGGAAAATATTTCCGTACAATATTCAGTGTCAGAAGTCCCTTTCAGCATAGTTAAGTAAGGGAAGCTGATCCCAGCTCTTATGTCTGCCTTCCTTATGGTGTCAAATCCAGAGCTGAGAGAGGAAGACAGGCATCTGCCTGCATATAGTGTTGCCAGGTAGGGCCTGGCGGCCGGAAGATCTCGCGCTGTACGGAAACACAGGGCCCCCCTTCTAGATAGCCAACAGCTTTTGATTTATGATGTAAGCAGACGGAAGTGACATTGTAAACCTAGGCTATATAGTGTCAAGTCGTTCAGCAATAAACGCCATTTGCCATCCACCACATTGGTGTCTGTGAGCTGATGGACCGAGCGGCCAGGGGGTTGGCCGCCGTGCCGTTCCTGAACCAGGTCACCGCGCGCCTGTAAAAAAGGCAACAAGTGGTGCCGAAACCCGGGAAAATCACCTGGAGTCGGGTGAACGGCGGCCGGAGCGGCAGGACCAGCCCGGCGGGGAGGACGCTCCCGGACCAGCCAAGAGGATGGAAGCTCTTGCGAAGGTCGTATTACAACTGCATAAGCAGTGGGGTATCGACTGTAAGCCCAAAGATTTTACTCTCGCTGTTGCGAGACTTTTGGAGCTTGGGGTCATTGACCAGCCGGTGGATATACTCCACCCAGATGTGTGGGACAAATGTTCCCGCGCTTTATGCGATGAAACGATGTCTACTGGTAGTGGGAAAAATCTGAAAGCGTGGGGGAAAGTCGTCCAGGCTCTCCAAAAAGCTAGACATGAGCAGGAGACCTGGAAAGCTGCCAGGGATTGTCTGTTAACCACCCCGCGGGTGGGAATTGGGGCGGCTACGCAAACCTCACGCCCCCCGGCTGAGGAGGGTTCTGCCGACCCTCAAAGCCGACAGAAAAGTGACGCGCCCACTCTGCGTCCGAAAGACTCTAACATCTTCAGCTCGCCCACAGACTCCTCGGCGAACTCTTTATGGGGCAAACTGGCTGCAGAGGCCAGGGATGCTGAGGCGAAAGCCGAGGCTGAAAATACACGGATTGAACCACCACCATATATGCCCCAAGATGGCGCCGAGCAGCAAGAAGAAGGGCGGTGCGAGACCACCCCCGGCGGGAGCAGGGGGGGAGCGCAAGAGTTAACAAGCGCACACAAAGGGGAGGGGGAGGAGAATGGGAAAGAAAAGAGTGATTGGCATGACCAAAAAAGGGAAAAGATCACGAGCGAGGGGCGGAAAGCTAATCACAATGACCCGCCCCAAAACCGTCCTTATAAGGCAGGCGCCTCCCCGAGCGGAAGGCAGGGCGGGCAAAAAGGGAAAGAGCCGCCCGATTACACAAGAAAGGGGAGGGGCCGAAGCCCGACCACATACCACCAACACCCGGAAGAGAGCAGTCAGTCGGACTCTGACTCCGACTCAGACTCTGCATGGGAGACTTGGCTTGCAAATACAAAGACCAAAATATCACCACTCACGGAAAAAGAAAAACATAAGGGGACAGAAATTCCTCTCACTGATTGGAGAAAAATACAAATTGCATGTGCCGATTGGGCCCCAACAGACACACTAGCATTCCCGGTCCGAGTGACGGACGGGGGACAGAGGGTTCATTCGCCCTTAAACCCTAAGGATATACAAGCGATTGTTAAGGCAATAGCAGACAAAGGACTCAATTCGGCCATGGTCTCCACCCTCATAGATGGAGTTTTTGGGGGAGATGATTTGCTCCCGTTCGATATAAAACAGACCTGTAGACTGATTTTTGACGGGGCAGGGATGATTGTGTTTAAACAAGAATGGGAAGAGAACTGTACAAGGCAGTTAGCCCGAGTAACCAGAGCGGATCATCCGCTACACGGCTCCAGTCTACAGCGGTTGATGGGTACAGACCCAACAATGATTACCCCCCAAGCATAAGCCCAGGGCCTGCGGGCCCATGAAGTTATGGCAACCACCCGTGCAGCTAGAAAGGCTATTCGCGTAACCTCTAGAGTTAGTGCCAAGCCATCACCATGGTCCACAATAAAACTAATGAAAGCTGTGAGTTTTTATCTGCAGGACCGGATCATCGGACACCCCCGTAACCAGTATACCCTGGTGCCAAGAGAGGACGACGAGTCGGCAAGCGGCCTATCCGCATCTGAGAGCTCTGCACCGGCGGAGTCCAGACAACGGCGAAACAGCTCCCACAAGGCGGGGCTGCGATGCTTTTGTGTGATCTCAATTTTGGGGTTCATAATGCCGTCTAGCGGCTTGTATGAACATCAGCCGTGGGAATGGGTACTGGCAAGATGGGAAGACCAAAAGATACTGCAAAGGGTAGTTACCCCGGGATCCCCTAGTTTTGAAGTACGTCTCTGTGATTTAATCCTCTCAACCCCCTGTTTGAACACTATAATGTACTATATGTGTCCCAGCTCTAACCCCGGCAAATCCTACTGTAATGTCCCTTATCAGTATTACTGTTCTCGCTGGGGCTGTGAAACCATTGCATCTGGCTGGAAGGTAGCGAAACCAGACCCGTTTCTTAAGGCCAGTTGGGGACCAATAGGTTGCACCCCTAGGAGACCAAGTGGGATGGGAAGGACAGTGTGCCGAGGGAAGTGTGACTGCCAATATATTTTCTTAAACGTAACCAATGAAAACGACCTAGGATGGACCATCGGCAAAACTTGGGGTGTTAGATACTGGCTACCCGGCACAGATAGGGGAGGACTGTTTTTTATCAAAAAACAGGAGGTAAAAAGTGGAACAGCAATTGGCCCCAACGTTGTGATCAAAAGCGATAACCAGCAAAGAAAAGAAAACTTGCAGACTGCCATGCCTGCTCCAGCCGATCCCTTACTAACCAAGCAGATAGTTCCCTTGAGCCAGCCTAACATGAACTCTCAACAGTTACCCGACAAGTCATTTTTTAACGTGTTAGACGCCACCTTTCGGTCGCTAAATCAGTCAAACCCAAATCTCATGAACTCCTGTTGGTTATGTTATGATGTCTATCCCCCTTTTTACGAGGGCATTGCCCTTGATGCTTCCTTTGACCATTCATCAGACAGCAATCCAACCCAGTGTAGGTGGGATACACCATGGAAAGGAGTTACCTTGAACCAAGTCAGGGGCCAGGGCGTATGTATCGGTAATGTTGCCCTAGCAAGGTGGGATAGTGCTGTCTGCGCGAGAACCGTTGCGGTTGACAAGACCCATAAATGGGCGATCCCATCCGCACCCGGAATGTGGATCTGCCATCGATCAGGAGTAACCCCCTGTGTGTCCCTCAAAATCTTTGACGATTCTGCTGATTTTTGTGTACAGATTCTGGTTGTTCCTAGGATCCTGTACCATCCAGAAGAAGAAATGTACCGCTACTGGGGAGAAGCCGATAGCAGGCTTCAAAAAAGAGAAGTACTGACAGCTGTAACAATAGCAACGCTGCTTGGTTTAGGAGCAGCCGGCACGGCCACAGGAGTGACCTCCCTAGTGACCCAACGACAAGGCCTGTCTCAACTACAAGCTGCCATCAATGAAGACCTACAAAAAATCGAGAAATCCATTACCTTTTTGGAACAATCCCTCTCCTCGCTATCAGAGGTTGTTTTGCAGAACAGGTGAGGATTAGACCTCCTGTTTATGCAACAAGGAGGCCTTTGTGCCGCCTTGAAAGAGGAATGTTGCTTCTATGCGGACCACACCGGAGTAGTTAGGGACTCGATGGCCAAATTAAGAGAGAGATTGGCTCAAAGAAAAAGAGACAGGGAAGCCCAACAAGGGTGGTTTGAATCATGGTTTAACCAATCTCCGTGGCTAGCCACCCTGATATCCACCTTGGTAGGTCCGATTGCAATAATCCTGCTGACACTGATCTTCGGACCCTGTATATTAAACAAGCTAGTGTCCTTTGTCCAGAGCCGGCTAGAAAGGGTCAACATCATGTTTGTAGAACACCAACAACTGCTTTAAAAAGGTACTTGATCAGTATTTCCCCGATTTTCCCTGACTCTCCCAAGTATCCCAAGCTACACTCCAGTACCCCCAGTCGCTTCCTAAGTGCCAATTGCTCAGTGTGCCTTATCTTTATGCTCTTTTTAGAAATATTTTTACTAGTTTAGCCTGTTTAGTTAAGCATAGGGGGGGGGAAATGTTGCCAGGTAGGGCCTGGCGGCCGGAAGATCTCGCGCTGTACGGAAACACAGGGCCCCCCTTCTAGATAGCCAACAGCTTTTGATTTATGATGTAAGCAGACGGAAGTGACATTGTAAACCTAGGCTATATAGTGTCAAGTCGTTCAGCAATAAACGCCATTTGCCATCCACCACATTGGTGTCTGTGAGCTGATGGACCGAGCGGCCAGGGGGTTGGCCGCCGTGCCGTTCCTGAACCAGGTCACCGCGCGCCTGTAAAAAAGGCAACAATATAGTATAAGGATGTCTGATCTCATGCACCTCATCTGCTATAAAACTATGTGTTTGGATTTGTGGGGGTTTTTATTTGTCAAAAAAGTACCCAAATATTATGCAGTATGCAGTACAATCTTCCAGAAATAAAGCAGACCTTCCATAAATACTATGGTAGCTCTCCGCTTCAAGATACCTCATTTTCCCACTCTGAAGGAGCCTGTTGGCCACATTGGAAATGTCCAGCCACTCCTCCCCGAGAGAGGGTGCCAGGAAGGAACTTTCTTGCTGGCTCTTACCATGCCCTGGTAGCCGTAGGAGGGACCCAGGGAAACTTGGGCTACCTGCTTTCTGAGCCGAGGGAATGGCCCCAGTGTGTTCTCACCTCTACCAGGGGCACCCTGGCCACAGATGGGAATGTCTGTCCCCTGGTCCTGCAGGCGAGGCACCAGGCAGGTGTTGTGCCGAGGCTGTTCCCTTGGCCCAGAAAGAAGGTATCTCAAGCCCTGTTGTGCAACACTTAGGTTTGGGGTTGTTGTTAAGGTTAGTTACAGAGGAGGAAGGGAGGGGAGAAGAAGTCCTCTGAACTGTCAGATTCTCTCAGCTGTGCCAAGAGTAAGATTTGCAGTGAGTCCTGGGTCCTTGGAGCCCTGTATCTCCTCCTGTGTGTCCTAGGCCTTCCCTGCCCCTCCTTTGGCCCCTTCTCTTTCCTGTGTTGCTGTGAGGTTTATTTTGGTGTTGTTGGTTGACCCTGGCTGGACCAATGCTGTTCTAATCACTCTTCTGGACAGGGGAGAGAAAATATAATGAAAATCTAATGAGTTGAGGTAAGGATGGGGAGATCACTCAGCAATTACTGTAACGGGGAAAACAGGCTGAACTTGAGAAATCATTTCAACTGTTTAGCAGTCAAATCAGAGTAGGAGAATGCAGGAGGGGGCCTGGGAAGCAGGACCACAAGTAACAAACAGTTAGTTGAAAGGAATGTGCTCCAGCTTGTGGGCCACAAGCCCTGGTGATAAGGGACATGAGAAATTACTGAAGGGTATAGAAACAGGGACTAAGTATCAAGTTGAGACTATACAAGGAATAAGGCAGTCGATTTGTCAGCTTGTTCAAGGATGTGGTGCAAGAGCTACTATTGCTGAATTGCTAAATAGCCAGTGTGAGATCTTTGTGGGAGTTGCCGCATAGTTATACCATAAGTAAGTTTTTGGACCAATCAGAATAAGATGTAACAATTGCTCATGTGTATATAATCATGCTATTAGGCTAATTAAGTGACATTTGCTTGCATCAAGCTGCGTCCCGTCTCTCAATCATGGCAAATTGGTGACCATGATGTGATGGGTTTATGAACCGCCTAGCTGAGCGGCATGCTGCGACTCCGGCAGAACTGTTGAATGAGCCGCTGAAAGGAGGCTGGAGCTGGCCAGCAATACATCCCTCCGAAGCAGAGAGGTGAGCTGTGGGAAAGATGTGGAATCAAGCGTCTTCCCCAGAAAGAGACGTATATGGACTCATGAAGGGTCTTCTAGTCAGATCAGGGAGTCCGTGCCTCAGTCTCCTCAAATGGTGACCCCTATGGTGGTGTTCCGAAGCCTTGGAAGAATAAGGATGGAACTGGTCGATAAAAACAACAGCTCGTGGAAGAGGGCTGCGTTCCGGAGGAGACATCTTGGCTGAATGATTGTCTTGCTGGCTGGACCAGGTGGACAACCTATACCCCGGAGATAACACCTGTATGCATTGAGACAGGTGAGCAGCCAAGAAACTTTAGAGATTTTAAATATTTGAAGAAATGTTAAGAAGCTTTAGAAACCTGTACTCATTGAGACAGGCGAGCAGTGAAGAAACTTTAGAGACTTTGAAAGAAATTAAAGCAGTCAGCAGACAATTGTATGATGCTGCTGCAGAGGGGAACTCCACATCGGGAATGCATTTAGCACCTTGGTGGCAAATTCTGACTACTCTTTGCCAAGTGTGGACTAATTCTACTAACAAGTGCTAAACCAGAGGAAGCTGTAAATTCCACTAACAGTATAAGCACTGAACCAGAGGAGGCTGTAAATTGCACTGACAGCGCAACTCTTCTCAATACACCGTCAATGATGGCTATTCCGTCCACACCTCCTCTACCTCCGAAGCTTTTGTCACTGATTGCAGCGACCCTCACAACACAGGACCAAACACGGGAACAGGACAACCCGGACAATGATTTTATTGACACTGATAAACCTTTTGATCCAGGTCCTATAAATCTGGAAAAGGAGTTAGACTTTTTTCCTCCCTCCCCCAGTGCATTGACTGTATTTTTGGGGAGGGTGAAAGGGGGTCTGAAGGATTGGTGGCAGGAAGGCAAGTGGGAAGCGCTTAAGCAAGGGGATTTGGGAGTTGCTATGGCATGTTCAGTACTTTGTCAGATGAG
The DNA here is from genome assembly GCF_017639655.2 of Falco naumanni. Classification (NCBI taxonomy): domain Eukaryota; kingdom Metazoa; phylum Chordata; class Aves; order Falconiformes; family Falconidae; genus Falco; species Falco naumanni. The sequence continues at coordinate 8,152,407 of NC_054069.1, forward strand.
AGTGGCGGCCTGTGCAATACGAGGCTGTTAAAAAGTTAAGCAAAGCAGTGCGGGAAGGGAGGATTCATAATACATTTGCTGTGTCCCTTCTTGAAGTGATGGCAGAGCCTTATACACTCACACTGCATGATCGGAAGTCATTGCTTTGTATGGTACTAACTGATACAGTATATGATGTGGTTATTTGATCTTTGTGAGCTATGTGTAGTGGCCTTGATTGAAAACCTTAATCGGGGAAGTGCTGTTAACTATGAGCAGTTGGCTGGAGAAAATAACTGTGCCGATTCTGTGACCCAGGCAAGGTATCCCAGGGACAACTGTTTGCAAATGAAGAGATGGCTATTAAGGCAGTCCAGATGCGGGGGTCTTGCCACAGTCTTGCAGGGTCCTAGGGAGTCATATACTAACTTTATTGATTGGCTTCAGAGTATTTTGCAACAACAAGTCAAGCATGAGGAAGCTCAAGGGTTGCTTTTAAAACAACTAGCTATGATAATGTCAATTAAAATTGTAAATGGGCAACTTTCACAATCGCAACCCCAACATGTGTCAAATGATTGTAACGCAGAACTCACAGCAGACTGTAACTCTCAGGCTGAGTTCTGGAATGCAGTGCAGCGCATTTTTGCCTCTCTAATCTCTTCTGTAGAATAGTACACGCTCTTAACTTACTTAGTAAATTAGGCTGCTAGCTTGCTAAACAAAGTAATACTACAAATACTATTCTTTTTTTTTCTGGCTTATTAACAGATGTTGATTCTGTCTGTCATATGTTGCTACAGAACCGAGTTGCAATTGATTTTTATTACTAGCACAGGGACATGAGTGTGAAGACTTTGATAAGATGTGTTACATGAATCTGAGTGACCATTCTGAATTAAGTCACAAAAGTATACAAAACTTAAAAGCCTTAAACAAAGATCTGCAACAGAGCCAGGGGCGGGATGCCTTTGGTCTCTTCTTACAGCTGGGAAACTTTGGGCCATGGATCAAAAGTGTTACAGGATTTATTACAATTGTCTTAACCAGCTTATTGATGTTTGCCTTATATCTCACATGCCTTTTTCCTGTATTCAGCATTTAGTTGATTGTAACATGAATCAGGTCATGGTCACCCAGCTACACACCTTTGACTTGTCGCAATTAACAAGCAAAAACGAGGAGGATAGAGAATGTCTGAAGAGAGATATAGGAGAGGAAGATAGAGAATATTTGATCTAACAAGAGATGAGAGAACAGCTGGGTATTGTGAAGGAGAATAGGAAAGATAAACATGGTTATCTAGTGTTTAATAGGTGTCTGCATGCTTGTAGCGATATATAGCTATGTAACTGCATGAATGATTCCTGCCCTGAGCCTGGTGGCGCATACAGCTGCGGTTTGTGTCCGGGCTCAGAGGTGTAAATATGGGCTTCTCTGTTACGGTAAAGTGTCTCTGGTTGCATATATATATATATATATATATATATATATAAAGAATGAAGGGAATGACCCCAGAGGTACGTTCAGAGAAAGCATGCTATGTTTCGAACTTTTTGAAAATCTCTGCGGACCATGCGGTGCCTCCCATTGTGTGACATTTTGTGTCAATTGGTGACAAGCAGAAAAAGCACGAAGGTGTAGTAGTACGCATGGAAGACCCTCATACCAGGCATTGGTCGAGACCTATGAATTGTTAACTTGGGGGAGAGGTGATGCTTCGGTTTCTGCAGATGAAGGTCCGCGATGGATACCTGCTTGCTGTGTGCGGCCGGAGCTTAGTGTGCCAGATTGTGGGAGCGCTGCTGCCGCCAGTCAACCTAACAACTAATGTGTGGCCTCCTTACTGAACCAGTCCTTGTTTGGTGTGCCCTTCCTTGAAACTGATTTGCAGACATTGTTGCAAAAAAGTGAATGTATGTGGGGAATGAAGAATGTTACTGAAAGCCTTGATACTCGGGATAATTGATTACCTCTGTATAATGTTAATCCAAAAGAAGTTGACATTGTTTGCACTTTGAATGTCGATAGCTGTTTTTATGTAGATGCTAGTGTAGTAGGAGGCTATGATGGGACCATATTGCAGTGGTTCTTCTCTTATCCTGAGTAACAGCAGGGAAAGCATTAAAGAGTTAAATCACCTTGTTTGTTAGGCAGTTAAGAATGTGAGTCAAATTTGCCACTGTGACATACAAAACAGAGCAAGTATTGGCTTTTTGTTGTTGGTTCAAGGACATGGCTGTGAGGATTTGGATGGTATGTGCTGTATGGATTTTAGGCACCCCATTGCAGCAACATGTTATCAAAATCTGAGAAAATGTCAGCCTTTTTGGCATCCATTCACTCAACTGGCAGTATTGTTTGTTTGCTGTTACCTTGGTTGCTGTCATGGTTGCAAGGGCCCTTCAGAACATGGCAAACCTGGTGCTAGCTGTTCAAAAACAAAAAGGGGAAATCGTAAAATTGTATGGAACAGAGACAGTGGGTTGTTTTGACGTTGATTATGTGCAGTTTTGGCCTTGCTTTGATGATGTGGAGCTGAGATCCTGCAGCAAAGAGTTAAATAACTTTGAGGGAGTATGAGAAGAAACTAGGATGAGACAGAAACAAAGAAGGAATGTGACCTCACCTCTAGAAGATAAGGAAACAGCATGAACAGTAGAGAGTAGCCTATAGTGAACAGCGCTAAGGAAAGTGTTACATGAATTTGTCTGATCACTCAAAAAGCATAGCTCAGCAATTATCAGCACTGTGCAAGAATATGAAGCATGTTACTGAAGGACATGATCCTTTTTCTGACTGGCTTTCAAGTCTTGGGCTAGGGGGCTGGTTACAAACCATAATTAAAGGAGCATTGATGGTATTGACAGTATTATTAGTCTTAGTATTATGTGTTCCTTGTTTGTTTCAATGTTTACAATGAGTGATGAGTAACTAGATCAAATGCATATTTAAAACAAACTAGATTTGGACTGCCCAAAAACAAGAAGGGGGAGATGCAGGAGGAGACCTGGGAAGCAGGACCACAAGTAACAGTTAGTTGAAAGGAATGTGCTCCAGCTTGTGGGCCACAAGCCCTGGTGATAAGGGACATGAGAAATTACTGAAGGGTATAGAAACAGGGACTAAGTATCAAGTTGAGACTATACAAGGAATAAGGCGGTCTATTTGTCAGCTTGCTCAAGGATGTGGTGCAAGAGCTACTATTGCTGAATTGCTAAATAGCCAGTGTGAGATCTTTGTGGCAGTTGCCACATAGTTATACCATAAGTAAGTTTTTGGACCAATCAGAATAAGATGTAACAATTGCTCATGTGTATATAATCATGCTATTAGGCTAATTAAGTGACATTTGCTTGCATCAAGCTGTGTCCCATCTCTCAATCGTGGCAGAAGAATAAGAACTAAAACGAAATCTTCAAAACATCTTATCCTCAGCCCTCACTTCTGTTGGGCTTAACTTTACTCCCATTTTCCCTGTCTCCCTCCACCCCCAGCATACGGGGAATGACAGTTACAATCAGTTGATGACACATTGTTTCTTCTTCTTCCTCAGCAGGAGGCCTCCTCACGCTCTTCCCTGGCTCCAGTGTGGGTCCCTTCCACGGGATGCAGTCCTTCAGGAACAGACTGCTCCAGCATGGGATCCCCATGGTCTCCCAAGTCCTGCCAGGAAATCTGCTCCAGTATGGGGTCCCCTCTCCATGGGTCCCCCAATCCTGTCCGTAAAATGACCATGTAATGCACTATGGAAATTACTGCAGTAATTATAATAAAATAAGATACACTTACTGCATATAATGTATACCCGTGACCAGCTCGGTGGGTTGCTCAAGTGCAATACAGTGCATGTTGGGTGGAGTGATTCCCCCGTGCATCCAGCGCTGCAATAAAGAGAAAGCCTGCTTCTTAATGGTATGTTGGAGTTAAAGGCTTTATTCCCAACATCAGCGAAGGTCCTGCGTAAAGCATGTGGTCACCCTGGAACAGTGAAAGGTAAGTTTTTGAAGTGGCTCCAAGAGAGGAGCTGGGCTGCTGAGGCTTTGGTGCATCCTGGTGTACCCGGTGGACACCAGCACCGTGACGGAGGAGGGTGGATGAGCACTGTCACCATTGGCTCGATAGCTGTTTTGCTCAGACAAAGCAAGCTCTGCATGCAGAACATGCACAAGTTACGAGTTACAGATTGCCAGGTATGAATTGGATAAGTTGTGAATTCAAAATCTAATGAATTAAGTGATGACACAGTGAACTCACATGTTAGACTAGTGTGTGTGAAGGGGCTTGAGTCCTTGTTTGCCAGGTGTTTTTCTGTGGTTTCCCTTTGTGTTTTTAAAAGATAGTTGAATTTATTGAGTATGTTGTCCAGTGAATGTGAGAGATTGAAACAGACCTCAACACTGCTCAGTCCAGAAGAGCTTTCCTCTTGCCTTGCATGGTCTGCAGGACAGGATGAGTGCTGTTTACTATTTTGAGCAGCTCCATAGGAAATATTCTTCATCTTTAAGTTAAAAGACCTGCCTTAATGTATAAAATTTTGATGATTTTATTTCTGCAAATGAAACATGGAACATGGTAATCACACCTTTACACATTAATTGTCAGCTGCAGTAGTTAAAAATTACACGCAGAGCACATTTGCACTCAGTCTATGTGGGCAGTGTAGCACCTCTGCGGGTTTTCTGTACATGGCTGGTCCAAAGCGGTGTGCTGGTTCTGGTGCATTAGGGTCAGAGTCCCCAACATCTTGCAGGTACAGTATGAGAATGAAGCTGCTCTTCATCCTCCAACACTGCCTTCAGAGAACCGCAATCCTCTTGGCGCACCTGCCCAGGCAGGGAACAAGGCCATTCCTGTGAAGAAAAGGGGAGATGGGAGCTGCCCTGCGTGGCTGAACCAGCCAGGGTTCAGGCGCTGCGTTCTCACTCCAGACTTGTTGCAGTCTGAACTCCTCTTGCTATCTGGATCCTCTGAGGTATCCTCCGTTAGTGATGCTTTACTCTGACAGGCGTCCTGCTGTGCATTGCAGCAGTTCAGAGCAAAAAAAAAATTGATTTTGGAAGCATGTTTTGTACATGAAGTACAAAACAGAAGAGAAGAGGAATATTGCAATACTGAACCGTGGGGTGGAAAAGTATGTTGTGCCCTGTAGTTATAAGCATTACACTTTGCCGTCCATTGTTTCAGAACTGCTTTCCCTCTCATAATTATCTTCAAAAGAGAAAGCTGATCCAAAGTGGGGTTGGGGGGGGGGGGGGCGGGGGCTGTGTGTGTTTTTTTTGTCCCCCCCCCCCCCCCCCCCCCCCGAGTGGTTCATCGATTTCCATTTTTAATAATAAAGGTGAATAAACAAAAGAAAAAAAGCATGGCAATATATTACCTAGCGTCTGAAATAGAGAGAATGCACGTGTGCTGCAGCACGCTGTTCCTGCCCACCTGCAGACAGGGCAGACCAGCTTAGTGCCTGATGCAGCGAGACCTGCAGGTGCTGGATGGCTTGTGGGTGCATATGTAACTCCCTGCTAATCTAGCCTAAATGCTTAAGGTAGGCATTAAGAAACTTGCTCTTTCTACCCCAAAATTTGGGTATCAGAGCACTGTGGACCCTCTTTGCAGCCAGCAAAAGGAATAGGCACCTGGAGAAACATATTATTCTCATCCCAAGAGGTCTCTGACATCAACAGCACTTTAAAAAGCCTTATTTTTTTCTCCCATTTATAAGAACGTGGCCACTTTCAGACACATGCATCAGGATCCGCGAATCCCGTCTTTCAAGCTAAGCTCTTTCACACAGCACATTCAATTTATCCCACCCAACCTCAGCCAGCTTCTCCTCCTCTCCCACTCAGAGCTGGTCCTGCAGGCACCCTCGCTTGCTCATGCCTTGGGCTGCTGCCACGGCACTGACAGCAGAGACAGCAAAGAAAGCAGGCAGAGGAAACGAGGAAAGAGCGACTGCCTCTAATACAGAGCAGTCTGGCAGGGGAACCGGGGAAGACGAGCAAAGTGATGGATGATACAGGGCAAAGAAACTGCAGCTCCTCCAGGACTCCCAGGTAGAAGGGAAATAAACCAGCACCATTGATTTAGTTGGAGTTCCTAACAAGCTACCACCAAGGTTTTCTGCTGTGGTGAGATATTATTCCATAGCGAATGGAAAAGCAAGCAGCGTTATTGCAAGCAGAAATATGTTTATACTTGTAATGAGCATTTTCCAGCAGGAGGCTTCTGGGACCTGCTGTTTTCCTCCAAATTTTTACTTGATAAAGTAAGGAAATAAATATATTCCAACTAAAGACAATTCAGTGACAATCTAGCAACTGGTTTCCATTTTGGTGTCTTCTGAGGGTATCTAATGACTTTCAATAGGCCATAAAATATTCCTAAAGGAATTCCTGTGGCTTCAGTGAAGCACAGCCAGGACCTTGAGCACTCAAGAAGAAGTAGCCTGAAGGACTACAGCAAAACTCCTCCTTGCCGAGCCCACGTGGGAAGCGGAAGCTGAGAGATCCGTACCTGAAGCGGGGTCCCCAGCTGAGCTCTGGAGCAAGAGGTTTGTTGATGACAATTGTGCCAGTGCCGACAGCCTGGATGGGGATGATGTAGGTGTGGCTGTTTTCTATGAACACCTTCACCTCATCCTTGAATTTCTCAGCATTGTCCAAGTTCGCTATGACGGCCACAGACACCTCGCTCTCAGGGGGGATCACTCCTTTTCTGTGTTCAATCCTCCAGCACGAGCATTTGCCAGCCTGTAAGATGAGCCAAAGAGTAACTTAGGATGGAAACCATGGACCCTGGTCTCTTGTGGGATGCAGAAAGGACTAAAGAGACAAGGGTAAAACCATAAAGGCTTAATTTCCCTAACTCTAAGCTGCAGTGCCTGGTAACAGCACCCGTGCAGGAGCTCATACAGCCTCTATTTTACCCTCCCTCAACAGACTCACTTCGTTAACCCAGCTTTGTCTGACCCAAGGGATGCTCACCCCCAGGAGAATGCTATTGTCCCTCCAGCCTCCCTCTTGGAGCACACACCAAGGGAAGCTACTTTATATCCCCTGGCTTCCCGACAACGGTGGCCGGCTCTGCCATAAAGGCTCAAGGCCAGAGGAAGTCAGGACTGCTCCAGTCCCCCCGCAGCAGCCACACGGCTGGGGAATACTGCTGAGACCCTGAAGAATAACTCTGCAAAAGCAGCTGATCAAAACCCCGAAGTCTTCTTTTCCAAGAGTCAGGTAGCGCTTCCCAACAGCCCCTGAAGGGATGAAGCACTCTGGTTCCCACTGATCATCACCCGCTGTGAGGTGCCCCAAGGCCCTCTGCTTTGGCAAAGTCAGCTGTAAATGTTCATAGCAGGGCAGTAAAACAATAAGCAGAAAGAAAACCACAAGACGTGCCCTGTGGGCATGGCCTGGGCTTCCCAAGCACTCTTTTCCTCCAGTTCCTTGGGCCTCCCTCTACAGATGATGCAATAAAGGTGCTGGACCCTTCCAGCCCATCCAAAGCCAATGCACATCCAATGCACAAGGTGCAAGCTTGCAGAAGAAAAATGCACGCAATGCTCCCTGGCCAGCAGGAAATGCACTGGGAGACAGACACATGGCTTCGAAGTGTCCACCACAGTGTCAGTGCGACATGCATTGCAGTTCAATGCTGTGTTTGGGACAACAGGCACCACTCATCCAAAAATCTACAGTATTGTAAGAGAAGAGGGTTTGTTTCCCTATTTTATTTTTTTAAAAATAGAAAACACCAGTGTGCTTGGAGGCTTGACATGATGAAAGCAAGTGCTCGATCCAGGTGAAGTTAACTCGTGTTTCTGTCCATCAGGCTGGCAGCACTGAGCTCTAACAGGACACCAGCCAGCCCAAGGGAGAAGAGCAAACCAAGCAGCACTTCAAAGTCACGGGAAGCATTTAAAATACCCCCAAAAATGACCTCTGCTGACAAGGTTAAGGCTAGCTGAAAGTCAGGGAAGCAATAATTTGCTGAGCATTCAAGGTCCCAGCAGCAAGCGTAGGTGCCCCAGCTACGATAACTCCTTAGGCTGGCTGTGCCCTCTGTGTAGAGCAGGTCAGGGCTGCATGCCTGCATCCCATAATGGAGCATGCCAAAGGCATCAAAACGTTTCTGAGCACTGGCAAAACTAATACGCTCAGCTCCATTTAATTTGTCCTCTAGGGCTTCAAAAGAAAGTCTTAAAAAAATAAAAAGAAGCAAAAATCAAGATGAGACTGGGATGGAGGCAGGTGGCTGGCACAGGGTAAACACTGGGGCCCCCACTGACCACGCAGGAGTTCCACCAACCCTCCCCTGTGGTCCCTGAAGCCCACGCGCAGCTGGTCACTGGCCTCGGGGGCATCGGCTGCGCTGCCGCCAGCCAAGGGCTACCCAGCCAGCACATTCACACTGAGACAGTGGGCATTAGGTTTTCACTGACATTAATGTACAACTCTTCCTCCGATTCACGCTGACACAGGGTAGCTTGCTTCAAAAGGAGACCCGATAGCGCTGCTCCAGAGGTGAATCTGCAAGTCTGTTATCTGCCAAAGCCCATTTATCACAGCTTGGCAACAAGCCGGGCAGGAAATTGTACCCAAGGAACTATTACTGAGGAATAATGACAGGCTGTCTCGATGGAGCCAGACTCTCAGTGTCCCAGGGTGACCCAGCGCAGACCCACCGTGCCCTGCCAGGCCAACAGCCCACTCCGGAGGAGCACAATTTGCATTGTTCCTCATTGTTTCCATTAGCATTTGGGATGGGTCCAAGGGGCAGCACAGTTGCACCACTGGAGACCTGCCAGGACCAAAAGGCTCTGCTGGACCAGCGCCACTCAGGTTTTTAGGTCAGCTTCTGCCTACACCAGTCCAGGCTGTGTCCCAGAGACAAGAAATCCATTCCCCAGCTCTGAAGACCAAAACCTAACTTCTGATAACATCCCTGCTCCTTGCTTAGGCTTGAATGCTCCAGAACACGATGCAATAGCTGCACGTGCTGGGCAGACAAAGACAGCGGCTATTTCTGTCCCTGCAGGAGCTTGCACCGCTGGACGCCAGATCCGAGCGCCAGGCAAGGGCTGGCATCAACCGCTTCGAGAAGTTCAGCGCTGAGACCGTTAGCTTCTCCCGGGACAGACTTTCACTGTGAATAAGAGCTGCCAAAGCTGGTTTCTAGCAGACATCAGCATGCATCAGAGATGGATGGCTAAAGGGGTGGTTGCTTTAAGGGATGACTGAGAGGCGACCACACTGCCATCTTGAAGTTACTTAAAGCTAGTTAATTGAAGTGATCTGGTCATTCTGGCCTTGCACGAGTGAAAGAAGCAACAGAACTCAACATTAAAAATGCAGCTGTATTTACCAAGCCATAGCTCTAGCGAGACAACGCTCACACCCGGTCAGGCAGATCCACCGCGCCTTGCGGAGGTCATGCATGAAGGGGAAATAACCCCCTGCCACATCGGCTGTGCACTGTGCCTTGTCCCAGGTGGCTTAGCTGTCCTAAGGGGCAGGAACCGGTGTTCTTCATTAGCAAAGTTACTCTTCATCCGCACAAACTGCCAGTGGCAGAAAGAGCCCAGAAGCACCCTAAGGCCCACAGGGGGGGGATCAGAGCGCTCCCACCAGCAACCAGCCTCCTCCTGGCACCTCGGCACCAGCATCTCCTCGGCAAAAGCAGGGGCACTACTTTGGTTGAGCCTCTGCCCCAGAGCACCATCAAGGAGATGTTTTATGAAATCAAGGCACAGCCTTTAAAGCCAGTAAAAAAAAAAAAAAGAGAGAGAGAGAGAGAGAAATAGAAGTGTGGCACTCACTGCCACTGACAACAGGGCCTAATTTGTCACCCTTGGTTCAGCTAACAGCAGGCTGCTCAGTGAGCTGATGAAATTTGTCTCCATTTGTGTCCCCTGGCCATTGCTCAGCCCTCCAGATCCCATCTGCCCTCCCCTCTGGGCTGGGGAGACCAGTGCCACCACTCTGCACACAGGGGCTCTCCAGCCAGGACATGGCCACAGCTTGGCCAGCTGCTGCCAAGTGCAATATTTAATAACCAAAATCCTCCTGCTTTGCCTTTGGGAAGAGAGCTCAGCTGAGTCACTCTTGCTTGTAGCAGCATAACTGCCTTGAAGACTTCTACCCTTCTTTAATGCTGTGGGCCAGCAGGTGCAGCACAGCACGACAAGTTTCGTTTTCCTAGATGAGCAGAATAACAATTTCTTTGATTACTGAAACACAGCAATTTTGAAAGACCATGAACTCGTATAAGATACCGGACACGATAAAACCAAACTCTTCCTTGGGGCCAAGTTTCAGGCACCTTTTCCAAGGTCTCCTCCAAACCTTTAGCTCCCTACAGATCTGGCAAAACCAAACTGGGTTGAAATCAGAAACTGGTACTGCTGTATAAGCAACACAGCCTTTAAACCCAAACCAAGGGTTTAATTCTAAAGGTCAGCTTTTGGAGCACCATGAGGCTCTGGTGGGACAGCTCTGGAAAGAGTTAAGCCTATCCATCTTCAAAACTTCTGCTCACCTTGGAAGAGGCCACATATGCAGGGCTAGCGCTGCCCGTACCCTGGAAGGCTAATTTAACCCTAGTTTCTAAATAGCACTGCAGATACCATTTGAAGGGCACAGCACTGTCTGCCTCTGTCTCACTATGAGCAAACACTGACCCCCTGGCTAATTATTCAGCTGCTTTGGGGGTGGTGGTGGTGGTAATTTGCAGTAGATTTAAAAACCACCCTCTTGCCAATTCAAGTCTGCTCAGACTTCAATGAGAGCAGCTGGGGAGAACTGCAGCCAATGCTGACATGCTCTTCAAAGCCTTCACTGCCCGCAGCCTGCACGGTTTGCTCAGAGAGCAGCAGAATCGTCCGTCAGCCAGAACAAGGAACAGAACCACTAAAGCAGCATCCCCTCATTGGCACTGGTTTTAAGTTTATCTCCTCCGTGTTTTGCTGTCTCTCCATATGGCCGTTTTGTTAATAAAGGCAGTGTTGCCAAAAGCTTGAGGTAATAAACAATTAAATTAGTAAATGAAAAAAATTGCGTGCTAGAGGGGAGAAGCCAGTATGGGAATGGGAACTGCATGTTCTGCCCTTGCTTACACCACACCTGACCAAGAGCCTTTATACATTGCCTGAAAAATCAGTTATCTGCTGTGAATCCCAGTGACAAGATAAATAGTTACAGCTTTTTTTCTTTTTTTAAAAAACAAACAAAACTTGGTCTCTTCTGCAAGGTCAGCTCCAGTTGAATGTGACAGCAGCGCATCCCTGGGAACGCCGAAGGGGATCTGCATTGAGCCACCAGGCACCCTCCTGAAGACGACGCAGCTGGCTGTACGACCGCTGCTGGAAACCAGGCAGCAGCGAGCTTCACCTGGAGCACAGGGCTCTGGATCAGGGAGGTCAGGGACCAGGCTGAAGGAGACAGGACCCCGCATTACGACTGTCATGAGAAGAGGAAATCCCAAGGAAGGTCTTCTGCCTCCTCCCTCGTTACAAGGCGCTGGGAAACCATTTGCGCCCTGTGGCAGCACATAACAGACCCAGCACGGGGGTTATGCAGGCAGAAAAAAGCTGCCACTGATTAAGAAAACTTACACCCTAGGCCTGTCTTTTCTTTCCTGATCACAGAGACGTGACATGCAGCTGCCTTCTGTGATGCCAAGAGATGTCAACCTTAGCAGCCACATAAAAGATCTCCGAGAAGACAGCATGACAAAGAACAAGTAGGAAATGATCTAAGAATGATGCTTTTTCCTTTCTGCAGGGAGAGCAAACACTTCCATCAGTCCATAACAAGCCTTTGGCACTTGTCAATATGGCAAAAATCAGGCACTTAGGGAGGCAGGAAAAGAAGATGACAGTGGAGCAAGGAGGAGAAACAGCCACTTTTGTCAGCAGGTTACATCAGCCTTCAGCTAAGCTGCAACAGCTTCTTCATGTTGACCCATTCCTCCAGTCTTTTTTTACCCAAGACAGACACAAATCCTCCCCTTGCTGGATCCAGAGGATTCCCTAACAGGCTGGGCTGCCTGGCAGCTGGGAAAGAAATCTCACAGGGAAAAACACACCCGACAGACACAGGATTTGACAGTGTGAGCACAGGACAACACACTGGTCCCAAGGGTCGCAGATCTGCAGACACTCTGGCAAGCAGGGATAAGCCAACCGAGGATGCAAGTATGCAGTCCCTACACCCCTCTTCCAACCCAAAAAGCCCCATCTCAACAGACAGATTTGGCAGGTTTTTACTTATTTTCTTCTGGTGGAAGAGATGCTCCCTGCTGCTCCCTGCAACTGAGAATAGAACAGACACAACTCACCCAGCAGAGAGGAGAGGGAAGCTGGTGCCTGAGGGGAACTGCAAGTAATTCCTGAAGTCACTATCCCAAAGTGAAGTTCACCACAAATCATCCTGGCTTGCTCAGGTAATGATCCTGTCTCCCCCAAAGTGAGCAGCAAGCTTGCCTTAACAGGAAGAGCAATTTTCACTCGACAGTTAGTACCATCGAGGTGGCAGCACGGCCATCTGCATTACAGCATTTTCCTTTTCTGTTTCAAACAAGACACCAGCCTTTCGTTTGTCCAGTTGCTGCCCCTTAAATTAACCTCATTCAGTTTGTCAAGCTGCCGGTCAGTGAGGATAACATTCCTGATGCAACGCTGCTGTGAAAATTTCAGTCAATAACTCGCTCTTTCGAGTGGAGACCATGATCTCTGAGCCTCACAGCCACCGTTTGCAGATTGGCCAACAAATGGGAGACAGGGAAATCACGGCTCACCACCCTGCAGCAACCTCCAAGCAGGAATCAGAGCAGCGGCTTTGGCGCTTTACAGGACACAAGGCTTGGGTTCAGGGACACGGGGGAATGAAGGATGCCCGTGTCACCCATCAGCTGGGCTAAGGCACAGCCCAGCCTGCTCCGCTCTCAGATGGACACGTGTGCGTCACCCTGACACCCGACTGCATCTCGGGCTTTATCTCCACAATTATTCAGTCCCCTCTGCTTCCCGTCAAGGAGCTGCCAGGCAGCGTAAGGCAGCCAAGGGCAAAACTTCAACTGGGGCAGCAAAAGAGCAGCAGAGCAGGCAGCTGCTGAGGGCCAGGGCGCAGCTCGGGCACATCTCACCCACACACACGCTGCTCCCATCAGGCAGCCTCAGCAGCACCGTGCCCACAGTCTGTCTGAAGAGCCCTTGGTGAAGCGGCTGATGGAGCAGGTTCCCAGGACCTGCCTCCTGGCACATCTTCATGAGAGCAGCAGCTGCCCTGAAAAGCAGAGATGCTCACCATGGGGGAACTCGGCCCCGTGGAGTCAGCAGGGGGGAGCATCACACACACACAGTCACAGAGCAGCTGGGGCTGGCGAGACCTCTGGAGATCATCTGGTCCAAGCCACTGCTCAAGCAGAGCCCATCTTTATTGCAGGCAAAGAAACCGTCCCTGAGCCGCCTCGTATTACTGCCCTAGTGATCGATCGGCCCCAGGATTGGCAGGGATGGCGGTGAAGCACGACAGGCTTTATTGCCCAGTCCCATGGGTTAGGGCCCTGAGGCAACGGAGGGGCAGATGTACCCTGCAAGCCCCCCGGCGACACCGCGAGCTGCCCGGGGAGGAGGGAAGGCATTGCACCGGGACAGCAGGACCCGAACAGCTCTGCGGGTCACTGCCTGCGACAGGCATGCAAACCCATCATTTCAACACCAGTACCAGCCATCCCTGGTGGCTTGCTCTCGCCACAGATGGCAAGCGGGTTTTCATGGTGGATTCAAAGAAAGCTGCCTTGGGAATCCCTCCCCAACTTGGGGGTTACCTTTGTCCCCCAAACAGCTGGAAAAGCAGCAAGGGAGAAATTTGCCCTCCTCCTCCTTGGCCCAGGAGGTTGAGCCTGGCCTCTCGCACGCTGCCTGATGCTTTACCCACAGACCCAACCTAGCCCACAGAGCCAGGCCGGGGTGAACCACCTCCACAAATCCAACCCACCCAGCGTGGAGCAGAACAAACCTCCCCCCAACCCTGTTTTTAAGCCCCTCACAGATCCCACCTCCAGTGAGCGGCACATCCCACCCAGCCTCTGCACAGGAGCCCTCCCTGGCTGCACCAGCCCTGCCCCTCCTGCCAGGGCAGCGACCCAACCTCCTCCTGCCACCTGCCACGCAGCTTGTCAGCTGCAGCCTCCATCAGTTAAACAGCCTTTCCCTGCGGCTGGCCTCCGGAGATGCTCTGCAACGCGACGGAGCCCACAGACTCTGTAGCTACACAACCCTTACCGTTATATTTTTGTGCAACACCACACCTGGTTGGGCCCCCAGCAGGTGTGAAACTCACCTCACCACAGGCAGGTTGAGGACAAACTTCACACCCCAGACTCTGTCACAAACAGCAGTCTGACACAAAGCAAACACAGACCTAATGGGGAAAGCGTCGGGAAATCCATGCCCTTCCAGGAGCAAAGGGCCACAGGGGCCTCTTGATCTCAGAGCTCCAAAGACACGACTCTCCGTTAAATACCGTCCAAAAAACAAAGGGAAAACTTGCAAAGATGATCCAGACTCATTTCTGCACAAACGTCTATGCAAGCTGTCTATTTTACTGAGGGGTGCCCCAGCTAAAACTGCCCCCAGAACCAGGCTCCTCTCGCTGCGTTGGGACGGAATATCTTGCTTTCTCTCTGAGACAGCAATACGGAAACGTTGCATGTAAAAATCAGGCCACAGGCTGCTACAGACCAGACAATTTTCATTGGGAAATAGCCCCACAGATACTTACCATCTCTACACAGAAGGATGCAGGGATGACAGCCTGATTGGAGAGGTGGAGAGTTTTGGACGCATCTTGTAGAACTTCAATACTGCTGAAATTTATCTCACTCGGATGCACGTAGACAATTGGTCCTTCTCCAACGCTTACTAAACAGACATTCTGCTCCAGGAAGCAGGTAGGAAAGAAAAAAGAAAAGCAGGGGAAGTTAAAAAATATGAGACAGCTCTAAGGGTCCTCCTCGACGGGGTGATAAGTACGGCTGTTGGAAGTTTTCAGTGTTGCAAGGCTGAAACAGAAGGCCTGGGGCAAGTGCAGGCTCGGGAGTGACCCCATCCGAAAGCCTCAAGCTCCCGTTCTCAGGGGACAGAGAAACCCTGGGTCCCACGCTCTCCTTTCCAGACCTCCTCCACAGTTAGCTCTCCTTTCTCTGCCTTGTGCCTGCTCCCGCTCCTTCTGCCGCTCAGCCTTGCCCCAAACCTCCCTGACCGCTGCTGCTGCACAGCGACACTTGGACAGTTACTTCTCTGACATTCCCAAAAATGCACCTCTGCAAACCAGCAGAAGCCAGAAGCGAAGCAGGCTCTTCAGAGCAGAGATCGTGCAAGTTATGGCCTCTGATGTGTGCTAATGTGTATTCCTGGTACGACATGAATAACAGGCATTAATTATTAATTACATCATTCAAGCGGTGTTTTTTCTTGTGACAGTCAGACCCAAAAGCTTTCTCCTTGCAGAACTGGCACAGACTACTGGAGGAGGAACACAGATCCCTTTGCTAAACCACCTTCCCACATCATTAAAAACAACGAGAATTTGTCCACTCTTGCGGTGGATTTCACTGGTTCCAAACACCTCAACACTTCAACTGGATCTGAATGCACAGAACTCCCAACACTGACCAGACACCGTATGATTCACTGGAGGGCACAGAGTACGATTTAACTGAAAAAGAAACCAGCTTCCACGATGTAAAACCTTTAATGATGTCTGGCTCAAGGAAGTGGTATTGACAGCTGTCAGAATCACCAGCCCAACTCAGCCAGAAGCAGCAGCATCCAGAAATGCTCATCCCTTGACAGGGCACTGCTGTGTGCAACTAAGAGCCAAAAAAACTCACCTACCAAGGCTGGGGCCTCAAAAATAAGGAGCTGAAGCCATGCACGATGATGCATGTCTGGGCGATGCTGCCCAAAGCTCCCGGGAAGGAGGAGCTGCAGGGAAGAGCTGCGCCTCACCAGCCAGCTCAGCTTCCCGGTGACAGCGGGACAGCAGCAGCAAAGGCAGGGCAGAGCCCTTTGGAGATGAGCGCAACAACATCTGGAGGATGCCCAGGAGAGCTGCCTTCTGTCAGCCTGTGTACTAACACCACGCATCCTCACCACCAAGGAGAGGGCTTCAAAAACCCCAACCCCTTCATCTACAGGGTTCTAAAAGGGACAAGGAAAATGCCATTCAACAGCCTTACAGGCAACATGGCACAGGGAAAGGCAGCAAGAAGCGATGGCAGCTCTGCCACCAGTAACGCCAGCGCTGGGATTTACCAGCTCCTTCATGCAGATGACACATGCCAGACTGGAGCTGGCACGCGGTCACCTGCAAACAAAATACCCAACAACAGAGCTGTGGAGGGACTCTGCACAACCTGGATGAAAGGTCTGTACCACGTTCCGCCTGAAACGGTGGTAAAGACCAGGCATCGACACTGGGCACCGCAGCCTAAGGCAAGAACGAGCTTTGAAGTTCTATTGGAACACGCAGCCATTCCCAAGGTCAGACTTGCAGCCGTACGGGTAGGATCTGCCACCAGTGCAGGACACGTAACAAGACAGCCAGCTCTTCTGCCAGCCCAGAAAGCTTTGGGTGCGTCAGCTACCAGGGAACTGCTGGAACTGCACTGCAACCAGAAGACAGACCTATAGAAAATCAACGCATCTAGTCCTTTCTTTAGGGACAGCTACGCTTCTCCAGCTGAAATGCTCGCCCTTTGGGCAAAACATTGACACGCTCACGTCCAAATAGAAAACATTAAGGTAAGGTCAACTTTCAATTTATAAATTGTTAGCCCAAGGGTAAAAGTTTTTCAAGGAACCTGTAGTTCAAAATCCAGCTGACATTTAAACAACTGGTTATTCCAGTGGGGAGATGCAGCGAATGAAGAGACGGGACGCAGCTTGATGCAAGCAAATGTCAATTTATTGTACAGAAGCACGAGTTTATATACACTTTCAGAAGCTGCGCGTTTTAAACAGATTGGTTCTTGAAGCTAAGCCTTGCATACTAGGCAATCCCTGATTGGTGGTTAACTACCAGCAATTAACCGCAAGGTGTTACCTTTCCTTGGCGCCATCCGTCTCCCACCCCCCTGTGCTCTGTAAACATGCCTCATCGTGTTAATTGTTGTCTAGACAAGCTCGAGCACATTCCCCTCAGCAAACCGATTGCCGTGCATGGTCCCAGTTTCCAGCCCGCTCCTGCATCTCCCCCTTCCTGTTGCACAAAAAGAACCTTTGAAAGCCAACGAGTAAAAACAAGGTATAAGTAATAAAACAAATAAAAAACCAACTGAGACATATTATCAGTGTCAAAATAACCCACTGTCTCTGTTCCGTACAATTTTACAATTTCCCCTTTTTGTTTTTGAACAGCTAGTACCAGGTTTGCCATGTTCTGCAGGGCCCTTGCAAACATGACAGCAACCAAGGTAACAGCAAACAAACAATACTGCCAATTGAGTGAATGGATGCCAAAAAGGCTGACATTTTCTCAGATTTTGATAACATGTTGCTGCAATGGGGCGCCTAAAATCCACGCAGCACATACCATCCAAATCCTCACAGCCATGTCCTTGAACCAACAACAAAAAGCAGTGGCAATTTTGACTCACATTCTTAACTGCCTACCAAACAAGGTGATTTAACTCTTTAATGCTTTCCCTGCTGTTACTCCGGATAAGAGAAGAACCGCTGCGACACGTTCCCATCATAGCCTCCCACTACATTAGCATCTACAGAAAGACAATTATCGACATTCAAAGTGTAAACAATACCATCTTCTTTTGGATTAACATTATACATAGGTGGAAGGGCACACCAAACAAGAACTGGTTCAGTCAAAAAGTTCAAAACATCGCATGCCTTCTCTGCACATACCTCTGGGGTCATTCCCTTCATTCCCTCTCTTTTTTATGCAAAAAGAAACACTTTTACCATAACAGAGAATCCCCTATTTACATCTCTGAGCCCGGACACAAACCGCAGCTGTATGCGCCACCAGGCTCAGGGCAGGAATCATTCATGCAGTTACATAGCTATATATCTCTACAAGCGTGCAGACACCCATTAAACACTAGATAACCATGTTTATCTTTCCTATTCTCCTTCACAATACCCAGCTGTTCTCTCATCTCTTGTTAGGTCAAATATTCTCCAGCTTCCTCTCCTATCTCTCTCTTCAGACATTCTCTATCCTCTTTTTTGCTTGTTAATTGTGATGAGGCAAAGGGGGTGTGTAGCTGGGTGACCATGACCTGATTCATGTTACAATCAACTAAACACTGAATACAGGAAAAAAAAAGGCATGGGAGACATAAGGCAAACATCAATAAGGTGGTTAAAGATAATTATAATAAATCCTGTAATACTTTTGAGTCATGGCCCAAAGTTTCCCAGCCGTGAGAAGAGACCAAAGGCATCCCGCCCCTGGCTCTGTTGCAGATCTTTGTTTTAAGGCTTTTGAGTTTTGTATACTTTTGTAGATTAATTCACAGTGGTCACTCAGATTCACGTAACACAACCTATCAAAGTCTTCACACTTGTGTCCCTGTGCTAATAATAAAAATCAATAGCAACTCGGTTCTGTAGCAACATATGATGGACCGAATCAACATCTGTTAATAAGCCAGAAAAAAAAAGAATAGTATTTGTAGTATTACTTTGTTTAGCAAGCTAGCAGCCTAATTTACTAAGTAAGTTAAGAGCGTGTACTATTCTTACAGAAGAGATTAGAGAAGCAAAAATCTGTTTATGCTGCATTCCAGAACTCAGCCTGAGAATTACAGTCTGCTGTGAGTTCTGCATTACAATCATTTGACACATGTTGGGGTTGCGATTGTGAAAGTTGCCCATTTACAATTTTCATTGGCATTATCACAGCTAGTTGTTTTAAAAGCAACCCTTGAGCTTCCTCATGCTTGACTTGTTGTTGCAAAATACTCTGAAGCCAATCAATCAAGTTAGTATTAAAGTTAGTGACTCTCTAGGACCCTGCAAGACTGTGGCAAGACTCCCGCATCCTGACTGCCTTAATAGCCATCTCATTCATTTGCTAACAGTTGTCCCTGGGATACCTTGCCTGAGTCACAGAATCGGCACAATTAATTTTCTCCAGCCAACTGCTCATAGTTAACAGCACTTCCCCGATTAAGGTTTTCAGTCAAGGCCACTACACATAGCTCACAAAAATCAGATAGCCACATCATATACTGTATCAGTTAGTACCATACAAAGCAATGACTTCCAATCATGCAGTGTGAGTGTATAAGGCTCTGCCATCACTTCAAGAAGGGACACAGCAAATGTATTATGAATCCTCCCTTCCCGCACTGCTTTGCTTAACGCTTTAACAGCCTCGTATTGCACAGGCTGCCACTCTGCAGGTTGATTTGACAAAATACTGAACATGCCATAGCGACTCCCAAAACCCATCACTGAAGTGTTTCCCACTTGCATTCCTGCCACCAATCCCTCAGACTCCCTTTCACCCTCCCCAAAAATACAATCAATGCATCAGGAGAGACAAGGGGGTGGGGGAAAGGTCTAGCTCCTTTTCCAGATCTATAGGACCTGGATCAAAAGGTTTATCAGTGTCAATAAAATCATTGTCCGAGTTGTCCTGTTCCCGTGTTTGGTCCTGTGTTGTGAGGGTCGCTGCAATCAGTGACAGAAGCTTTGGGGGCAGAGGAGGTGTGGACAGAATCGCCATCGCTGACGGTGTCTTGAGAAGAGTCGCGCTGTCGGTGGAATTTACAGCTTCCTCTGGTTTAGCACCGTTAGTAGAATTAGTCCACACTTGGCAAAGAGTAGTCAGAATTTGCCACCAAGATGTTAAATGCATTCCCGATGTGGAGTTCCCCTCCGTGGCAGCATCATACAATTGGCTGCTGTATGTACACACTTTCATTCTTTCAAAGTCTCTAAAGTTTCTTGGCTGCTCACCTGTCTCGATGAATACAGGTGTTATCCTCGGGGTTTAGGTTGTCCGCCTGGTCCAGACAGCAAGACGATCGTTCAGCCAAGCCGTCTCCTCCGGAACGCAGCCCTCTTCCACGAGCTTTCTTTTTTCCATCCTTATTCTTCCAAGGCTTCAGAACACCACCATAGGGGTCACCATTTGAGGAGACTGAGGCACGGACTCCCGGATCTGACTAGAAGACCCTTCATGAGTCCATATACGTCTCTTTCTGGGGACGAAGCCTGATTCCCCATTACGGATTTCCCACAGCTCACCTCTCAACTCCGGAGGGATTTCTGGCCGGCTTCTGCTTCCTTTCAGCAGATCATTCAAAGTTCTGTGGGATTCGCTGCATGTCGCTCAGATAGGCGATTCGAGAGCCCTTCATGTTCGATCCTTAAATGCATCACGTCGGGGTCACCAATTTGCGGCGAATGAAGAGACGGGACGCAGCTTGATGCAAGCAAATGTCAATTTATTGTACAGAAGCACGAGGTTTTATACACTTTCAGAAGCTGCGCGTTTTAAACAGATTGGTTCTTGAAGCTAAGCCTTGCATACCAGAGGCAATCC
Source organism: Falco naumanni (assembly GCF_017639655.2). Taxonomy (NCBI): domain Eukaryota; kingdom Metazoa; phylum Chordata; class Aves; order Falconiformes; family Falconidae; genus Falco; species Falco naumanni. Next base: position 8,172,965 of record NC_054069.1, read on the forward strand.
CTGATTGGTGGTTAACTGCCACCAATTAACAGCAAGGTGTTATCTTTCCTTGGCGCCATCCATCTCCCACCCCCTGTGCTCTGCAAACATGCCTCATCATGTTAATTGTTGTCTAGACAAGCTCGAGCACATTCCCCTCAGCTAACTGATTGCCACGCATGGTCCTAGTTTCCAGCCCGCTCCTGCACAGCTCTACCAGATGCACGTTACTGCTTCTTGCCCGTCAGTAAGGATGCCCATCAGTAGGGATGCTTAATAAGCTGTCATTAAATGTGTGTGAAACAGTGAGTCATGTGAAGTGATAACTAGAGCATCCTGTTAGTTTTGTGCAAAGGAACAAGACCTGGTAGTAAGATTTTTGTCAGTTGTCTCCTGAAAAAGAATTCACAAGCTACGTAGTTTTTAAAAGGGATTGAATGAGTAGGTGAGAGCTAATTAGAAAATAATACTGCTGAAAAGCCCTAGAACGTGTTTTCTTTCTTTCTAACCCTCTTTGAGAGGATCTGAGTTTTCCCAAGACAAGTGTGAGCCCTCAGGATTATTCCACAAATTTTATATCGGCCCTAAAGCTTTGTAGTTGGCGCTGTGTAAGGAAGATGTGAATATCTTGCTTTGCAGTGCTCTTGGGCTGCTGCCAGAAGAGCACTCCGGCTTCCCATTCCCTTGGTGGCATGTTAACTGTCATCTTCCTTGCAGCTGATACAGCAGCGTGTTGGTTCAGCGCAGTGATCGGAGAAGACTTTAATAGCCTATTTGTGGCTGGCTCTTGGACCCGGGTGATGCACCCCATGGGTGCAGAGCTGTAAGGCGCGGTGTAGGAGAAGCGGCAGGACTGTGCGACCAGGAGAAGGGGAGAAGCAGTTGACGGTACTGCTCTCTGCAGCACCGGCTGGCGTTTAGAGCAGAGTAGGGTATCCCCATACTCTTGGTTACTGTGTCAGGGTAGGAGCTGTCATCTAATTCAAGTGGTGTTTTCCATGATGCGTGTGGAACTGCACGTGCAATACCAAGAAAACAAAATGAAGCATCTGAGAAGGGATGGAACTTATTTCAGTAGGGAGGCTAGGAAGCATTTAAATTAATGATTTGATGTTAACCTTGTTAAGGCTAAGGTGAGTCATTGCAGACTTCAGTGACATGTGGTTTGTCTGATGTAATGCAGACCATTGGTAAAGGAAATTATGAGAAAGAGATGACTCTTTCATTTTTTGTCCTCTGTTTTTATGGCTGCAGTTTCAGAGTTTTTGCTCTAGGAGTCTCATTTTCTAGAAAGACAGAACAAGGAAAACATTGGGGTTTCTGTGCAGTCAAGTTCTGACGGGCTGACAATGCACTGTGCGCTCTGTACTGACTGTTCAGGGGCACGTCTGTTCCCAGTGTCTTGCAGGGTGTAACGCTCTGTTAAACATTCAGGAACAATTCCTGGACAGCAACTGGAGGTTGGTAACTTGGCATCCCGTGGTGTCTTGTTTACGTGTTAGAACTAGATAATCTTCATGTCCCTATCCAAAGGTAAAATATAAACAAAAGAATTTTCATACCCCTGCTCCTTCTCTGTTTATAAATGGTGAAAGTACTGAACAGGAAATAAACGGTCCTATACATTAAGTCTTAGCAAATCTTCAGGGTCAGCTGGTATTTATTTAGTGATTCTTAATGGTTAAATGTGAACTTGCAGAATAATGACTGCATGTTAGTGATTTCTTGAATTAGTTTTCATCAGAGGAGTGCAAGAGGTAAATGTGAGGCTATTTTTTAAAAAAGTCCTTTTGAGTGAGAATTGGAAACTACAGGTCTGAGAAAGCCTGGCTTCTAGATCAACCCTATTGACGTGAACCGTCCTGAAACTCGTAATTCTCATGGCTAAATGCAGTCCTGCAGGGGAGTCACAAATGCAGTAGTTCTTGCAGAAATCAATGAGCACAGGCGTTTGCAGTGTTACTGTCAGTGTTTCCACAAAGTCACCGAAACAGAAATTGAGCTGTCATGGTATAAAAGCAAATACCATTTCATGAAACAGTAACCGTCTGAGAGAGGAAACTATAAAATAATAGAGAAGAATAAAAGGACTCTCTAGGAAATAACAAAATGGCAAAGTCTGGGATATTTTAGTCTGCACTGAACTAGTTGAGCTGTCTGCAAAAAAATTGGCTTTGAAATTTTTTTCTTGACCAAATAAATGACTTGTCATAAAGTACTTGCAAAGTCCTTTGGAGGATTTTGACATTGCCCTTCCCTTAGCTGTTTGTGAGCTGTCAGTATGGAGTTTGGTCAAATCTTGCTTTATGATGTCCCTTTTTTAGAATGTATTGTCTGATTTAACACACCGTACTTTCAAAATTGCTTTTTTTTTGGTTTAGTAAGTTACTACGCATTTTGATTTATAGCATGTTTCTAAATATGGGTAACTCGTTACTGCCAGTTTAAGGAGATTGAATGCTACGCAGACACCTCTGTGTTGGCGCTTCGCTCTTGTGCCACACAGCAGTTACTGCTTGCTCGGGTCTAAGAGTACAGTCTCCTTTCTGGATTAAGTACGCTGGAGCAAAGGTCGTCTTCCCAAATCATGTTGTAGAGCCTTGGCTCCTCACATTGCCTTTCTTTGCCTGTGAAAACTCCTTTCCTTAATGCTTGTTTTGCTTTATTTTGTACCCACTGCAGGACTGCTGACTGTAGGACAGTTTCATCAACTTTACGGTCAAGGTGTTTTCTCTCCTTATTCCTACATGGCAACCTCGTGCCAAGCCCCCAGCACTTTACCAGCACAAAGATTAGATGCGACTCCAGTCCCTTCCACTTGGATCCAGCAGGGACCACTTGGGTTGCTGCCAGGGCAAGGGGCTTCCCCAGCTTTTCCAGATAAAGGGGCTGCCTTTCCTGTACTCCAGACACTTCCAACAGGAGCCACGTACACACTCCAGCCTGTGGCTTCTCTTCCGCCACTTCAGCAAGGGACCCAAAGCGTTGCCACATCCATTGCAAATTGCAGCAGCTCTGCATCTTCAGTGCCATACTCAAAAGCCTGCTATCCAAGAGGTATGAAAAAAAATGTCTGCATTTGCTTTTCAAAAACAGATTTTAAAGTGAGACTTTCAAATATTTTTCTACAATACTCTGCCATGTGTATATCTCAAGTGAGAACTAGAAAGTGTCAAGTCTAAAAGGAAGATGGACCTAAAGCAAAAGGAGTTTCTGTTTGGTATTCGTGTCCTTCCTCCAGATTTTGTGTGTCCCCTGGTGATTTTCTGGATAGCCTTTCTGTTGAGGTGAAAGGGCGAGGAGAAGAACATTTGTCCAAAACTAGTCGGTGTGAGGCTAACTTTCATTTTTGTTTTTTTAATTAAGCAAAACTTGGACAATGATATTAAAGCACTGAGACCTTGTTAAGAAGTAGTATCCTAGGCCTTGGTCTCATGTTTTTCCCAGTTAAGGTTTTAAACTCAAAGATCAGTCAAAAGTATTGTGCAGAACAGGGGTCCTCAAACTTTTTAAACAGGGGGCCGGCGTGCGGATTAGATGGCAGGAAGTCATCTGCGGCTGCTTGGTTTCCCCCTCCAACCCCCGGCGGGGGTGGTGGTGGTGTGGGGGTTCTGTAAATACGGGGGGCTGGATTGAGGACCCTGGGGGGCCATATCCGGCCCGTGGGCTGTAGTTTGAGGACTCCTGGTGTAGAATATTTCATTCTGCTCATACTATTTTTGTATCTGAATTTTTTTTCTTGCTTAGCTTCTTTATGTTGTATTTTTTGATGCACTGAAGACTAGAAAGTACAAAAGTCTTGGCTCCTTTCTTTTTTCTAAATTATTTCTGCCACAATTGTCAGTCTCACTTAATCACTCAATTACAAAATAAATCAGTCTCACTTAAGTGTTTTTATTCTTCAGAAGAGGAGTTGAAGCAAATTACTGTTCTTTTCCTTGCCCTTACCTTGAATGGGAAAAATCACATGATAGGGTATTTTCTGGGGAGTGGTGGTGTATTTGTTGTGGGTTTGTGGTGTTTTTTTTAATTTCCCTAAAACTTCTGAAATTCAGAACAGTGATTCTTTCCTTGAACAAACTAAAGCTCAGTTGTTATTCTTTCCTTCTGCCTGCTCCTCCTTTGGCAGCTGCACCTTCACAAAGACAGCTATCTATCCCTGTTTAGAAATCCTACACAGTGAAATCATTAAATCTTTTGTGCATCTCTTCTGAGACCTCTGCTGAGAACATTTCAGACAATAATCAACAGTTCCCGTAACGTCATTTTTGTCAAGGAAGGGTTCTGAGGAGCTGGGCATTTCTTGTAGACACACTTAAATGTTTAAGAGACAGGCAACTCCTGCCACGTGCTCCTTATGCAGAGATTACTGTGGTGGCCAGAGTGTGGAGCCTGCCTTACCAGATGCTAACTATTAAGTCTTCTCCCAGGAGCAGGTGTCCTGAGAATCATAGAATGGTTTGGGTTGGAAGGGACCTTAAAGATCAGCAAGTTCCCACCCCCCTGCCGTGGGCAGGGACACCTTCTATTAGACCAGGTAGCTCCAAGCCTCATCCAGAATACTTGCTTCATTAAGGTGGGAGGTGGTCCCCGCTTTGCGTCTCTATTGGTACAGAGCATAGGCTGAAACTCATCATGATGAATTGTAGTTGTCTCTGTCTCAGCTAAGGCCCCAGCCCTCTCCCATAGTCAAGGGAAGGAAAGGGGCGTCTCGGGTGCGATTCACGTAGCTCGGTTTAGAGTTTGTCTTGGGGTAAGATTACTGGTGTCCTGGAAGTGCCTGTTTTGAAGTACTGCCTGCAGGGGAGCTGAGGGAGACCAGCGTAGATTTAGACATGAATATGGAGATCTCTCTCACTGGATGACGCTCCTTTTGCTTTAAGTTTAAAGGACAACTTGGCTATGTTGCTCAGGTAGAATCTTCTGGGGTGGGAGGTGGGTGTGAGAACGCAGTGAAAACATACCAAATTTTGCAAGGTTTAATCAAAACTAAAATACAGAAACTTAGGGAATCTGAGGCGTTTGAGACCTCCAGTGAATTAATTAGTGTTTCTGAGAGTGTTAGTGACATTTCACTGGAGTATGATAATACTTTTAATTTTCACTGTCACTCTAGCACTGTCTCAGTGGTTTTACTTCTGTGCCTGTGTATCTCTTAATCTCTCCGCTATCCTTTCTTCTATATATTATAACATACAGCATGCTGAAAGTGTGTTTCTTCATATGTCCACATGAAAAAGTCTGGTTTCCTTCATCATGAGAGCACAGCAGCAAGATTAGTTTGTTTGGAAAGTGATAGTTAACCTTAAGATATGTATTTAGTAAGTGAGAGAACTAAAGAATGTATGTTCAATCTTATTCTTGACTCTATTCATTTCACTTTTGAAGTCCCATTAAATGAAATCAAAGTAGAACTTTGTCAAAAGATTTATTTTTGTGTGTATTCAAACTTGTTTGTTAACTTCCGTGACAAAAAGATTTCCCTGGTTTTTCATTATGATTCTTATTGAAAAGTCAGTAACATAAAATATGCTCATGTAAGTCTTTTTTTCCCCACTAGCCTTAGACCATAATTAGTTTAAGGATTTAGTTCTGTTTACTTTCAACTATCTGCAAAACCTTTGACAGTAGTAGAATCGCATCAAAGAAATGCGTTGAAGCTTTATTATCCGAGAGTGTCTAATAATGAAAAATCAGTCATGGAGACCATGTGAGACATATTAGTTATTGGTGCCACCTGACAGTGCAAGTCCAGTCGCGCCTTTTGAATGCATCTGTGCCTGTAGGGTTCATTTACATATGAAGACCTTTCTGGTGAGTGGTAGTTTAGGAGTGGTCATGATATTCTTCGGAATGATACACTCTTGGTTAAGATAATTCATTTTCTTTGTAAGTCTTAAAATTCACATGGTCACAAGTGTGTATGAACACCTAGGCTCAGCTATGTGAATACGCTTTCTGTGGTGTATTGTGACAAGAAACTCAAGCAGCCAAATCAGAGAGGTGATACTAAGACACAAAAGACTCTGATTATGAAGTTTCTGCATGTATGTGTGTGTGTTACCAATTTTACAATATATGTTTTTAATATATCTATACATATCTTAAATATTTTTAAGGTTAAGAAATTGGTCTTAAAATTACTTGGGAGGTAACAATAAATTTCTGGAATGTCGTTTACTGTGTGATTATTGAAATGTTTAATCAAAGTAAGCAATAGAGGTCTGCACACCAGACACAAGTTCTTGCAGTCTGACAGCTGTGTTTGAATTCTTGCAGCCACACCGCAGAGCTGTTCAGCAGCAGCCCACACAGATCCTCTGGCTGGCTGTGCTGGTCCTGCTGCTTCAGCGTGCACCCACGACAGCCTTGTCCAGGTGAGCGTAGCCTACTGAAAGGAGGTGAAAGCGAAGGAGACTGTATGAATGAACTGCAGGTTTATACACTTGTGAAATTAAGGATATAAATTTGAGAATGGATCTGCTTGATAAAGTGAAAGTGATGTGGTTTACAAATACCTATTTCAAAGAACCACTGAATGTTAAACGGGTAGTTTTGTAATTCAGGTTAGGTTTCAGGGTAGCAGCATAGTGGATGTCCTCATCAGTGGAGTGTTTTTGCTTGACTTCACCAGAATCACTTTTAGTTAATGAGCCTGCATTTGTATTTGAAGAATGTTCTTGCCTGGACAAAAAGAGACTCTTTAATATTATGAAAATACTGAGAAGCAGCTCCACTTCTTTGTCCCGGACAGCTTCCTGCAGTCCTGCGTTTGATTTGATGAACGAGAAAAACTAAGGTGACTTTGTGGAATGGGCCCCACCTCGGAGATCTCTTATTAAAGATAACTCCAGTACTTCCTGTAGATGCTTTATGTAATTTTAGTGGAAACTGCGCCTTATTTGGAGGGCCTGGCTTATCAGATATCAGAAGATCTGAAGTAAAAATGCAAGAGCTTCCTTTTTTATTACAGCATAACGCATATACTTTTTTTCCCCTCACAGAGGACAAGCGAAGCAAGTTATGCTTATGCGTGTTGAAAAAGGGTTGACCTACCCAAGCTTGATCATCCAGTTTCCTGTCTTGCAAATATCAACCTTTCTCTTTTATTCGTGACTTCTTTTAAAAAATAAGCTTATCCAAGATGGGCAGGTTATGGCCAGGATAACACGTTAGTGTAAGGCTATAAATAGCCAACAGCCAGTCATGCCGTCGATATTGTAGTATTTATTTTTCGCACAGTACATCTTTGTCCTCTCACTTTGATTGTGAGCTGCTTTTGTCATCCAGGACATGAGGATCCATCTGAGCGATGGGCAGTCACAATTAAATAGCTTATCTCGGAAGGCCGAGATCCATGGGATAGTAAATCATTCCAAAGGAGTTGTCAAAGGTGGTGTTGTGGCTAGATTGAAGGATAATATACAGTGTCCAAAGGGTCTAGTAAAAATCAGTTGTTTGGAGAAGCAAGTCCGTGGGCAGTGTGTGGAGTCAGAAGAGCTTTAGGCCACTTGCTAGTGGTTGCTTTGTTTCCTGGAAACCCCCAGCAAAAAGCTGCCGAGCATCTGGGCAGCCTGCGGGAAGGCGATCCTCTGTGTGAGAAGGCCAAAGGCGAGCGGTGCCCTGCATCAGTTCCACCAGGTCAGTAACCGGCTGTCTCTGAGCAGGGTAACACAGCTATCGTACCGCGTGGATCAACGGGGCTTCTTGAGATTTCTGAGTCTTAGCATAGCATAGGTCATTTCTCCTGGAACGTGGTGACAGGCTGTGCAGGTGGTACAGAAGACAGCAGTTTGCCTGCGGTTCTTGCTGAGCTGTGGGGAATAATCAGTTTGCCTTTTGTGTGTTCTGGGGCATATACTTCCCCAGACTTCTGCTGGGGGATGTGGCAAGCTGCAATATTGAGCATCCTGCCCTGCTGGTGTATTGATCATCCATCAGTAACCACTTGCACAAATCCTCAAAAGCGATAAAATTCATCAGCCCTGGCTGACTAAGCATTTTTATTTTTCTTCACAAAAAATAGAACTATTGCATGGTATGTTTCCTATCGTTCCGCTCAATACCTTCTACCAGTTGCAGGAATTCAGTGCGATGCTGTTGAAGCGTGGTTTGCGGGGCGCTTTAGGCTGTTTGGTCCCGCTGTGTGCTGCTAGGTAGGAGTGGCAAAGCCTATACGAAACTGCTGGACCAGTCCCGAAGACAGCGAACCGTGTCGGCACGCTAGTAGTCAGCAAGCTGGTTACCAGCCCCGTTTCTGTTGGATCCAGACGGTGCTTTGTGGTCTCAGAAGGAAAAGCGGGCACTCTTGGACAAGGAAGCCTAAACCTTGTGCTGTTCCTTACTGGGTCTTGCAGAGAGCATCACTCTTAAGTTTAGGAGAGATTTAAGACAGGTGGAGTTTCTGGGTCTTGGAGGCCAGCTGCTGGGCTTGTACAGTACGCACCTGAGCTGCTGAAAGTGTTAGGTGACCCTGACTGGAACATGGGCAGACCAGGCCGGTAACTAACTGGTTGGTTGGCTGCAGTTTGCTCTCCAGAAAAAGCTACAGAGAATTACTGCGTGGAATGGCAAGGGGACATAGGTGGTTATACCCAGACATGGTGGCTGATGGTGGTGTATCTCACCAGGTTTCTGAAATGGGGGTTTCGGAGGTTTGTATTACACTCTCATCACGGTTGGTTACAAAACAGGGAGCTCAGGTACAACTTCTTACCCATTTTTCATTTGGGTTCTCTTAAGTGGGGTTTGGATTAGTGTGATGAATCAGTATCCTTGGGTAGGAATGAGTCTTTTGAGAGACCTCCTGCTATCTTCTGCAACAGCAGTGCTGGCAGCTCACAACCATTAGCTCAATACTTCCCCGCTGCTTTATCATAGATGTGAACCGAGGCTACATATTGGATTTCAGCAATTTTTTAGATTTTTTTTTTCCTGCCCCCACCTCGTTTTGTTTTTTTTTAATGGCAGCCCTGCTGTTTGATTATTGCTATTACCATGGTTATTAAGCTGTCGGTATTTCCTTGTGGAACTGAAGCGAGAGGTAACGGGAAGAAATAAACATGCAAGAAAAAAGAAGAACTTTCTGACCTTAAAAGCAGTCCTAAGTAGTTTGCTTTTATTTGTAATAAGGAATGATAATCAGCCATGTTATTTCAAAAAGAAATCAAGTCTGAACTAATTCCGATTGCCCAAGCACTCAAGCCAGATTTGTGTAGTCCTAGCGGTCCCTGAAAAGGTGTGGTTGTGCTTTAATTCCTGCACACGCTACGCTAATCTTATAAGTGAAATGCCCATCTTCTCTTTCACCACTTCTGCTAAGTCAGACCATTTTTCCTCTTGAGCTTGAATGACCAGCAAGCTATTAGTCTTTCAGGCCCTGACTTCTCAATCTTTTATCGGTTTTCCTTGTTTTGTTGCTGCCTCCCCCCATCCTTCTCCAGGTGAACTAAAAGGATTTAAATTGTACCTTTGCGTGGCCCCTTTCTCCTGTTGGAAATACACACGAGATCCTGTAGTGCATCCAAGAGGACAATATGTGCTGTAACAGCTTCAAGCTGAGGTCCCCTAAGAAGAGGCAGAAAAAGATTCAGTATGGGTGGGTTGGTTCATTGGTTTTTGGCAGGGATGATCTTATTCCTGGACGGTTTGGTAATCCGGGTCTTACTTAGAATCCTGACTACTTATGACACTAAACAAGCAAAGCAACAGAAATGAAACACCTTATTAACATTTTAAAAGAAATAGAACTGAAAAAAAAATCAAATGAGAGGAATAATGTTTGAACCTATCTCATAAAAACATAAAGGTGGCTTAGCCTTTAATGAAAAGATTTTGCTTAACAACCTAAATTCCTCAAATTCCAGGTTTTATTTCCCCCTCTGTTTCCCCCCACCCTCCACAGTTTGTGGCTATCTGCAAACTGGCACATCTACACGAATCCACACTAGGACTTGGCTTCACACACCCAGGAGACAGGATCTCATCTCTTTGTGGTATCTCCATCAGGGAGAGACCAAGTCCTTCACTGGCATTTGATCTGATACGGCTTTCCTAGTAGGTGATCCTGTAGCTTCCTGTTCTCTAATTTACTCGTCTCTGGAAGTAGCTTTTCATTAACCATGACCTCAGCTAAAAGGTCTAAGGATAGTCAGGCACTAAGGACTACTCCTTCATACTGGATCTCTTCCAAAAGAAGGCTGTATTTTAAATAGACCTGAGTTTCTGTTCAACATCATTGTATGACTTGTATTTGTCAGAAGAAATGACCCTTCTAGTGTCCTTTGACTGAGTCACCTCCAGAAGTAGCAGTACAGACACTGGCTGTTAAAATGTCATCTATCATTTCACTTGGGTAGGACTTGCTGCTTTGGAAAAACTCTTTCATTGTCTTCATTCTGTTTTAAAGGTTATTCGATATATATGAATGCTACTAAAAAAATCATCACTGGATTGCTGATTGTGTCCTGTCGTCCTGTGATGCCATTACAGTGAAAAATTTTAGTAGTGTTCAGACCTGATCTGTGATGGCAAAGGCAGAGTCTCTGTAGGTTCTACAAGAAGTGTTTCTGACCTGAAATTCTGTCGGGTTTTTATGCAGATCGATGCAGACTTTGAGTTGTGCCTCTGTGGGACACTGTCATGACAGGAGAGTCCAGATGTGAGGCTGTGACAGGCAGGGCAGTTTTGCAGTATTTGCTTTCATCGGTATTTGAACTCCCACTCATCCTGGGACTGGGGCGTCCCTGGGGGGCACCCCTTGTGTAGATGTGCCTATGGACAATCACTTGAGGAGGAAAATGGTATTATTGGTTAAGAAGCGGTGAGTTCCTCAAGTTGTGTTGTCCATATGCACATTTACAGCATATGGACCTTTTTCTTTTGCTTAAAAATGTTGCGGTTTATACTGATTTTTTTATACAACAACAGGAATGCTTGAGTTTCAGAAGGAACTGAAGGCAGGTGGATTTTCTCTCTCATTTTCTATTACGTATGTGGCACGTGAAGAGGGTGGTTCTAGTGTACCCCCACAGGGCCTACTAAGACCAGAAGTCTCTGATTTGAGTGCTTGGGTATATTTAACACCTGCGGTGCAAAGGGTGTGCAGACAATGCATCTGCAGGCATACACCAGCTCCTAGTAAGTAACCTTCTCTCCAGGATAGACCATGAATAGAAGAAAGGAAACGTGCCAAGAGTAAGGTGGTTAATGAAAACCAAGACAAAGCAGTAGCTTTTTTCTTTTTTCTTCTGGTTAAACTTGCTATTTTAACTGAGAATAACGGACAATCTTTCAAGCTTTTGGATAAATGGATAAACAGAATCAATACACATCCTGTCACGGTAATTTTTTGATACAAAAGTTCACTGCATTTTGCTTTTTCCAGAATCCTCCAATGCAGTCATCTTACGAAGCTGAACTGATGCCGTCTGACTGGCTATGTAATATATCTGAAGAAAACAGGAAGGCAGAAGTCAGTCTTGAAGCCACGTTTCAGGTTGCCGCTGAGGTGCGTTCATCATGCAAAGCTGAAAAGGTGGCAGTGGCACCTGTAGAGAGCCAGTATTCGACCCTGGAATTTAATGGAAATCAGGCACTGCCTGTTAATAGTTACACACCTTCTTCAACTGAGGAAAGCCAGCTGGAATGTCTCACTCCTGTAACTTCAGACACATCATTTCTGGTGGAAGCAGATGGAGCACTGGATTTGTCTCCGTTACAGCCTTCTGACATTCTTTGTGCTGCCGATACCACTCTGTCTATAGAAACTGCTGCTGCTGCTAAAATACTACAAAAACTTCTGACCACACAGGAAGCAGATGAAAAACGGAGCAAAGAATCAAATCACCGCCCAGCTGAGTTCTCCCTCGTGTTTTTTCAGGAAGAATTGTTCAGTCCAGAGCAGGTAAGGGGTAAGGAGAGGTAAACCAACATCTTTCTTGAGCTAACTATGTTTGATAGTAATGCTAGGGTCTGGACCGATAGCTTTTCAATATTCTTGCCTGCTTAAGAACTGAAGGCTTCTTTAATTAAGCTTTTAATGGACAGTGAAGGGTTTGCTTGGTAAAGCAAGATATAAAAAAGAAGAGGGAATGAAAAAGTATCCCATGTTTCCCATGTTAATGAGCATGACATGTGTCAGCCTGTTGGCCTAGTTAGGGTGCTCATTTGCATGGGAAACATGCGTAGTGCAGGTGTATTCGTGGTGATGAAGTGGATGCTTTTTTAGGTTGTAACGTACCATCTTTAATCTCCAACAAAGAAGAGTATTTTGAGAATTTCTGCTGGAGGCAGGTTTTTGCTTAAATTTAGATAAACGGTTAGATTGTTTCTGATAAATAGTTGTTAAGTTCTGTTTTCTGTGGAAAGTATAGTTTATTGACATTTGACTGGTATAAAGCATCTTCATTGGTTTATACTTTGTGGTGTACAACAAGTTGTAATTGTACTTCGGTGTACCTGGTCTTCCCGGTATGTAAAATTGTAAGTCTCATGAGGGGTGAGGGGCATTCTAGATGTTACTCTGTTAAGGTAGCAAATGCGTGCTCTGCTTTTTTTTTTTGTTTTGTTTTGAAAACAAGGTAAGCTCAGGAGATTGACTGCATCTGTTTCTGCTGCATGAGACCTACCTTGCATGTAGGCACTCAATCTCATTTTTGTGTGTGCATTGAAGCTACTGTTCTATTGTTCTGTCGGTAGCTTGACGCCTTCACTGAAGTTTCTAGATCGGAAATCATCAGCTGGCGCAAACCTCCCATTGTTGCTTTCAGCATTATAAAGATTAGTCCTCTTCCTCTTGGGTATCTTTCTAGAAAGGGATGTGTATTCTGATCAAGCCTCTGCATAGCTCAAGCCTAGGCTAGACTGTTCTGCCCAGTACCGTGTAGGGAAGAGCACATCCCTGTGCTAGTGCATAGAGTTGGCAGTACTCCTTAATTGGTGCCCACTCATTATATTAAGTGTTGACCGCACTTTAAATGTTGTCGGTTTTGAGAATTTTTGAACTGCATTTTTAGAATGATAGGTTGTCCCTTGTTGAAGGCCTTTGGAATCCGTGACCCGAACTTCCTTGTCAAGAACTGGGGGAATTAAGCACATGAACCACGTAGTTGTTTGGGAGGGAGGTTTTGTATATTTGTGAGAATCCTGATGTTGGTCCTGGACTGTAACTGGTTAAATAACTGGCCTCATTTTTTGAGCAATTGAAAAGCAATTCAGGGAATGTTCAGTGTTTTGTTTGACAGATTCCCTGTTTCTGTTAGAACTACTCTTCAACTAGTCTCCTCCTCCCAAACTCGGGAGAGGGAAGGTTAACTTAACACCCTGCTTGTCCAGAGCCTGGGGTCATGGCAGGTGCAGAACTCTCCAGAGGAGGCTTCTGTGCCTGTACTCCTCACATCAGGCTCCAGCACAGTTTTCTTCCTCATCCCTGAATCTGGAAGCACTCAGACTTTCAGTGCCTGTTGGTACCGTGTGTTTTAGAGCAAGCTTATGACAGAATAGTGGACGTGCACAGAAGACCGCTCTATTCCTCTCTATACAAGCAGAGGGGGAGCAAATTCCTCCACCGTTCATACAAGAGCATCAGAACAGCTCTGCTGGGTCAGATCAAAGGTTTGTCTTGCCCAGCGTCAAGTCTCAAAACAACAGCTGTAACCTGATGTGTAGGGAAGAGCAAGAACAAGGAGCGCAAACAGAGCAGGGCATTCCTGCTTACACATTCCAGCTACTTTCAGCCCGAAGACTTGCGATGATACCGTGTACTTCATCTCGGGTTTCTGCTCTGTGGACTGAAGTCAGCCCTTGAAACTGTCGGTTTTAGCATACGGGACCTTTTGACCAAGCTGGTACTGTTCTGTTTTCTGTTCCGTTCACAGTATTTCCCAGCATTTAATTACTCTTGTGACCAGCACTGAGCCTTGAACTGTCTTCCTCATAGAAGTAACAGTTTAGTAGAAACCTGCTTTATTCTGCTTTCCCGATTTCCTAAAAGACAGCAAATTAAAGAGCAGCTCTTTACATGAAAAGAGTTAGTACATTCAACAGTTCAGATCCAGCGTTGTCCTCTCAGCCTCAGTCAATTTCTGTCCTAGACTTCTAGAGAATTTGGCCTTCAATGGGCATCTCTTATTCCACTCCTACTCCTAAGAAATGTTTTATTTTCTTCTTAAAGTGGAAATAGAACATTTCTGTAATGCTTGACCAAGAGGAATTTGCCTCCGATTTCGTTCAGTCTCCTTGGCAGCATACCTATGTGAAGGCTGAAACGCTTGCTTTCTTTGGGGAAGGTTAATCCAGCAAACCCCATTCATGCGAGTTGCTAATTTTAGTGCCTCAGCTTCCCATCATGGTTCGAGCTGGGTACAGGTATAGTCCAGTCAGTGTCTCGTAAGTCGTGTAAGTAGTGAGATGCAGCAGTTTTGGCGTTTTTCAGTAACTGAAGTGAAAAGGCAAAACTTTCACGTCTGTCAGCTTTGGTAGCTTTGCTTGATTCTCTGCCGAACAATGTTTTGGACTCTGAAGTTGCAGAAGTATTAGACCTGAGTGGAGGGTCTGTCCACAGGTGCGGTGAATCCATGGTCAGAAACATGCTCGCTTAAAAGACCAAACAATAAAAAAAAGGGATAGCTTGGGAACCAGACTTGTGTGGGCTAGGCCGATGCTGTTAGGATGAAAATGGTATTATTACCTATTACATTAGATTACTGAAGAGTTGGTGTGTAAGATTCTATAAACACAGTGATAAAAAGAAATCTGAAAGGGGTGCTGTGCAGTATGACTGCTCTTCAGTTTCCACACACGCAGCTGTGAGGGTTAAAATTGGACACAGCATTGGAAGTACAGGTTCACCAGTGAGGGGGAATGACATTTCCTCAGTTTGCTGGCCATGCTCGTCCCGGTGTAGCCCAAGGTGTCGTTAGCCTTACTGGGCACTGCAGCATCCCCAGGTCCTTTGCAGAACTGATAGTTAGAGTGTCTAGACTACTCTCACCACGTAGGCTAGTAACAGTTTCTTAATAATGGTGATCCCAATATGCATGTTATTTGTTTTTTCTTTATCAGACACTGCAATTTGGTTTCTACATCCCCTGCCTGGTATTGCTTTTCATTATTCTCGTCTTTTTAAATAATGGAGTTTGCAGAATTGTTTCTAGAGCAGTTGTCCGGTGGAATATCCAGTTTAGAATGCTTACCTGAGAAATCTTCCCTTCTCTCACTACTTGATGAAGGCTGCTCACTAATTTTTCTAGAACTTGCTATTATGTAAATGTCGCCAGGAATAGAGAAGTCATCATCACTCGTGAGACTTGGATTCTAGCTGGTGAAGGTAGTGACCTACAGCCTGCCTTCCTTCTTTGTTTTTGTGCCTGGGAAGGGGTTGTGGTTCAGACATTAGACAAAAGGCACTGCTAGCCACGTGTTTTTCACGTGGCCTTGTTAACAGTACTAAAGCAATACATCCAGACAGCACATTTCAAAGAGGAAAAAAAGAGTCAAATGGGTATCCAGCAAGTGCAGGAGGTGTGTGGGAGGGAACTAGTTCTCCCTGGAGTACTCCATTACTGTATTTGCACAGGCCTTTTTGAATGTTATTATAGAACTTTGTCAAGCAATGTATGTGTGTTTCTATTGATACGTATACACATAGCCTGTTATATACTCCACATTGAGTAATGACAGGTGGTGAGCGTGATTTTTGGAAAGACTATCTTATTACCAAGTGTGACCTCTTGTCTTCTGTAAACTCACACATAATGGTTTTCAAAAGCTTTTTTTCCCCTTAATAGAAGGAAACATTGCAGGCTCTGAGCAGTCATTCATCTTTAGGTTATTGATGGATGAGATATTTGCAGAAGAGATGACTATTCTAGAACAGGTGATACTGTGAAAATTTTTCTGTCTAAAGGTAGATTCCAGGTGCTTAACTTTGGGCCTGTACTGCCTCAGTGAAATAGAAACAGAACTTGGTTGTTCGGGCCTTTTTTTTTTTTAAGCTACAGGTTTTTGCCACATGATCATGGAAATGTACCAGTTTACCAAATGGTTGCCTGCAAAATACATGTAGAGCAGCAGCAGAGGGCTCTAAAAAGCAAGCAACACGTTATAACTTAATGTCTTAATGCCCCAGTCCCGGTCCAAGCCGCGGGGGTCTCTGTTCCGAGGATCCCGGTCCCAGTCCCGATCCGCGGTGGTCCGGGTCCCCGGAGTCCCGGTCGCGGTCCCGAGCCGCGGGGGTCCCGGTCCCCGGGGTCCGGAGATCCCGGTCCCGAGCCTCGGGGGTCCCGGTCACAGGGGTCCCGGTCGCAGTCCCGAGCCACGGGGGTCCCGGGTCCCGGTGGTCTAGGTCCCAGTCCTGAGCTGCGAGAATCCCGGTCCTGGTCCCGGTCTCGGTCCGAGCCGCGGGGGTCCCAGTCCCGGTTCCGAGCCGCGGGGGTCTTGGTTCCGAGGATCCCGGTCGCGGTCCCGAGCAGCGAGGGTCCCGGTCCCCGGGGCCCCGGTCGCGGTCCCGAGCCGCGGGGATCCCGATCCAGAGCCGCGGGGGTCACGGGTCCCAGCGGTCCAGGTCCCAGTCCTGAGCTGCGAGAATGCCGGTCCTGGTCCGAGCCGCAGGGGTCCCAGTCCCGGGGGTCTGGGTCCCGGTCCCTGCTCCGAGCCACGGGGGTCTCGGTTCCGAGGATCCCGGTCACGGTCCCAAGCCGCGGGGGTCTCGGTTACAGGGGTCCCTGTCCCGAGCCACGTGGGTCCCTGTTCCGAGCCGCGGGGGGTCCTGGTCTCGGGATCCCGGTTCCGAGTCGCGGGGGTCCCGGTCCCCAGGGTCCAGAGGTCCCCGTCCCGCGCCGCGGGGGTCCCGGTCCCTGGGGTCCCGGTCCGGGTCCGAGCCGCGGTGGTCCCAGTCCCCAGGGTCACGGTTCGCTCCCGAGCCGCGGGGGTCACGGGTCCCAGTGGTCCAGGTCCCAGTCCTGAGCTGCGAGAATCCCGGTCCCAGTCCCGGTCCCGGTCCGAGCTGCGGGGGTCCCAGTCCCGGGGGTCCGGGTCCCGCTCTTGATCCCCAGCCGCGGGGGTCCCGGTCCCGGTCCCTGGTCCGAGGCGCAGGGGTCCGGTCCCGGGGTCTTGGCCCCAGTCCCGGTCTGAGCCGCGGGGGTCCCGGTCCCTGTCCCGAGCCGCCGGGTTCCTGGTCCCGAGCCGCGGAGTCACGCGTCCCAGTCCTGAGCTGCGAGAATCCCGGTCCCGGTCCGAGCCGCGGGGGTCCCAGTCCCGGTCCCGAGCCGCGGGGTTCCCCGTCCCGAGCCGCGGGGGTCCCGGCCCTGTCCCGAGCCGCAGGGTGTCCCGGTCCCCGGGGTCTCGTTCGCCGTCCCGAGCCTCGGGGGTTCCAGTCCTCGGGGTCCCGGTCCTGGTCGCGAGCCACGGAGGTCCCGGTCCCGAGCCGCGGGGGTCCCGGTCACCAGGTCCCGGTCGCGGTCTCGAGCCGCGGGGGTCCCGAGTCGCCGGGGTCCCGGTCCCGAGCCGCGGGGGTCCCAGTCCCGGTCCCGAGCCGCGGGGTGTCTCGGTCCCCGCGGTCCCGGTCCCTGGTCAGAGCCGCGGGGGTCCCGGTTCGAGCCACGGGGGTCCTGTTCTCGGTCCCGAGCCTCAGGGTGTCCCGGTCCCCAGGGTCCCGGTCGCGGTCCCGAGCCGCGGGGGTCCCAGTCCCGGTCCTGAGTCGCTGGGTGTCCCGGTCCCGTGGTCCCGGTCTCGGTCCCGAGCCGCCGGGGTCCCAGTCCCGGTCCCGAGCCACGTGGGTCCCGGTCCCGGTTTCGAGCGTCGAGGGTCCCGGTCCCGGGAGTCCCGGTCCCGGTCCCTGGTCCGAGCCACAGGGGTCCCAGTCCCAGGGGTCTGGGTCCCGGTCCCTGGTCCGAGCCGCAGGGGTCTCGGTTCCGAGGATCCCGGTCCCGGTCCCGAGCTGAGGGGTGTCCCGGTCCCTAACCGCGGGGGTCACGGCTCCCAGTGGTCCCGGTCCCAGTCCTGAGCTGCGAGAATGCCGGTCCCGGTCCCGGTTTCGGTCCGAGCCGCGAGGGTCCCAGTCCCGGTCTCGGTCCAAGCCGTGGGGGGTCCCAGTCCTGGTTTCGAGCTTCGAGGCTCCCGGTCCTGGGAGTCCCGGTCCCGGTCCCTGGTCCAAGGCGCAGGGGTCCGCTCCCGGGGTCTTGGCCCCAGTCCCGGTTCGAGCCGCGGGGGATCCCGGTCTCGATCCCCAGCCGTGGGGGTCCCGGTCCCGGGGTCTTGGCCCCAGTCCCGGTCCGAGCCGCGGGGGGATCCCGGTCCCGATCCGTGGGGGTCCCGGTCCCGGGGTCTTGGCCCCAGTCCCAGTCCGAGCCGCGGGGGGATACCGGTCTCGATCCCCAGCCGTTGGGGTCCCGGTCCCGGGGTCTTGGCCCCAGTCCCGGTCCGAGCCGCGGGGGTCTCGGTTCCGGGGATCCCAGTCCCGGTCCCGATCCGCGGTGGTCCGGGTCCCCGGAGTCCCGGTCGCGATCCCGAGCCGAGGGGGTCCCGGTCCCCGGGGTCCGGAGGTCCCGGTCCCTAGCCTCGGGGGTCCCGGTCACAGGGGTCCCGGTCGCGGTCCCGAGCCACGGGGGTCCCGGGTCCCGGTGGTCTAAGGTCCCAGTCCTGAGCTGCGAGAATCCCGGTCCTGGTCCCGGTCTCGGTCCGAGCCGCGGGGGTCCCGGTGCCGGGAGTCCCGGTCCCGGTCCCTGGTCCGAGCCGCAAGAGTCTCGGTTCCGAGGATCCCGGTCGCGGTCCCGAGCCACGTGGGTCCCGGTCCCGAGTCACGTGGGTCCCGGTCCCGAGCTGCGGGGGTCCCAGTCCCGGTCTCGAACCGCAGGGTGTCCCGATCCCAGGGTCTAGGTCCCGGGCGGGTGCAGTACCCATTTATGGTCGGCAGGTGGCAGCAGGTCCCCACCAGCCCTGTGCTGAGCACTGGCCGGGCGAGCCCCGGGCCGGGTCTCAGCCCAGTTTACACCACCGGGCCCCGGGAGTGCCCGCTGCGGCTGCGGGGTTCCCTGCGCTCTGCCCTTTGCCCACTCGCAGCCCGGGCACTCATACTCATTGCCTCCGTATGCAAAAGCATCTACGTGCCTCAAGCATTTCAGTCCTTTGCGTATGATGCGCTCTGTTTCGCTGTGGGAAACGGGTGCATTTGCTCTGTTTGCATTTGGAAGCAGCTGTTAGTAACAGCACCTTTAAATTATTTTTTTACAAAAGAGAAGAGACCTTGCAAGACTGCACTTTCTGAGTAGGGAAAAACGAGCGGTGTAAATATGTGGCTTAGGAGAAGCTCCCACTAGGTTTCCCCTTGCACCACTAAGCCATCACGAGCTCTTGTGTTCACAGCCGCTCCCCGCGACGGGAAAGTCAGCCGTTACCGGAGTGAAGGGGTGCAGAGTACGCGGCAGGGCTGAAAGGTGGCACAAGGGAGCGGGGTCTTTCCTCCTCCTGCCTCCCTCCCTCCCCCCACCCGCCCCCCGCCCCCCGGCAGCGGGTACCCTCCGGCGAGGATTTGCTTTCCGCTGTGCCAGCCGGTCGGGGGGCAGCTCGGTTGCTCTCGGCAGCGCGTCTGTAAGCGAGTGCAGCGCTCTGCAGGCGGAGTCAGCGGCGGGCCGGGGGGCTGTGACACCGAGCGGCAGCTGCTCTGGGCCAGCAGCTTCGCCTCGGGACCGAGCCCCCCCCCGGCAGCCGCTGTGGGCACAGCCCGCACCCCCCCGCAGAGCCCCGGGGCCGGCAGGCTGAGGGGAGCCCGCGGCGGCACCGAGCCCCGGCCCCGCGCGGAACGGCAGCCCAGCCCCCGCCCGCCGCAGCTCGAACGGGCGGCTGGTGCTTCTTCTCGTGCTGGTGCTTCTCACTTTGCCCCGGTAGCCGTGCGGAGCGCACCACAGGAGCTGTGCTGCCCGCTTTCTGGGGCGAGATGCGGAGCCGCTGCCTTTGCACTTGTCCGCAGCCAAAATGCTGCGTGAGCCGGGTTTTGGCTAGCTAACGACTATGAAGTCGTTCTCGAAGCAAGTGGTGGAGTCATAGTGTTACCGAAATCTTGGAATGAAGAACTTATCGCCACCAATGTGATGTAGATAAGCAGACACTTCTTTACTGACGGCCGGGTGCGAGAGCGAGTCCTCTCACGATCAATGCACGCCAGGTCTCAAAATCAAATACCATATATAGAACTTATTAATACATATTCATTAAGTATTCACGCATAACCATGATATTTCCCGTAAATCATTAACATATTCTCCTCCTATATCCGATTCTGCGCAGTAGAGCTTAGAAAGGTCTAGAAATGGGTCTGGGGTACGATTTGGGTAGGTGGTATGTGAGTCGGTGGTCGCGATCTCCCCCTGCCGGAATTACCTGCTACTAAAGTTCACGGTTTCTTGGCAGGTAACCACAAGCTGTTCCAGTCGACTCTTCCCAATTTCCATTAATCTCATATTCTGACATCTCAATACACTTTCTACATACAGAAGACTGGTCAGATACAAAGAAACCTTTCAAACCCTAAATTATTACCGAAGTTTCAACAATAATTCCAGCCCATTCTTCTGGCCTTGGTACAGGATGTACAGAGGGTCTCACAGCAGCTTTTACTGAGCAATTATAAGTTTCCTCAAAATATATTTTTATCCTTCTATATTTCTATTCTATAAAATAATTCTATAAAATCAAATAATCAATCAAATAAAGTCAATCAATCTTAACTTATTAACAAATCGGTAACAATAGTATACTACTGTGTGTGGGTGAGTGTCCCGCAACCCAGGGGAAAAGTGTCTGAGCTGCAGCAACAGCAAACTAGTTGTCCGATACCACAGTTGAAGGGAAAGTCTCGCGCTTCCCCTGTTCCAGCCTTGCAGTCCTGCTACTGCTTGTTGTGTTTGGTGAGCATAAGGACCGCTGAGCTGGCTGGAACTGACTGAAAGAAGGACTGGTTGAGCTGACCAAAGAGCGAGTCTCCCCTAGAAAAAGACCATTACTATAGTTATACAGCAAACACCCTAAAAATCATTCTTCTTGTTTAAGTTTTATAAGAAATATATATATATATAAAAAAAGAAATATTTAAAGAACTGTATAGATCTGTGCTAGAAAACCTAGGACATCTACTTACAGGTAGTACAGTAGAACTCCTCCTTACTGATTCAAAACAATCCATCCAAGACACAAGCTGAGGGAAAACTTCTGCTGTTTTTGAGTCGGTTACTGTACTCTGTCAGCAGCACATTGCTGGAGACAGAAGAGAAGAATTAATGTCTTCTGGAAGAATACAGTGTCCAAAAGAAATGCAAACCCAGCATCACTAAATTTGCACCCCAATCTAGAATGTTAACTGTGTCCTCAGCAGCATCAAAACAGGTTTGCAAATGCACAAAATTTATAACTATTGCATGTATTGTTGCGATGACGTAATGAAAATAAAAAGGCATGCCCAGTGACTAATGTTCACTCTGATTGAATACTTATTTCCATTGAATTTTAAACTCATTGGATGAAAAACTTGCTCAACAACTTTTTTTTTTTTTCTTGAAAAGAGCCCTTTAGCAAGTGTTGTGACCACTCCTTAAATGGTTTTCAGTTCAGTGGTCCCCCTAAAGAGTTCTCCAGTTAAGCTCATTCTATTATGCACGTGTGAAATATTTTTTTTCTTCCTAGCCTGAAGTTTTCTTTTAACCTAAACGTAGCTAGCTTAAATTGATATCACCTAGGCTCTTTTACCTTTATGCTACTCTTTTCCAATAGCCATGATGTTTTGTTCGCCTCTCAGATGGGAAAAGTGTGTGCTTGTAGAATGGTAGTGCATTTTTGTCCATGGGGTACAAAAACAAGGGCGTATTGGAACCACGCTGTTACAGGTCTGAATGTTAAAGCTTGATCTAAAAACAAAAGAGTTAACAGTATTCTGTTAACTATTGTGATTTGAATTAAAAAAAAAAAAAGGGAAAGGCGGGCAGGGGGGGAGACACGGACACGACAGACACCAGAATACAGTAATATTATCCGGAAATCCTGTGTCTTTGCATCTCACGTACATTCTCATTGTTTCTTCACTCCTTTCCTGTTTGCACAGGTGAAACGGATCAGCACTTCATGTGGCAAGTTGTTTTTCTTCCCTTCCTCCTGAAGGGGAGGCAACTCCCTGCTACTCTTGGACTTCTTGGTTTCAGCAACACCTTGATGGAGCGGATAGAGATAAGGAGCATTAGATGCGGGAGCTGGAGCAGTATCAGAAGACTGAAGCCTATAAATCTTTAGCAGGAAAGCACAGGACAGACAAAAGGCAAATCACACAGACAAGGTATTGAATGGGACAAAAATATGTGCCTGGAACAACACAAGATTCCCAGCTGGTTGTGCAGACTGACGCTCGTTTACAGCCTTTGATGTAAAGGCTTGTTAAAACGTGGATGCTCATCTCAGGGAGCTCATCTGCGGGTGTGAAATGGAACATTTTTCTTCGGGCAAATCCTAGTTTCATAAATATGACATACAGCAACCTACACCAGAAATAATAATTGTCATTATTTCGCCACAGCAGTGACCAAACCATTGTTAATTGTTCTCCATTGTTCTGGTATTGCTTGTTAAAGAAAATGTGTTTTGAATTCAGAAATTTAAAGTGCTAAAGCAGCTAAAGTGGCAGAACCAGGCCTCGTTCCCAGTACAGCCCTAATCCAAGGCTGGTTTAACACCCAGTCCAGTTAATCACTGGGAGAACAGAGAAACAACAGATGATCAACTTGTGCACACAGGTGCTCGCAGAAACGCAGATGTTTCAAGAAAAAAAAATCAGTATATGTGAATAGGAATTGCTCAAAGACTAAGTGTGCTTGAAGGAGTGTGTGAGTTAAAGCAGGCAGAAAGAAGATCACGATCCGAGGAGGAGCCTGGAACCGAGGCAGAGACTGGAAGCAAATAGATGAATCAACAGGGACAGGGTCAGGTGATGGATTTGCAGAATGGACAAGACCAAAGGAAACTTCTAAAAACCTCGGGCATTGACTAATGATTTGATAAGTGTATATAAGCCGTGCTGTGTCCCTTTGCTCTCTGCCACTCGCTGGGGCGGTGGCCCAGCTCTGAGGGGCGATTAAAGCAAACCCAGTGGTACCCACGTCTGTGTAAATTTCTCCTTTAACACTATACGTGAAGCCTATGACAGAAGTGCTGGTAATCCACTGGTGTTGTGACTGTTGACTGATGTCCCGTGTTAGAACAAATACAAGTACAATGGCTAACAGGCCTCACGTGCATGAAGAACATGAGAACGGTGGTGCTGGGTCAATGGGTCTGTGCTTTTCTCTGGTGCTCTCCTTGCTACCACCTAGCACTCAGCTGGCAAGCTCATGGGCACAGCCAGGACCAGTCCAGCCTCTTGTTTTCCAGGGAGCCGATCACCACACATATGGGAAACAGACAGTAGACAAGACCTAGTTCTTCAAATCCTTTCCGTTGTTTTGCTAGAGAATCTAAAGTTTGATAGACCTTATTTTGTTTGTATTTACATTGGCACTTCAGTGGGTCCAGACTAAATGGCCACTCTCTACCTGACTGCTGCAAAAATTGGTTTGAGCCCTCGGTTAGTAACCAGCCGTTGGTTAACTTCGTCTTTGAAATACAGCAACCTATGGTGGAATAGGAAACTGAGACAGTTAGGGACATCGGTTGTATTTACTCGAAGGAGGTGGAAAATTTTCTAGGGAAATTTAATAGTGTTAGCATAAAAATCCTGTATGTGGCACACGAGCGACTGCTCTAGGCAAATAAATGGCTTTTTAGAATTAGAAGCCATCCCTGCCTTAAGTGACACATTTAGAAAAAGTCTCTGCGTGAATATTAAGCTCACACAGCAAAGCTGCAGCTACCTGATAGCACAGTATTTTTCCTGGTTTGGAGGATTTTTTTATTCACCTAAAACTTTCCAACGGTCGTCACTGCTAGTTTATTCCCTGTATGACAAATAAGTAGTAAATGAAGGTGTTTTCATACAATGGAACAATCTGCATGCTTGCATTTTTTTCACAGCTGTTGCAAAGATGTACTTGAAACCCTGAAGAGCTTTTGCTTTTTATACTACTGAAAACCACACTACACAGCTTTTTGCAAATTTCCAGTCTGCAGAATCGCAGAGTAATTGTTCGTTTGTTTCCGTGAAAGAAAAAAACCCCAACACATCTTCCTTTAGAGGCAATATTTTGCTGCAGATTTTAGTTCTATCTTTTCTATTTCATCTACCTCTTCTCCAGCTCAGAAAGGTCTACTTCTTTAGAAATTCTTTTCATTTGATGTGTTAGAATATCTCTGTGTAGTAGTCGAAAAGGATCTGGACCTGCCCTTTGTCTCACTCAATTCTCATTTCTATAATACATGCAGTTTTCCTTTACTTATTAAAGAAAATTACCAAATCCCATACAGCTACCTGGGATCATGGATCAATCTGAATATGCGTGGCCCAGCACTACTTTTTGCAACTGATCTAAAATTCTGTGCCAAATTCTATCATAACCCAGGAATGGAAATAATAGGGATGACATACTTTGCATATCTTCTCTGCAGGTTGTTACGACCCGCTGCAAGTAAATAAGAAAAAATACAGGTAGTGGACATTTCTAAATAAACCTCTGACATCTGAAGAAGTCATTTTAATATCAGATTTATTCTCACCATACTTTCTGCATGGAAGACCAGAAGAATCTATGCTTTTAATACAATTTGTGCAGGAAAGCACTGGCAAAAATACTAGAGTACTTGTAATGTTTGTTCCTACACCAAACATGCTGAGGTGAGGCTTAAAAGCCCCCCTGTGAATTCACATTTGCCGCAGTGCTGTTAGTAAAAGCTGTAACTATTCATATTTTTTTGAGAATGCTTAAAATAAAACACAACCTAACTCTCAGTTATAGAACAGTGTAGCACAGCAAAGACGTTATCATCTAATTTTTTCATTATAAGATGTGGGTGCATAACCAGGAAGAACACTAACAATTACTTCTTAGTAAACCTTTCCAGCATAAAACCATTTAGTGGGGCAGTGCAAATCAGAACATACTCTGACTTTAACATGAAAGAACACTTCTGCTGTATAGGTAGACAAAAAAATTGACTTAGTGGGGTATTTTCGTTCCCACAGTGCTGTTTCCTCTCCTTTCATTGTCCGTAACCTAGCTACCCAGTGATTTTTGGGGGACGTTAGGGTTAGCATAGATGTTAGGTTAGCTTTAGATGCTTTACATGTTAGAGATGCATTCCTCGTGATTCTGCTCCACGCACAAGAAAAAGCCCGGCTTGCCTTTGCCTGGAGCGGGACTCAGTATGTTTTCAAACAGTTTTCCGCAAGGATACAAACACTGCCCCACTATCGCTCACAATGCTCCGGCCACAGCCTTAGCACAGGTCACCATTCCACCTGGCCTCACAGTGTATCGATACATCGATGGCATCCTCAGCAGGGCAGAAGGGCCAGAAAGCGTTACAGATGCAATGAAAAACATTTGGGCAACACTAACCAAGTTGGGACTGGAAGTCCCAGAGTCAAAGTGCCAAGGGCCAGCACGAGAAGTTAAATTCCAAGGAGTCTGGTGGGTTGCAGGAGCTGCCTCTCTTCCACCAGACACACTGGAAAAGAAAGAATCCGGGCACAATCCATCCAGTACGCTGGAACTACAACAAGTTCAAGGGACTGTGAAGTCCTGGCATAACCATAGTCCTGCCTTTTCCGTCATTGCTCGTCCCTGGTAGAATTTGTTATAAAAGGGAAAATCATGGCAGTGGACATCTCATCAGCTCTGTGGTACCGTCAAGTTCCCCTTCCTGCAGGAGCATAACAGAGCCTGGCCGCGGGCTCTCCACTCCGCTCCAGCCCCCGTTACCCCTGTCAGCACGTGCTGAGGTTGCAGGCTGCGCTGCTTAGGGAGCCGTGGCAACACACATTTAGGATGGTGAATGCCGGCCATCCTGAAAGCCACAGCTGTCTCTTACCCTAAAAAGCTTCCTGTAATACTATGCTTCTCTGAGGTCCCACTTTTCTCGAATTGCCCCCACCCCAAAGCAATTTCCCCACAGGGTCCCTAAGCAAGGCAGTAGAGGAGTGGCTCTCTCAAACTCCCTCCCAGCCCTGCCCTGGATGAAAGAAGGCAGAAAGAAGCCTTCAAATGAGGACAGTTCTGGCTGCAAGAGAACACAAGCTGACCAGGTCTTGGGATCCACTGACATCAACAGAAATTTAGGTGAAAACTCCCCTTTGACATGAAACTCAACTCCCAAACCAAAAAACAGTTGTGATGGGAAACTATGGTGGGGGTGGGAGATCAGCACTGAGGGCAGGAAAGCATCAGCAGCATGGGAAACCATTGAGTTGGGAAGTTGTTCTGTCATTAAAAGTCAAACCGTCACAACGCTGGCTGACCCAGGTGCTGGCATAATGATCGCCATGGAGACGGAACCCCAGAACACTGTTTGCCCCAACAAACGCCACGCTGGCCAACTGCCGCGGCACAGAGCAGCACGCTCCTCGTGGTGCTCCTGCCCTCCGGGTAACCCCCAACCAGCTGTGCCGGCCAGCATCTCACCCCATCACCCCCCTTCGCTTCTGCCCACAGAGAGGTTCCCCCTCCAGCTGCCGACAGGACCAGAGGTGCCCGGCATGAGCTTCACCACCCTGACCATGCCGCCACCGGTCACTGCTGGTGTGCTGCCCTCTGTCCCGGGGCTGCTGATCACCGTTCGGCCTTCCCAGCTCCACATTGTCACCCACCAGCCCGCCCTGGCAACCTGGCAGGGGGTGCAGGGGCCCCTGGGGGACTCGGGGCAGGTTGTGCAGCTGCCACACGTGCTGCAGCTCCCCAGCGGTGTGCAGCTGCCCCCTCTGCCTGCTCCTTGTCCCCCTGCCTATGGCTGGGGACAGCAAGTGGTGATGGGGACACTTGTGCCCCACCAGCCAGTGGGGCTGGGCCCATGGGACGTGGGCCAGGGGCAGCCCCTCTACCCTAGGGGCTGCACTGTGCTGAACGTCCCTGCCCATGCTGGGCCCCTGCCACCCCAACACCCTGCGGCTCAGCATCGCGTGCAGGTCTCCCCTGTGCTCCGCACCCATCCTGGCAGCGCCCAGAAGCTGTTGGAGGCCTTTAACAACGACGTGGTGGCCAGTGAGGATGGCGTCCCTGCTGCCACCCCCTGCCAGCCCGCCCTGGATATGCTCTCTGGCAGAAGCAGGACCAAGCACCAAGGTGAGGTCTGCAGGGTGGCAGAGCCCATAGGGGTGACCTGCACCAAGGAAGGCTTGCATCACCCTGGGGGTGGCTTGGCTTCGTTTGCTTTTTCAGAAGTGGTGACCACCCCGCCAAGCCCAGAGAATCTCCTGGACCTGCCCGAGCTGGGGCCAGATGCCTTCAACGAGGCCTTTCCTGAGCTGGCAGAGGACAACCTGCAGTTTCAGGATGAGCATTCGTCCGCCATGGACAGCAGTGACCCGCTCGCCTGGCTCGACAGCATCCTGGAGCTCCCTGAAGTTCTCAGCGGCTCCTGCTTGACCACCCTCCTCAACAAGTTCCCGGAGTTCTCAGAGTAAGTGGCAAAGGGTGGCTGCTCCAAGGAGCAATCGCTGGCGGCAGGGCTGGGGGACAGCGAGGACACCGACCGTGGTGTCCCTGATGTCCCTGTCTTGACCACCACCCTCAACAGGATCCCTGACCTCTTGGAGTGCATGATGGAGGGCAACTGTCCCAAGGACCAAGTGGTGGCCGCAATGCAGGAGGACACCAACCCCTCCTGGCAGAGGGTGGCAACATCCCCCTTGCTGGATGCCAAAGGCAAGCAGGGTGGGCTGGCAGCGGTCTTCCCCACCCGGCTGCCAGAGAGCCCCATGGAGCCCTCTCAGGAGGGTCCTATGGACACTTCAGAGGAGAGCCCCTTGAAGGGATGCCCAGAGGGTCCCCACAAGGGTCTCCCAGAGAGTCCTCAGCAGATCCTGCTGAAGAGTCCCCTGGCCAGCCCCCCGACTGCACCCCAGCATCATCCGCCCCGCGTGGCCCAGCTGGTGGAGGAGGTGCTGCGGAGGCAGCCCCGGGTCATTCTGACCCGCTTGCCACCACCACCGGGCATCTCCTCCTGCCGGGTGGTGCCCAGATCAGGCAAGGCTGCTGGTAAACAGGCCAAGCGCCCCACATCGGCTGACACCCTCGGGATGCCAGAGATGTCCCCATGGGGCAGCATGCCACCCAAGAAGAGGAAGAAGATGGTGGTGTGCCCGGTGGCAAAAAGCTCCAAAACCCTCTGGGAGGGGAAGCCACACAGGGATGCCACGGCAGTGGGCTGTAGTGGGGAGCAGGGGGGCAGCAGCAAGCAGAGGCCATCCAATAGCGACTATGTGCCCACCAAGCGAGCCAGAACCCTGAGGAACACCAGGAGACAAGGTGCTCCACACTGCCCCAGTCGCCGTTGATATATTGATAGAGAAGGTGTGGAGCACAGATCCCTCTGACGTGTGACCTGCACCTGCCCACTCCAGCCCCGGCCCTCTACCAGATCTGTCTTTCTTAATTCATTAAAGGTTTGATGTTCCTTGCACAGTGCCTCTGCCTGCGGTCATTCGCGCAGCGGGAGATGAGGGTTAATGCAGCCCCTGCCACATGCAGAGACCTGATGCTCCACCTTCCCCTCTGGCTCCACCTTCCCCTCTGTCGAGGTGACACCTCCACCGAGCTGACCCACTCTCTGAAGTATTTACAAATGAAGGGACTTCTCATCAAGGGAGGCAGCCTTGGCAGGGGTGAGAAACAAAGAGCAGGTAGTGGAAAGAGCACCGTTATCTAAGTTGCGCAGGAAGAAGACTTCCAATGAGGAAAGTTCTGGCTGCAAGAGAACACAAGCTGATCGGGTCTTGGGATCCACTGACATCAACAGGAAATGAGTTTAAAATAGGACAAAGATAATGGTGGCAGTGGGAGATGGGGACCTCTAACTGAAATAGTTCTGCCCCAAAGAGGCCAAAATCCCACTTGGGGAGCATGCGTAGTCCGTAAAACACTTCAGCAGTGCTACTGAGGATGCGTACGCGTTTGCATTAGAAGCGAGAAACCAGTCACCAACCCTGTGTATGACACATGACCATGCAACGTGCGGCGCTCTGAGAAAGGCCCCGAACCCCTTCTCAGTGTTCCAATTGGACCTAAAAACTTTGCACGCACTTTTTAATCGCTGCCCCCAAAGCGATTTCCCCACAGGGTCAGTAAGCAAGGCGGTGGCGGAGTGGCTCTCTCAGACCCCCTGCCAGCCCTGCCCTGGGCGCCGGTGCCTCCGGCCCTGCCCCAGCAGACGTTGCTGCGCTGATGGAGGGGCTCCCTCCCTCTCCACTGCATTTGCAAAGGGAGTGGCTGGCTCACCCTTTGCTGCCCACGCAGCCAGCCCTCACCTTTAGCTGCTGTCATTCCCAGGGGCGCCGGCTCTCTCCCAGCACCCTCACACCTTCTCCCTGCGACACCGCGAGAGAAGCGTTCGCCAGGCACACGGGTGCCGTCACTGCCCTGCGCAGCTGCGCACCCCAGACTGGCCCTGCCTGACTGCCTCCCTCACCAAGCACCTCCACCTCCACAGTCTCAAGCTCCATCCCTTTAGACGGAAAGGGGGTCACTTTATTGAGAAGTAACCGTTCCTCATGAGGAACACAGTCTCTTCAGGAGGCAAAATACTTTAATAGCACTTAGAAACAAAGCTGGGGCATCTGGGGGGCCACCTCATCACTACTCCAAACAATGTGTCCTTCGTGGAGAAAAACCGAAGAGCTAGACAGTTTCCAGAGGACAGCAAAACCTGACCTGCTGAGAGCTTAGGACAGTGCACGTCATGTTCTTCTTCACACTTGGTGCACGTTTGACAAGCTGCGAGATGATGGCAAATTACTTCCTTCAGAGAGGACAGCAAGACACTGTTGCCAACTCAGCTTAGGGTTTTTTGGCTTTTTTCTCTGGTTGGCTAAGCAAAGAAACGGAGGCAGTTTCGAAGTGCGCAGAAGCACAGCTGCAGACATAATTCCTGCTGTCACGCAGGCAGCAGGAGTGAACTTCATCCCTTTGGGTCCTTTTGAGAACACCAAGCACCCAGATTGTGCTGAAGGATGCTTTGTACATAGGGGACCCTCGGAGAGAAGCAGACATGTCCAGTTTTATTCCCTGGGAAAGTGCCCTGACACTGTCCTGCCTCTCAGGTGGCGTAGGATAATTAAAATACAGGAACTTACTAGTAAGCATGGGCTAATTCCTGGCCCACTGTGATGTTAACAGTAGCCCACAAATCTCTCAACTAGTTTTGCTCAGCCTGTATTTATGACAGTTACATTGCTCTATGTTGTGGGGGAAAGCAGGTGACACAGCTTGCCCCCTTGATGCACAGGGCTGCGTTTCAAAGGACTACGACAATCCCAGAAGAGCACAGCATAGAACAGCTTATACGTAATTAAGTATCACATCACAAAACATACTGCATGCCATCTATCCATGAAAATGGGGTTTATGTAGGCACATGCAAAATGGGTCTCCTGCTCAAAACCCAGCAAATCCTGATTTTAAAAAATCATATACTGAAATGTAAGATGACATACCTTTGGGTTTGTTGCTAAATCCCCATGTCGATGTAATTCCTTCACTGCCATTGAAATTGTTCAGCTTAAGGCACTTTCCACGTCAAGCAAAGAAAGTTCAACTCAGAAGGGAAAGATCCTTCTTGATGGGACGCATCATCTGTGACAACCAGACACCTTCCCGCCCACTGAAACATAGCAGCCGAGTTAAAAGCAGCTTTTAAATTCCAAGTGGAGAGGTGCAAAGTTTGAAAACTACAGGACATTCTCCTCCTAGCACAAAATAATCAACTTTTTCCCACTTCTCTGCAAACCTTAACCCCAGTGTTTTGTGTTTTTCACACTGCAGCACAGAAAGCCAGTACCCACAGCTGCACAAGGACTTCCAGTGCCAGTGTGCAAAGCATCGAGGAGTCTGGGCTCAGTCTTGGCAGTACAGGAGTGATCCACCTCAAATGCACTGCACAGTCTGCACCTGGGGGTATCACAGGTCAATAGTTAATCACCGCTTTTCCTCCCAGTAACAATAAAAAGAGAAAAGAAGAAAATCTCCTTACATCTACGGCTCTTCTTTACAGGGTAGAGGCTTATGGAAGTGATGACCCATTTCACCCAACATTCAAGACACCTTTTGAACAATTTTCAGAACTGTCCCAAAACCCCCAGATCTTACACAACAATCAGTCCAAAGAAAGTACAGAGGTCTCTGCGCTACTGGACACATGCAGGAACACTTGTGTTTACTGGACACCTTTGTAAAGGGAAAAGGCATTACACCAGCGTACCAGATCCTTGCCCAAAAGACTTTTCAAACCACCTGTTTGTTGACGCAGTCATTGCACTTCAACCCTTCCACCCACAACAACATCCTCTCAGGGGGCAGACTTGCCTGCTCTTGATCACAGAATCAGTCAGCAGAGTTCATATTGAACCAAGCTAAAAACTGGGCCCAACCTCTACGTTCACGGTTGGGATACACGGCTCCTATCACAGGGCTCACATGGCAGTCCCACCTGGGTTACGTATCTGAAGTTGCATTTCCCACGGGTCAAATATTCCTCTTCACATCTGCCTTGAAACTGAGGGCTCATGGTCAGCGAGAGAAGAGAGTTCCTTGCCTCCTGTGCAGTCAGGTCACGTTCCCCTGCTAAAGGCAGCCTGCTCAGGCCTCCCATTTGTGTACAATCTGTTAAAAGAATAAAATCAAGTCTGAAGGTTATTCATTTGCTT
Source organism: Falco naumanni (assembly GCF_017639655.2). Lineage (NCBI taxonomy): Eukaryota > Metazoa > Chordata > Aves > Falconiformes > Falconidae > Falco > Falco naumanni. Next base: position 8,204,766 of record NC_054069.1, read on the forward strand.
CCTTAAACATTCTACCATTTGCAGCATTCGGCCCCCAGAAGACGACTTCTGACATAGCAACTTCTCCAAGCGACCTGCTATAAAAGGCAGTTCAACAGAATCACCGACAGCCAGGTCTGTACCCTTGGGGAGACACTTTCAAAGCCCTTTGGAGGATCGCACTGGATCTGCGTGCTTTAGACCCCACTGCGTGGATTTACTGTTTTACTGGCAAAGGTTTTATGTACCACACGTGAACATCTTCAAATCACCTACTGGAATGGTCTCATGCATAAACAGACACAATGATCCTCTAATATCACACATGAAGAACTCAATGGATGCTCCTACCAAGGCAGTGGTTCCCTTCTGTAGCCACTGAACAAGCAAAAGGATGGAGCAGAATGACATTATCAAGCTCTGAAGCAAAACTTCTGTCTTCCTTTAGCTGTAATTTAGAGCTTCATTGAGTGCTGAAGAGTGTCAGCCTGACAGCTCTGAAGCATGAAGAGCTTGATCCTCTGTGCCAGAACCACACCGGCACTGGCCACACAAGCTGCCTGCGTACTCACAGGGTCAGGGTTCGGGTCTGGGTCAGGGTCTGTACTGCCCTGCCACCGCAACACAGAAGTGAGGAAAGTGAAATGGAGATAGAAGTGTTCGTTCTCCACGTAGTTGATGCTGGCAGCTTCTTGCCTCCAGCATTCCTGCACCTCAGGAGCCTGGGAAATGACAACAAATGTGAAAGTTCCTGAAAGTAATTTGCCTAACACACCACAGCGTAGCACTTCCGTATGCCCACACCACACCTCTGGCTCCCAGCTGCTCTCCTGTGCTTCCCTTTAGCTACCTGGGAGGCACCTTTTCCATCTCCTCAGATCTCAGAACACCCAACTCATGGCTCTAACATTCTTCCCCTTCCTCTCAACATCTTCCTGGTGGTCTCAGCTTTCTGCCCTCCAGATTAGGGCCTTATCATAACAGGACAAGGATAGCACTGGGTTTTTTTTCTGTAAGGAAGCCAAATACTCTTAATTAAAATATAAAAATTAAGAGGAAGGGAAAAGCCAAAATGACAGCCAAGTGGAAGTTTCATTTGGTGCTCAAACCACCTGAATACTTATGCTGCAGCTGCAGCCGAGAGCTGGCCCTTAGATGCCTGATCAGGATAAAGCCCCAAATCCTGCCACTAAGGTTTCAAATGACAAAATAACATCATCTAAGGGAAGGCAAAATGGATAAACACAAACATCGCCATATGTTTACAGGGCCTTCACAGCACAGTGGTTCTCTGATGGCACCCAGAACTTAGCAGTATGAAGAATTACAAAGGTCAAGTGCTATTTATAAGCAATGCACCCTTAAATCAACACTAGTGACAAAAGAGCCAAGCACTTGACTTGCAGAACGGCAGGTGATTCGTGACTTTCTTCACAGCTTCTACTACTGATGAAGCTTACAACCACCTCACCATTTGGGAACGACATCCGTTGCTAGTGTTGCTCTGGTTGGGAACTCAGCAGGCTGGCACGTTCATTCCTTCAGAGCCAGAAGGAATTTGTCATTACAGGAATTCTCATGCCACTGAACTGGCAGCAAGGTACACAAGCCTCTTAATCCCTTTTTATACTTCTACACTTGTGCCATAAAACCATTCTCCACTCTCCATCTCACTACCTCTCCAAGCAGACAAGTCCCATCTGCCACACACTTGTCACAAACTATGCAGGATATGACACAGGTTTCAAATACATCAGAAAGTATCAAATCAGAAACTTTAAAACAGAAAAGAAAATTAAAAAAAGGTGGCAGTGGGAAATTATTTTCTGCCTTGACTGTGAGGTTCACAAGCTGCTAGTAGTTAACGTTAATGGCTCACTATTTCAAGGTCGTGATGGCAACAGTTCTGCAATGTGTGGATATCAGCGAGAGAATTGCTGCCTTGCACCAGTTCAAGTGCTCCACCTATACCTTGTCACAGATTTTTTTTTTGTTTGTTTGTTTTAAATGTTTATCAGGGTAGGATCTGCCTACCAAGACCAGATTTTAAGTGAAGTTACATTATGCTGCTCTTGATTTAAATACAGCAAGATAGCTCCACTGCTACATTCAGCCACAAGAACATAAACACCTCCAGCTCCATAGACACCCATACATTATTTTTGTAAGGAACAAATGACTAAACATGGAACAACACTGTGAAAAGAGCAAAAGAACGCACACAATCAGCATTTCCCTATTTGGACCAAAACCCAAACATCTCTAACAGCAGGTAAGTCTGAATTAAAAATCAACCACATCCAGATCCCAAATGGGGTAGGGGTTATTGTATGCCACAGACCTGGACTTGACTGTTGAAGGAAATCACGCACTACGGAAAATTTGAGGTGGTTCTGCGGAAGTTTAACTAGAGCCTTGGCAACTTCACTTGGGACATGAAAGGTACGTGCGCTACAGTACCACCCGCAATAAAGGAAACTAGTCTCGCAGTTTGAGTTCAACACCACATCTGCAAACAAAATGAGGCTGCTACATTTGAGGAACACTGATGGAAACTTCACCTGCCATCCCAAAGTTATGCTACGGCATTTCTTCCCTTTTTGCCACTTTCCTCAGCCTTGGTACATCTTTTGCAGAATCTGAAGCAAGGGCCCACAGCTTCTTCCTGTTTCTAACAGTGAATGTCTGGGTTTCACACGTTGGTTTCTTGTGCGGCGCCAATAAGACCCAACACTCGCCTTCATAAATGCATCCGTACACTAGGCAAGAAAAGGAAAATTACCAGTCACGACATTGTACTGCTCACAGGGCAACAGAGTGCCCCACTCGTAAGAGGATTTAAGGCAGTAAATAACCCTCAAATATCTTCATGAACAAGCACAGTTTAATCATGTGCTTTTAATCTGATTACCAACACAATCTAACAAGAAGACACATTAAGGGAAGCAGAGCTGTAGTTAAAAAAGTGGGGCTTCTCTTTCCTCTCCTGAGGGTTTACCATCCAGAGCTGGCTGAAGTTCTGAACCTGTAAACCGCTCCCCCATGCTTGTATGCTCGCTCTGGGAAACAAAGACGGCTGTTTGAATGCTTTTGCAGGTACAATCTTTCTTTACTTTTGAGTTGGAATGAAATGAAAAGCTGCCATCAGTCCCACTTACGGCACAGAGACACACCTATGTTCCATGCACATGCCTGCCCAGAAACGCATGCAGAGGGAAACCATCCCTTGGGTATCAAACACAGAAACAGCACTGAAAACCTTGACTTCTGAGAGTCCCTGCAGCGTTCTCCCAGGTCAATACACAGCACGCTTGTGGCAAGATCACCACTGCGTGTGCGTCACTTGCTTTCATTTCCATCTTCATCTCTAACCTGGCACTTGCCACCTCCAGAATGCAGCATGCATAAAAGCAGTTCCGTTTACTACAAGCACAGCACCGTGTGAACCTTCTGCATGAAGCCCGGTATTTAAAGAAATTGCTATAAAGAATAAAAATCTGCCGGCACCACTGACACACAGACACGCTGTGTTTTCTGAACAGGGACGATACATTAAACCTGCAAACTAAGGACTGCGACAGCTCGCTCCTTGCCCCTCTTCTTTTGCCCTCAGGCTGGTGCAGGAGCTCCTTTCACCAGAGCAGGCACACCACAGACCAGGGGAAGGGTGGGGAGGGGATAAGGGCAGAGGGGGAAAGGAAAAACCCACAGAAACAGCTTTGCTGCCCACTGCCAAAGTCACAAGCCGCTCACGGATCCTGTCCCCTCGCCCTGCCTGTACTGGTCTGTGCCTCCGTCCCCCTTCCCGCCCCTCCGCTCCTCTCCCTAGCCCTCTCTCCTGCTGCTGATCCTGCATTCCTTGCGGCATCCCCCTGCCCCTCTGTCTCTGTCCTGCTCCATCCCTCTGCCCGCTCCTCACCAGTCCCTGTCCTTGCCCCATCCCTGCCCAGCCCCTCCCGCTCTCCCTGCCCCTCTGGCAGCCTCCTGTCCCTCTCCGGCCACCCCTCCGCCTTGACCCACCTCTCCTTGCCGCTCGGTGCCTCCCTTCCCCTCGTCCCTGCCCCACGGGGGCTCCGGGGCCGGGGCCTGTGCTTGGGCAGCCCTGGGAAGGGGCCATGGGGCCTAACGGGCCCGGGGTCGGGGCTGGTGTCCCCCCCAGGGCCCGACTGCAGGGCAGGGATGTCCCATGGCCTGCTGGGAGAAGGCGTGCCCTGGGGCATGCTGGGAGCTGTAAGCCCAGGACCACTCCATGGCCAGGTTGTTCCCGGGGCATGCTGGGAGCTGTAAGCCCAGGACCACTCCATGGCCAGGTTGTTCCCGGGGCATGCTGGGAGCTGTAGGCCCGGGGCCACCCCATGGCCAGGTTGTTCCCGGGGCATGCTGGGAGCTGTAGGCCTGGGACCGCCCCATGGCCAGGTTGTTCCCGGGGCATGCTGGGAGCTGTAGGCCCGGGGCCGCCCCATGGCCACGTTGCTCCCGGGGCATGCTGGGAGCTGTAGGCCGGGGGCCGCCCCATGGCCAGGTTGTTCCCGGGGCATGCTGGGAGCTGCCATTGCCCACCCTCAGCCTCCTGGCAGCCGTGTTGGGCTGGGCAGGCACAGCCTGTGCTGGGGCTGTGGCCCGGCTGAGGGGACCTGTGGCCGGCCGTGGGGCGAGGGATGCCCCTTGGGCTGGCACAGGGGTGTCTGCTGCCTGCTGGCTGCCCGGGGGTTCTGTGGGGAGGTTCCAGCCCCCGCTGTGCCAGGCCCCGGGGCAGCTGGAGTCAGGCCTGGCCGGGGCAGCCCTGGGGGTGAGCTGAGAGCTAAGGAGGGAAAGAGGTGCCGGCAGGTGCCCCGGGCACAGGCACCGGGCACCCCGACTCGCAGAGCCCCCTGGAGCCGCCCCGGCGTCTGTAGGTCCTGCAGGAATAGGGCTAGCGTGTTTTACTGCTGACTCCGGCAGGGCTCTGGCTACACCTGTCCTGCTGAGGGACTGGGAACATGCAGCTGCCTGGGAGAGTCACCAGCCAGAGTATGAGTGCTCCAGCCTTCTTTCCCTTGCTGGAAAACACTTCATTTTTAAATACAGCCTCTCAGCGGTGAGATCCAGGCAGTCGGGATTGCTTCCTGTAGGGAGCACGCTGGTGACTGGAAGCCGCTGCCTTCAGTGGCAGAGCTGGACGCTTCTCCTCGCTGACAGGACTAAGTTATAAAGAATCACTCGGAGAGGCTGCAGCTAAAGCAGTGATTAACTCGGCCTATTGAATAAGCTCAGTAAGGGGTGGCAAGCTTTCTGAGGCACCTGGGCTATACCGATAGATGAGGGTAGTGGGGTAACGGTGTGTTGCCTTCAAGACCACACAGCACAGAGAATAAATGAAGGTCTATAACCACACGTAGAGTACAGGTGCCCCAGGAAAGTTCAGCTGAAGTTCACCAGGTTGTTGACCACCAACGATCTCTAAAGACCCCAAGAAAGGCCCCCAGGAACAAAGTGACATATGCAAGTGCCTTATGCATATGTAAATAATTTTGAGGAAGTAGTTAGTGCAGAGTACATCTTCCCATCTGAACATGCTCAGAAAGGACCCTGAGGGGCTGGATATTGAACGGTGGAGCGCGTTGATGGGTCGTAGCATGTTTTTTTTTCCTTCTCACACAAAATTCATTTTGTTTTGTGGGTAAGCAAAACTGCATATTGCAATGTGTTTCCTTGATTGGCAGTTTTTGCATAACACGTGGGATCTCCAAACCTGCAAACCTGTTCTGCAAACGTGTTATGCAGTTTAAACCCTGGTGCCTGAAAACAAGGACACATGCCTGGAATAAGGGTTCGCAAGTCTGGGGTATACCATGGTTCTATTCCACGATTCACAACAAATCATTCATGAACAATTCCTGAGCGGAGTGCTCTGATGGGGTGGGGGACTTATTCCCATGTTTCAACTCTGTTATCTAGTTTGGACAAAAATGTTTAAGGCACCAAGGCCATACCCCATTTATTAGCCATTTGAATATGCCAAGCTGGGGAGAACATGACTTTCTATTTGTGGTGTATGGATTCACCGTGGGGTCTCACTACATACTAGTTCCCCCCTTTGCAAGGGGCACAGATCCCCTGCCCAGTAGGCAGCTCGTTGAGGGGCCCACCAGGACCTTCTCTGCCAAGCTTCTTTCCAGCAAGGTGGCCCCCGCCTGTGCTTGTTCCTCCTGGGCTTGGTCCTCCCCAGGGGCCGGAGCTGGCACTTGTTGGACCTCATGAGGTTCCTGCTGGCCCCTTTCTCCAGCCCAGCCCGGTCCCCACATGCCAGCACAACCAGTGTGGTACCAGACACCCCCACCTGCCATTCTGTGGGTGCCAGCAGTGCCCAATGCCAGACCATCCCCACTGGGTTCAGGCACTGAGGGTGAAGCAGCCCCAGCTGCGGGATGGATGGATGAGCTCCACAGATAGATCCATGGATAGAGGAAAGATTGAACATTTCAGATGAGGGGGCAGGCCAGGGGGGTCCCAGCCCTGCACCCCACCAGCCGCTCACTGGCAGGGGAATCCATTGATCTTGTGGGAGCAGCGCTGCCACCACGGGGGCTTGCAGAAACGGACACAATGGAGCCGGCAGTGGCATCTCCACCAAGCCTTTGGGCAGCCCCACAGGCGGGAGCAGCCCTCCTGCAGGCACAATCCTGCCCAGCACGGTCCTGAGGCTGCCTGCCCACGTGCCCTGCCCACGGGGATATGGTGCCGGGGACTGGGGTCTGCTGGGGTGCTCCTGCCCGGCCCCACGTGGATGGTGCTGCCCAGGCCCATGGAGCTGATTCTGTCTGGAGTCATGGGGCTCCTCTTCCTCATCCCCATTGGGCTCCTTCTGCCCACCTGCACAGGGCTGCTTCTGCTTGGCCCCATGTCCTCCCCTTGGTCTTTGTCCCCATCTGACATCTTCTCCATGTGCGCATCTGTCCCCAGCAGCTCCACTCTAAGGCCCTGGGGAAACCCTCTGGGCTCCAGCAGCCCTGGATAGAGCTGCTCCTCTTTCCTGCTGCTCCTCTTTCCTGGCGGGGGGGAGGGAGACAGCTGTGGGGTGGTGGTGTGCGTGGTGTGTGTCCCACTACAGACCACCTCTTGCCACTTGGCCATCATTACTTGCAGAAACTTTTGGTACTGCCTGGTCACTATGAGGGTGCCCTGGACGATGCGGATGAGCTCCCCCAGTGAGGTTCTGTGTGACCGTGGCCATGGCTGAGGGGCTGCCGGGGGTGGCTGCCCGCACCGCAGGGACAGCGCAGGGAGGGGACATCTCAGGGTGTCACAGTGTTGTCCTTGTTGTACTCCTCCATGGTATTAATGATGGTTCCTTTTGTAACTGGCTTTTATTCACTGTCTGACGGGGCTTCCTCTGGTAGAACCAGTGCCAAGAGGTAAAAAGGGCGCAGTCCAGTCGTAACGGGCGAGGTGCACACTGTCATCTTTTGTAATGCTTCATAAAATAGCTTTTATTTAAATTCTGTATCCGTAGTATTTATTCCAAAAATGTTCAGTTAAGGGAAGACGAGAGAAAGGGTGAGTCCACTAGCATGAGCGGGGAGAGCCATGCGACCTTGACCTCGAGCGGGGATAACCACGTGACCTTGAGCTAGAATGACAGCCCCGACTCTTCTCTCTGCCTCTTCTTGGATATGGTGGTGATCGTGGGTAGGAATGAGAGGGGGCACGACTAGATGATTGAGAGCAGCAGCGAGGGTGGGAAGGACCTGATCTTGACTTGCAGTAGCATTGCGAACTTCTAGAGCGAGAGGAAGTGGCACAGGGAGACCTGGACCTTAAAAAACAAAACGCAACACAAAGGAAATGAATGAAGTTAATTCAAAACAATCACTCACACCATTTTCTTTTTTCTCCCAAATTTGTTTGGGTTGGGGTTTTTTTCCTCTCCATACGCTTATGTCAAAGCTTCTTTCAGCTGCTGATATACCGCTGCTGCAAACCGAAGAGCACGGCGGCATGTAAAGGTTTCTGCTTACGAGCCAGAACAGCTGCTGCTGTGGTAGTGTAAAAACATGCAGGAAGGGTAAGTCTGTTCCCACTCACTTCTATCGCATGGACTACCCTAGCTATGGATGGATTTCAGGGGTGTCTACTGGTCTCTGCTGGTACATGGACATGCAGATGTCTCGCTACCCAGCATCCACCTGCAGCGCAAATCACTCTTGTTGCCGTAAGATGCAAACCAAGTGAGTCTTAATGGCTACGGCACAGTATCAACTGTCAGGAAAGCAGGGTTTAGCCTGGAGGCAGTAAAGCTCCATTTGAAAATGCCAGCTTAGTCTATTTAACTTCACTACGTATTTGGCAATTTGTACAGGATGCAAAATGCCCCACTTCTAGCCAGTGGTAGCCAAATTCTGCACATACCTCTAGCTCCAACCAAGGCCAGTGACTGCATTTCAAGAAAAATCCTAGCTAAAAGCTTCTAAACTCAGTCTCCAGTAAGCTGACGGAATGCCACTACTCTGGGAAAGATACTGACAGCATTACTACAGAGAGCTCTTCAGATTCCTGCCCAAGGGCTTTTTAAGGACAGAAGACAGCAGCTATCTTTAGATTTTTCTTCACAAGTTATTCCACGTATGTTCATTCCTCCTCCAACTTAAGATTTCCTTACGCAAGTCTGATCTTTTAATTTGTAAGAAAAATTTAAGGATGTCAGCAGAAACTGAGCAAAAGGCACCAGTTTGCAGTCCAGGTTGCAATCTGTCTGTGCGAGATTAGATGACAGAGGCAACAAAGGCAATTCCTCTCACGTATCTCCTCCAAAGTGCTTTGAGGTAACAGTTACAGCCAGAGCACGGAGGCGCAGGAATCCACACCTGTCCAGTTTCTAGCCTCCTCAGGGCTGTCAGGAGGCGAAGGATGTCACTACAGAGAAGCTCTGGCAAAGAGACACCCGTTCCTTCTCAACTGCTGCCCAGTTATAACTATCAGTCGCCTGTAATCCCTGCCATCTTTGAGCTAGGGACCTACATGTGGAGCTCCCATCACTGCTCGTCCCTTGAACTATCCAACCCACCTCAGGATAGAGAGGTGGACTGGAACTCCTCCTGATTCTTCTAGACAATCTGCTTCTCCATCAGGGACATGCAACGCAATTACCTGGGAAATTGAATGCCCTGCGCTTCCTCCTGAAACTCCTCACGTGCCACCAATTCCATAGAAGAAGTGTTTGTGAACACTTCGGGTCTGGACTTTTTCTTTTCCCTGTTAAAAATCAGTTTGACCATTATTACAATTATAGTTGGATATTTATTCCAAACAGACACCAAAATACAAAACACAGCCAAGATGAGAAAATGTCTACTGCATGTAATGCCAAACATGAACATCCTAAGTCAAGCAAAACGAGTTTAGAATTCCCCCAGGATTTAGGGGAAAGTTCTTACAATTCCATTTGTCTTGCTTGAGTTTTGCACATTTACCAACTGCAATGAAAAGGTCTGTTGGATAAAACACTGATGCCATTTTTGCTTCTGCCAGATGCGCTTTAGTGTAACTGCAGTCCAAGTGCTAACGAAATACCAAAGCGCAAACCCGTTGCAACTTCCTGGAGCCAAACACTTACTCCTTTTGAAGTCTCCGTTGTTCCCGTAAAAACTCCTCCCTAGACAAGGGAGGCCAACAGCATCCTGGCTTCTGCCTGAAAGACGGTGGCCAGCAGGGACCAGGGAAGGGATTGTCCCTCTGTACTCAGCCCTGGTGAGGCTGCAACCTCCAACACTGGGTTCGGTTTTGGGCCCCTCACTACAAGAAAGACACCGAGGTGCTGCAGCGTGTCCAGAGAAGAGCAACGAAGCTGCTGAAGGCTCTGGAGCACAAGTCCTGTGAGGAGCAGCTGAGGGAACTGGGGTTGGTTAACCCGGGGAAAAGGAGGCTGGGGGAGACCTCACTGCTCCCTGCAACTACCTGAGAGGCAGCTGTAGTGAGGTGGGGGTCGGTCTCTTTTTTTCCCAGGTAACAATTGACCAGGAGGAAAGGAAGTGGCCCTCAAGTTGCGCCACAGGAGCTTGAGATGGGATATTCGGGAAAATTCCCTTCACCAAGAAGGTTTGTCAAGCGTTGGAACAGGCTGCCCAAGGAAGCGGTTGGGTCACCATCCCTGGGTGT